>NC_057343.1:171060833-171692222 GCF_016509475.1 Prionailurus bengalensis | reverse complement strand
TGTGAGGATAAATTTAGAAACTCCAAAGAAAGCAGGCCCTCATTTGGATATTTGGATTCCAGACTTCTAAAGGATAAGTCAGAACATTTGATCATATGTCATCTGAACTACACACAGCCTGCATCTAAAATTTAGGAAGAAGTTGGGGCGCCTGGGTGGCTCAGTCGGTTAAGCATCTCACTTTGGCTCAGGTCATGATCTCACGGTTTGTGAGTTTGAGCCCCGTGTGGGGCTCTGTGCTGACAGCTCACAGTCTGGACCCTGCTTCAGATTCTGTGTCTCCCTCTCCCTCTGTCCCTCCCCTGCTCATGCTCTGTCTCTCTCTGTCTCAAAAATAAGGAAAACATTTTTTTAAAAATTTAAAATTTAGGAAGAAGCTGAATGCTATGGAAGTTGGTCTCAGGGTCAACATGTCAAATTGTAAAGAGTTTTAACTCTGCTCTTCCACAAATTATTTTCACTGTTACATAGACCACTTTACCCCTTTGCTTTTCCGATTCCTTATAAGTGAAAGAAGAGATTGAAATAGATGAAATTTGAAGTCTCACCAGTTAAAAATTCTGCCTTTTCAGAGAGAATCTCTCATTCATATTTGATATAGTTTTTGAGATGGGTCATGATTAATTATCACTTGCAGGAACCATGATAGAATATGTTTATTGGTTTCTTATCTAGAAACACCAAATGTCTCTTTAGTAAACTCCTCATAGACTTATCCAGATCAGTCCTGAGATGTTCATATGAGATTATACCCCTCTCTACAATGGGCCTGACTATTTTCTGGCCCCAGTCATGTTGTTCTTCTTTGAATAACATAGGTCCAATTTTTGGCACATCTACTAGGATTATCACAGTAACAAAGCACAGAACTTTGGCTGCCACTCTCCAGATGTGTGTGAAAGCCTCATGGCCTCATCTAGGATAGGTTTTTGTCCCTTCACTGGCCTTCTTTTTATTAAAATGGCAATTTTCCAGCTCATATGATACAAATCTTTAGTCTTGGTTTTTAGGTACCCTTCTCTTAATTTAGAGAGATATGGCTGACAGTTACATGATTTTGTAAATATACATGGTGCCAGAATTCCAGCCCACCTGTATACCATTTATGTGAAACTTAATCTCAGGGAATTATTTCAGGGAAGTTGGCCCTGACTAAGCAAACATTCACATTAAGGATTTTAAAGTTGAAAAATTCTCCCATAGTTTACAGCTTCACCCAGATAAATGATGATACATAATCAACATATGGTTGCGTATAGATATGATTCTTTTCCTGTGAACAAAGCAGTGAAACATAGGTAAAATTTCACTAAGGTGCATAATGTTACAAAGAACGAACTGTTATAATGAAGTGATTTCAGTGTCCTTACAGTGAGTAACAAGGTTTTATGGATGTCATAGTTCCTTTCATCCTTGTCCCCAACCTCCTACCATCATATATAGTTATGCAAGTTTTGCTCTGCACCTCCCTAGGGGCCATAATTCACATTGCAATCTAAGTAAATGAGGCTACCTTACCTTGATTTATACAAGCACAACCTGTGCAGGTTCACATGGTGCTCCAGCTCTGCACATTCACACAAACACAAGAATCTCCAGCCGTATAAAACCCTGAATACAACAAGTAATCTCTCAGTGCCATATCTTTTTACTTGTGGTTACTTTTGCTTTAACTGTCCTTCCATACTTCATCCTTCCGGCTTGCTTTACCTCTTTCTTTAAGATACATCTTAAGTTTTATAATTCATCAAACTGAGACATAATAATTGTAATATATATATTATGTTATATATTGCTAGATACATGTCACCTTAAAATTTTTATTACTGTTACACTTACAGTGCTGTATTGCACCCATCTGCTTTTCTTACTGGAGTTTGAGTTTCTGAGTATTAAGGGCCATGATTTAGATATCTTGCAAGCTCAACAATGATCATGGCACCTAGCACACCATAGGTATATCATGAATGTTTCTGAATAAATGGTTGAACAAATGTATGATAAATGCTTTTTTAGATCTGTGTTTTTATAAGTCAGTCTAGTGCAAGGTTAAAGAGGACAGTGGGGCCAGTGATGTAGTCGTTTAGCTGTTTGCTTGCATTTTGTCCTATGGAGTGACTTGTGTTCTTTGTTTTGTATTACCCTTTTGTTTTTTCTAAAAAGAGTAAAGTTGGTTTATGCATACACATAAATTATAGTAGGATAAAAAATGCTGCTGAAAAAGTATGAGCGAAGGTAAAATCAGGATAAGAAATTAAGATGTAAAAGGTACACAGTTAATTTAAAAATCCATAATACAGGGGCGCCTGGGTGGCTCAGTCGGTTAAGCCTCCGATTTTGGCTTCGATCATGATCATTTGGTTTGTGAGCTTGAGCCCCACTTCCGGTGAGCTTAGGCCCCTCTTGAGAGAGAGAGAGTGTGTGCACACTTGCACACTTGCACCAGCCGGGAGGGGCAGAGGGGAAGGGGAGGGGGAGAAGGGAGGGGAAGAGAGAGGGGGAGGGGCAGAGGATCCCAAGTGGGCTCTGTGTGACAGCAGAGAGCCCCCATGTGGGGCTCGAACTCATGAACCACCAACTGTGAGATCATGACCTGAGCTAAAGCCAGAGGCTTAATCGACTGAGCCACCCAGGTGCCCCAAGAAGGTCCATTTTTATTTGATCCTTAATTAGGCTTTTGGACAATGTCATACTTCAAGGTGTTTCTACCATGAGTCACCCTCATGCTAAGTGATGTGGTGGGCAAACTCTTAACTAAACACTATGATAAATAGAATGAATTTTTCAGTTTTCATTATTGCTCAAAATAAGTAGATATCATGATGTGAACTTACAACACAGAAAGAATTATTTTTAAGCAGCCAAAGCAATGTGTTATAGGTATACCTCTTTGATGCTATGCCCAGATGCAAGATAAAATCTAGGACACCTGGAAAAGTGTATAAATTATACATTATTTTAGGCAATCATCCAAGAATAATATGTCTCACAACCAAGCAAATAGTAAACATTGTCCATTAAGGTTTGATTTATAGATTGTATTATCAAGTGAAAAAAATGTGAAGTTAATATGCTTTTGTCAAAAACCATGGGTATATTAACTCATTCTAAGATATATATCTGTGTGGATGATCATCTCAAAGTCACATGGAGATGGGCTGAAAGTGGGTTTTGGGTCTACTGTAGTATGTTGGAGAGAAGCTACCAATGGTTTCCTGACTTTTATACCGAAATAGTTAAAATAATTTTAGGTGTCAAATTTTCAAAAGACTAATTAGGAAACACTCTATATGATCATACGTAATTGAAAACAAAGTAGCTAACTTTTAGGTATTATAATTTACTGGTGATTTCTTCAAGTTGATTTAGACTTAAAATATACCTTTTTGATACCGTATTTGGAAAACCCAAAAGACTCCACCAAAAAACTGCTACAATTGATATATGAATTCAGCAAAGTTGCAAAATATAAAATCAATGTACAGAAATTTGTTGCATTTCTATACACCAATAATGAAGCTTCAGAAAGAGAAATCAAGGAATCAATCCCATTTACAATCTCACCGAAAACCATAAAATACCTAGGAATAAACTTAACCAAAGAGGTAAAAGATCTAGATGATAAAAACTGTAGAAAACTTAAGAAGGAACTTGAAGAAGACACACAGAAATGGAAATGCATTCCCTGCTCACAGACTGGAAGAACATTGTTAAAATGTAGATACTAGTCAAATTTCCAATGTAATCCCTATCAAAATACACCAGCATTTCACAGAACTAGAACAAACCATTCCAAAATTTGTATGGAACCAGAAAAGACCCCGAATAGCCAAAGTAATGTTAAAAAAAAAAAGAAAACCAAAGCTGGAGGCATTATAATTCCAGACTTCAAGCCATATTACAAAGCTGTAATCATCAAGTCAGTATGGTATTGGCACAAACACAGATACATAGTTCAATGGAACAGAATAGAGAACCCAGAAATAGACCCACAAATGTATATCCAACTAATCTTTGACAAAGCAGGAAAGAATATGCGATGGAAAAAAGACAGTCTCTTCAACAAATGGTGTTGGGAAAACTGGACAGCAAGATGCAGAAGAATGAAATTGGACCACTTTCTTACACCATTCACAAAAATAAATTCAAAATGGATGAAAGACTTAAATGTAAGTCAGGAAACCATCAAAATCCTGGAGGAGTAAACAGGCAGCAACCTCTTTGATCTCAGCCACAGCAAATTCTTACTAGACATGTCTCTGGAGGCAAGAGAAACAAAAACTATTTTGTTTAAATAGAACTAGATCACTAATGAACTGTTGGGACCTTATCAGGATGAAAAGCTTCTGTACAGTGAAGGAAACAATCAACAAAACTAAAAGGCCACTGACAGAATGGGAGAAGATATTTGCAAATGGCATATTGGATAAAGGGTTAGTATCTAAAATCTATAAAAAACTTTCCAAACTCCACACCCAAAAAACAAATAATGCAGTGAAGAAATGGGCAAATGATGTGAACAGACATTTTTCCAAAGAAGACATCTAAATGGCTAACAGACACATGAAAATGTGCACAATATCACTTATCATCAGGGAAATATAAATAAAATCCATGATGAGATACCACCCCACACCTGTTAGAATGGCTAAAATTAACAACTCAGGAAACAACAAATGTTGGCAAGAATGCAGTGAAAGGGGAACACTTTTGCACTGCTGGTGGGAATGCAAACTGGTGCAGCCACTCTGGAAAACAATACGGAGGTTCCTCAAAAAATTGAAAATAGAACTACCCTGTGACCCAGCAATTTCACTACTAGGTATTTATCCAAAGGACACAAAAATGCTGATTTGAAGGGGCATGTGCCCACCCATGTTTATAACAGTGCTATGAACAATAACCAAATTATAGAAGGAGCCCAAATGTCCATCAACTCGACTGATGAATGGATAAAGAAGATGTGGTGTGTATATATATACATATATATATATGTATATATACACATACATATGTATGTATATATATATATATAAAATGTAATAGTACTGAGTGAAAAAAAAGAATGAAATCTTGCTATTTGCAACAACATGGATGGAACTAGAGTATATTATGCTAAGTGAAATAAGTCAGTCAGAGAAAGCTAAATATCATGAGTTCACTCAGATGTGGAATTTAAGAAACAAAACAGATGAACATAGGGGAAGGGAAGGAAAAAAGATAAAAAGAGAGAAGGAAGAAAACCATAAGAGACTATTTTTAATTTTTTTTAATGTTTATTTATTTTTGAGAGACAGAGACAGAATGTGAGAGGGTTAGGGGCAGAGAGAGAGAGAGACACAGAACCCAAAGCAGGCTCCAGGCTCTGAGCTGTCAGCACAGAGCCTGATGTGGTGCTGGAAGTCACGAGCTGTGAGATCATGACCTGAGCCAAAGTCGGAGGCTCAACCGACTGAGCCACCCACGTGCCCCGAGACTCTTAATTTTTTTTAAACGTTTTTATTTATTTTTGGGACAGAGAGAGACAGAGCATGAACGGGGGAGGGGCAGAGAGAGAGGGAGACACAGAATCGGAAGCAGGCTCCAGGTTCTGAGCCATCAGCCCAGAGCCTGACGCGGGGCTTGAACTCGCAAGATCGTGACCTGGCTGAAGTCGGATGCTTAACCGACTGCGCCACCCAGGCGCCCCGACCCCGAGACTCTTAAATACAGAGAAGAAACTGAGGGTTGCTGGAGGGGAGAATGGTGGGAGGATGGGCTAAATGGATCATGAGCATTAAGGAGGGCACTTTTAGTATGAATGGATGTTATATGTAAGTGATGAATCACTAAATTCTATTCCTGAAATACAATCCAAGTTGTATTTCAACTTGGATTTAAATACAATTTAAAAATTAAAAAATAAAATAAAATATACCTTTTCATTCCTAAATAAGCTAACCTGCCATATAAGTTTGTTGCATATATACCTATTATTTTTTTCTAAGATATCCACCAAAAATACGGATCTGACTTTGTGGTAGCTTGTTTTAAGGCTATTTTTGTTGTTGTTGTTTTTGCAATGATAAGTGGTAAAACCTAAATTGAGATCATTCCTCTTTAGTTCATACAATAAATCTGTCATCAACATGTAGGACCACATTCTGTTCTCTCTTTTTTTAATGTTTATTTATTTTTGAGAGAGAGAGAGAGCGCGCACAAGCGGGTTAGGGGCAGAGAGAGAGGGAAACAGAATCTGAAGCAGGCTCCAGGCTAGGACCTGTCAGCACAGAGCCCGATGCAGTTCTTGAACTCACAAACCGAACCCTGAGATCATGACCTGAGCCGAAGTTGGATGCCCAACTGACTGAGCCACCCAGGTGCCTCATATCCTATTCTCTATAGCAGGTAGTAGGGAGAGCATGTAGTCAAATCATTGAAAAGTAGTTTTAAGTCACTAAGGTGCCAGTTAAAAATAAAGAAGATTCCAGTATAATATTGTAGACTGAGCACAGACATTTCTCTCCTCCATCTCTTAGGATCTTTACAATAAGAATAAAAAGGGGGGCAGGGAAAGCCTCATTACAATTTTTCTGGGAAAATTTAGAATTATGACCAATTTCCTCTCCTTCCCTACCAAAAACTTTGGGAATGGATACTGAACCTTTTGAAAAACATGGGGGCTGGTGGAAGACTTCCAGGGGAGAATGACTTTAAAATTTTTAATTCAGAATTTCCTTAAATGCCCAGGTGGCTGAGATTTATAGATGTTTTAAAAAAGAAAGTATTTCTTCTTGTTTACAAAAGCTACTTATAAAAGTTCAGTTTTGTCAACTATTCAGTTAGATAAGTTTATTTATTTAAGCAAAGAATGTGACTGAAGTTAAAGGACACTTCTGACTGCATGGGATTTGTAAATTCATGGGGCATGAAACCTGAACTTACTTATGTATCTAAAAGGTAATCATTGCACATTCCAAGAGACTTGGTTTAAGTTATAATCTGGTGAGTGATGTTCTCCAGTAGTATGTAGCAATAAAGTCTTTGCTTATGAGAATTGACTGTCTTCTGTTCTAATATATAGTGAAAAATATGAAAGCTGAGGACATTAATGAATAAGAAATTTCAACAAATATAAAAAGAAGTGGTGGGAGACAAATTGATGGATAAAACATAGTAAAGAGCTCCACAGCACAGAATATATCCTGGAAGTTGTATTAGGAATGTAGGAGCTCATTGTACTGGTGGAGGTCACACAAAATCCATGCTAAGAGTTAGCAAATACTAAGGGTGCAGTGGGATAGGAGTAGAACTGAAACTAAATAAATTAATTCCAAGTCTTCTTGTGAAAAAAAGGAAAGCCACACCAGCTACGCAGAATAATATCTGTATTCTTCATTTAAAAATATTTTTAATTGTGGTTAAAAAAACATAAAATTTACCAACTTAACCATTTTTAAGTGTGTAGTTCAGTGGCATTAAGTACATTCACATCGCTGTGCAACCACCATTGTCCATCTCCAGAACTCCTCAGACTGCAAAACTGAAATGCCCATTGAACGATATCTTCCCCTTCTCCCCTCATCCCCAACCCACGGCAACCACCATTCTACTTTCTGTATCTATGAATTTGACTACTCTAAGTACCTCATATTAGTGGAATCATGCAGTATTTCTCTTTTTGTGACTGAGTTATTTCACTTCGCTTGATGGCCTCAAAGTTCATCTGCATTGTAGCATGTGTCATGATTTCTTTCCTTTTTAAGGGTGAATATTCCATTGTATGTGTATGCCATATTTTGTTTATCCATTCATCTGTCCAAGGACACTTTGATTGCTTTTACCTTTTGTCTATTGTGAATAATGGTGTACAAATATCTGTTGAACATAGGTGTACAAATATCTGTTTGAGATCGTGCTATCAATTCTTTTGGGTATATACCCAGAAGTGGAATTGATGAATTATATGTAACTTTATTTTAAAATTTTTTAGGAGGCACCATACAGTTTTTCACAATAGCTGGACCATTATATACCCACTTAGAGTTCACAAGTATTCCAAATTCTCCACATCCTTGCTAACAACCTATTATTTTCTGATTTTTTTGACAATAGCCATATCAATACTATGAGGTAGTATCTCATTATGGTTTTGATTTATATTCCCCTAATGATTAGGGATGTTGAAAATCTTTTCATGTACTTATTGGCCATTTGTATATTTTCTTTAGAGAAATGTCTACACAACTCCTTTTCTCATTTTTTAATGTTTTATTTTCTTATTTTTTATTGTTGTTGAGTTATAGGAGTTATTTACACATTCTGGATATTAAACCTTTATCAAATACATAATTTGAAAATGTTTTCTCTTATTCCATGAGTTAAATTTTCGACCTGTTAATTGTGTCCTTTGATGCAAAGAAGTTTTTAATTTTGATGTAGTCCAATCTATTTTTTCTTTCATTGCCTGTGCTTTTAGTACCATATCCAAAAAATCATTTCCAGATTGTGTTCTTCATTGTTAATATGAGTAAACAAATAACAGATGATCCCAATTTTGTGTAAACTCTTCCAGATAATAACAAAGAGAAACCATTTCCAAACTGCTTTTATGAGTCTTACAATCCTAATACCAAAATAACATAAGGACATTATGAAAAGGTCTTTTTCACTTATTACTATAAATGAAGAAATTAAAAAATATTAACAAATAAAATCCAATAATGTTTTAAAAAGATAATAGACTACAACCAACTTGGTTTTATCCCAGAATGTAAGGAAGGTTTAATATTAGAAAAATCAATAAATATAACTAACCCCTTAATAGCTTAAAAAAGAAAAATTCATGTAACCAGCTCAAAAACAAAAATCCAGAGGAAAATTTGATAATATTGCCCATTCATTATTTAAAACTCTGTAAATTAGAAGTAGAAGAGATCTTCTTTAACCTGATAAACAGTGAATGCAAAGGCATACCATATAGCACTTAAGACAAGTAAGTTATAATGACATTTAAAATGATGGGGGCACCTGGGTAGCTCAGTCGGTTAAGCAACCAACTGCAGCTCGAGTCATGATCTCACAGTTCGTGAGTTCAAGCCCTGCATCAGGCTCTGTGCTGACAGCTCAGAACCTGGAGCCTCCTTGAGATTCTGTGTCTCCCTCTCTCTCTCTGCCCCTCCCCCACTCACACTCTGTTTCTCTCTCCCTCAATAATAAATAACATTAAAAAATTAAAAAAATAAGAAGATGGATAAGTCTTGACGTTATTTAATGGCATTGTTTTTATAAGGTTAAAATAACAACATACTTTAAAGAATACATAGATGTAATAAACAATATTAAAAGGAGAGCCTGTGAATGATTAACATAGGATTCAGGAGGATGGCACCTTGAAACAGGGAGGGTAGGAAGATGGGATGGGGAGGCAGCATGCTTATCTGAAGAACTTGGCTTTTGTTTGGGATAGTCCTTCTATAGCAGCTTACTGCAGAGTTAAAAGTAAGGAATCAACCAAAAAAGTGGACCAGGCTTGGAGTGATGACCACCAATTATCATGAATCATGAATCATGATTAATCTAGTTTCATGCACCTGAGGTCAGATGAAAGAAAAATATTTGATCATAATGTGGGGAAGAAAACAGTAGGGTAGTACTTGGAGGGGACATGCTGGATAAATTTGTTATTTTTTTTTTTAAGAATTGCAAGACTTGAGGATGATTTTATGCTGGTAGGAAAGAGGCAGTAATGAGAATGAGGCTGGGAGATAGTAGAGAAAGAAAATAACCAAAAGGGCAGAGATGTGCTGACCTGGAGGGCTGGAATAAGACCACTGGGAGAGATAAGCCTTTGAAGGGGACATTCTCTTCCATGCTATAAAGAGAGAAGAAGAGAGGTGTGTGGATGTGGAAATCTGTGCAGGTATGATTGCCAGAATTTGAGGGATTTCCCTCTTTTGATTTATATTGTCTCTTTAAAGTGGGAATTAAGGTCATTTTCTGAATAAGAAGGGTGGTAGCTGGGAGTTTGGGGAGAGCTGTGATTGCTTGAAATGTCAATCCGTTTGATAGCAGTTAAGACCTCTCTCCCCTCCCTTGATTTGTATTTATACTTATACTTTTTATTTTTGTATTTATATTTATTTATATATATCTCACGTCTTTCTTATACGCTCATCTGTTGATGAACACTTCCCTATCTTGGCTATTGTAAACAATGCTGCAACCAACATAGGGGTGCATATGTTTTTTCAGATTAGTGTTTTTGTGTTCTTTAGGTAAATAGTAGTGGATTTCCTGGATCATATGGTATTTCTCATTTTAATTTTTGGAAAAACCTCCATACTGTTTTCCACAGTGGCTGTACCAGTTTGCATTCCCACAACAGTGCAAGAGAGTTCCTTTTTCTCCAGCAACACTTGTTATTTCTTGTATTTTTGATTCTAGCCATTCTGCCTGGTGTGAGATGATACAGAATTGTTGGATCAGTATGTTGTATTCCTGGAACTAATATAACATAGTATGCTTGTTATATTTCAGTTGGGAAAAAAAAAAGAACTCTGACTCAGCTCCAGACACATTGAGATTTGGACTCTGACTCCCAGAAGGAGGGAGCTCTGGGTGTTAACGTTTATTTGTTTTAATGGCAATTGTGGTTCTCCTTCTCTTTCCCCTTCTCCTTTGCATCTTATCCTTCTCCTTCCCCAGTTCCAGTTTGAGAATATCTCCAGAAGGACTATATTAATATTTTTCTGTATGAATCAAGGATGGCTGGTGAGTAGGGAGCTAGGTCTCCTCAGGCTTAGCCCAGGTGCCCACCCTAGACCATCCACAGTACACAGTGAGTGGGATCTGTACAAAAGTGCTATCTCCCATTCAAAGAAGCATTTGTCAGAACAAGAGAAGATACTATTCTGGGAAGACAAAATAATAGAAACCCAGCACATTATAATAACTACTGCTGTGGAGATTTGGAGGTAAAACTCAGTAGACAAACAATTTCTGGCTACTCTGGAGGGTCAAAGAACATAAACTTCTCGTCCTGTGGAAATGTGTTGTATAATTCTATATGATTTTCACCAGCAACACTCAGCAGCTCTGATGCAGATGGGCTTTTGCATTTGTCCACATATTTTTTTTTCCAGAGAGATGTGACAGAAAAAAAAATGGGTCAAGACAGCTGATAATATTGGCAAGATAGAGGATGAAGAGATGGGTGGACAATATAACTAAAGGTATATATATGTGAAAGGAGGTGAGGAGAGGAGGAAGGACTGGGAGAAAACAGAGAATCGAAAAAATTTTGTTGGGAAGCTATATGTGATGGAGCTGACATGGTCTGAGGTCATGATCAAGAATTAATGTTTCCAGAGTGGATAATTATGTGGGATAATAATTTTTAGTATCTGGCTGTAGAAGTAGTTTATAAATGTGTAATAAATACAACGAGAAATGAGAGGTTAAGGAAAGATACTAAGCTTTGGATGGGTCATTCATGTGGACACTGGTGTCTGCCAGGTGACTGGCCAGTCTGGGGTCAGAGGAGGACATTAAACCAGGTGCTAAAGGCATCAGTTAAGGAGAGGGTGTATACTTCTTTGCACTTGCTAAACTATTACAGTGATGATTAGGAGCTATTTTATCCCCAGGGTCTTCTGACTGGGAATGTACTTTCTTGCCACATATTTATCTCAACATCGCATCATAACACTGGGTATGAAGTCTATTAAAAAGCAATTTTACCAGAGGGAAGTATGGGTTAATGAATCATGAAGCATATTTAATGTAATGCTTATTGTGTAGGTAGTATTTAATATTGTGAGAACTATCAAAGTTACATTCTTTGACCTTAAAGAGTTTGTAATTTGTTGTGGAAGTTAGGTTTACATACACAAAGTGAGAGAATAGCAGACTAGCACAGGGTGTAAGTTGAAAAGTAGAGTAAATGTGAACAACAGGTGTGTGGAGAAAGAATAGGCCAATTTTATCAGGCTCTTATATGAACCCTGGAGAAAAGCAATGAACTTCTCTATTTGTATGGCTTTAGAAACTCCTCTATTTGTATGGCTTAGAAATATACATATATAATTTTTTAATCTAAGATAAAAATATATTTTCCAAAAACAATACTCTTTTATTCTTTATTCTCTGTTGAAGTGGTCATTAGTTATTTATAATGTTTTAAGTTTTCTAACTCGGGGGAATTCCTAATATCATTATCTTCATCCTTTCCTTTCTCCAAAATATATACCCTCTAATATGGGAATTTCAAAAAGATATTACTCATTTTAAAAAGTAACTCGTAGAAAAAAGTTGAGTTTAGTGGAATGATTTTCTTTTGGTTTCTTTCCCAAATTTTCATAATTTCCATTGATACATGTACAATTGGAGGAATAATATTTTCCACAATCCTAATTTAATGCTGTAGTCTTTATTTAGCATGAAGATAATCAACAGGTTTTTCAGAGGAGCAAGTAAAATTTAAATTATGTTATTTATCAAAATCATGCCCTTTGGCTATTTGGAAGTGTGGGTATGCCTTAGCCAAAATGCCTTTTCAGCCAATCACTATATTGTTATTCAGGTCACATTGCTAGAAGACAAGGCCTACCTCTTGCCTTGGCATAATTAACAGTGCCACAGCCAACAGTACCCTTTGCCAATTAGAAAATTCTTTTCAATTCAGAAAAATAAGAAAGGGACCTTTCTTATTGCAATGAGGCCACAATAGTAAAAAAGGATATTTGTCATCACAATTACTTCATACTCAGCAAGTCTTTAGGGCAAATTTGCAAAGTAACAATTCCCTTAGATCTTCCAACTTAGAAAGCCAAAGAAAAAAATGATACTTTTACTATTCCTGTTATAGTTCTATCTCAGTACTGTGGCCCAAAATCCTTGACTTGAAATTGAGGGTGGATGAAAGATTAGAGAAAAAATTATAAGTAGAAATTACCACCTTAAGTGAAATAATAATTTAAAAAATTAAGTGATCTGAGGACGGATAATAATGGCTCTGCCAATAGTTTTACCTTTGAATATAAATTTTGTTTCTACATATGGCTCTTGAGAAAATCCCTGCAGTTGTGTTCCAACTTTCTTTTCCTATTTTCACCTTATCATTGGCTGGAAAACATTAAAAACCATGCTTGATCTACAGCATCTATGAATTTTAGCCCTTCCATAGAAAAGCAAACTATTAAGTAAGTACTACTTAAAAATGAAATGTGATTAAAGGGGGAATATGGAAGAAGAGAGGAAAACCCTTCCCTTTCTCCCTCAAGCTGGAGAAGTGGTGGGGTGAACAGACATGTGCCTCCCAGATGCCCTCTCCTATAATCAGAAGAGAGCAAAGTTACTTGAACACTTCTCTGCTCCCCATAGCCAGAAATGCCCAACTAACAGCTGTTACCTTGCTGGCTCTTTCTTGGGGACACCTGGGTTAGGGATTAAGGTAAGTAGAGATGAGTGTACTTCCGTCAGTTATGGATAGATTTTGGTGCTTTCAGGCAGCAAGTGTTTTCATCAGGTTCACAGAGAGCTGAAGTTAGTGGGCCAGGTACTCCTCCCACCAGTAGGATGAGAGGGAAGGGGGAAGAGAGTTGCAGGCATACCCCAAACAGGTATCTTTTCCTGTTTTTCTGGTCTAGAGCCCTGAACTGCATTTGCTTCAGGCATGTGGTGTCTGTCCCTTGGCCAGAAGCCTAGCTACAGAGCTCTGATGCAAGGATAGATGATCAGTGTTGTGAGTATATTTTCAGTAAGTCACTGTGTCAACCAAACACCCATTTTCCATGCCCAAGGGCCCAATGATGAGCTGTGGCCATTGATGGAGGCTGGACTCAGCTAAAATATATAGACTTCCCAGGTAGGCTAATTATCTTGTACCCCACTTTCCAAACCATTCCTTCAATATTTACTTAGTGAGCTGGGGCCAACTAAGGAAAAGGGTAAAAAGAAAGATTGTCAGTGGCATCCTTTAACTTTTAGATTTCCACTGTCTCCTGCAATCTAGCCTAAACTTGCAAACCCCACTCACCAAAACAAAGTTAGCTGAAGTTAACAGGAATCATCCTTTTTGGAAAGAAAATTAGCGATGACCTATTATTCCTCAATTAAAATCCATAGTGAGGATTGTGATAAAGAATTTTCCTTCCTACTTTCAGAGATAGCACAAATGGGTGCCCAGGAAGCAATTTCAGTTCAGTCCCATCAAAATTACAGTATCTGGAATTATTCTTTGGATCTGGAGATGTCTTTACTGGTCCTAGTTTTCAATGTGATGAGTTATGAGGCAATGTTTCTACATCATGGTCTTGGGACCAAACTATTTGGGATGGAATACTGGCTCAACTACTTACTAGCTGTGTGAACTTGGACAAACTACTTAATGTCCCTGTTCCTCAGTTTCTTGATTCATAATGTAAGAGTAGTAATGACAGTGCTATATGGGTGTAAATATAATACATGTATAGCTCTCTGAATCTTACCTACCATATAGTAAATACTAATAGCTATTAGCTATCAGACTTTTCCCTTGATACTTTAGTGAGATTTTGGAATGGCTGCATCAGAGGCAGGTAGTATAAATACTTTAAATCTTTGTGGTACAATATTAAAAGATCCCAACCTCAAATAATTTTCCCACCAGGCATCTAGAAATCTCATCTATAGATTTCCTCCTTAAAGTCCCTACCTGTGGAGGCATGAATTTTACAAATACAAACCGCTGTCCTTCACATATTTCCATCTTTTGTCCCCACTAAACTACCATCCTGCTCATTCTTCCCTAGGTAAAATAAGAACTCCTCTGTACTCCCAACTTACATTTCAAACAGATTTTCATCTTGGCACTAAATTATATGTTTATTTCTCCTCCTGGACTCTAAATCACTGGAGTGACTCTGCTCTTGCTCCAGTGCTTAGCACAGAGCTCAGTATGTGGTAGGTGAACAAATAAGTTTTAAACAAAATTGATTGAACTCTTCAGTTCTTAGAATCTCCAAGCTTCCTGATCCAATCTCCCTTTAAGGCTTGAGATCATTTGCACCTCAAACTGGACATCTGTCATGATGAATAACTAGTTTCTCTTAAATATCCTCATCCATTTCATTCTTCTCTGAGAATTTCAAAAATACTGAAACATAGTAGAAATAATAAAAGAAATCATCCTTCCAGTCTCAGCTCAAGTATTTTCTGCATGAAACCTTTAAAATCCCTCCTGAAATGGCACAGCCATTCCCTGTTTTCTCATAAATCTTTATTAATAATTATCTATTAATGCTACTCTAATCCCATTGCAATTATGTTTGCCTGCCAGGCTCATTCAACTCTGTGTCTTCATTTATAAACCTGGAAAATAGGTGGGATTTGAACACTGGTTGAATGAATGAAAATGTAAGTGAAGAGTTCCAAGAATTCCCCTCATTCATCACAGATGTGAGTTAATTTTTACCTCTGGATGTCACCGAGTAAAGAAAAAGACCCTGAGGAAACTGACTCATATGACAACTAATGCTTGTTGGAGGTGATGGAAATGAAGAATTGAGCTGGGAAGATGCCAAATCACAGAATCTTTCTGTAGACAGATTGAGAACATTCAGGGCAGAGGAAGATCCTGGTCTCTAAGCATACATGTGGTCTCTGGTCTGTGGGGGTCACAGAAGGAAGGACCATGGGGTAAAAGTACCCTCAAAGAAACTGGGGAGACACCTAAAACACACTTTCCCAACTACTAGATTTTGCTTGGGATAGGTCTGAGGCTTGTACATTGTTTGTGAATAGAGTCATTTTCTGGAACAAAGCCTGAGGAAATGGCATACTTCCTTGAAACTGGGAAAATCACACTGTGTGATATTTGCTGGAAATTTGCCTAAACATTTATATATAATGTTTTGTCCCTTTTCTTTACCAGAAATGTTAGTGATCTTCAGGAAAGTAAATTTAGAAGAAATAAGAGCAGAGAATCCAATTAATTATATAGGAATATCAGCTATTTATCTTCTTTTTAAATTTTTATACATTTTAACTCTTGTCTCTTTTGTCTTTGTCACTTCTTTCCTTAATTGCTTTCAAAGTATATTAAGGATATGTTAGCATTTAAAATTTTCTGTGTACCTTGAAGCTCTGTTCCCTGTGAGGATTGAATACATATTTGTTGTCCAGATCATTAACTGATAAGAGCTGGCATATTTTTTAGGGGTTAAAGATTAAGTAGAAGTTCCACAATGCAAATGAAGAAGCAGAACTCCAACCCCACCTCTCAGAGACTTGCTAAACCATTTAGTGCTTAGAGAAAACTTTTACCTCTGTCTTCAACTGTAAAATGTCCTTTTTTCTGAGAAAGAATGTCTCCCCAGTACTCCACAAAAAGGATTATTTGTGTGTTTCTTATAAACTTCACAGTGGCATATGTTTGTTGAAATTACTGAAAAACCACAGAACAACCAAAATAAATGGTTTTGCCATTTGACTCATCTACCCACATAAAAAGACTGCTAATACTTTGCTGCATAACCTTGAGATTATATTTAGTTTACTGATTACTTATACCTCAAATATATAAATATATAATTATGTATATGTATCTCGAGTGATTAACATGTACATATGTTAACATTTGACTCATAATATATACAGACTTTTTAAAAAAGTTGATAAATATACATCATATAGATATTTTAAAGCATGTTTTTGAGTTTGTTGGTATTCCCATCCCGTCCTATACAAAGTTGGAGTTTAATTCTTCTTCTTGAGTATGGCTGCCTTAGTGACTTGACTGTAAGGAATGCCATGTGGCAGAGTGATACTGTGATATCCTCAGAATAGTGATACTATTAATACTCAGAGTAGTGATACTATTAATACTCAGAATAGTGATACTATTAGTAGTATCACTGTTCTGAGAATATCTTGTAAAAGGTGGCTGCAGCTTCTGTTTGGTTCCTTCTCTTTTGGAAAATGCACGTAGCTTCAGAGCCCTAACATGTAAAAAGTATGGCTATCCTGAAAAAGTCATGCTGGGGAGACCATGTTGGGTAACCAAGAGTGAGGTGAGATTGAGACAGATGATGAGAGAGAGGGGGAGGGAAAGAGAGATAGATACACCCTGGTTTGAGTTGTCAGATATGTAATAATTTCAGTCCTTAGCCTTAGAGTTACCCCAGCTGACTGTGAGTAGAACAGACACAAGTATTCCTTGCTAAATCCTGCACAAATTGCAGACTTGTAAGGAAAATAAATGTTCTTGTTTTCTTACGCCATAAAGTTTGGGGATATTTTCTTACATATCAGTAGATAGTAGAACTCCTCTACTAAATCTCTTAATAACTATATGGGGTTTTAATATTATGGGTATAGTTATATTTAACTATTTTTCTATTGTTGGACATTGGGGGCTTTTTGTTGTGTTCTTTTGTTGTTATAAAATAAAGGACCTTGAACATGAATGACCTGTGCTGAATGACCTGTGCGTTTTTCCAGTTATTATTTGACATTAAATTCTTAGGAATTCTAGGTAGTAAACAGAAGTATGTCATGGTCGTTGTTTTGTTGTAAGTATTTCAACTTGTATGTTGCTATCCTTTATGATCCTTGCCAGTTTAAGGCAGAAGATAGTGGTAATTCATATATAAAATTGCAATGAGTTGTTTATTTAATCTGGCAAATAAAAATGATACGATACTATAGTTATATAATGGTGGTGGCAGTAATCACTATCATATTTCTAACATGAGCATTCTTTTCTCTCAGGTTGAGGGCAGAGTACTTTTAGAATACCCAGTGGAATTTTTCTCAAAGTACAGATAGTTACAAGTTTCTGATCTCTTTACATAGCCTTCTTCTCCTCTTAGTCACTTAGTTGAGAACCATTTCTTCCGTGGGACTTTTCCAGTATTTGTCTGAAGTATACTGGAGGGAGTTTAGGATTGTCCGTATGGAATGTGAAGAGAATAATCATTATATTTTATATTATAAGAAAAATCAAATATAACATATTTGGGAAGATATTAATCATTACATTTGAATAAAACTTTCAACTTACAAATAGATACTATTTAAATTTTTAATGAGAAAGTTTATCTTGCTCCCATGGACATAACTTTTTTTTTTGTAAATTTATATCAGGATTTATGCCTTAAATGGTTACACACAATTCCCTGATGAGGGCGTGGTGATGTTATCTTTAAATTCTTTTAAATTATCACCAAGAAACTTTATTCATACAGGTAGATATCCATTAATTTTTTTAAATAGTTTAATAGTTGAAATTACATTTCAAGCTCAAATTTTATTTTTTATTTCATTGACAAATGTAATGGTGACATTTCTTGTCATAATTGTGAGTGGAATTGTAATTCAATCCAACGTTTTAACATTAAGTGCTTCAAAATAATGGTGAGACTTTTAAAAATGTTTTATTTATTTTGGGGGGGGGTGCGGAGAGAGAAGGCAACAGAGGATCCAAAGTGGGCTCTGTGCTAACAGAAGCCAACCCAGTGTGGGCTTGATCTCATGAATCATGAGATCTTGACCTGAGCCAAACTCACTTGCTCAACCAACTGAGCCACCTAGGTGCCCCATGTCAAGAACATGCATTCATTTTAAGAACAGCCCCTCATGATTAGTTTGAAGCCCCCTGAAGAGAACAGCAGCTGCAAACACACTGGGTCCCCAGCTCCAAGGTATGCACCGCACCCCGTACCTTTGTCTTGCCTTTATGAACCCATTATCTATCCCTGAGCAGGTATCTGACTGCTGAGGTTGATGTCCAGGTGGTACCATCTCCTCGGCAACATTCAGCAGGTTCTAGCAGAACAGCAAGTGCCAGGCTAGCTCATCCTCACCTTGCTTTCTTTTTGTGGTGGCAGCTCTGTTACTATTCTTTCCTACTCTGTTTTACAATTTACTATTAATCGTAAAATTTAATTCTTGTTTATTGTCCTGTCAGGAGAACCTCCTATGCCCTACTTTCACCCCAAGATTGTCACTGAAACATAAGGTGTTGGGTACAAGCTTCCCAAGCCTTGTCTTGCTGTCTCATGGGATGAGAGAACCCACGATCTCCCAGAATACCTGCATCCAATTTGCAGCACATCTATAGAAAAGTTTCTAAAACATTTCCTAGTTGGAAAGCTCTGTACTCGTAGATTCAAGTGCTAATGTTTTATTTGTAAATTTTGTGTAGACATTCACAATTAAGTTTTAACTTTATTTTCCTTTACATGGTACTCACGTTTGGTCTGTGACATCAGCTAATTATTTGGCTTCATACCAGTAGTTTTTCACCTTTTTCTCTGTCCTGGAAAATAAATAGGATAAGTATGATCTACCAGCTGAAGATATTATGGAACTTACTGCTAAAAACCCATGGATTCAGAGCTATTGGGGGTATAGGCTTTTAAATTGATTTAGATGCATTTTCCTTACTGAATTTTTCACACATTTTGATTATTTACATTTTCTTAGAAATGCACCCTTTTCATTGAAATCTGTAATTGTTCACTAGAGTGGCTCACAGTATCTCCCATAATTTAAAAACTTTTCTCCAGGTTGGGTGTTTGTCTTCTTAATAGTTGCGGTTGCAGGCTTCCAGAGGCTGCAGGATTTCAGTACCAGCATTATCATTTGCTTGCTTTGTGGTTTGGGTGTTTCTTAATGCTTTGAGACTCATTTACTCAACTGAAAATCAGGATACCAATGATATTTACTTGATAAGGTTGATATATCATTGATTGTAAATCACTCAATGAAGTTTCTGGCACATTGTCATAAGTAAATGATAATTTGTATCATTATTTTATTTCTTATTCTAATTGTTAAATATTTGTGCCTTTTCCCTGCCTTTTTAGAATATTCTTGCCGTTTTGTAATGTATTTCTTTTACAAAGAGGCCAGTTCTTGAACTTCTATATTTATCCTATGTTTTTAATTTAGTTACTATTTAATTTAAATTGCTATTTAATTTAATTTACTATTAATTTCTAAATTTAATTCTTAATTATTTTCTTGCTTTTTGTAGGCACGTATTTTTTATTTACCTAGCTTCTATTATTCTAAAAGCTTATTTTGTTTATTTTTTGTTTGCTACTGTGTTTAAGAAGTACTCTTAATACCCTGAATTTTCTTTTGAGTAAAGTTTTAGCAATTTCATTGTGTTTAACATCTGGATAATCTGTAATTTAGTTTTGCTATAGGAGTTATTGAGTAGAATAACCTAATATTTTACTTTATGGTTTTAATTTCTTTTCATTTTCTTCTGTATTCCTAGGAAGTCACTCATGTTCAGTGATTCAGTTGTCCAAGATTTTAATTACACTCTTAACTGCCTCCAGTGTGGGTCTGTTGCTGTTTTACAGTTTTAGATTTCCTGAAATCCTCTTCATCACACCCATCTCCGTCTTCTTTTTCATCTCATTTTGTTATCTTTCATTTCATTATTTTATTTTTAATTTTAATTTAATTTTTCTTTTAAATTTTATTTTTCTGTTACCTTCTCATTTCAATGTTTTTTCCTTTACATGTTCTTCCAGTTTATAAAGGCCAGGTTTTGTACTTTTTCTAGGTTATCAGTGAAGTTACCAAATTTTCTTCTAGATTCTGCTATGGCATATATTCTGAAGCCCCCAGGATGCATTTCCTTCTACTTTGTACCACTTCCCACAGCCCCCAACCTAGGTCTCTTTTTTATTTTTTGTTTTCCTTTTTGCATCCTTCAAGAAGTTGCAAGATAGCCATACTCTGTCTGATCTTATTCTCTGTCCATTGGAATGGGAGTTGATCCTTGGCTTAAATCTACAACTGGAAATTACATTGATGGACACAACTCCAATTATATTTCTAGTTAATAGAAGACATTCATCTATTGTATCTCTTCTCTATTTTTCATTGGATGTTCTTTCTACTCACTCTGCACAGTAATCCAAACTGATGTCTATGTAATACTCAAATCCAGAATTTGCTGTTATAAGGGTTTCTCTTTTCTGCTTTCCCCCTATAGTGCTTAAACAGTGGGTACCAAAGGTACCACAACCCTTAAAATTCACTGCTACACTGTCAGTTTCCCTTTAACTTCCACTTACAATTGTCTGAAATCAGAAGCATATTTCAGATGGTACTACTCTGAAACTTGAGCAAGAGGATACTCTTATCAACTGTATGCTATAGAGAACCCAACGTTGAGTCATTTCCAGCCATGCCCAAGCCCACAGGGATAGGTGTCTATGGGTCCAGTGAGAAGTGTATGCCTATAGCCCGTGTGTCTTCTTGTAAGACACATAAAGGGCATCTGGATCTCCAGACTTTCCCATCCAAATGTCCCTGAGGTCATTTTTGGAGCTTGCACAGTTCTCTTCCCTGGTTCATCTTGTTGAGTGCTAGAGTTTCCACTGGCGTGTCCATCTGTTGGCTTTAGGAGTGGCCTAGGGATGGCTATTAGAGGTGTGGTAATAGGAGTAACTGGAATGTAATATTGTATGTTTTAGTTGTAATATTAATATTCAGAAACAATAGTTACTGTAATGTTAGTGGAGAAGGGCCAGTCCCATCAACCTTTATAATTAAAAGTAATATTTCTAAATGAATGATACCAGATAAACCTTTAAGCTAAATCAGAGAATAAATTTTTTATATTCCAATTTGGTACCCTCGATGGAAGTAACATAGTAAAGTAAGTAAAATCAATAGACTAGTTTGGCATGCTAAAAGATAGTTCTTACTGATGTCACATAACTTCAATAGTTTTTTACTGGTTTCCAAGATTTTAAAATAATTTATTTGAGTCAGTTTGTGACAGTTCCTTTAGAGCTTAAGGAATAACTAAGATTTTTATGTAAATTTTTATAGCATTAATTTACTCATTTAAGATATATATATATTGCATTTCTACTACATGCCAGGCATGCTTAAGTGCTGGAATATAGTGGGATTCCAGCTTAAGTGCTGGAATATAGTAATACTGAGGGTGGGTTAGGTTTCATCTTCATGGGATAACCTTATAAAACTTGAGTTGCTGATGAGTATTAAGATGAGTTTTATTGCAAGAGAGTTTTAGTCTTAACCATATTCATGGCTCTTTGCTGAACTGCAATTAGCAGAAGAGGTGCTCCTATTTTGCGTACTTAGCTGTAAACACCAGCTCTGGTCACATTGCTCTTTTCTAGAAATTTTTTATTATTTCACATTGGTAACTCAATTAATTATACATTTCTTTCTCTAGCACTCAAGATTTTCATAATATGTTACCTACTTCTTTTCTAGCCTTATTGGTTACTCTGATCCTTATGCATCCTATGTTCTGGCAATCTTGAATTACTTGCTGTTTCCCGATTGTGTCTACACTTTCCTCATTTTGAGCCTTTCCTTATGCAATTACTTTCACTATTAAGCTGTCCTTCTAAATCCTGAAATCCTCCTTCCTGATATCTCAAGACTTGTTCAAGCATGACCTTCTCCATGAAGCCTTTCCTAATCCCCTCAACTGGTTTTTCACTTCACTGAATCTTCATGATACAGTAAGTCTAATTCTCCTAAAGAAAAAGAAAATTGTCTTTTATTGTAGTTATTGTTTCCTGTTCTGATCTCTCCTTGAAGGTGGAATCTAACTTACTTTCTTTTGTATTATTTTTAAGTAGTAAGTACTAAATGCAGGCCATAACTAGATCAGTATGAAATGAACAAAGAGGAGACACTGATTCAGGGTCCTATTTGAAAGAGCTGCATAAGCATGCCACTATGGACTGAATATTTGTGTTCCTCCACTAAATTTGTATGTTGAAACTCTAACCTGCAATGTGACTGTATTTGGAGTAAGAAAGCAATTAAGGTTAAATGAGGTCATAAGGGTAGGGCCTTGGTTTGATGGGATTAGTGTCCTTATAAGAAGAGACACCACAGCACTCTCTCTCTCTCTCTCTCTCTCTTTTTGTTTCTTTCCATCAAGTGAGGAAAAAGTGAAAAAGTGACTGTCTTCAAGCCAGGAAGATAGCTCTCACCAGGAATGGAATCAGTTGGCACTTTCATCTTGGACTTCCAGCATCCAGAAGTGTGAGAAAATAAATTCCTGTTGTCTAAGCTACCTGGACTATGGTGCTTTGTTATGGCAGCCCCAGCTGACAAAGACAGATTTTAGCATTAGGAGTGGAGTGCTGCTATAACAAATACCTAAAAATGTGGATGTGGCCTTGGAACTGGGTGAATGTATTATGGCTAGAAGAGTTTTGAGCCAAGCATTAGAAAACTCTGAGATTGCTATAAAGGGACTGTTTGTAGAAATACTAGATTTTGGGGCGCCTGGGTGGCTCAGTCGGTTGGGCGACCGACTTCGGCTCAGGTCACGATCTCGCGGTCCGTGAGTTCGAGCCCCGCGTCGGGCTCTGGGCTGACAGCTCAGAGCCTGGAGCCTGTTTCGGATTCTGTGTCTCCCTCTCTCTGACCCTCCCCCGTTCATGCTGTCTCTCTCTGTCCCAAAAATAAATAAACGTTAAAAAAAAAAAAAAGAAATACTGGATTTTTAAAGACCATTCTGGTGAGGTCTCACACAGAAATGAGGACCAGGTTATTGGAAACTGGAAGGAAGGTGATCTTTGTTATGAAGTAGCGAATAACTTGGCTGAATTGTATGCTACTGTTTTGTGGAAGATAGAACTTGTGAGTGATGAAATGGGGTATTTAGCAGGGTAGATTTCTTCTTTTAATATAATAATTTTATTTATTTAATTATATTTTAATTAGTTAACATACAGTGCAATATTGATTTCAGAAGTAGAATTCAGTGATTCATCACTTACATACAACACCCAGTGCTCATCACAAGTGCCCTCCTTAATAACATACCACCCATCTAGCCCATCCCCCACCCAGTTCTCTCCATAAACCCTATTTGTTCTTTGTCTTTAAGAGTCTTTTTGTGTTTAAACAAAGTATTGAAAGTGTAGCCTGGGTCCTCCTTACTACTTTATAGTAAAATTTGAAAGGAGAAGTATGAGTTGAAAAAGGAACCAGTACTTGGAGATTTGGAAAATTCTCATCCTATCCATATTATAAAAAATGAGAAACAGGTTCGGAAAAGAACACTAACCATTTGATAAAGAGATCTTGAATGCAACTCATGGACTTAACTGGACAACTCAACAGAAGCCGGGATAGAGATGGGATTTTATCAGCAGAGATACTGCCAGTTTGAATTAAAAGGGGCAGAAAAAGTGGGACTGGGGTGAAGGAAGGTTGTCAGACTTCTTGAATTTTATAGGATGTGACCATAGAGCTCTTTGACTGTGAATGTGCACTAGTTTTTCAAGCAAGGGAAGAATGATTTTAAAGCAATTCAGAGATCACAGTGCTGCCACTCCCATTACTGGGCCAGGGGCAAGGCTACTTCCCCACTGGTTTCAGAAGGTCTGCTCATGCAGAGAACCACATAGAGGGGGCCCTCACAGAGAATCAGAAGGACCAGATCACAGCTCCTCCCCAAGCTGAAGGATTGTGGGCACCCCACAGAGCCAGATGAGCAAGGCTGTCTTACTCCTACAGATCTGTGGGAGTGATGGGGCTACTTTAGTGGGCCTGGATGACAGGATAGTGAGCTGAAAATGATTGTTCTTGAGCAATGCTACTTTGGAGGAAGATCCTGCAGGCTCCTGGTCTAAAAATATACACATGATAATTCATAGTCAGTCTTACCTCCTCATTTTGAAATTAAATAATCAAGCTCAGAGTGGTAGAAAAAAATTGCCCATTGGGTTTTGAGCACTCTGAGGTGCCATGTCTTATTTATCTTTGTATTCCTACCGCTATACCATAGTCCTTGATGCATAAAAATCACTTGGGAAATAAATTCCACTAGCAAATATGATTGGTAAATATTTATTAAATGGTAGCTGGTAGACAAATCATAAACATTGGTTTTCTTTATTATGAAATACATTGAAATTACTATAAAGAAAAAGTGCTGAGAATTATGGTAAAGGCATGGTCAGAGTTTGGTACTTTTCAGGAAAATGAAAAGTGGATGGTTTTATAGTGGTGGATAAATTACAAACAAGGAGCTAAAGTCCAAGCCCATACAAGAAATGGCTAAAGCAGAAGTGAGAACCAGTTTTCTTCCAGAGCAAAACCAGCACAAAACAACATATACTTAGAGCAGGGTTAGCAGTTGTGGAAGAAGAGTTAGGAAATGAGAGAAGTGACTAAGTGATTCTTTGTGTGTTACTTTGTGTGATACACAGGCTTTAATCAGGGAAATAATCTTTTTTCTAAATGTTTATTTATTTGTTTTGAGAGAGGGAGAAAGAGAATCCCCAGCAGGCTCCACTTAGCATGAAGTCTGACACGGGCTCCATCCTAGGACCATGAGATCGTGACCTGAGCCGAAATCAAGAGTTGGATGCTTAACCAATTGAGCCACCTAGGCGCTGCCAGGCAAAGAATCTTAATGAAATTCAGTAATCTTCCTAGAAGGCCAATGCCTTCAGAATGGGGGTTGAGTTCCAGAGCCTTTGACTCTTCCCAACCTATGTACCTAGTGATGCTTGCAGGTCAAAGACCTACCTAAGATCACAGAGCTTGTGGTTACTTCACCTCTTTAAGGGAAAGGTCAGAGAAAACCTACATATGCTAACTAAAAGAGAAGCTTCTCTATTATAAACAATTTTAAACAATCCCATTTCTCTAGGCATTTGGAAAAAAATAGCTGCACAAAGAAGCCATATCAAGAAGAACAAACAAAACAACCAACTTAGAGGAGATAGGTAATCAAAAAATATAAAAGCAGCTTTAAATGGCTGCCAATAAATCCCAATTTGCACGACAACCTTGTTTCGGTTTTCCTAGGTTTTTATTGATAACACACCTCTTCTACTATCAAAAGTGCCCAGATTTAGACAACATATGATATAGTCTTCTTAAATTTATAAGAATTTTATTAATTATCTTCATAAAGATTTATGAAGATAGTATATATCTATTATAAAGGAAAAATAATGAACCAAACCTTCAAACACCAAACTGAACCAAGTGAAAGCAAGCCTTCTAAGCCCAAGAAGAAGATCCTGAAAATTAAAAAATATTATTACTTAGGTAAATATTTAATACGAAGGCCATAAGAAAAAGTTGAGAAAATCTCAGGAACGTATAGCAAACAGATAGAAAATAAGAGAAAATGTTGAGCTCTAGAAGATCAATCCAGAAGACACAATGTCAAAACAATATATTTGGAAAAAAAAGTCATATTGCAAAATGAAAGCAGGAAGTACTGTTGTCAAAGAAGTAACAGAAAAATACCCAGTGCTAAAGAAAGACAAGTTTAAGGGATTTTTATACTACAGAGTGTAGGAAAGGAAAACTGATGACAACAAAAACATATCCCTAAGCACATCTTCATGCAATTTTACAACACAAGGATAAAGAGAAAATCCTAAAATCTTTCATAAGAAACAAACAGCTGGGCACCTGGGTGGCCTAGTCAGCTGAGTGTCCAACTCTTGATTTTGGATCAGGTCATGATTTCACTATTTGTGGGTTCGAGTTCTGCATCGGGCTCTGTGCTGACAGCACAGAGCCTGTTTGGGATCCTTTCTCCCTGTCTCTCTGACCTTCCCCCCACTTTTATTCTGTCTCTCTCTTTCTCAAATAAATAAAAATAAAATAAAATAAAATAGAGAGACAAACATTAACAATAAAAATAAGTCCCCCTACAAAGGAAGAGGAGTCAAGCTGCTGTTAAACATCTTTTCAGGCAAGTATTCCTTGGATACTTGAAGACAGTGGATTCCATCAAAGTTATGACAGGGAATGCTTCTGATTCCAAAAGTCTGTAATCAGTACAATTATCAATCAAGTGTGAAAGCAAAATAGTTTTCAGACATGCGTGCATTCAAAATTTATTTCCATGCTTCTTATCTCAAAAAATTTCTTGTGAAAATAATCTAGCAAAACAAATAAGGAATCAGAAACAGATCAATATGAAATACAAACCTCAGTAGGAATGCAATGAAAAAAAATCTCAAATTAACAGTCCTTGTATTCAAGTTATTAAATATTAAGGCCTTCCACAAATAGCATGTGTAACATTTTGGAATATCTTAGTGATTAGAAGAGAAGTCATTTTTTTTCAGCCAAAAGAATGAAAGCCAAACAAAATTCATACAAAAAAAAATCAAGGACCAAATGTAAGGAAAATTATAATAAGGCATGATTAATGGAGTATAACTAGAGATAATCCTTTTGAGCCTGTTATGTGAAATGTTCCCCTTCAAAGGGAACAGATTTTATGACATAATATATATGCATTTTTCTCTTAGTTCAATCATATCATTTGGTGTTGCAGTGAATATGCATAGTTACTATCATAATATTCTTAATGATAGTTATTTGCTTTAAAAAATTTTTTTTAATTCATTTTTGAGAGAGACAGAGACAGCATGAGTGGGGGAGAGGCAGAGAGAGGGAGAGAGAGAGTATCCCAAGCAGGTTCTTCACTGTGAGTGCAGAATGTGACGTGGGGCTTGAGCTCATGAAACCATGAGATCGTGACCTGAGCTGAAACAAAGATTCAGATGCTGAGCCACCAAGGTGCCCCAACAGTTATTTGCTTTTGATTTCCCAAACAAACCTATGATCAAAGAGTGGAAAAAGTCATGGCTACAGCACAGAATGCAAATATTAGAAAACCTAACTGTATTAGAAAACATTATACTTGACAGAATTTGGGAAGTGTTAGGAAAAAGAAGATGTACATGGCAAGAGGTATAAATATACTATGCACTTTTCTCATTTTATGTAATACATATTTAGGAGTTACTCTTTGAAGTTAAAACAATACAAAATTGAGGCTTAGTATGTTATGTAAAATCATGAAGATGAACAATAGAGAGGAGGGAAGATGGCGGCGTAGGAGGACGCTGGGCTCACCGCGTGTCCTGCTGATCACTTAGATTCCACCTACACCTGCCTAAATAACCCAGAAAACCGCCAGAGGATTAGCAAAACGGAGTCGCTGGAGCCAAGCGCAGACGAGAGGCCCACGAAAGAGGGTAGGAAGGGCGGCGAGGCCGTGCGCGCTCCACGGACTGGCGGGAGGGAGCCGGGGCGGAGGGGCGGCTCGCCAGCCAAGCAGAGCCCCCCGAGTCTGGCTTGCAAAAGCGGAGGGGCCTGATGGACTGTATTCCGACAGCAAGCGCGACTTAGCGTCTGGGAGGTCATAAGTGAACAGCTCTGCTCGGAAAGCGGGAAGGCTGGAGGACAAAGGGAGGGAGAGCTGCTGAGCTCCCGGACGACAGAGCTCAGTTTGGTGGGGAACAAAGGCGCTCGCCAGCGCCATCTCCCCTGCCCATCCCCCAGCCAAAATCCCAAAGAGAACCAGTTCCTGCCAGGGAACTTGCTCGCTCCGCGCAAACACCCAACTCTGTGCTTCTGCGGAGCCAAACCTCCGGCAGTGGATCTGACTCCCTCCCGCTGCCACAGGGCCCCTCCTGAAGTGGATCACCTAAGGAGAAGCGAGCTAAGCCTGCCCCTTCTGCCCCTGTGCACCTTGCCTACCCACCCCAGCTAATACGCCAAATCCCCAGCACCACAAGCCTGGCAGTGTGCAAGTAGCCCAGACAGGCCACGCCACCCCACAGTGAATCCCACCCCTAGGAGAAGGGAAGAGAAGGCACACACCAGTCTGACTGTGGCCCCAGCGGTGGCCTGGGGGCAGACATCAGGTCAGACTGCGGCCCCGCCCACCAACTCCAGTTATACACCACAGCACAGGGGAAGTGCCCTGGAGGTCCTCACCACACCAGGGACTATCCAAAATGACCAAGTGGAAGAATTCCCCTCAGAAGAATCTCCAGGAAATAACAACAGCTAATGAGCTGATCAAAAAGGATTTAAATAATATAACAGAAAGGGAATTTAGAATAATAGTCATAAAAGTAATCGATGGGCTTGAAAACAGTATAGAGGACAGCAGAGAATCTCTTGCTACAGAGATCAAGGGACTAAGGAACAGTCACGAGGAGGAGCTGAAAAACGCTTTAAACGAAATGCAAAACAAAATGGAAACCACCACGGCTCGGATTGAAGAGGCAGAGGAGAGAATAGGTGAACTAGAAGATAAAGTTATGGAAAAAGAGGAAGCTGAGAAAAAGAGAGATAAAAAAATCCAGGAGTATGAGGGGAAAATTAGAGAACTAAGTGATACACTAAAAAGAAATAATATACGCATAATTGGTATCCCAGAGGAGGAAGAGAGAGGGAAAGGTGCTGAAGGGGTACTTGAAGAAATAAGAGCTGAGAACTTCCCTGAACTGGGGAAGGAAAAAGGCATTGAAATCCATGAGGCACAGAGAACTCCCTTCAGACGTAACTTGAATCGATCTTCTGCACGACATGTCATAGTGAAACTGGCAAAATACAAGGATAAAGAGAAAATTCTAAAAGCAGCAAGGGGTAAACGTGCCCTCACATATAAAGGGAGACCTATAAGACTCGTGACTGATCTCTCTTTTGAAACTTGGCAGGCCAGAAAGAATTGGAATGAGATTTTCAGGGTGCTAGACAGAAAAAATATACAGCCGAGAATCCTTTATCCAGCAAGTCTGTCATTTAGAATAGAAGGAGAGATAAAGGTCTTCCCAAACAAACAAAAACTGAAGGAATTTGTCACCACTAAACTAGCCCTACAAGAGATCCTAAGGGGGACCCTGTGAGACAAAGTCCCAGAGACATCACTACAAGCATAAAACATACAGACATCACAATGACTCTAAACCCGTATCTTTCTATAATAACACTGAATGTAAATGGATTAAATGTGCCAACCAAAAGACATAGGGTATCAGAATGGATAAAAAAAACAAGACCCATCTATTTGCTGTCTACAAGAGACTCATTTTAGACCTGAGGACACCTTTAGATTGAGAGTGAGGGGATGGAGAACTATTTATCATGCGACTGGAAGCCAAAAGAAAGCTGGAGTAGCCATACTTGTATCAGACAAACTAGACTTTAAATTAAAGGCTGTAACAAGAGATGAAGAAGGACATTATATAGTAGTTACAGGGTCTATCCATCAGGAAGAGCTAACAATTATAAATGTCTATGCGCCGAATACCGGAGCCCCCAGATATATAAAACAATTACTCATAAACATAAGCAACTTTATTGATAAGAATGTGGTAATTGCAGGGGACTTTAACACCCCACTTACAGAAATGGATAGATCATCTAGACACACGGTCAATAAAGAAACAAGGGCGCTGAATGAGACATTGGATCAGATGGACTTGACAGATATATTTAGAACTCTGCATCCCAAAGCAACAGAATATACTTTCTTCTCAAGTGCACATGGAACATTCTCCCAAGATAGATCATATACTGGGTCACAAAACAGCCCTTCATAAGTTTACAAGAATTGAAATTATACCATGCATACTTTCAGACCACAATGCTATGAAGCTTGAAATCAACCACAGGAAAAAGTCTGGAAAACCTCTAAAAGCATGGAGGTTAAAGAACACCCTACTAACGAATGAGTGGGTCAACCAGGCAATTAGAGAAGAAATTTAAAAATATATGGAAACAAACGAAAATGAAAATACAACAATCCAAACGCTTTGGGACGCAGCAAAGGCAGTCCTGAGAGGAACATACATTGCAATCCAGGCCTATCTCAAGAAACAAGAAAAATCCCAAATACAAAATCTAACAGCACACCTAAAGGAAATAGAAGCAGAACAGCAAAGGCAGCCTAAACCCAGCAAAAGATGAGAAATAATAAAGATCAGAGCAGAAATAAACAATATAGAATCTAAAAAAACTGTAGAGCAGATCAATGAAACCAAGAGTTGGTTTTTTGAAAAAATAAACAAAATTGACAAACCTCTAGCCAGGCTTCTCAAAAAGAAAAGGGAGATGACCCAAATAGATAAAATCATGAATGAAAATGGAATTATTACAACCAATCCCTCAGAGATACAAACAGTTATCAGGGAATACTATGAAAAATTATATGCCAACAAATTGGACAACCTGGAAGAAATGGACAAATTCCTGAACACCCACACTCTTCCAAAACTCAATCAGGAGGAAATAGAAAGCTTGAACAGACCCATAACCAGTGAAGAAATTGAATCGGTTATCAAAAATCTCCCAACAAATAAGAGTCCAGGACCAGATGGCTTCCCAGGGGAGTTCTACCAGACGTTTAAAGCAGAGATAATACCTATCCTTCTCAAGCTATTCCAAGAAATAGAAAGGGAAGGAAAACTTCCAGACTCATTCTATGAAGCCAGTATTACTTTGATTCCTAAACCAGACAGAGACCCAGTCAAAAAAAGAGAACTACAGGCCAATATCCCTGATGAATATGGATGCAAAAATTCTCAATAAGATACTAGCAAATCGAATTCAACGGCATATAAAAAGAATTATTCACCATGATCAAGTGGGATTCATTCCTGGGATGCAGGGCTGGTTCAACATTCACAAATCAATCAACGTGATACATCACATTAACAAAAAAAAAGAGAAGAACCATATGATCCTGTCAATCGATGCAGAAAAGGCCTTTGACAAAATCCAGCACCCTTTCTTAATAAAAACCCTTGAGAAAGTCGGGATAGAAGGAACATACTTAAAGATCATAAAAGCCATTTATGAAAAGCCCACAGCTAATAACATCATCCTCAATGGGGAAAAACTGAGAGCTTTTTCCCTGAGATCAGGAACACGACAGGGATGCCCACTCTCACCACTGTTGTTTAACATAGTGCTGGAAGTTCTAGCATCAGCAATCAGACAACAAAAGGAAATCAAAGGTATCAAAATTGGCAAAGATAAAGTTAAGCTTTCGCTTTTTGCAGATGACATGATATTATACATGGGAAATCCGATAGACTCCTCCAAAAGTCTGCTAGAACTGATACATAAATTCAGCAAAGTTGCAGGATACAAAATCAATGTACAGAAATCAGTTGCATTCTTATACAGTAACAATGAAGCAACAGAAAGACAAATAAAGAAACTGATCCCATTCACAATTGCACCAAGAAGCATAAAATACCTAGGAATAAACCTAACCAAAGATGTAAAGGATCTGTATGCTGAAAACTATAGAAAGCTTATGAAGGAAATTGAAGAAGATTTAAAGAAATGGAAAGACATTCCCTGCTCATGGATTGGAAAAATAAATATTGTCAAAATGTCAATACTACCCAAAGCTATCTACACATTCAATGAAATCCCAATCAAAATTGCACCAGCATTCTTCTCGAAACTAGAACAAGCAATCCTAAAATTCATATGGAACCACAAAAGGCCCCGAATAGCCAAAGTAATTTTGAAGAAGATGACCAAAGCAGGAGGCATCACAATCCCAGACTCTAGCCTCTACTACAAAGCTGTCATCATCAAGACAGCATGGTATTGGCACAAAAACAGACACATAGACCAATGGAATAGAATAGAAACCCCAGAACTAGACCCACAAACGTATGGCCAACTCATCTTTGACAAAGCAGGAAAGAACATCCAATGGAAAAAAGACAGCCTCTTTAACAAATGGTGCTGGGAGAACTGGACAGCAACATGTAGAAGGTTGAAACTAGACCACTTTCTCACACCATTCACAAAAAATAAACTCAAAATGGATAAAGGACCTGAATGTGAGACAGGAAACCATCAAAACCTTAGAGGAGAAAGCAGGAAAAGACCTCTGTGACCTCAGCCATAGCAATCTCTTACTCGACACATCCCCAAAGGCAAGGGAATTAAAAGCAAAAGTGAATTACTGGGACCTTATGAAGATAAAAAGCTTCTGCACAGCAAAGGAAACAACCAACAAAACTAAAAGGCAACCAACTGAATGGGAAAAGATATTTGCAAATGACATATCGGACAAAGGGCTAGTATCTAAAATCTATAAAGAGCTCACCAAACTCCACACCCGAAAAACAAATAACCCAGTGAAGAAATGGGCAGAAAACATGAATAGACACTTGTCTAAAGAAGACATCCGATGGCCAACAGGCACATGAAAAGATGTTCAGCGTCACTCCTTATCAGGGAAATACAAATCAAAACCACACTCAGGTATCACCTCACGCCAGTCAGAGTGGCCAAAATGAACAAATCAGGAGACTATAGATGCTGGAGAGGATGTGGAGAAACGGGAACCCTCTTGCACTGTTGGTGGGAATGCAAATTGGTGCAGCCGCTCTGGAAAGCAGTGTGGAGGTTCCTCAGAAAATTAAAAATAGACCTACCCTATGACCCAGCAATAGCACTGCTAGGAATTTATCCAAGGGATACAGGAGTACTGATGCATAGGGCCACTTGTACCCCAATGTTCATAGCAGCACTCTCAACAATAGCCAAATTATGGAAAGAGCCTTAATGTCCATCAACTGATGAATGGATAAAGAAATTGTGGTTTATATACACAATGGAATATTATGTGGCAATGAGAAAAAATGAAATATGGCCTTTTGTAGCAACGTGGATGGAACTGGAGAGTGTGATGCTAAGTGAAATAAGCCATACAGAGAAAGACAGATACCATATGGTTTCACTCTTATGTGGATCCTGAGAAACTTAACAGGAACCCATGGGGGAGGGGAAGGAAAAAAAAAAAAAGAGGTTAGAGTGGGAGAGAGCCAAAGCATAAGAGACTGTTAAAAACTGAGAACAAACTGAGGGTTGATGGGGGGTGGGAGGGAGGAGAGGGTGGGTGATGGGTATTGAGGAGGGCACCTTATGGGATGAGCACTAGGTGTTGTATGGAAACCAATTTGACAATAAATTTCATATATTAAAAAAAATAAAAATAAAAATTAAAAAAAATAAAACCCCAAGATCGAGAAAAAAAATAAATAAAATAAAATAAAATGACTACTCTAAAAAAAAAAGATGAACAATAGAAAAAGTAATACAATATAACTAAAACAAATGACCAGAACAAGGATATATAATAAGAAATTTCTTATCTTTTATAGCAGAGTCAATAAATAAGATTGAGTGTGTGTGTGTGTGTGTGTGTGTGTGTGTGTGTGTGTGTGTGAGTAAAAACCAGAAAAGGGATTCATTTTCATATTAGGGTCAATATAATGGATACCAGAATGACATGTGAGGACATAGAAGCTGAGGGACCTGCAAGAAAATAAAAGCCCTAGAAAAGAAAAAAGAAAACAAAAGACCATAGTGTAGTGCTGCTTGAGCTTACTTAACCCAGATTTTTAAGGTACAGGTACTGCCAGCCTTAGAGTTATATTATGGAATTGTAAGATCAGAAGAGGCATTCCATTCCAACTACCCTTTTAGTTTTATTTGAACTTGAATTGTAGGCTTCCTAAAAATGTCATAGCAAAGCAAAACCAGATTATTTCACTGAATTTAGAAAAATGCAGGTCATCTATATATTTGTCTTTACTAAAAGAAGAAAAGTTTTCTTGAACTCATAGAAATGGAGAACAGATTGGTGGTTGGCAGAGATGGGTGGTGAGGAATGGGGGAAATGGAAGAAGGTGTTCAAAAGATACAAATTTCCAGTTACAAGATAAATAAGTTCTGGGGTGTAATGTACTGCATGGTGACAATAGTTAACAATACTATATTGGATATTTTGAAGTTGCTGAGAGTAGATTTTATTTTATTTTTTAATTTTTTAATGTTTATTTACTCTTGAAGGAGATAGAACATGAGTGGGGGAGGGGCAGAGAGAGAGGGAGACACAGAATCCAAAGCAGTCTCCAGGCTCTGAGCTGTCAGCACAGAACCCGATGTGGGCTCGAACTCAAGAACTGTGAGATCATGACCTGAGCCGAAGTTGACTGTTTAACAGACTGAGCCACCCAGGCGCCCTTGCTGAGAGTAGATTTTAAAAGTTCTTACCACAAGAAAAAAATTCATAACTATGTGAGATGATAGATGTTACCTAATTGTGATAATCATTTCATAATATGTACATATATCAAATTATTACATTGTACACCTTAAGTTAATGCAATGTTATATGCCAATTTTATCTCAATATAATTGAAAGAAAAAAAAAGGAGAGGTTTCTGACTGTACAACCAAATGAACACCTGCTAATACTTGAAAAATTCCACCCACTTGCCACTCCACAACCCTAAGACACATGCCTGGCGAGGGCTTACATTCTTCTCTTTAACAAATAAAGGCATGACTAACAAAATTCCTGCCTTCAAGCATATACTCCATTCTCTCTTCTTAACCTGCTATTCAGGATGTTTTGAAATACCCAACTATAACTATAACAAAATAAATTATTCAATGCCTGGAAAAAAAAAAAAACAACAAAACCAAAAGACACCACCACCAAGACTTTTACTTTGATTTGGCAATGGCCATTTTTTACAAACTTTCTCTCAAGCCAGTGGGTGTGCTGCCAACATCCAATAGAATTGGCCTCTGGTATCATTGTGTTTCTCTTAGGTTGCATCTCAAACCACTTGACATTTTCAGTTTCTTAACTCCTTGGCTTTTGACACTCTGCTTTGTTCTTCTTTTATGGGAAGATGATTTAGTGCCACACATCTCACGTTTCTGTAGATGGGGGAAAATTCCCGCCCCACTGCCCAAGAGGAATCAGAATTGGTAAAATACTTCTGATCTCTCTCTCTCTCCACTTTCTTTGTTACTTTCTCCATCAAAAGGAGCATACAGTCTTGACAAGAGCCTGGTTGTCAATGGGTAGATTTAGCATGTTGAAAACCGTGGCCCACCCTGGTAGATTTCTCTCTTTATTCCCGGGTTAAGACAGTATCGGCTGTCTTCTTTAAGTCTCAATACCTGAATATACTCAGGATGCTCTGTAGTTTCACTTCTTCCTGCATATGGATCCCAAGATCTAGACTTAAGAGGAGTATTAGGAGAACCACATGTTGGCCACAGATCCAAGTTACACCTTCCCACTCAGCTTTGCAAGCGACTGAAGCATAATAAATTTAACCTAGAGTTGGCTCCTATTCTATTTATTAATTACTTCGTTCAGATTTTATATTGGAGACATAGGCTCCTAGAAACCTAGGTGACTTTATACCCCTGCCTCAACAAACCAAGGGGATTTTCTTGGCCATCTAGTATGTGACAGTTCTTCCTTCAACTCTGAGCCCATGGACTTAGTAAACTATTAAGATATAATTAAGAAAGATGGATTCGGCTATTCTATTTTCTCAAGATAGGGATGATTTATGATATAACTAGATGCAGGTTGCAGGGGTGCCTCAGTCGGTTAAGTGTCTGACTTCAGCATAGGTCATGATCTCATGGTTTGTGAGTCTGAGCCCTGCATCAGGCACCTCACTGACAGTGTGGTGCCTGCCTGGGATTTTCTCTTTCCCTGTCTCTCTTCCCCTCCCTCACTTGCTCTCTCACTCTGTTCTGAAAAAGAAATAAATTAAAAAAAAAGATATCGGGGCGCCTGGGTGGCTCAGTCAGTTAAGCTTCTGACTTCAGCTCAGGTCATGATCTCACAGTTCGTGAGTTCCAGCCCTGTGTCGGGCTCTGTGCTGACAGCTCAGTTCCTGGAGCCTGCTTTGGATTCTGTGTCTCCCTCTCTCTCTGCCCCTCCCCTGCTTGTGCTCTGTCTCTCTCTCAAAAATAAATAAACATTAAAAAAAAACCAAATAGGGGCGCCTGGGTGGCGCAGTCGGTTAAGCGTCCAACTTCAGCCAGGTCACGATCTCGCGGTCTGTGAGTTCGAGCCCCGTGTCGGGCTCTGGGCTGATGGCTTAGAGCCTGGAACCTGTTTCCGATTCTGTGTCTCCCTCTCTCTCTGCCCCTCCCCCGTTCATGCTCTGTCTCTCTCTGTCCCAAAAATAAATAAACGTTGAAAAAAAAATTAAAAAAAAAAAACCCAAATATAACTAGATGGGATAAGTACATGCGATTGTTTTTTTGTCTGAACATTCTATGCTTTATTGTTGTAATTTTTACAAACTTGTTTCTTTGTATATCTCTGATAGAGAATATTGGATACCTACCTCTTCATGCCTTAATGAGAAAGGAAAAGTTGTCAGCAGACACACTTATTCTCAATCAGCTGTAGCATAAATGAGATAAGCAAATCCCTTGAAGGAGAAAAAGCAGCAAGCTAGTCATATCCATGTAGATTTGTTTGCTTGGCTTAAACCAGAGACTCTATGAACCATAACTATCAAGGACTAGTTTTAATGGCTAGCCAGATTTCTGGAGAGTTTGTTAGTAGGATCCTAGGGAATCTTAGTAAGGTCACTCTCCTAAATACGGTTCTGTAAGAGTTGGATGCATAGGAGGAAATTAGTACTTTATACATATAGAGAGTAAGTAAATGGAGTTGATGATGGCCCAAATTTGGGACACCTCAGCCAAGGAAAACTATAAAAGGAGCCAAGGTAGTCAGAAAAGAGTATCTCTACACTGCTATACAGATAAGCAGAACAGATTTTCTCAATCACCCATATAATTTGATTCTCACTGAGGTGCAAAGAAATTGACTTCTTTACTCTTTCTAAAGATTTCAGTCATTCTCTTCATATAGCTTTTGATTGAGAAGGGCTACTATTGAGAATGATAATGAGAAAGACTTCAAGTAGTCAGTCTCTTGTTCTGCTTACATGTCAGTTACCTAGTCTGAATAGAGAGAACATGACTGAATATGGCAAATTGCTTTTGTAATACCAGCATTTCAAATCCCAAGTGAGTCTAGTTTTGAGTTAGTAAGATTACAGATAATATTGATGCAGCACTGGAAAATGATATTCTCAGGAACCATACAACTACTAAAGTGCTGCAACCAGACCCAAAGTCATGGTAGACTTTGCCTAAATAGTCCAGAGTTCTAGGACAGAGAAAAAAGAGAGAGCATCAGGGTAAGGCCAAAAATCTTAAGGGTGAAATTCTTTCTGTACTGAAACATTAAGAAATGATATTTAAAGTTTATATTTTTAAAACATCACTGTTGGGGCGCCTGGGTGGCTCAGTCGGTTCAGCGTCTGACTTCGGCTCAGGTCATGATCTCGCGGTTCGTGAGTTCAAGCCCCGCGTCAGGCTCTGTGCTGATGGCTCAGAGCCTGGAGCCTGTTTCCGATTCTGTGTCTCCCTCTCTCTCTGCCCCTCCCCCGTTCATGCTCTGTCTCTCTCTGTCTCAAAAATAAAAAAACGTTAAAAAAATTTTTAAATAAATAAACAAATACAACATCACTGTTTTAATATTTAAATCTTACTTATAATTTTTTATGTTAAAAGTTTAAAATGTATTCTCACCTCTGAATTTAAAGAGTCTTGGCCTAATAACTTCATCTTCTTTTACCTTCAGATATACTAAAAAATCACACCTCTTTAGGGAGATCATAGGTCCTAAATATGGATGTAAGTATTTAAGAAAAAACAATATATTCAAGAATATCAGAAATTGCAGGACTAATTGTAATTCCAAGAAGCTTGGATCTGTTGAGGACTAATTGACCACTGAAAGATATGGAGGAAACATTCTTGAATTAAATGGTTGTGCTAACATTTTGAGTTTGACACAGAAGACCAAATAAATTTTTTAAGATGGATCCCCCTCTTCCTGGGTGTATTACTGCAATTATTTTTTATCTTTTGGGGAGGAAAGCCTCTTGAGTGGTTAGAATACATAAAGTGAAGAGTACTGGGAAGTAACTATGTCAAAGGGGAAGGCCTGGAGCCATGCATACCTCCAAAATAAAAATATGGAGTAGTTTCAGATTTCAGGGGAAGTAGGGGCTCTGACAGGGGAATTGGAAAGTAGAGATAGAGAAACGGAAATGAGTGGGTGGTGATCCATCCCAACAACCCTCTATTTATTTTCCAGTTTGGCCATCAGTATCCCGATGTGAGACCTTATCTAGGGAATACAGGAAAGTGAAGGGAATTGTCAACTATGGCAAGTGCTGTGCTTAATGTGGTTTCTATTCAGGAAGATCTCTAAATTACCCTTAATTCATAAGTGAAGATATTTTTTTCCAAGAACAATACATCTGAATTCCCAGCAGTAGTTTGGCAATATTAGAAGTTTATTTTCTTCTGTGCTACCACAGGGATATTTAAATTCTTCTACACCAAAGCATAGTCTGATAAGTAGGATTTAAATAGTATTTTTGCCTAACTTAAATATTGAATTAACATCCTCACCAATGACATTTGGATCAGTGGTGATTCAGAAGGAGTGATGTAGGCTCTCTGACTTCCCTTTATTTATTTTATGACTGAAAAGGGATAGATCATTAAATAGAAAATAAATTTGGGTGTTCACCCAGACATAACCTTTCTGGGAAAACTAGAATCTATTGAAAACCAGAGAAAGCCTGCTGCAAACCTGCAACTGGTATCCCCATTTCCAGTTTGGTTCTTCTAACACTATTTCTTCTAGTGATGGCTGCTACTTGTCTAGGCAGGCACTGCAATTCCAAGACATTTGATTTTCCCAAGCTTCTGCATGAATGGGACCAAAAATATGAAACTATTTACTCTGGTAGGAAGCAGTACAATTTACAGCAACTATTTTCTTAGTATTTACAACTGATACCAACATGGGCATTTGATGGAAAATAGCTGTAGACTCTAATCATTATTAATAACCAGCCATGGTCCAGCTGTTGGTGTTAACACTTCTTTGAGGAAAAGACCACACTATTCTACCTTAGAAATTGAAGGAAAACAAGACAAAACAAACAATGGTTTGAAATACATGATAATAATGAACTAACCTCAAGTCAGACCTGAGTAAATTTGTTGACCCAAGAGCAGTTTTAGGCAAATGCCCTACCTAATACGATCCATCTCTGTCTGAAAAACGTTATCCTAAAGCACTATCTATGTCAGGTTTCCCTGGCTTCTCATAGGACCAATCAGACCAAATGAGGAAAACCCTTGTGGTTGTAAAAAATAAGAGCATTTCATATTTAGTGATGGCAAAGAATTCTGTATTAGTTAGGGCTAAATCGGTTGCCCATAACAGAAGATCCTAAATACTCAGTAGGTTATTTCTCTGGAAGTTTGGATGCAGGGAATGTAGGACTAGTAGTGTACCATGGTCACTAGACACCCGGGCTCCTTCTATCTTGCTCTTCAGGCCTTCTTTTGCATGTTGCTTCATGTCCCAAGATGGCAGTTGGAGCACTAGCCATCATAATCCATATTCTTTCAGAAGACTTTCTAGACATCTCACACAAAATTTCCACCTTTACTGTTAGTTATGTGGCTAAATATAGCTGTAAGGAAAGTTTGGAAATATATTTTTCTATCAAATGTTCAACTGAGATCCACACTTCTAGTCCTAGAAATAAAGGAAGAATGAATTGTCAGAGTCAATTAGCAATATCCAATCTGATAATATGGATAAAACATATCTGCCACATCAAAGAGTTTGACCATTTTATTTTTTGTTATTATAGTACAGACTAAATGTCTCCAGGCTTCATTACAAAGATTTTAAAAAGAGCCACATGAATAGTAATGACTCATGTTTTATGGGATCTTGCTCTTACCTGCTTTGGTATGTTCCCAGAATCTTCCACAATGCTCGCAGTATTTCCAGAGGCCTCTGGAAAGAATATCTTTGTCAAGTAAATATAATTAGCTTCCCTGGGATATGCAAGGGAAGACTGGAAACACATTCTTCTATCAAGTGTTCAGCTGAGATCTACACTTCAGTTACTAAGAAATAAAGGAAGAATGAATATTCAGAGTCAATTTAAAAGTATCTAACTAAGATGCTATTAAAAAATTCTCTGGGTCTCCTTCTGTTCACTGGACATAATGCATGTGCCAGCCCATTCTATTTATGGTTCTGACTCCTGCTGCACCTCATGGGCATCATACCTGTCTGGTTCTATGCCTGCTTGAAGTGGCTATAGCCATAGAATATTGCACACATACAAACAAAGATTTCATTTACACAGTATTTGAGAGTAAGTTGCAGACATTATGGTTGTTGATTCCTAAATACTTCAGTGAATATTTTCTATCATTAGAAGTGTTATCCTACATAACCACAGTACAGATACCAACCTCAATATAATTTATCATTGATACAATAATTTAATCCATTTTCACATTCCAGTGTTGTCAGTTTACCCAAAATTCTCCTTTATAAGCATTATTCACCTTTGGATTCTCCCTTCACTAGAATTTCTAAGGTTTCAGATCTTTTCTCACTCCCTTGGGTCTTCTTCTCTAAACGATATATATCCTTTCCTAATTTTTAAACAAAAAAAGTTAATTTTATTACTTTATTATAAGACAAATAATAGTATGAACTAAAACCAGAGAAAGTATGCTTTTTTTAGGGGGATGGAGGGGCAGAGGAAAAGGGAGAGAGAGAACCCCAAACAGGCTCCATGCTCAGTGCACAGCCTGAGGCAGTGCTTGATCCCACAACCCTGAGATCATGACCTGAGCTGAAATCTAGAGATGCCTAACCTACTGAACCACCCAGACACCCCAAGAGCAAGTATGTTTTAAAGACCTGATAAGAATGGTATTCTATACAACCACTTTAATAAAATAAAGGATAAGAACCATATGATCCTCTCAATAGACACAGAAAAAGCATTTGACAAATTATAGCATCCATTCTTGATAAAGACCCTCAGCAAAGTAAGGATAGGTGGAACCTACATCAACATCATAAAGGCTATATACTTAAGACCACAGCTAATATCCTCAATGGGGAAAAACTGAGAGCCTTTCGCCTACAGTCGAGAATAAGACAAAGATATCTATTCTCACCATTACTATTTAACGTAGTACTGGAAGTCTTAGCTAGCAATCAGACAACAAAAAGATATAAAGGCATCTAGATCAGCAAGGAAGAAATCAAACTTTCCTATTTGCAGACTACTCTATGTAGAAAACTCTATGTAGAAAACCAAAAACGTGGTAGAACTGATACATGAATTCAGCAAAGTTGCAGGATATAAGATCATTGTACATAAATCGGTTGCATTTATTTTTTTTTAACCTTTATTATATTTTTGACAGAGAGAGAGAGAAAGAGACAGTACGAATGGGGGGAGGAACAGAGAGAGAGGGAGACCCAGAATCCAAAGTAGACTCCAAGTTCTGAGCTGTCAGTACAGAGCCCAATGCAGGGCTTAAACCCATGAACAGCAAGTTCAGGACCTGAAATGAAGTCGGATGCTTAACTGACTGGGCCACCTAGACACCCCGAGAAATTGGTTGCATTTCTATACACCAATAATGAAGCAGCAGAAAAAGAAATCAAAGAATCGATTCCATTTGCAATTGCACCAAAAAAAAATCAGATACCTAGGGATGAATCTAACCAAAGAGGTAAAAGATCTCTAGTCTGAAAACTATAGAACACTTATAAAAGAAATTGAAGAAGACACAAAGAAATGGAAAAACATTCCATGCTCATGGATTGGAAGAACCAACATTGTTAAAATGTCTATACTACGAAAGCAGTCTGCACATTTAATGCAATCCCCACCAAAAATACCACCAGCATTTTTCACAGAGCTAAAATAAGCAATCCTAAAATTTGTATGGAACCAAAAAAGACCCTGAATAGCCAAAGCAATGTTGAAAAAGAAAAGCCAAGTGGGAGGCATCACAATTCCAGACTTCAAACTGTATTACAAAGGTGTAGTCATCAAGACAGTATGGTACTGGCACAAACAGACACATAAATCAATGGAACAGAATAGAAAACTCAGAAATGGACCCACAACTATATGGTCAACTCATCTTTGACAAAGCAGAAAAGAATATCCCATGGAAAAAAGACAGTCTCTTCAGCAAATGGTGTTGGGAAAACTGGACAGTGACATGAAGAGGAATGAAACTGGGCCACTTTCTTACATCATACAAAAAATAAATGCAAAATGGATGAAGGACCTAAATGTGAGACAAGAAACTATCAAAATCCTGGAGGAGAACACAGGCAGCAACCTCTTTGACCTTGGCCGTAGCAACTTCTTTCTAGGCATGCCGCCAGAGGCAAGAGAAACAAATGCAAAAATGAACTATTGGAACTTCATTAAATAGAAAGCTTCTGCACAGCAAAAGAAATAATCAACAAAAACTAAAAGGCAGCCTATGGAATGGGAGAAGATATTTCCAAATGACATACCTGATAAAGGAATAGTATCCAAAACCTATAAAGAACTTATCAAACTCAACATCCAAAAAACAAATAGTTAAGAAATGGTCAGAAGACATGAGAAGACACTTTTCCAAAGAAGACTTTGGAAAGACATCAGTTAGATGGCTAACTGATAAATGAAAAAGATGCTCAATATCACTCATCATCAGGGAAATACAAATCAAAACCACGATGAGATACCATCTCACACCTGTCAGAATGACTGAAATTAACAACACAAGAAACAACAGGTGTTGGCGGGGATGCAGAGAGAGGGGATCCTTCTTGCACTGTTGGTGGGAATGCAAACTGGTGCAGCTACTCTGGATAACAGTATGGAGGTTCCTCAAAAAGTTAAAAGTAAAACTACCCTATGATCCAGCAATTGCACTACTAGGTATTTACCCAAAGGATACAAAAATATATATTTGGAAGGGTACATGTACCCCGATGTTTATAGCAGTATTATCAACAATACCCAAGCTATGGAGAGAGCCCAAATATTCATAAACTGATGAATGATAAATAATATGTGGTACACACACACACACACACACACACACACACACACACTGAGAGAGAGAGAGAGAGAGAGAGAGAGATTGGAATATTACTCATCCATCAAAAAGAATGAAATCTTGCCATTTGCAAAGAAGTGGATGGAGCTAGAGTGTATTATGCTAAGTGAAATAGTCAGGGAAAGACAAATACCACGTGATTTCACCCATATGTGGACTTTAAGGAAAAAAAACATAAACATATGGGAGTGGGGTGGGAAAAGAGAGGGAAACAAACCATGAAACTCTTTTTAAAAATTTTTTTTAAACATTTATTCATTTTTGAGAGAGAGAGAGCCTGAGTGGGGGAGGGACAGAGAGAGAGGGAGACACAAAATTCGAAGCAGGCTCCAGGCTCTGAGCTGTAGGCCCAGAGCCTGACGTGGGGCCGGAACCCACAAACCGTAAGATCATAACCTGAGCTGAAGTCGGACGCTTAACCAGCTGGGCCACCCAGGCACCCCAGGAGACTCTTAAAGATAGAGAACAAACAGGGTTGATTGAGGGAGGTGGGTGGGGGGTGGTGAGGGGTATTAAGGAGGGCATTTGTTATGAAGAGCACTGGGTATTGTAAGTAAATGATGAATCACTGAATTCTCCTGAAACCAGTGTTGTACTGTATGTTAACTAGCTAGAATTTAAGTAAAAATTTGGAAGAAAAAAAAAAGAATGGTATTCTATACATCTTTTCTTTGATTATACTCAAGTGTTTGCTAACATTTAACCTTTTAATAGAATAAACTGTCTAATCCCAAATTTTTTTATACTAAGTCACCCTTTCTTTTCACAGATCAATGGTTCTAAAATTTATGTCATAGAATCTCTTGGGAAGACTTTAACAATATTTAATCAACAATTTTTGAGCACCTTATTGTGTGCCAGACACTGTTGTATGAGAAAGAAAATCATGGAATAGTTTTGAACAGAGAAATAACATAATCTTTATTTAAAAGGATTATTCTGGCTGCTGTGTTGAAACAACACCATGTGGGGGCAAGGTGGGAAGCAGGGAGAACAGTACTAAAGTTATTCCATACAAGCTGAATAAGAGATGGTGGTGACTTGTAAGAAGGTGGATATAATTGATGGGATGAGAAGTGGACAGATTCTGGATGTATTTTGATGATAGAGTCAATAGGATTTGCTGTTTGATTGGATGTGGGGTGTGAGATTAAAAAAGAGACTCAAGAGTGACTCTAAGACTTCAATCTGAGTAACTTTTCTCTATATTTTAGGAATTAGGATAGGCAAATGCCAGGTTAAATATTATGTCTTAATTATCTTACAGCCATGTGTATCATGATGTGGTTAAATGCATACAAGTATTTTCTACTAAAATATACTTGACAAAAACCAACAAATAAAAACAAACAAGCTGGTTAAAAAATAAGCCAAAAACCTTGAAAGACACTGGACCAAAGAAGATGTACAGATGGCAAATATGCATATGAAAAGATTCTCCACATGGTATCAAGGAGGGACAAATTAAAACAATGAGATATCACTATAAACTTATTAGAATGGACAAAATCTGGAATACTGATGACATTAAATACCAGGAAAGATATGGTATAACGGGAGTTCTCATTTATTGCTAGGAGGAATACAAAATGGTACAGCCATTTTGGAAGACAGTTTGGCAGTTTCTTACCAAACTAAACGTACTCTTACTGGACAATTCAGCCATTATATTCCTTGGTATTTACTCAAAGGAGTCAAAAATTTATGTCCACATGAAGATCTGCACATTGGTATTTGTAGCAGTTTTGTTTATAATTGCCCAAACTTGGAAGCAACTAAGATGTCCTTCAGTACGTGAATGGATAAATAAACTATGGTTCATCCAGACAATGGGATAGTAATTAGCACTAAAAGGAAATGATCTGTCAAGCTACAAAATGACATGGAAGGAATCTTAAATGCATACTATTAAGTGAAAGAAGCCAATCTGAAAAGGCTACATACCGTGTGATTACAACTGTTTGACACTCTGCAAAAGGCAAACGTGGAGACAATAAAAGGATCAGTGGTTGTCAGGGGTTGAGGTGGGGTGGGAAGGATGAATAGGCAGAGCACAGGGGATTTTTAGGGCAATGAAAATACTCTGCATGATACCATAACAATATAGATAGATGTTATACATTTGTTCAAACCCATAGATTGTACAACATCAAGAGTGAACCAAAATATAAATTATGTACTCCAGGTGATTATGATGTATCAAGTGTAGGTTCATCAGTTGTAATAAGTTACCACTCTGTTGGGAGACCTTGATATTGGGAAAGGCTATTCTTGTGTGGGGGTAGGGTACCTTCCTCACAATTTTGCTGTGAACCTAAAACTTCTATTAAAAAACAAAGTCTTAACCAAACAAATACAACTCTTGAAATCTGCAAATCTGAGTAGGTAATTCTGAGACTCTCAGTTTTTTGGTGGTGGGAGGGAGGGAGGTTTCAATATAATTTTTCATGGGCTTCCATATAGTATAAGGATTTTTGTTACCTGCTTCTTCATAACAAGGCTCTATTTCACATTTCCAGTGATGGAAATTTCAGTATTGGCAGAGGATCAACTACATTTTGAATAGTTTGAAGTATTAAGAGATTTTGCTTTGTGTTGCAGGAAAGTTTATTTGTTCATTATTCTGTCTTTGTATAGTCCATGCTTTCTGCACATAGCATTTGAATATTTGAGGAGAATTATAACTCCTCTAAAGTTTCTCTTCATTAACTCCTTTAAAGGAATCTTCCTTTTATATCTATGATAAAGCAGGAAATTAGATTTTATTAAACATATTTTGATTTTTCAGTTTTTGCTTTTTGAGCAATTTTCATATTTCATTTTCAGATTTCTAAATTGAATGATTGGGCTGTAGTCAAAGTAAATATTGATTCCAAAAACCATATCTAAAAAGACTTGACTCATTTCCTATATCCAAGTGTTTCCCAAATACAGTCTGGATCAACAACCCTTGTTTTGAACCTGCATGAAAAAGGCATTGTATTATTTTGCCCACTTATTTTCATTTCGTGTCTTTCTTTTTGCTTTTCTTCTTATTGAATATTTATCTTCCTTTTCTTATTTTCTAAAACATAACAGAATTATGTAAAGCTTTCATACAGTATTCAACAAATACATGTATCTCCAGGATGAAGAATAACTGTTCCAAAAGTTGTTCTTGTTGAACTTTGAGAATTTGGATGTGTGGAAGGAACCTCAATATGAATTTACAGTTTGACAAAAAGGTTATGAAATCTATGAAGTTGCATGAGGAGAGGCAGAGTGACTTGAAATAGAGAAATAACTGTACATTCCTAGCTGCTGTCAGACACATCTGAAGTGTGTTCAGTTTGAGTATGAGGATGCTTCTTCTGGGCAGACAGAGTGGAGAGGAGATGGCTCAACTGTGTTTTGGCCCTCTCTCATCACCATCACTGATGTCAACCCATAAGTAAAAGAGTGAGTCAGAGGACGTCTGGCAACATCCATACTTGTCAGGGAAAGCATCCCAAGAATATGGAGAGTCAGGACAATTGCTGTGGTCTCTCTGAGCTACTTGTCCCAGGTCTGTTCTCTGTTTGCTGTGCCACTCCTTATTTGCTCGAGTTTTGGCATTGTCGTAGTCTAGTCATTGGAACCTATTGTCAGTGTCATCTTTACATAGGGCAGAGTGTATGTGTTTTCCAGAGACAAATTTTGTTTAGATTTGATAAACAGGAATGTTCAGATGTCATGAACAAGAATCATCTAAAGGCAACAGCCTTGCCCTTGGTAGGAACTCATTTGAGGGTGTTAGGGCAAGGAAGGTGTGTGGGGACTGGGATGCATTGTCTTGACAGGTCAGTTGGGAAATGAGGATAGTGGGGAGAGAAGACAGGCCCTGCTGGGTTGCACCTCACTTCAGACAACTCTTGACTCTGCTGTGCCTAGATATAGTTCTGATTTGACACTTGGTTAGGAACCCCCAATTTTGAGCCAGGTTCAAGATTATGATTTGCAGATTTTTTTCCTAAGGCACTGGTAACCAGTTCTGGTTTGAGGATAAAAGAGTATCATTGGCCATGGTATAGATACATGGACTTAAGTTTATAACTGTATTAGCCTTAAAAAAATAACTCAAGGTCAGCAAAACAGATGTTTACATGTCATTACAGCTCAGAAAACTCTCGCTTGATTTGGGAAATACTATTTGAGGAAAATAAGATAATAAAGATTGTCATATAAGTGAAAATTTTACTTTCCAACTTATCGCATAATATTTATGCCGGACATCTTCTCTTGGGAATATTCACCTATGCCTCCTTCCTTGTCAAAATATACTTGTTCAGAATCCCACTTTGTTCAAATCTGCTTTTCTGCTGGGTCCCTACATACTAGTGAGCTGGTTGATCATGACTTCATTAAATGTCACTTGATGACTTGTTTTTTTTTTTAACATTATTGAGTTGTGGTTAAAAAAGACTTTAAATAAATGTTTTTTAATTTATTTGTTGAGAGGGAGAGCATGAGCAGGAAAGGGGCAGAGAGAGGGGGGGATAGACGATCCGAAGCCTGTTCGGTACTGACAAGCTGAGAGCAGCAAACCCAAGGCGGTCTTGAACCCACAAACCATGAGATCATGACCTGAGCTAAAGTCAGACGTTCAGCTCAACTGACTGAGACACCCAAGTACCTCGTGGTTAAAAAGACTTTAAAGAAGGAATACGTGGAAGGAATGCCAGCTATGTAGCAGGCTCATAGGGCACATTTTTAGTGCCATTGTATTCATATCATGTTGTCAACTGCTTACATACGCTGAAACATTCTTTCCAACTACAAATCTTCCTCTCTGCAAATCCTGTTCCGCACTGGCTCCCCTTCTCCCTTAGAAGGGCAGCCGTCTGAAGAGTAATGAAAAGTGAGCAAAAGTGGTGACCTTCACCACTGACCCTAGGCTCTCTAGCCTATTTTTATTACATTTAAATACACAGTTTAACAGAGAGATTTGTCTGTGGATAGTAAAAAAAAAAGTTAGGAGTTCCCAATCTGAGAAGGTAAAGTCTGAACTTTTATTATTTCATGAAAATGTCTTTTGTTCTACTTCTTATGCATTAGTGATAAAATAAAGACCTACCTTCCCCTGAAAACATAAGTGAGTATGTGGGCATTCTATACTTGCTCCCTTAGGTTCCCTAGCTCCAACTACCCTGGATCCAGTCTGTTTCTTTCCCTGCTCTGTACCCTGAAAGCCGACCCTTATGGTTGGCATCAGTTGGACTCCCTTACTTCCTGGCTTCTGCTCAGGTTTGAGTAATAGATGTGAGTAAGATGCATTCTGTGCTGCGGATGGGTGCCTTTCCTGGTTCCAACTCTCACTATGCTCTAGTGATATCATTCCTCTCCTTGCCGTTCAGGCCTGCAAGTTCCCTTTGTTGGAAATCCCTGGATGCCTATGTGTTTGGTAATAAACTCTCTTCAGTTAAAGTCTTGGAGTGGGCTGTTATTTCCTGTTGGTGCTCTTAAGCACAGGCTCAAGAACAGTTTAGATAAATCTTGAATTCTTTCATTTATTCCTCACCTATGTATTAGGTACCTTCTATCTACACTGTCTGAGGCGTTGGGGTAATGGATAGTTAGGAAGGGAATTTGTCAAGGCATTAGCAAGTAGGCTAACTAGCATTGTAGTTAGCCTACAAATGCTAATTTTTCTCAGTCCTTCATACTTTGTTGGAGCCAGACTTCTGACCTTGAAGGACCATTGATCTAAGGTCCCAGTTGCTTAACTGTGCTCTGGCCAAGAGAGCTGGACTGCTGCTGATGTTAAGTGTCTCCCTAGGCAAAAAGTTGACACTTGAGGTGCAATGAATATGACCATGTATTATATATGCCTGTGGATATGGTGGGATGAGGGAGTGAAGAGCAAATAATAAATCAATACCTCAAATTCCTCTTCTTTAACCCATTTTCTTTATACTTCATGAGAAGTTTCTACAGACAGAGTAGAAGGGACCTATGCTCATTTAGGAAACATGTGGGATTCCGAAGTAGCATGATGAGTAGGAAATACCTGGCCTCTGAATTAGATAGGTCTAAAATGGAACACTGGAACCAAGTGGGGCAGGAGAAGGGAGTGCAACAGTCAGCTCCAAGGCAAGGAATAAGAGCAATTAAAAAAATGACTATATCTGGATTGAACTCTAGCTTTGTTACTTACTAATTACATGGCATCTGGCCAATCACTTAACTCTATCAATTCAGCCTTCTGCTCTGTTCAATGGGGACAATTCTATATATATTGCAAAGTTATTGAGATAAAGCACTTGCCATGCAGTAATTGCTCAAAAATGATAGCTGCTATTATTATTATACAGTATATTCTTCCATCTATCAACATAATCACCAACCTCTTTTTTTCCCAGCAATACACTTTTGTGCTTTTATTTTTTGGTAGCTGACATGTTCTTGTCTTATCTCCTCTGTTGTTTGTAAGTGTCTTGAAGTTGGGACTCTGTCATTTAAAGTAGTTCTGGAAGCTCTTAGCAAATTTATAAACAAGTCATGTCTAACCCTTACCTCTTTGCATTATGTAAAGCACATGTGTTTGCTAGGCTGTTAATATTTATCTTTTGGGAAATCAGCATGTCATTGGTGATGAGGCAAGAAGTCAAGTTACAGTCAAGATACAGGCCTTTGAAATGAGGAAAGAATAAAGGTCAGATGTGGAGGATGTTGATCTGGAATTAAATCCTTTCCATAAATGGCCTCTGTAAACACGTTTTGGCCAGTGGTCACTGACCTCTTCAGGATTTGATCTTGTGAGGCTGTACCCTGGTCATGAGTTCATCAGATTGTGTATTCCTAGTTAGAGAAGTCATACAGCAGACACATTTATTTACCACAATTCCTAAGTCTTTAAATAAGACCTAAATGTCTGTGCTCAAATTAGTAAAAACATCTTGACATAAACCAGTTTTAGTCTGAGAGAAAGAAAAAGTTTGTACAAATTTAGGAGCTTTTTATTTACAGTACTATGACTTGAGACTATAAGCTGTATTTTGTGAGGTCTAGCATTACACAACTAGGGCAAGGACTGTGCCTAAAAATTTGCTTGTGCAAAATGAATTGAGGGACACACTATCTAACTCCTGATCAAAAGTATCTGCTCTCCCCCCAGGTCTGCATCATTCTTCCTTGTGGCCTCAAATTATTAGGGCCGTTCCTTTAAGTGAAAGCCAACAAGCATTTTTTAAAAATAAATTACAATATGCTTGGTACTTCACTGAGTGAGAATCATGATAAAAATATAGCAAAGATTCAGCTCATGTATTCAAGGAAGTTGCAATTATGATTTAAGGCATTTTCTTGGTAGTAGTTCCTATTCTTTTGGCTACAAGTGAATAAAACCAACTTTAACTTAGACAAAAAAAAGAACAGTTGAATTCACTGGTTCATTTACATGAACAGTGTGAAGGTCAACAATTGTCTTGGGGCTCAAAAGTTTCTCTCATCTGTCTCTGTTTTTTCTAAGTTGAAATCACTCCTGAAGAGCCTCTTCCTGGTGTCCAGAACTGTTATTATCAGCCACATACAGATTTAGTACCAAAAAGATAAGACATTTTTTTAATTTCCATTTTTAGAAGTTGTAGGACTCTGATGGATGTAGCTTAGCTCACATGGTTGGGGGTGTGGAATAAAAGCCTCTTTACTAGAAGTTACTGAGTTAGAATAGAAGAGCAGACTCCTAAAACAAAAGGATGTTAATCATCTAGGAACAGATAACACAATATATACGTACTAACCTTTTCTAAATCTCTAAAGTTATTGCTCTTTGCCAGGTGTTTAGAGAATGATAATGCAGATGATGAGGCTAACAGACAAAATTTGCAAAATAATATGAATTAGCCCTCGTCTAATTTTACTAGCTTGCAACATTATCACAGGCCAAGGTGTCTGAAGAAAAGTTGTTTTCTCTACTAATTTCCTTTAATAATTGAATTTTATGTGGATGAGGTAGAGATTTTAAGGTATATTTTAATTTTAGATACAAAATGCCATACCAGATAATAGTAATGCACACAGTATCCCAGTGTCTACCCAACCTATAGCCTTTGTTAATTAAAAGAAACAAACATGAACCCACACCATGATTCACTTCTAATAAAGAATATTTAAGGAAGTTGCTTTAAGATGATCTGAATATTATTATTTTTTAAAAATGTTTTATTTATTTTTGAGAGCGATACAGAGCGTGTGCAAACAGGGGAGGGGCAGAGAGAAAGGGATAGAGGATCTGACATCAGAGAGCCTGATGTGGGGCTCAACCTCACAAACCCTGAGATCATGACCTGAGCTGAAGTCAGATACTCAAATGACTGAGCCACCCAGGTGCACCCTGAATATTATTATTATCATAAACTGCAAGCTTTTATTTATTTTATTTTTTTAAATTTTTTTTTCAACGTTTATTTATTTTGGGGACAGAGAGAGACAGAGCATGAACAGGGGAGGGGCAGAGAGAGAGGGAGACACAGAATCGGAAACAGGCTCCAGGCTCTGAGCCATCAGCCCAGAGCCCGACGCGGGGCTCGAACTCGCGGACTGCGAGATCGTGACCTGGCTGAAGTCGGACGCTTCACCGACTGCGCCACCCAGGCGCCCCAACTGCAAGCTTTTATAATGTTAGATAGTAATATGAAATGCCTATTGAATATGCTCTCTTTTAACATTAACTTTTTAATCCAACTGATGTGCTGCTTGCATGCCCTCTCCCCACCTGACCAGGGACACTAAGGAGGCATATGAACACCAAATAGGGAGTGCAGTGGCAGAGCAAGTGTGACTGCCCTGCCTCCTCCTCACTGGGTGATATTTGACAAGCTTCTGACTTCTATCTGTCTTATTTTCTTCAATTGTAAACCAACCAACTCTATGGTATGTTTTGAGCAAGGTCATGCTAAGGATCTGAGGTGAAGAAAGTGCTCCTTTCTGGTTCTTGGGAAGCTGCATATGCTTGTTTGTTTTTTTCTTCCAAGATTTCATTTAAATTCAAGTTTGTTAACATATAGTGTAGTATTGGTTTCAGGTAGAATTTAGTGATTCATCACTTAACATATAGCATCCAGTGCTCGTCCCCAAAAGTGTCCTCCTTAATGCCCATCATCCATTTAGTCCACCCACCCACCTCCTCTCTAGCGACCCTCAGTTTGTTCTGTATAGTTAGAAGTCCCTTATGGTTTGCCTCTCTCTTTTTTCCTTTTCTTTTTTTTCTTTTTCTTTTTACTTTTTTTTCTTTTCTCTATGTTCATCTCTTTTGTTTCTTCAGTTCCACTTATGAGTGAAATCATATGGTGTTTGTCTTTCTTGCACTGACTTACTTTGCTTAGCATAATGCACTCTAGTTCCATCCATGTCATTGCAAATGTCAAGATTCCATTCTTTTGATGGCTGAGTGATAGTCCATTGTATGTGTGTGTGTGTGTGTGTGTGTGTGTGTGTGTATGACATTTGTGCTCTTTCCATAATTTAGGAATTATTGATAGTACTGCTATAAACATTGGGGTGCATAGGCCCCTTCGAATCAGCATTTTGTATCCTTTGGATAAATACTTAGTAGTGCAATTGCTGGATCGTAGGGGAGCATTAACTTTGAATTTCTGAGGAACCTCCATACTATTTTCCAGAGTGGCTGCACCAGTTTGCATTCCCACCAACACTGTAAAAGCGCTCCCCTTTCTTTGCATCTTTACCAACATCTGTTGTTTCCAGAGTTGTCAATTTTAGTTGCCATTCTGACAAGTGTGAGCTGGTATCTCATCATAGTTTTGATTTGTATTTCCCTGATGATGAGAGATGTTGAACATTTTTTCATTTGTCTTCTGGACATTTGGATGTCTTCTTTGGATAAATGTCTTTTCATGTCTTCTGCCCATTTCTTAACTGGATTATTTATTTTTTGGGTGTTGAGTTTGGTAAGTTCTTTATGGATTTTGGATATAGCCCTTTATCTGATGTCATTTGCAAGTATCTTCTTCCATTCCATTGATTCCCTTTTAGTTTTGCTATGGTTTCCTCCACTGTGCAGAAGCTTTTATCTTTTTTTAATTTATTTAAATTCAAGTTAGTTAACATATAGTGTAATAATGATTTCAGGAGTAGAACCCAATGATTCATCTCTTACATATGACACCCAGTGCTCATCCCCAAAAGTACCCTCCTTAATGCCCATCACCCATTTAACCCATCCCTCTACCCACCCCACCCCCTCCAGCAACCCTCAGTTTGTTCTCTGTATTTAAGAGTCTCTTATGGTTTGCCTCCCTCTGTGTTTTAATGTTATTTTTCCTTCCCTTCCCCTATGTTCATCTATTGTGTTTCTCAAATTCCACATATGAGTCAAGTCATATGACATCTATCTTTCTCTGACTGACTTATTTCATGTAGTAATTGTTTATATACTGGAGCAAGAAGGACTGACTCAACGCAGCTGGCCTCTCCTCCAGACCAGCACAGCCACCACCCCCAGGCAGCTTCAGGGCCTTTGCATTTGCTGTTTCTAATGTTACAAATACCTTCCTTCTAGATATTCACACGACTTACTTCAACGACTTACATCAAGTCTTTTCTTAGATGTTATCTACTTCATGAGGTCTGCCTTGATCACTCTTTTTATAATTACAGACTCCCTTGACACTCTTCATCTTTTTTCTATAGCACTTATTACCATTTAATATACTATATAATTTACTTATTTTTGTGTGTTTGGTTATTGTTTCTTTCTTCCAACTAGGCAAAAGCTCCATGAAAGTAGGATGTTTTAAAATTTTGTGGATTGCCGACTCCCAATACCCAGACTAGTGCTTGGGACATAGTGATTAATTAGTATGTGTTGTTGTTGATGATGATGATGATGATGATGTAGATTATTAGTGTGAGTTAAGACTAGGAGAGTATTTTTTTTAATACTTACTTATTTTGGGGAGAGCGTAAGCAGGGGAGGGACAGAGAGACAGGGACAGAGGATCTGAAGTGGGCTCTGTGCTGACACACTGACAGCAGTGAGCATGATGTGGGGCTCAAACCATGAGCTGTGAGATCATGACCTGAGCCAAAGTCAGATGCTCAACTAACTGAGCCACCCATGTGCCCCTAGAAGAGTATTTTGATATGAGATTATGAATTCCAGGAAGACCTAAGCAGAAGAAACCAGTAAAAGTGTTGGAGAGAAGGAGTGACATCCATAAAGAGATGTTTTAAGGGAATTAATCTGGTAGTGATAAGTACTTTGGGTTTTTCAAGGGAGGAATTATAGCAGTAATTTAGAAGTATAGTGATCTGGGGTTATACAAGAGTATTGGCAGTAGAATTACAAAGGAATTTATTTATTTATTTATTTATTTAAACATTTATTTACTTATTTTGAAATAAAGATAGCATGAATGGGGGAAGGACAGAGAGAGAGACAGAGACAGAGACAGAGGATCCCAAGCAGGCTCTGCACTGTCAGCACTGAGCCCGATGCAGGGCTCAGGCTCACAAAACTGTGAGATCATGACCTGAGCCGAAACCAAGAGTCAGGCATGTTACCAACTGAGCCACCCAGGCACCCTAAAATTGATTTACAGAGGATATTTTAAAGGAAAATTAATGACACTCAGCAACTGCTGAGACATTAATATTAAGTGTGTGGAGGTGGAGCCGGAACCTGAAAGGTTCTGAGTTTTCTCCTCCTGACCCTCCATCATTGTCCCTTCTCTGCATTGCTATGTGCCATAAAAGGCTAACCCTTGAGCCTCACCCAAGCTCCCTTGTCATGTTGCTTCCAGTTGGGCTCATCCAATGGGAAGAACAACAATAGACTGGAGGGTGGCAGAAGACAGAGATGAGAGTGTGTCTTCCTCTTCCCTCCCTACTATTGATTTGTGCTGTGGCAATAACTGCAGCCTTCTACAATTGTAGCTGCTATTAAGTGGTTCACTTCTACACGATTCCAAGTCTCATTGAGCTTCTGTTCCCTGGGCTTTGACCCCTACATCTGTTAACAGCTTTCTGCTGTTGCTAGTTGTTGGGGCTATCACTATTCTTTGTTTCCTCAAATCTGTTGATACCTCTAAAAGTAATCCTTTCATTAAAGACTCTTAATTTGAATGATTTAGGTGTAAACTCTATTTCCTCCTGGGAGTATGAGTGATGCAGAGGGAAGAAGTTAAGACTTGCTGCAAACTTTTAAACCCTGGAAACTGAAAAAAAAAATTCAATAGCACCACTAAGAAAAATAGGAAAATATAAAGAAAGAGCTCAATTTTGAGGAAGGATGAAAACTTTAACACACATACAGTTGGCCAAAATGGGAAAATGTCTAAGTGGGATGCTTACTGGCCAGTTATGAGGCCTAGAGGGACCAGAGTAAAAGTTGAAACTCACTTAACAATCCATTTATTGAGCCCTAAAGTGAGTTAGATTCAGGTTTGGGTTTCACTGAAGCCTAATTGAGATCTTTAAGCTAGAAATAGCAGCTGGTGTGTGAAAGGGGGTGTATATTGAGAAAAACAGAAGGACTAGGACTGAACTGATTTATTCTCTCACTTAGGAAATGGAAAGATAAGTAGAGGCAGGCAGGAGGCCAGAAAAGGAACTGAGGGAATTGGACAAGTAGAACATGAACAGTGTCAAAGATAAAGTAGGTATTCAAATATTATTTGGCAATATCAGGGGCTATATGCCATGAAAATAATGCAAGTAACAATCAGAATATAAACTAATTTATAATCCAAATTTTAAGTGTCATTGGCAAAGGCCATCACTTGGTTTATCTATGAGGACAAAAAGATTTCTGTGAAGACAAAAAAGCCTGGACTTAGTGGAAAGAGATGTATACAAATACATCTGCTGGAATCAGATAAAAGTTTATCTCATATAATTTATGACGCATTTATCTTATATAATTATGGTCTTCAGAGTAGGAGATATATTACATTTTGTAATTAAATTTGTCTCTTCTCCAAGCTTGAGCAGATATTGCCAATATCTTCCCCTTTGACTGTCTTCTCTAACTTCCATGGTTCTAACTCTTCTGCCATTCAACAAATGCATACTTGACAGTTTTAAGGTATGTTACAGAATAAGACTATAAGACCCCACTTTTATGTTGCATATATTATAGTTGGAGACATATATAATAAATCACTAAACAAAACATAAAAGGGACTTTCATTTCATGGTAAGGGCAATGAAAGAACTGCAACAGGGATATGTAACTGAGAGGGAAGGTGCTGAAAGGCAGTGGTAGGTGTTAGAAAAGGCCTCTTGGGAGATGACATTTGAGCTGATGTCTGAATAGTAAGCCAAGTTATAATGTTGGGGAAGACTATTTCAGGTAGACAATAAATAGGTATACCTGATCTGAGGCAGGAATGAGTTTGGAATGTTGGATGAGTAGAGAGAACGACTGAGGGCTTGATCAGTGTTATGAGAGGAGTGGTAGAAAATGATATAGACAGGACAGATCATATAGGATCTTGTAGGTAAAGGAAAGCAGTTTGGATTTTATTCCAAGTGCAAGAATAAATTACTATAGGGTTGAAAATGTGGCTGATTACTCTTTGTACTTTATAGGGATCAGATTATAGGGTTTTAAGTATGGAACTAAAGAGACCAGTTAGAAAGCTTTTGCAATAATCCAGGTGAATGATGGCTTTGACTTGGACTGGCATGGTAATTAATGAGATGGAGAGAAACACATAGATTTAGAATATATTTTGGAGCTGGAACAATGAGAACTTGGTGATGGATTGGATGAGTGGGATAAGAAAAAAAGTACAATTCAAAGGTGTTTGCTAGATTCTTGGCTTGAGTGAGTATGTGGATGTGATGGCAGTTACTAATATGGGAGAAGTAGAAAAGGAACAAGTTTCAGGGGAGTGCTGAGGGATTCCCAAGACCTCCCTCAGGTTCTATGATTCATTACAAGGACTCACAAAACTCCGAAAAGCTATTATATTCATAGTTATGGGTTATTACAGTGAAAATATATAAATTGAAGTCAGCAAAGGAAAGTCACTTAGGGTGAAGTTTAGAAGAAACCAGGCACAATCTTCCTCTAGTCCTCTCCCAGTGGAGTCACATGGGAAGAGTTTAATTTTCCCAGCAGCAATGTGGGATGACATGTATGAAGTATTGCCAACCAGGGGAGCTCATCTGAGTCTTAGTATCCAGGGCTTTTATGGGGGATCATTCACATAGGCATGGAATACTCATATGGCTAACCTTAGGTAGTCAGTGTCTAACCCCCAAGTCCCTAGGTTTTAAACTGATAGAGCATGACTTAGTGCTCCAGGAAAACAAAGGCACTTTATTAGGCAGAATATTTTAAAGGCTCAGAGGTTATCTACTAGAAGCAAATAAAGAACCAGGCTTGAAGACCTTTGGAATGTGGCAGTTTAGATAGTTCATGCCTGCTGAATTAACTTTTTACCATACAAGAGGGATGCCAGACACAATTTTAAGTTTGAGATGCTTCTTTAACATCCAAATGGAAATGTCACGGGTTAGATATATGATTATGGGAGTTTTCAGTGTACACAATATATACCAAGTATTTAAGATCATGAGACTGGATGAGATTACCCAAAGAGAGAATCTACATTAAAAAGAAGAGAGGGCCCAGGACTGAGATATAAGGCTTTCTAATACCTAGAGATTAGAGTTGGACAATATGCAACCACAGAAGATAGAAGGGAAACTAAGACATTACATAGTCATCAAATCAAAAGAAGAAAGTGTCTTAAGTTAGAGGAAGTCAGTAGCACTGAATGTTAATGAGAAGTTGAAAGTTGAAAAATGGATGATCATCTGTAATAGAGATTGATCTAGTGAAGAGGCTAACAGTGATGATGCAAAAGTGAAAAGAGGTAATTATAGACATTGAGACCCTGCAAAGTCAAGTTGTGCCAACCAGAGCACAATTTGAGATGTACAATGCCTGCATTGTGCGAGAGAGAAAGCAGCAAACTGAGCTCAGGTCCATGTTTTTGAACATTTGATGGGGAGAAAATGAAGGAGTTGGTGTCAAATTGCTTGTACTCTTGCAGTGAAGTAAACCCCATTTAAAATTTTCACATTTTTTTCCTTTATGTCTCATCAACATAATTATCTATACTTAAAGAGAGTGGTATAGAGATTCCTCAGAAAGTTAAAAATAGAACTACCCTAGGACCCAGCAACTGCACTACTGGGTGTTTAACCACAGATACAAAAATACTGATTTGAAGGAGCACATGCACCCTGATGTTTATAGTAGCATTATCAACAATAGCCAGATATGGAAAGAGTCCAAATGTCCATCCACTGATGAATGGATAAAGAAGATATGGCATATATATGATGGAATATTACTCAGCCATAAAAAGAACGAAATCTTGCCATTTGCAACACTGTGGATGGAGCTAGAGTGTATTATACTAAGCGAAATAAGTCATCTGAGAAAGACAAATACCAAATGACTTCACTCATATGTGGAATGAAGAAGCAAAACAGATGAACATAGAAAAAAAGAGAAAAAAGAGAGAGGCAAACTATAAGAGACTTTTTACTATAGAGAACAAACTGAGGGTTTTTGGAGGGAGGTGGGCAGGGAATGGGCTAAATGGGTGATGGATATTAAGCAGAGCACTTGTGATAAGCACTGGGTGTTATATGTAAGCGATTAATCACTAAATTCTACTCCTGAAACTAATATTGCACTCTATGTCAACTAACTAGAATTTAAATAAAAATTGAAACATAAAAAAAATAATAAAGAGAATGGTGAGAGAAGAGACGAATGGTTGATAATGAAAATTAGAGGAATTTATGGATTGATGATCTTGATTGATGATGCTGGATTGAGTATAATAGACAAAGCAAGCTAGAAGGATAGGAAGGTGTCATTTTAAAGAAGTTTTATGTATTATTTTAGTGATGAAGTAACTGCATATGAAAATGAGGCTCAAGATGTGGCCATTGAAGTGAGTGCCTGAAATAGAGCTGAGGAGAGGTCCTTAGGAATAAGGAGGTGATGAAACCTAAGGAGCTAAGATTTGGGATGGATCAGCTATATATCCCTCAGGGTAATGACAGGATTTAGGGATGAGGAAAAGAATGAAGACGTCAATGAGTAAAAGGAAGTGGGACTGGTTTTGTTAGGTGACAGTGAAGTGAAAGAGTAGAAGGTAGGGCTTACAGGGAGAGGAGTAATTGTCCAGAAGTGACAGTGAAGAGCAAGGAGGATCCTGATGTCATCTTGCAGTCTTGTACTTGAAACACAGGAAAATGATTGAGCAAATTAAGGGAGTCCATTCCCCCCTGGGGACAGTCCATTTTTAGTAAATGATATGCATTGTAAAAAATATGAATAAAGAATATGAAGGTATATGGGCTTATTAATCTTAGAATGGGAATTCCCAAGGGAGGAGTGAAGAATGAGATCAACAGTGGGAGTTTGGATCAAGAAAATAAATCTTATAAAGAGGAAAGTAAGGAGAATACAACAGTTCAAGAACTTAATTGGCAGTGACCAAGAAAAACAGATTGAAGGTCTGTGAACATTCCTGACTCTCAGGGTTAAGAGTTAATGCTACCCTGGTGAACATGAAACTCAAGCCTTCAGAGTTTAATTGCATTCAGGATGAGCCTAAAGAGGAATGTTTATCTAATGTTTTATTTGTGGTCACTTTTCAGATGATTGTATTCAGAATACTTTTACTAAAATGACAATTTGATTAGTACCTCCTTTGCTTAAACCTTTTCAATACCTTGTAGCCAAGCTACTTAATCCTGTACTGAATAAGGAAGGAGAAGGAAGGAGAAATAATTTTGGGGAAAGATGTTGAGAAATAGAAAGTAAAAATACAGAAACTTTGGTGAGTATTAGGAAGATGGGGAATAGATGAGGGAAAGAAGAAAGACTGGATGAATACATAAACATTTCGAAGAAGAAAGGAGTTGGGCAACATTTCTCAGAATATAAGCAAAATTAAAGGAGTAAACTAGTATTTTGTTTCTAGCAGTTCTACTCTTCATCTGGCTTTAAATCATGACACAGGTGAGCGGAAGAGAGGGACAGAGAGCCATAATGAAAACCACAGACATTTGAATCAGATAGATTAATCAGAATTTGAACATGGAATAACCCATGTGTTGACATCTTTCCTGTTACTTCCCCATATAAAAAATGAGGCCAACTAACCCATTCTTTTCACTTTTCTTGCTATCACCCCAATATCATGGAACAGATAAGAAACATGTTCTTTAGGTTGCTGATATGAAATAATGCACTCCAGGGATCCAAGTTAGGAGGGAAGGTGGTAGAGAAAAATAAATGACAAGAAAAGAGAGGTAAACAAAGGAGTTCAGCTGTCTTCTTTGGAAAAGCAGAAGGGGTCATCCAGCATAAACACTGGAGCTCCAAGCAACTCACCATTAATGAGCTAAAATGTTGAAACACAGCTTTTTAGAAGTGCTGGCTATCATATCTCCTGTTTACATACATAATTACATAGGTCATAGATAAGTACAAGTTTGTATTTTTGAAATGGGAGTATTCCATGTAGTTCTGCTGTTCTTAGGGTGTGAATGTGAAGACAGACCTGGAATGCTTTCACAAAGCCCTAGGTTTGTGCTGACTATTTTTAACATTACAAATGAACAAGAAGGAGACCCTTGGGAATCCCAAGAAAGGCAAGATGAGGGAAGGAGGTACTGTTAACTCCTGAAAAGCTGATATTATAGTTAATTCTTACAGAATGGTATATGGTGAAGATAACTGAGAAATCAGAAAAATAAAAAGCAGTAACCAACTGTTACTTATAGCTTTGTGTTTTGAAACCAACTATTATTTGGTTTTATCTCTTCTTTTTTGGGCAACTTATTACCTTTCATGGGTAAACCCTAAGGTCTCTCTTGGTTTTGGTAAGGTTTTAGTTTCTCAGAGAAGTGGTTGAAATCTTGGGTTTTTCCTTTGGGATTGGGCACTTGCTTTCTTCTATACCAGGTGCTATATATTTACTGATGGTTCACATAGGGATATCCCCAAATCATTCTTTTTTGTTCTCCAATGGTCAGGAGCAAATGCTCCATTCATGCTTCCATCCCCACACAGGATGTCCAGATGTTTATCTTCCTGTTAAGGGGCAAGGAAGTTTCCAGAACTGTTGAACTGTGGCTTGTCCTTAGGTGGATGGCATGGGATGATGCTGACTCTTGAGTACATTTGGTCATTGTTGTCCCTTATATTCTGCTTCCTGGTATTAGAGACAAGAATGTTCCTTCTTCTTCCCTCTTCAAAGATCTCTCTCATCTATCTTTATCCTGGATGTACTCTTTGCCTTTTGTCCTACCCCCGTCCTGTTCCCCGCCAAATCCTCTAGTCTGTTAAACAAGAAAACTGGCTTTGTAAACCTAGATCTGAGAATATTCCTCTCAGATTTAACTTTGCTTCTGCCTAGTAGTAGACTGGAGGAGGAAAGCTAGCTCTTAAGTAAGAGTGAAAAGGGGGAGTGAAATGCATAGGAAGCATGCATACTAATATTTTGAGCTAATGCTACAACATTTATGCAAATGATAAAGTTGGAGTAAATGTCTGCCTTTTCTCAAACAGGATCAGGTGGTCTGAGACAAGGAAGCATTTTTGTTGTTGTTGTTAGTTTGGTTTACAAATGAGATTTCTTTTGCTTTTAAGTAACATAAGGCAAATTTGAATTAGCCTTTGTTAGGAAATTGGAGAGATATGATGATATCTGGTGAAATGAAAGGAAGAGAACAATTCATTTATAAGAAGGACAGAAATTCACCTGGGCCTTTGAAACAACCAGTCCCAGTCTCTGCAATGCCCTCAGGTCTCTTTTCTTTTTCCCATTGACTCTTGCCCTATGTGTATGCACTGGCTTTCTCCATGTGGTAGAAAACATGACCCCTCACTAACACCTAAAAGTAACTTTGCAATTGGAAGAAAGAAACTAGGCCCCCCTTCTTTCTAAGAAAAGGGAGGAGGAAAGGGTGGGGAGGAGGAGACAATCTAAATAGGATATCTCTCAGTCAAAAATTTATTTTGTGTAAATTGGGGATAAAAGAAAGGAATTAACACTGATCTGCACAATAAGAATACTAAATATTTAATTGTGAGATTTCTTGCCTTAAAGCTAGTAAGAAAAATATTTGTCTTCTGCCTTATGAGTTGAGATTATCCTGTTTTATAACACATGATATTTATACTTTGGAGGAGTGTTTGTGTATATGTGTATGTGTGTTGGAAGTAGGAAGAATAATAAGACAAGTTGTATGACTACTACTGGTGCAGAGAATTTTAGAATCCATGAGTTGTTATTTCAGACTGAATAACTCTGACCTGTAAAAATATGCTGTAGGGAGAAGTCAGATGCATCTGAAAGCAAAATAGTTTCCTGTTATCATGGGCATACTTTTCCAAAAGGCATATGGAACATTAAAGAAAGGGACAGACTGAAGATCAGAAAGACAAGAGGTTAGGGATCAGGGACATCCATGAGAAGCTAGTCTATATATTTAACTTCTTGGTTGCCTTTTTTTGTAAGATAGTGTACACAACAGATGCTAGTCAACAAATACATCATTACAGAAAGCTATTTAGTTTCAAAAATATCTGTCTAGAGAAGAAACAAGACAATATGGCACCATCATGGGTACAGGGTACAGGGAAGATCCCCATTTATCTCTTGGTCCCCCAGAGATTCACAGGCCAGCAGATCCATATTTCATTAGATATGGAGTTGCCCAAAGCAGGTTTCTGCCAGTCTGAGGAAGTACCCATCACCTTACTTTGACATTGTCTGCATCCCTTCCTTGTGTGTGACTCAGAGGCACATGAGTACTGACAGTGTTCAATTTAGAAGACATATTTAAATACATTTAAATTAATAGAATGCATGTTTGACCAAAAATAAGTCAACTGTAGCATTATCACGTTATTCATACTTTTGGATGGTCGCCTTTGTATGGTTCATGGTCTGGACATTTTCTCCACACGAAGTTATGAAACACTGCGGTAGTTGTTATACTACTTAGTTGAATTTTCTCCCTTTTATGTTGTAATTTCCTTTAGTTACTTCAATCTTTCTGTAAAGACTGATACAGCTGTTTAACTTCATGTAATGATACTCAGTGGAATTAAAGAATGGGCAATACAGGAAATGTACCCTGAAACAGAGTAACCCTTTTGTTGGTACCAGTACCAACTTTTGTTGGCACAGACAACAGTATATTATTGAGGTGACTACGTCCCAGCAGATAGAGAGCGACCAGCAGCAATGTAAAGTTTTCTTATGGAGAAGCTAGAAATATTATGGTGGACCATAGTGAGGACTGTGACATAATGGCTATGTGGACAATACAGGAAGAGAATCCATTTACACACAGACTTGAGATAGGTAACAATAAATTGGGAAGGAAATTGATACTCTGAGGACATAGTGTGATCACTTTCTAAGTCCCAGTCTCAAAATTGCCAAATCTCACTGACTCAGCTTGGGTAAGATGCTAAGATCCAGACCAACACCCAATACCCAGTTAATGCAAGGGTTAAGCATTAATTAAGCTACTTCTACCAACATATGGATGGGGAAGAGGGAGCCGTTTTCAAAATGAGAGAGGGGTTGGGTGGTCAGTCCCACAGTAATGCCCTGTAGGTACTTCATCCACTATCAAGCATTAAGACTGAGGATATTACTATTTTTGGCAAAGCTGGCTTTCCCACACACTCCTCCTGTTTATTATAAATATAGATTATAAAAGTCATAGGTAAAAGAGGATTAATTTACTACATGTTATAGTCTCTGTGTTTCAGGCCTTTTATGTTTAAGTATGAGGTAAGACTTGGAATACTCACCTCATTAATATAAGAAATAATAAACACTTTCTGACAATCCTAGAAAGATCTGAGAAAAGACAGAAATGGGAAGTTGGTTTTTTTAATTCTAAGAAAACTGAAGTTTTCATAAGTTATCTCATATAACCTGATAGAAGAAAATTGAGAAAACAATGAAATTGAAACCAGGAATCTCCAACTAGAAACTTTGCCCACTGAAAATTAATAAACAACAACATAAAGAACTTTTTTACCCCCAACTTTGTGGAGGCATAATTGATAAATTAAAACCATATATATATTTAAGATGTACATGTGATAGTTTGATATATGTATACATCGTGAAATGATTAACAAAGTCAAGCTAATTAACACATACATCACCTCACACATGTACCATTTTGGGGGGGTGTGGTGAGAACGTTTAAGATCTACTTTTTTAGCTGATTTCAAGTACAGAATAAAGTATTTTTAACTATATTCACCATGCTGTACATTAGATTTGCAGAATTTGTTCATCTTATAACTGAAAGTTTGTACCATTTGGCCACATATCCCTATTTTCTCCCATCCCTTAGCCCCTGGCAGCCTGTAAGTTCAATGACTTAAATTCCACATATAAGTGAAGTCAGATCATATGTATCTTTCTCTGTCTGGTGTATTTCACTTTGCATAATATCCTAAAGATTCGTTCATGTTGTCGCAAATGGCAGGATTTCTTTTTTTTAATGGATTAATAACTTTCCTGTGTGTGTGTAGGTATATGTATATGAGTGTGTATACATTTAAATACACATACAAATTTATATGTATGTATACAAATTTATATTTATGTATATGTGGTATATAAGTATACCACATTTTCTTTGTCTGTTGATGGACACAGGTCATTTACATATTTTTGCTATTACGAATAATGCTGCAATGAACATGGCAGTGCAGATATCTCTGAGATTCTGATTTCATTTTCTTTGGATATATACCCACTGGGGGACAGCTGGGTCATATGATAATCTATTCTTAATTTTTTTTAGTAAGTTCCATACTGTTATCCATAAGGGCTATACCAATTTACATTTCCACCAACAGTGTACAAGGGCTCCCTTTTCTTCATAGCTTTCGCACACTTACTGCTTATCTTTTTGACAATAACCATCCTAACAGTTATGAAGTGATATCTCGTTGTTATGATTTACATTTCCCTGATGATTAGTGATGGTGAGCACCTTTTTATGTATCTGTTGGTCCTTTGTATGTCTTCTTTGAAAAAATGTCTATTTAGGTCCTTTGGCCATGTTTTAATCAAGTTATGCTCTTTTGCTATTGGGTTGTAAGAATTCCTTATATATTTTGAATATTAACCCCTTACCATATAAATGGTTTATAGTCTCTCTTATTCTTTAGGTTGCCTTTTCATTTTGTTGATTGTTCACATTGCTGTAAATAGCTTTTTTAGTTTGATGTAATGTCACTTGTTTATTTTTGCTTTTGTTGCCTGTGCTTTTGGTGTTATATCAAAAAAATCGTTGCCAATGCCAATGCCAATGCCAAGAAACTTGACATGTTTTTTTCCCCCTAGGAGATTTTTGGTTTCTGGTCTTATTTGAAGTTTTTAATCCACTTTGAGTTGATTTTTGTATGTGGTGTGAGATAAGGGACCAATTTATTCTTTGGCATGTGAATATCCAGTTTTCCCAACACCATTTACTGAAGAGACTGTCTTTTCTCCATTGTTTATTCTTGGCACTCTTGTCATAGATTAGTTATTATATATATATATATATATATATATATATATATGTGTGTGTGTGTGTGTGTGTGTGTGTGTGTGTGTGTGTGTGTTTATTTCTGGGCTTTCTATTCTGCTCCATTGGTCTGTTTTTATTCCAGTACCATCATGTTTTGAATACTATAGTTTTGTAATATAGTTTGAAATCAGAAGTGTGATGCCTCCAGCTTTATTCTTTTAGTTTGTTTGTTTCAAGTTTTTTTTTTTATTGTCAAGTTAGCTAATATACAGTGTAGTCTTGGCTTCAGGAGTAGATTGCTGTGATTCATCACTTATATACAATACCCCGTGCTCATCCCAACAAGTGCCCTCTTCAATGCCCATCACTCATTTCTCCACCCTGCTAACCACCCCCCCCCCACATCAACCCTCAGTTTGTTATCTGTATTTAAGAGTCTCATGGTTTGCTCCCCTCTCTGTTTGTATCTTATTTTTCCTTCCCTTCCCCTATGGTCTTCTGTTAAGTTTCTCAAATTCCACATATGAGTGAAATCATATGATATCTATCTTTCTCTAACTTATTTCACTTAGCATAATACCCTTCAGTTCCATCCACATTGTTGCAAATAGCAAGATTTCATTCTTTTTTGTTGCCAAGTAGTGTGTGTGTGTGTGTGTGTGTGTGTGTGTGTGTATCTCACATCTTCTTTATCCATTCTCTTTCCATAATTTGGCTATTGTTGATAGTGCTACTGTAAACATTGGGGTATATGTGCCCCTACAATTCAGCACTCCTGTATCCTTCGGATAAATTCATAGTAGTGCTATTGCTCAGTCATAAGATACTTTTATTTTTAATTTTTTGAGGAACCCCACCCTGTTTTCCAGAGTGGCTGTACCAGTATGCATTCACACCAATAGTGCAGATCCAGATCCTCCACAAACTCCACATCCTTGCCGTTATCTGTTGTTTCATGAGTTGTTAATTTTAACCACACTGACTGGTGTGAGGTGGTGTCTCAATGTGATTTTGATTTGTATTTCCCTCATGATGAGTGATGTTGAGCATCATTTCATGCCTGTATGTCACCTGGATGTCTTCTTTGGAAGTGTCTATTCATGTCTTCTCATTTTTCACTGGATTATTTGCCTTTCAGGTGTTGAGTTTGGTTAAGTTCTTTATAGATTTGGGATACTAACCCTTTCACATATGTCATTTGCAGATATCTTCTCCCATTCCATTGGTTGCCTTTTAGTTTTTAATTGTTTCCTTTGCTGTGCAGAAGCTTTTTATCTTCATGAGGCCCCAATAGTTCATTTTTGCTTTTGTTTCCCTTGTCTTCAGAGACATGTCAAGTAAGAAATTGCTGCAGCCAAGGTCAAAGAGGTTGCTGCCTGTTTTCTCCTGTAGGAGTTTGATGGTTTCCTGTCTCACATTTGGGTCTTTCATTCAGTTTGAATTTATTTTTGTGTATGGGCAAGAAAGTGGTCCAGTTTCCAGATTAGTTGGCCATACATTTGTGGATCCACTTCTGGAGTCTTTATTCTATTCCATATGGCTATGTGTCTGTTTTTGGGCAACACCATACTGTCATGATGATTACAGCTTTGTAGTAGAAGCTAAAATCTGGGATTGTGATACCTCCCACTTTGGTTTTCTTTTTCAACTTTGTCTTACTTTGGCTATTCAGGGTCTTTTGTGGTTCCATACAAATTTTAGCATTATTTGTTATAGCTCTGTGAAGAATGCTGGTGGTGTTTTGATGGGAATTTCATTGAATGGGATTTGATGGAAATTGCCTTGGGTAATATCGATATTTTAACAATATTTGTTTTTCCAATCCATGAGCATGGGATGCTTGTCCATTTCTTTGTGTCTTCTTCAGTTTCTTTCTTAAGCTTTCTATAGTTTTCAACATACAGATCTTTTACCCCTTTGGTTAGGTTTATTCCTAGGTACTTTATGGTTTTCAGTGCAATTATAAATGGGATTGATTCCTTGATTTCTCTTTCTGCTGCTTCTTTATTAGTGTATAGAAAAGCGACAGATTTCTGTACAATTGATTTTATATCCTGCGATTTTTCTAAATCCATGTATCAGTTCTAGCAGTTTTGGGGTGGAGTTTTTTGGGTTTGCCATGTAGAGTATCATGTCATTTGTGAAAAGTGAAAGATTGACTTCTTTGCCAATTTGGATGCCTTTTATTTCATTTTGTTGTCTGATTGCTGAGGTTAGGATTTCCAACACTATCTTAAACAACAGTGGTGAGAGTGGACATCCCTGCCATGTTCCTGATCTTAAGGGGAAAGCTTTAAGTTTTTACCCATTGAGGATGATATTGCTGTGGGCCTTTCATATATGGCTTTTATGATGTTAATGTATGTTCCTTTTATCCTGACTTTCTTGAGGGTTTTTATTAAGAAAGGATGCTATATTTTGTCAAATGCTTTTTCTGCATCTATTGAAAGGATAATATGGTTCTTATCCTTTCTTTATTAATGTGATATATTACGTTGATTGATTTGAGAATATTGAACCAGCCCTGCAGCCCAGAAATGAATCCATTTGATCATGATGAATAATTCTTCTAGTATATTGTTGAATTTGATTTGTTAGTATCTTGTTGAGAATTTTTGCATCTGTGTTCTTCAGGGATATTGGCCTGTAATTCTCCTTTTTAGTGGAGTTTTTGTCTGGTTTGGGAATCAAGGTAATGCTGGCCTCATAGGATAAGTTTGGAGGTTTTACTTCCATTTCTATTCTTTGGAACAGTTTGAGAAGACTAGGTGTTAATTCTTCTTTAAATGTTTTGTAGACTTCACCTGGGAAGATATCTGGCCCTGGACTGTTGTTTGTTGGGAGATTATTAATTACTGATTCAATTTCTTTATTGGTTAGAGGTCTATTCACATTTTCTATTTCTTCCTGTTTCAATTTTGGTAGTTTATATGTTTCTAGGAATTTATCCATCTCTTCTAGACTGCCCAATTTGTTGGCATATAATTTTTCATAATATCTCTTATAATTGTTTGTATTTCTGTGTGTTGGTTGTGATCTCTCCTCTTTCATTCATGATTTTATCTATTTGGGATCTCTCTCTCTTGTTTTTTATAAGTCTGGATAAGGGTTTATTAATTTTATTTATTCTTTTGAAAAAACAGCTCTTAAATTCATTGATCTGGTTTTTTTGTTTGTTTTGTTTTTTGGATTCTATGTTGTTTATTTCTTCTCTAATCTTTATTATTTCTTTTCTTCTGCTTGCTTTGGGATTTCTTTGCTACTGCCTTTCTGGTTCCTTTAAGTATGAGGTTAGGTTATGTATTTGGGACATTTCTTCCTTCTTGAGATAGCCCTGAATTGCATTACAATGTATTTTCCCCTTAGGACTGCATTTGCTGTACCCTAAAGGGTTTGGACTGTCGTGGTTTCATTTTCATTTGTTTTCATATATTTTTAAATTGTTTCTTTAATTTCCTGGTTGACCCATTAATTCCTTAGTAGAATGTTTTTTACCCTCCATGTATTTGGGGGATTTCAAAATGTTTTCCTGTGGTTGATTTCTTTTTTTTTTTAATTTCTTAAACTTTTTTCAAATTTATTTTTGAGACAGGGAGAGACAGAGCATGAACAAGGGAGGGTCGGAGAGAGGGAGACACAGAATCCGAAACAGGCTCCAGGCTCTGAGCTGTCAGCACAGAGCCTGACACAGGGCTCGAACTCACAGACCACGAGATCATGACCTGAGCCGAAGTCCGGCTGCTTAACCGACTGAGCCACCCAGGCGCCCCTCCTGTGATTGATTTCAAGTTTCATAGTATTGTGATCTGATAATCTACATAGTATAGTCTCAATCCGTTTGTATTTGTTGAGGGCTGTTTTCTGACCCAGTATGTGATGTGTTTTGGAGAATATTCCATGTGTACTTGAGAAGAATGTGTATTCTTCTGCTTTGGATGAAAAATTCTGAATATATCTATTAAGTCCATCTATTCCAATGTGTCATTCAGAACTGTTGTTTCCTTATTGATTTTTTGACTAGATGATCTATTCTTTGCTGTTAGTGAAGTATTAAAGTCCTCTACAATCACAGTATTATTATCTATACATTTATTTATATTTGTGATTGATTTATATATTTGAGTTCTTTCACATTGGGGTCATAAACATTTACAATTGTTAGCTCTTCTTGATGGATAGACCCCTTAATTATGATGTAATGCCCTTCTTCATCTCTTGTTAAAGTCTTTCTTTAAAATCTAGTTTGTCTGATGTAAGTATGGCTACTCAAGCTTTCCTTTTTAAAATTTTTTTTAATGTTTATTTATTTTTGAGAGAGGCAAGTGTGAACAGGGGAGGGGCAGAGAGAGAGGGAGACAAAATCCAAAGCAGACTCTAGACTCTGAGCGGTTGGCACAGAGTCTCTTGTAGGCAGAATATAGATGGATCTTATTTTTTTTAATCCATTTTGATACCCTATGTCTTTTGATTGGGGCATTTAGTCCATTTACATTCAGAGTTATTATTGAAAGATATGAATTTAGTGTCATTGTGTTATATGAGGGTTTTGTGCTTGTGATGATGTCTCTGGCCCTTTGTAGTCTTTGCTGCTTTCCACTCACAGAGTCCCCCATAGGATTTCCTGCAGGGGTCCTGGACTCCTTTAGTTTTTGTTTTGCTGGAAAAACCTTCTATTAGGAGAAGTCTCTCCTTCTATTCTGAATAACAGCCTTGTTGGATAAAAGATTATTGGCTGCACATTTTTTCTATTCAGAATATTGAATATTTCCTGCCGCTCTCTTTTGGCCTTCCAAGTTTCAGTGGACAGTTCTGCTACTACCCTTACGTGTCTACCCTGGTAGGTTAAGGCCTGTTTGTCCCTAACTGCTTTCAGAATTCTCTCTTTATCTTGTATTTTGCTAGTTTCACTATGATATGTCATGCTGTTGACCTGTTTTTGTTGATTTTGAAGAGAGTTCTCTTGTGCCTCTTGGACTTGGATGTCTGTTTCCTTCCCTAGATTAAGGAAGTTATCCGCTATAATTTGTTCAAATAAACCTTCTTTCTTTCTCACTTCTTCTGGAACTCCTACGATACAGATATTATTTCATTTCATTGAATACCTTAGGTCTCTAATTCTCCCCGTGTGGTCTAGTAATTTCCTTTCCCTCTTTTTTTCAGCTTTGTCATTTTCCATAATTTTACCTTCTGTTTCATCTATTCTGTCCTCTGCTTCTTTCATCCCTGCTGTCTCTGCATCTAGTTTATTTTGCATCTCATTTACAACATTTCTTAATTCATCATGACTATTTCTTAGGTCTTTGATCTCTGCTGCAGTAGATTCTCTGCTGTATTATTTGCTTTTTTCAAGGCCAGCTATTAGTCTTATCACTATTATTCTAAATTCTTGTTCAGATATATTGTTTATATCTGTTTTGAACAATTCTCTGGCTGTCATTTCTTCCTGGAATTTCTTTTGAGGAAAATTCTTCCATTTTGTCATTTTGGCTATGTTTCTGTCTTTTATGTGTTTTAATAGCTTGTTATGCGTTCTGTACCTGTAGACAGTATTATATTAAAAAGGATCATACACTGTCCAGGGCTGGCACTTCAGGAAGTATTTGGGGAGTGTGTTGCGTGCACTCTGTTATTGCATATTTGGCTGCTCTGTCTCACTGCTTATAGCGGTGGATTGTTTGGACCTTCCACCAGGTGTGCTCTGATTTGTTCATTGAAGTAACCCTAGAAAAAAGGAAAGTTGGGAGGGCGGTACCTTATTCCATACAAAGAGAGAAATGAAAGGGGAGGGAAAAAAGACCCAGCAGAGAATCAAAGAAACAATAGGCTTAATCAGAGAGAGAGAGAGAGCAAGAGAGAGAGAGAGAGAGAGAGAGAGGAAAATAAAGAAGGAGATACAGAAAAGGTGTAAAAAGACTAGAGTAAAAATGCCTGAGTAAACAAACAACCTGAACAGAGAAAAAGGAAAGAAAGAAATTAAAGATTGACCAAAAATCAAATCAGAAACTATAAGCCTGATTCCAAAGGGAAAAAAAGAAAAAAGAAAAAAGAAAAAAAGAGGAGGGTAGAAAGAAAAAGAAGGGAAAAGAGAAGAGAAGGAAAGAATAGAAAAGAGGAAAAAAAATTAAAAACAGACTAACATACAAAACTGCAGAACAGTTGTCTGTTGGTGCCTGGGACTAGTGGCTGTCCGAGGGGAGAGGCCTTCTGGTTTGGTCAGTGTCAGTCCCACTACAGTAGAAAAGCAGTTACCAGGCACAGAGGGGTGGGATTTGGTGTAAGCAGGTCCCGCCTCCACTGGGGGCCACTGTCCTGTTCCCTGAAGCGCCACCTTTTGGTGATGGGGAGAAAAATGGCGACATCCCAGTCTCTCCTCCCCAGACCAGCTGTCCCAAACCATGCTATTCAGGCAGCCCTCACAGAGTAGTGCAGGCTACTGGCTTGTTCTGCTCCACAGTGTCTTGTGCCTACTAGGCACTCGGCTGGGATTGAAAACTTGATGTGTTAAAGGATCCCACACTTCATGGAGCTGGTTCTGGGGTAGTGCCACTCTGCCTGGCTGACAAAGGGCCTCTGGCTGGTGCCTGCAGGATCTTTTGTCCTTGGGGGTAGGGGGCAATAAGCCCTCTCCCCACAGTACTCCAGGGAAGAGACTGTTGTCTCCCAGTGCGCCCCTGACATCACTAGCATGCCCCCCCCCCCGCCCCCCAAGGTGCAGACCCATAATGGTAGCTCAGGTCTGGAAAAAGTTGCTCACGCCCTGAAAATTCCATTCTTGAACTCCTAGGGCTGTTTGCGAAGTAGAAACAGGCTCTCTCTGTATTTCTTATTCCCCAGTCCATTTTGGGAGAGGTTTTTCTCTTGTCCAAATATAGTACTACACTTCCACAGCCTCTCTTTCTCTTTGTTTTGTCTTTGCATGGAAGGGGTCCCCTCCCCTCCTGTCCTTTTATCTCTCCCAATTTGCATACATGCGCCTTTGTCCCACCAAGCTGTCTCCATCTACCTGTAGAGGTTTTTCTGTTGCTCCACAGCCTGTATTCCTGGGTGTTCCAAGTGTTCTGACCTCAATACAGTTGTGTTTGAGGGACAAGAGAAATCCTGGGCCCCCTACTTCTCCATCATCTTAACTGGTTATTTAATTTTTAGTTAGTTAACATATGGTGTAATATTGGTTCCAGCAGTAGAATTTAGTGATTCATCACTTAAGTGTTAACACCCAGTGCCCATCACAAGTGCCCTCCTTTATACATTTAGCCTATCTTCTGCCCACCTCCCCTTCAGCCACCCTCACTTTATTCTCTATAGTTAAGGGTCTCTTATGATTTGCTTCCCTGTGTATTTTTTCTTCCTTCCCCTATGTTCATCTGTTTTGTTTCTCAAATTCCACGTATGAATGAAATCATGATACAGTATTTCTCTGACCGACTTATTTCACTTAGCATAACACACTCTAGCTCCATCCATGTCATTGCAAATGGCAAAATTTCATTCTTAGTGATGACATGGTAATATTCCATGATATATATATATATATATATATATATACACACATACATATACGTACACACATATATATATATATATATATATATATATATATATATATATATCTTCTTTCTTTATCCATTCAGAAGTGATTCAGAAGTGGATGGTCATTTGGGTTCTTTCCATAATTTGCCTATTGTTGATAATGCTGCTATAAATATCGGGGTGCATGTGCCCTTTAAATCAATATTTTCATATTGTTTGGGTGGATACCTTGGAGTGCAATTGCTGGATCATAAGGTAGTTCTATTTTTAACTTTTTGAGGAAACTCCATATTGTTTTCTAGAGTGGCTGCCCTAATTTGCATTCCCACCAACACTGTAAGAGGATTCCCCTTTCTCTGCAACCTCACCAAGATCTTTTGTTTCTTGTGTTGTTAATTTTAGCCATCATGGTTTTGATTTGTATTTCCCTAATGATGAGTGTTGTTGAGCATTTTTTCATGTGTCTGTTAGCCATCTGAATATCTTCCTTGGAAAAATGTCTATTCATGTCTTCTGCTCATTTCTTAACTGGATTATTTGGTTATTGCATGTTCAGTTTGACAAGTTCTTTGTAGATTTTGGATACTAACCCTTTATCAGATATGATATTTGCAAATATCTTCTCGCATGCCATAAGTTGCCCTCTCATGCCATAAGTTGCCTTTTAGTTTTGATGATTGTTTCCCTCACTGTGCAGAAGCTTTTTATCTTGATTAAGTCTCAGTAGTTCATTTTTGCTTTTGTTTCCATTGCCTCTGGAGATGTATCTAGTAAGATATAGTTACAGCCAACGTCAGAGTTTACCAACGTCAGAGTTTCATCTTGCCTGCACTGGGGAGTGTTTAGACCTTGTCCACTGTGTGGTGAGTTTTAACTAGGTGTGTTTTGGCCTGCTTGTTTAAAAAGACTAGATCTAATTTCCACTAAAGCTGAAGTTTTACAGGACTCTCTGGTCAGTAGACTTGGTGTGTGTACAGCAAGGGGTTTGTGCTACTTGGGGAGGGGCCCACTGCTACTCTAGCTCTCAGGCTCTCTTGCTCTAATAAAAAAGCACCAGAAGAGCACAGGAAGGTGGTGTTTGGTGTAAGCAGCTCAAACCTTCACTGAGGACACTGTGTTGCTCACTGAAGTAAGTCTGTGCTGATGGGTGGGGAATAAAAATGGCATCAGCCAGCTCTCTCCTCCCTGGAGAGGGGAGTTTGCACCTGCCACTGTTCAGGAAGCTCTCACAGAAGAATGTACAATATCCTTTCGTGTGTTCCAGGGATCCCTCAGATCCCTGCTTTCACCCTGTCTGTGTCTGAGTCATCCATCCACCTGGCAGGGCAGTGCTCCTGTGTTTTATCTGAGGCTTTTCAACTGGGTTTTGATACTCCAAATTTTAGGGACCCAGCGCAGCATAGACTCATGCTGATCCTCTGGGGAAGTGTCTCACTGTACTGTGGCTGGTGCTGGTTTGTTCCAGAAGTGCAGTCACTCGAACATGCAGGGACTTGGACTCTATGGTAAACTACAGCAAAAAGCAGGCATCCAAGTTAACTGTCCTCAATAGGTGCCTCTGTGCCTATGCTAATAAATCAGGCAGGTCGGTGGTACCCATTGGCTCTTTTGTTCCCTGAGAGGTACTCCAAGAAAGGGAACTGTCTCTCCCAGTGCAACCCAGGGGATCCTCAGACCATGCTGTCTGCTCCTGGGCCTCTGCCTTCCCTCCTTCTCTACAGGAGTACTGTTTGCTCACCAGGCTCCAGCCCAGTTATGGTGTGGACTTATCAAATTTCAGACTTTGAACTCCATTACTTATCAAAACTTGCAATATCAGCCCTACTTGTTTTTCCCAGTCAATGGTTTTGGGGAAGTGTTTTTCTTGTGTAATCCACTGCATGTTGTGCTTTCTCCCTCTCAGTCACTCTCTCTCCCTCCTTTCTCCGTGATCAGGGCTCCCTCCCCTCTGATTCTTTTCACCCCCAAATTCTGTTTCTGCATCTCCTACCTTCCATGATGTGGCCTCTTTTCTCCTTTTTGTTGTACAGTTTATTCTCTCAGTGATATTTTGGGTGTTCAGAATGGTTTGATGTTTATCTAGCTGTGTTGAAGGGATGAAGCAGGCAAAGGTCTCCCAGTTACTCTGCCATCTTAACTCAAAGAAAGAATGTAGCTTTATTCTTTGTGCTCAAGACTGTTTTGACTACTTTGGAGTCTTTTGTGACTCCGTATGAATTTTAGGATTTTTTTCTGTTTCTATGAAAAATGCCAATGGAATTTTGATAAGGATTGCATTGAAATCTTTAGATAGTTTTGGGTAGTATGGACACTTTCACAATACTAATTCTTCTAGTCCAAGAACTTCTTTTCATTTATTTGTATCTTCTTTAGTTTGTTTTCTGTGTCTTATAATTTTTAGTGTACAGATTTTTCACCAGCTTGGTTAAATTTATTCCTAAGTAGTTTATTCTTTTTGATACTATTGTTTTTAGTGTGTAGAAATGCAAGTGACTTCTGTACATTGATTTCATATCCCACAGCTTTACTGAATTCTTTTATTAGTTTGAACAGTTTCTTGTGGAGTCTTTAGGGTTTCTTATATATAAGATCATGTCAGCTGGAAACAGAGGCATATTTAATTTCTTTCCTTCCAACTTGTTTTTCCCTACATTTTATTTTGTCTTCTTGGTTAACTGCTCTGGCCAGGATTGCCTGTACTATGTTGATTAGAAGTGTTGAAAATGGGCACTCTTGGGGCACCTGGGTGGTTCATTTGGTTAAGCATCTGACTTTTGATTTTGGCTCAGGTCATGATCTCACAGTTCATGGGTTTGAGCCCTGCGTTTGGGCTCTGTGCTTACAGCTCAGAGCCTGGAGCCTGCTTTAGATTCTGTCTCTCTCTCTCTCAAAAATAAACATTAAAAAAAAATTGAAAGAAAAACGAGGAAATGCTTAAGCCTAAGTGTTTGGAAAAAAGAAAGAAAAAAAGAAAGAAACTGGATACTCTTGTCTTGTTCCTGATCTTAGAAGTAAAACCTTCAGCTTTTCACTATTGAGTATGATGATAGCTGTGAACTTGTTGTATATGGCCTTTATTATGTTGAGATACATTCCTTCTATATGTAATTTGTTAATAGTTTTTGTCTTGAGGGGCACCTGGGTGGCTCAGTCGGTTGAGTGTCTGACTCGTGATTTTGGTCTCAGGTCATCATTGTCCCAAGATTCTGGGGCTCCTTGCTGAACATGGAGTCTGCTTAGGATTCTCTCTCTCTATCTCTCTTTTTCTCTTCCTTTGTTTCTCTCTCCCACTTGTGCTCTCTCTCTTGCTCTCTCTAAAAAAAATAAGTATCATGAATGGTGTTAAATTTTGTCACATGAATTTTCTGCATTTATTGAGCTGATCATATAAATTTTATCCTTCATTTTGTTAAAGTGTTCTGTTGTATTTCTTGATTAGCATATGATGAATCGTTCTTGCATTCCAGGAATAAATCCCAATTTGTCATGGTATATGAACCTTTCAATGTGTTTTTGAATTTCTCTTATTAGTATTTTGTTTAGGATTTCGTATCTATGTTCATCAGGAATATAGGCCTGTAATTTTTTTTTTCTTTTTTCTTGTAGAATCCTTATCTGGGTTTGGTGTGAGGGTAATGCTGACCTTGTAAAATAAGTTTGGAAGTATTCCTTCCTCTTCAGTTTTTTGGAACATTTAAATTCTTTAAATGTTTGGCAGCTTTAACTAGTGAAGCCATGTGGTCTTAGGCTTTTCTTTGTTGGGAAGTTTTTGATTACTACTTCAATCTCTATACTTCAGTCTGTTCAGAAATTTCTATTTCCTTGTGATTCAGTCTATTTCTAGAGATTTATCCATTTCTTCTATGTTATCCAATTTGTCAGCTTAATTTGTTCATAGTAGACTCTAATAATCATCTTTGCCAAAATGCTAGTTATTCAAATAAACAAGTCATACCTACTCAACTATTCATTTGATGAAAAAAAAAGATGGACAGCTGTGTAGTACCCTGGGGGTAACATAAACATCCATGCAGGGCAACATTGGTTCAAATCCCACTTCTGCTCTGTACTAGCTATGAGGCTAGATAGATTATTTAATCACTCTAAGCCTCATTTTAGTAAGAAAAATAGTAAGAGTTCTTTTTAAAGAATATGTAGACAAATACCAAAAAGATAATTGTTATTAAAAAGGCCTCTGGAATTAGATCCCATGTGAGCTCATTATTCAATTTGGTCATTGTGGAATTTCAAATGGAGAAAAGCAGCAGAGCAGGAGGAATGCCATTGTTGGGGAGCAAGAATTCCTGTTCCTTTCAAGGTCCTTCTAGCTGGACTAAGAATCAAATTGACATGAGACAGATTAACAGGAGAAAATAAAATTTAATGGCATATGTACAGGGAATCTACACAGACATGGAATTTGCAAAGACAGTCAGGAAAATGGGGTATATATGTCATCCTGAAGGGCATAGCTGTCTGGGAAATTAAAGGGAAGGAATGTAATTCACAGGGAAAGAAAAAGAAGAACAGATGTTTGGTAATTAGATGGTTGCCTTGCCATATATATAGATGGGTGATTCAGATAAAATTTATCTGTGGTAATAACCTTTATTCTGGAAAGACTCCCAATTTATATTCTTCTGTGTAGTTAAGGGAGAGAAAGAAGTTTCTCTTGAGCCTGCAGGTCTCAGTTGCCTTCAGCTCAAAATAATCCTCATGCCAAGGGCCCATCTTGGGGCAGCCTGCCCTTGGCTTCTATATGATCGCTTCTGTGGAAGCCTGCCAGCAGTTAACCAAGAGATTTGCCAGAATGTTGTGGTTTTACCTTTGAGTTTACTCTTTTGTAGGACCTTTGTTTTTTAGACAATGTATTTTATATGAGCATCCCATGAAGAACAGGCTAAACTAGCTCACAGGAGACTGATCCATGTTTCAAAATATTTAAAAAAAATTTTTTAATGTTTATTCATTTTTGAGAGAGAGAGACAGAGTATGAGCTGGGGAGGGGCAGAGAGAGAGGGAGACACAGAATCTGAAGCAGGTTCCAGGCTCTGAGCTGTCTGCACAGAGCCCAATGCGAGGCTTGAACCCATGAACTATGAGATCATGACCTGAGCTGAAGTCAGATGCTTAACCAACTGAGCCACCCAGGTGCCTCCCAGCCACTTAAAAAAGTTTTTTTTTAATGTTTATTCATTTTTGAGAGACAGAGTATGAGCTGGGGAGGGGAAGAAAGAGAGGGAGCATGTTTCACAATATTTTTTAAAAATTTATATTTAGTAATGCATATTCTTTTCCAGAGTCTGCATTGCTTACATTAACTTATAAGACATTTCTCTTAAGAGGCTCAAAGTTTTAATCTTGGCATCAATTTCTTAATGGTAAGTACAGTGCTACATGATTCTTTCAAGGAATTTGTTCAATACCTCCAGGAGCAAAGGGCAAAACAACCCATGCAGCAGCAAATGCCTGTACCTGCCTTCTTAGACTCACTTTAAAAAGGTTGTTCTTTTCTCTATAATTTATATATGGCTTAGGTGAGTCCTTTAGTCACTTATGACTTTCTCCAAACTGAGATAACTATGAAAACTGGCACAAGTGTAAATTCCTTAGATTCTTTTACAGGGCCTAGAGCACTATACCTACTCTTGGTCTAGAACAGAAATGGGTAGACTCAACTAAGGGGGGGCAGTGTTCATATACCTTGGTTTATTTAGCAGAACAAATGAGTACCCTCCCAAGTTGGTATAGGAGAAAGCTAATTTCAGAGGCATTTGCACTGTTGCATCATTATGAAACACTTTTCAAACAAAATCTCCTGGTTCAGTATGAATACAGGAGCTTTCCAAGTGTTTACACTTCATGTATTGAATATTCCTTGTTCAAATGCACACATTTCCTAAATATCTTAACTATGTGCTTCTGATGGACAATGTGCTACTATAAGAAGTCTAACCCTTTTTAGATATAATAGTTTAAAATGATTTTTCTTTTATATATATATATATATAATTTTATTCAAAAATGATAATTGCTGAGGGTTGATGGGGGGTGGGAGGGAGGGGAGGATGAGTGATGGGTGTTGAGGAGCGCACCTGTTGGGATGAGCACTGGGTGTTATATGGAAACCAATTTGACAATAAATTTCATATTAAAAAAATAAAAATGATAACTGATAGCTAATCTCTCCAAGGGCAAGTCTTTTTCAGATATTTACAGACAACTGTTCAAAAGTTAAGAATTCTTCTTGATTCAAGTGGAGTTATGTATGTTAATTCTTCTTGATTCAAGTGGAGTTATGTATGCTATAATCTTCATGTTTGATAGTAATTTTTTTAAGTTTATTTAATTATTTATTTATTTTGAGAGACAGAGAGAGCACGAACAGAGGAGGCGCAGAGAGAGGGAAAATCTCAGGCAGGCTTCACTTGTTAGCGCAGAGCCCAACATGTGGCTTGATCTTACAAACCATGAGATCATGATCTGAGACGAGATTAAGAGTCAGACACTTAACCGAATGAACCACCAGGCACCCTTGTTTGATAGTAATTTTAAGTAGTGATATAGGTAGGGTGAGTGGCAGAGAGAGTAGAAAAGCTAAGGGAAGATCAAATCTGAGACTCTAGATAGTTTGAAACCAGTAGCTCCTGGGCAAGAATTGAAGTTTCAAAAAATAAATGTTTATCTGATCTGTAAATTCATCTGAAATCCAGGACTAAATGAACAGAAGGCACTATCTCTCTAATCTTCAAGTCCATTCACAGCTTCCTTAAGTAAATTTTTGACTCTTTACTCAACCAGAGTACAGATAGTGACCCCACAGGGGCCCATATTGTAGGAATATTAGAAAAGAAGGGAGGGCACTGTATGTATTAAGGGGCTAAAGATGCCAGCTCTTTTCTTCTTGTCTCAGCTCATGCACAGAGGGAAAAAATGAATGCACAGGATGTGAGAGACCTGGAGACAGATGCTAAATAAAACCACTGGGTCTTATTAGTTAATTAACTGGTTCATTCCTAAATGAAGTCTTTCTAAAAGTATCTCATTCTAAGAGATGATTTTAGTATATGGCTGATGATGTTAAGTTGTCTCTTACCTTTAATGTAAAATAAAAGCAATTGCCAAAGATTTAAAAAATGATTATAGCTACTTCAGTGGTAAACAAGATACAACACAACCCCAGAATCAAGCAGGAGAGAGCATCTCTGAGTAACTATTTTTTTACTATTAAAATATTTAACTATATTTTTACTATTTTATTTTTTATACCCTTGTCAGATGTATTTTTGTGATGGAGCTGACATTTATGCCTTGCTATTCTATCCCATAATCATCTACTTCTCACTTCTCTGATTCAACAAGCAACCTAGGGAAGAAAATAAATGAATAAGCCAGTGAAAGCCTTCCAGGATTCTGTCATTTTATTTTTTGGTGTGACTGTCTAAATTCACATTCTAGTTGATCACTCGTTCACTCACACCACAAATATCTACCAAATGCCAGCTAATAAGCCAGACATTTTCTAGGTCTTAAGTATGGCACCAAAGGTGAAAGACAGTGTCTTTCCTTTAAGAAGCTCAGACTTTATAAAAAAGACAGATCTAAAGAAGTACTATACAACATGATATGCTGTGAACGGCCATGAGAACACAAAGCGCAAGAAAAAGAAAAAGTGAATTCGTTTTGAGAACTGGTGAAAGATTCCACAGCAGGTGAAGCCTAATTGGGTTTTGAAGGATAGGTTAGTGTTTGCAAAGAGAGAAGAATAGGGAGAAAGGCATAGAGGAGAAACCGGGTGGTCCATTTGGGGAATGGGTATGAGTTTTGTGTGGTCAAACAGGTGTGTTTGTGAAGTACACGGATTTGGCTGGAAGGGTCAGTGAGTCATATGTGTGCCATGCTATGGAATTTGGGGATCTTCCTGATGGCAAACTAGTTTTTAATTGAGAGAGAAACATAATGAGATTTGGGTTTTAAAAAGATTAAGTTTGGAGAATATGTAGGCAGAGGTTTTTCAGTCAGGGGACGTTGCTGAGGGAAACCAGATAGGAAATTATTTTAATAGATTAGGTGAGAGATGATAGGAGCTGAATCAAAGCAGTAAGAATAGGGAAACAAAGGGGGCACCTGGGTGGCTCAGTCTGTTAAGCGTCTGACTTCACTCAGGTCCTGATCTCACAATTCGTGGGTTCAAGCCCTCATCAGGCTCTGTGCTGACAGCTCAGAGCCTGGAGCCTGCTTTGGATTCTGTGTGTGTGTGTGTCTCTCTCTGCCCCTCCCCTGCTCACACACTCTCTGTCTCTCAAAAATGAATACACATTAAAAAGAGTTTTTTTTTTTAAAGAATAGGGAAACAAAGGAAATTTAAGGAGTTTGGGTTTATGACTCACTTCCCTAGAAATCCATCAGACACATGAATTTGTAAAGTTGATGACAATCAAAACTGTTATTTGTGGTGATTCCTTTAATGTATATATACAGAAAAGGTCCTATTTAGCAGTTTGCCTTCTCCACTGTTCAGATAAATAACAACAATGCTGGGAAAAAAAGCTTTTAAATTGAATCTTAAGTTTATTTTCAAGCAAATTTGGCCATTACTCCTGCAAAACATTTTTGTTTCTATTTTTTCTATTTACTCTTGTAAAGCATGCTTGCTACTCTAGGGCTCAGTGAGATTTAAGCTACTGGTAAAACTGTGTCCAAGAGGGGTGCCTGAGTGGCTCAGTGGGTTAAGCGTCTGACTCATGATTTCAGCTCAGGTCATGATCTCATGCTTTGTGAGTTTGAGCCCTGGGTCAGGCTCCACCCTGACAGTGCCAAGGTTCTCTGTCTCCTTTCTCTGCCCCTCTCCCACTTGCATGCACACATTCTCTCTCTCTCTCTCTCTCTCTCTCTCTCTCTCTTTCTTAAAATGAATAAATAAACTTAAAAAAAAACTGCGTCCAAGAAAAATGCTGGAGCTATTAGAGCGTTTTAAAAAATGTACATAGAAGGGAATTTTTAGGGTGATGGAACCGATCTGTAATGGTACTCTATGCATTTGTTCTACATGTAGGGGAGAAAAAAATTTCCCTTTTTCCCATCTAGATGCTTTGGCTGGTCTAATTATTAAATTGATGTAAGACAGGTTAACAGGAGAAAAACCAATTTAATTCTGTACATGTGGGAACCCATAACTATGTGAGACTCGAAGTTTAACCAAACAAAGTAGGCAGCTTTTGTATCTTGTAGACAAGGAAACAACAAATTTGTGAAGAGTTGACAAGACAAAGGAGTTTGGGCTAGGGGTAGTAAATCAATGAAGTAACAAGGTTTGTTTATAAATCCTTCTTGGCCCTAAATTCCCTATCTCTGGTAGGAATGCCTTCAACTCTCCTAGAACAAACAGGGTACCTTTCACATGGGGGATTTATTTCCTGCTTTCAGGGCAACAAAGGAAGTCAGAGTGTCTTGCACTGGCTGTTTCTTAAGTAACTTTAATTCAAAATAATCAATATGCCTAAGTGGCATATTTTGGGGGGGCATATTCTGCCCCTTTAGTCCCACTTTTGAAACTTTAAGAGGCTTCACAATTTAGAAGCTGAGTTTGGTAAGTTGATCTATTATTTCATTGACTTAATCTCTCAGTCATGAAAGTAGGTCAGTTCGATTAAACAGTTGTGTCTCATTTTAGGAGATGGTCATGCACCTGGGATCCCACAGTTAGACCTATATTGTGTGAGAAATCAGGTATTTAATAAAGCATTTTTATGGAAACAAAAGAAAAACAATGGTTAATGACTGGAGCAAATTATAAACCAGTTTCTGAGCCTAAGTGGCAGCTAGTGAAGAAGATTTCTAGATGTTAGGGTCAAATCATCTTCTGCTGTTTGAATATCTCTGATGATGTCATTGGGTGTTCACGCAAACTTTCTGAGTAGCCCACACAGCAACAGGCACAAAGATTGTCTAAACACAAGTTATTATGGTGATTTCTCTGAAGTTTATATCAAGTCACTTACACTCAGTTTTCAGGACTTCTGGGAAAAGGGCAATTTTTGTTCTTAGTGGTTCCAAATCAAAGCGGCAGAAAATTGGAAATGTTAGTTTGCAGAGTTGTAGTCAAATATTGGAAGAAACTAGAAGAATTTAAGATTCGGTTAGTTTGCAGGTAGGAAGCAAAAACTCAAAGACAGTTAACAGTACTAGAATCGGATATCCAAAAGGGTGTACTAAAGTTTTCTATTGAAACATAATTTTTCTGTCTACAGTAATCCCCCTTTCTATCAGAGATAAAGTAAGACTAATTTGTTTGCCAAATAAGTCTAGTCTTGTTAAACTTGGCCTGATTATTAACATAGGTGCAGCAAGAATAGCAATTGGCCATATAGGCTCTTTTTGTTTGTTTGTTTGTTTGTTTGTTTTGTTTTGTTTATAGGCATTTTGTTTTGATTTATTTTGCTTTTTTTGATCTTAAGTTTTTATTTAAATTGTAGTTAGTTAACATATATGGTAAAATTGATTTCAGGTATAGGATTTAGTGATTCATCACTTACATTTAACACTCAGTGCTCATCATAACAAATGCTGTCCGTAACATATAGGCTCTTTTAAATCTGCTTTGCTGAAATTTTCATAAAGAATATCGGGTTGAACTTTTAAGAGACACTTGAGGTTAGGAAGCCAAGGCAAAGAATCACCATCAGACTACCTACAAAACCTATACATTCCTCTCTTCTTGAAGTTCCCCAAATAGCTTGGGGTTACTGAACTTACCAGGAAATGATCTTCCTTGCTCCCTGGTAAGGTTGTCTGGAACCCTGTAAACAAGGGGTTTTATTTCTTCCATAAAGTCAACCTTAGTTCCTTAAAACTGTCTGGTTATATCTGATCCTTGCACCTCATTCTCAAATGTGACATTCCAGTCAAAGTCTTGGTAATATAATTAATGTTTCAATTGTGTCCTGATACAAGGAGAACAGATTCTTACTGGGCTTATGCAAATAACTATATTGCCATGAAGATAAGAATATTCACTAAGTTTCTGAATTCTGGAGGGATCAGACAAGGACAAAAAGATAAATGTTTTTTCTTTGTCCACAAAACTATATTTTACCACATTTCTGATGGCTTAAGAGAAAAGAGAGGGGCACCTGGGTGGTTCAGTGGGTTAAGCATCTGACTCTTGGTTTGCTGCTCAGGTCATGATCTCACAGTTCATGAGTTTGAGCCCCACATCTGGCTTTGTGCTGGCACCGTTCAGCCTGCTTGGGATTCTCTATAAACAAACAAACAAATAAATAAATAAATAAATAAATAAATTTTTTTTTTTAAATGAAGGGGCGCGTGCGTGGCTCAGTCCATTAAGGGTCTGACTTCAGCTCAGGTCATGATCTCACAGTTCATGAGTTTGAGCCCTGAGTTTGGGCTCTGTGCTGATAGCTGAAGGCTGGAGCTTGCTTCAGATTCTGTGTCTCCCTCTTTCTCTGCTCCTCCCCCACTCATGCTCTGTGTCTCTCAAAAAAAAAAAAAATAAATCTAAATAAAAGTTTAAAAAAAGAGAGAAAAGAAAGGTTTCCTTAAATCTGGAAAAATAAAACATAAAAGAACTAACAATGTTTCAAATAAAAAACATAAAAATTATTATAATCCTAGTCAGTTCATTTAGTCCTGTGTAATTAATTTTTGTTGATCTTGATTTTGTTACTTTTATGAAGCCATCAGTTTTTCCATTAGAGTTCTGTAAATTCTTCCCCATGTTAGTGATATGATCTGAAAGTTACTAGAAGCCTATGCTTTTTGGATTCCTTTCCCTGAATCTCTCTAAAGATGAAATACTTTTGTAAAAGCGTTAGAGTAAAACAATAACTTTTGTAAATTGCAAAAAGACTTAAAAAAATAGCCATTGCTAAAGGTCTCATGAGAATTCATTATTAGCAAAAAAAAAAAATAGGTGTTTCCCTGACACAAAATGTTTAAGATAATATTACAATTACAACTGATAACATTTTACCAAAATATATCAGAATTTTAGGAATTTTATACAATTACTAGAACACATATTAATAACATATATCCACACAAATATAATCTAAGAAGGTTTATTATCACTTATTTGACAATGCTTTCTTTGTAATTTAACATATCAAATAAGCCTAATTAGTTTACTATCTCTCTTTTTATAAGGAGAGAACAAATCTTTTGAGATGTTTCAGGGATACTCTGGAAAATCCCAAGTTTCTTACAAGTCAAAAAACTTCATTTAGGATTTGATTTTGGAAAGTTTGTTAAAAAATATCAAAAGATTTGGACACTTGACTAAATAGGATCACGGTTCACTATAAACAATATTTAATTATCTATTTAACCAAAGTGAAAGAAGATTTTAAAGGAAAATACAAAAAGTTACATAATTCTAAGCAAAACTTAGGTCTTACTATTAAGACAGTTAAGTAATGAAAGCCTTGATAGAGAGAACATGAAGCACAGGAAATTATTTTAGTAAGATATAATTACTTAAAAGGTAAAGAGAAACCATTCATAATATTTTATCAAGAGCAGATCAATAGTCTAAGAAAACTTTTTCTTTTCAGCAAGATATTTAGCAGAAAATTACATAAGCAAACTATTAATATTAAAGCTTACTTTTAAAAACGCTTATAACAATGTGTTTAGCCAAGTTGACTACACAAGTCTCACTGTCTCTCTTTTTCTTTCCATGTCTTAACTTTCTATATATATTTAGTTTGTCCTTCATTTTCTTCCTTCCCACTCTGAAAAAAACCTAGTTTTACTTTAGAACAAATTTATTTTCTTTTTCCTTAATAAAAATGCATCTCCTTGCCTTTTTTTTTTTTTTACTGAAAACACATCCTACTTTCCTTCTATACAGAGTTGCTTCCCAGTTTGTTTCCCAGTTTTATATTACATGTGTTAATTTGTAATGAAAATTAAGAAGTAAGCATTTGTTAACTGTCTGTTAGATTGGCAAATTTATTTAAAAAAAAGATTGGCAAATTTATGAATACAGCTCATAATTTCTAGAAATACAAGCTTCTTCATAGTGTAGTCTTTCAGTATAGTACAGGACATGTTTACTAACAGAACCAAGTATATTTAGTTTCTTGGTAATAGGAAGCCAAAAGTAGATAAGCCTATGTTCAGTAATTAATGTGTCAGTATATTGTCTTATCCGGAAATCATCTAGATATTTAATAAATATCCACCATTTAACTTAGTAAACTTCTAAGTCTTCAAGTTACCAAAAATATTTGGGAAAAATAATTATTGCTGAAAAGCTTATTTATAAACTTTTATTCTACTTACATCTATCTAAACCATTTGCTTACAACACATATGTTTAGATTATACATTAAAAGTTCATGAGACATTAGAGAAAGCCATAATCCCAAGGTATTTTCCTTGCTGACAGAAGAGATAACATGAACCTATTGGGCTAGCAAACCCAGGTAGAATAATCATTGCATGTCTGCGTTATATTTAATGCAGAATATCCCAAATCACATGAACTTGAACACATTTGAGTTAGTTTCTGTATTTCTGAGTTTTAGGAATACTTTCAAAAGCACTTATTTTTATGCCAATTAAATAGAGCCCTTTTCAAAATCAATTTTGCCAATACCCTAGGTATTGAGTAAAAGTACAAAGCTCTCAAGAGTGAGAGGGGTCCCGACAGTGTTGCTGCTAAGGATATTTGTCTCTGATTTTTTATTGGGACCTTATCAGGAAATGGATAACACTTTGTAAGACTCCATTCATGGCACGTAACGTAGACAGGTCTGGAATTCATTTATCCTTTTCTTTTTCCCCAAGCCCACCATAGCTTCAGCTTCCTACTGCAGCTGCAGCACGAGGCAGGGGTGGCGGGCACAAGGTTGACACTGCAATGAGTAGGAGGGCTGCTGTGGTAAGCCTTGTTGCCTAGGGTGTGGCCAGCTGGGTGGAGCCCCCACAGCTTCAGTCAGCCTCACTGAGGGTCCTTTATCTTTATCTTTCCCTGCCTACTGTTAACTCATTCCCTACTCATTCCTCCCCCTGGAATAGGGCCCCTTACAAGGACAATGACTGCTCTGGCTTCTTCAAGTTGACAAGGGACATTATGGGGTTACAGCAGTCAGAGTCTACCCAAGGGTCAGTCGAGTGGTCCATGATGTGGTTCCACAGGAAGGCTGGCAGGAATGAGGTGGCACAAACATTGGTAGGCACAAAGAGAAAAACACAAACTAAAGATTAAACTGACCAAAAAGATGGCGTCTCTAGGATAATGTTTGTAGTTCCCAAACCAGTCAAACAATCCAAGAGAGACACTCACTTTGTCCAATTGTGCCTGAATGTCGTCTATCATTTGTGAGACTTTATGGGAATTATCGTTTATATCAAAACAACACATGTAAGGGAATGCCTCACAGCCCAGGTGATGGAGCAGCAGAAAGTAATTAATGGTGGCTCAATTTTCCAAGAGTCTGGCCTTAACTTTACTTAATTCTTGATTAAAGCATCTAATGCTTGTGAGGGGTCATTTGGAGTTCTTCTGAGTAAACAGACAGTTTGCTTTATTTCACAGTGTAAAACTTTTCCAAGAGCCAGGAGTCCTATCAGCGAAAGAGCCAAGGCAACCGTTTCTTAATCTGATATGAGAACCACATTATCAAAGTCAGGGAGTAAATGAGGTAGTAATAGTGTTTGTTATATTCTTAAGAAAAACTTTATGTTTGAGGGAGCTTTTATCATGGTCAGACCTGAGGGGGGTTCTCTTTCACGGTCAGACATTCCTGGCACTATTTTAAAATATTTTTTTGTGTGTGTTTTTTCCACATTCAAGGGCCTCAAGTCCTAACCTTTCCCTCTCTGCCTATTTAACCTTATCTTTACCTATCATATTCTCCCCTCTGAACATGTGACTCCTAACTGCTGATAGGAACCCAGGATTAAGACAACTGATCCTAACTGTTTCCTGCTGAAAGGGGGTGATGTGAGGGGAAGGCCAGTCAGGACAGGTTTAGAGGTTGATCCAGAGGTCTGATATAATGGGAGGGTGTTTGGAACATCCGGCCTAGCAAAACTTTCTTGGAAGTTTTATTTTTCTGGCATATGCGACAGCATCTACAAATGACACACAAAAAGAATATTAGACTGACAGACATTAATATCCCAAATACAATGCCTCCTAGGGAAGAGGTCACACCATAGGAAGGAAAGACACATTGCAACCATTCAAAAAATCCCTGACAGGCCTGGCGCTATATATATATATATATATGTATATATTTATTTATTTATTTGACCATAGTCTTTCTTCCCTCTTCCATATGTATCTGAATCTTGTGGTATTGTTGTTTAGAATAATTAAGCACCAGAACTAGTTTTCAGTCCTTAATCCTCATATTTTTTTTTTTTTTTTAATTTCGGACATCCAGTTTCCATAGGAACAACACCATGAGGTGTATTTAGTTCTACCTCAAGGAAAGATTGGTCTTTGATATCCAGATTACTATAAATTTAGGCAATTGTTTATTTGTCCTGGAGCTAGTAGCACTATAGTCTCTAATTCAGTTGTAATGTCCCTTCCTAGCAAGGGAGTGGGGCTCTCTGGCATTATCAAAAAAGAATGAGAAAAAATTAGGTTTCCCCATATGCATCCCAAGGGCTGAGAAAAAAATTTAGTCATAAGTTTTCTGGAGATGCCTCTAATAGTTATGCTGCATTTGGATAGTTGGCCAGAAGTGGAAAGGAGGACACGAAAGGTGGCTCAGGTATCAAGAAGGAAATCAACTGGTTTTCCTTCTATTTCCAGAGTTACTTGAGGCTCTGGTTTTCCAACAGATAGTTGGTTGGGGGGAGCCACAGTGAAGAGCCCTGGGGCCCATCAGTCCCTTTCAGGGATACTGATTATCTGAGCCCTCACAAACAGAGGTCCCCGAGGGCATTCAGACTTCAGTGATTGTCTCCACTTAAGCATGGGTTTTAACTTCTGTTGTCCCTTCTGAGGGCAGTCTCCTTTCCAGTGTCCTGACTGACCACATAAGTGGCATTTGGTGCCAGAACCTCGGGAAGTTTGGCTTGATACAGTACGTAAGATCGCGACTAAGACCTCAGATTTTTTCTTAAGCTTCCTTTCCTGTTTTGTTTTGTTTTGTTTTGTTTTTCCTCTTCTTGATCTCAGTTGTAATATGCTAGATTGGCAGTTCTTAAGAGCTCCTCCAGGGTCCCTTCCCAGCCAACAACTTCCTCCGAATATCTGGGGCCAATTGAGTGACACATTTGTCCTTTAGAGTCATCTCAGCCTCAGGGGTGTCAGGGTATGAGATAGCTGTATATTTAATGAGAGCCTCCTTCAACCTCTCCAGGAAGGTCACCAGGCCCTTATTCTGTGTGTATAAAATAGTGGCTAATTTAGCATAATATAAGGGCTTAACCTTAGTCCTTTTTAATCCTTCTAAAATATTAAAACCATGGAGATACCATCCCCCAATAGGAGGGTCATGGTCCCAAATAGGATCTTGGGGCAGGACTGCCTGAGCCCCAGTAGGGAACTGGAAGTCCCCTATAGGACCTCCAGTCCCATGATAATTAAGAAATTGTTCATATCCATACCTCTCAGCTGCTGCCAGAACTCCCATGTTTTTCTGTTTCATTAAGAGTTTAACAAAAGCATTATATCTTTCCAAGTCAGTTCAAAAACATGTAGTATTCTGAAAAGCCTTTATGTATTTATCTGGATCATCAGAAAATTTACCTAGATCTCCTTTTATCTGTCTTGCAATGAAAAAAGCATTTGTATTCTCACCACAGTGAGCTATTTTTTTACACTTAGCCCAATACATACCAATTTGTACCAATGTAAAGACCTTAAAATGGACACCCACATGGCTGGAACATATCTAAATGGGCATTGATGAAAAAGACAGGGGAATAGACCTAATACCTTTTAGCCCCCCTCAATGGTCAATTTTATCTTTGCAAACAATGTTACCAGTCTTTTAAAATATTTGTAAAGAAGAGCAGTTTTATTGTTACAGTTATGCTAATTACCGTTGGGCCAAAATAAAATCAGTGCATCATTCTACAACCAGGGGAGTCTTGCTTGGTCACAGTGTTTCCCCTCCCGGCACTCTAGCTTCCTGTAGGGGAAACATGCCTGCCATATTTCTAGGAGGGCCTGGATTAGGTGAGCAGTAGAGAGCAGAAGTGAGTGTTTTTAAATCTGTGTATATAGATTGAGGACTCAAGGAGGAAGAGGTTGAAGTAGAAGGCTTCCCTTCCTCCTTCTCTAGGTCCGCTTTGGGTATAGGCAAAGGAACTTTGTTTTTTTTCCTTCTGATTGCTGGACCTTGGAAAGGGCTGCCAGGGTTGACCTTGCGTTGCATACACATATACTGATTTTTTCTTAAATCCCAAAAACATTGGACATAGGGGACTTCCCCCATTTCCCTTCATGTTTGCAAAGTAAGTCCAATTGTAAGATAATATTGTAATTGATACTTCCTTCTGGCAGCCACATTTCCTCTCCCAGTTTGTACTGAGGCCAAGCCTCAGTGGAAAAGAAAATGAGTTGTTTTTTCTTTAGTGTTTGTGGGTCAAAATCCTCCCAGTTTTTCCAGAATGCATCCCTAAGGAGTATTGGCTTTGGTTGGGGAATTATGCATCTATAGGAAAAAGAGGAAAAGGTGTCCCTTATCTCAATTTCCTTATAGCTGGCCAGGAGAAGCCTCATCTCCTGGCCCTGTTTTTTTTTTGTTTTTTTTTTTTTTTTTTTGCTGTCTATGTGACTGGCAGCCAAAAGCCCTGTCAGTATCTCAAGGTGCTGGGAGTAATTGCTCTTACCCAGGCTTGGCCCTACCTCTGAGAGCTGACCTTGTCTCTCCTGATTTCTCCTACCTCTCCATTTCCTACCTATGGGACTCTGCCGGTATCCACTGTGACCAAGCAAGACTCCCCTGGTTGTAGAATGATGCACTGATTTTATTTTGACCCAAAGATAATTAGCATAACTATAACAATAAAATTGCTCCTCTTTACAAATATATTTTAAAAGACTGATAAAATGCATTCTTTGCAAAGATGAAATTGACCATTGAGGGGGGCTAAAAGGTATTAGGTCTATTCCCCTGTCTTTTTCATCAATGCCCATTTAGATATGTTCCAGCCATGTGGGTGTCCATTTTAAGGTCTTTAGATTGATAGAAACTGGTATGCATTGGGCTAAGTGTAACAAAATAGCTCTCATGTATCCTGGTAAAAACCCATTATATAGCAAGGTCATCCAACCCTCATGTGGCATAAAGCATCCATTCCTTTGACTTTGCCTTACAGAAACAGCATAAATGTGGAATATCTAGAAGCTGGCAGTGAGGACATCACCACCACTTCCCTAGCTTTGTAATCAAAGAAGGGGAAATTTCAGTCAAAGGCTTGAGTAAAACAACTCAAAAGGGCATGCTGTTTTTCCCTTTTGGTTAAAATGATAGTCCTTTTGATTTTTTCCCCCCACTAGCAAGTGGAAATGGGCAGTCAGTCCATTGTTGATTTTAACTCCTTTTTCTTGAATTCCTGCAAGCTGTCCTCAAAGAATTGCATAGCTGTTTCCATTGTATTGCTTAGAACTTTTATATCAGGGAGAAAATTTCCTAGCAAGGCAAAAATTAAAAGATTTCTATGTTCTGGAGCTCCAGGGTTCAGTGTAGTATGCCTCTGAAAGGTCTGTATAAAGCATTTAACACAGACACAGTGAACCTTAGATCAGTTCACCATTGCCTCTATGGTGATGTCTGGGTGGGAAGAACATCCCTCAACAGACAATCATTTGTGTAGAGTTATGTAGAGTCCTTTCGTGTAGAGTTATGAATGGCCACTAATCATTCTAATCCCTTTCTAAGTTTGGTAGGATCTTCTGGAAGTGGAGGCAAAAGAGCTTCATACTTTGAAAGATCTGTTGTTGTCCAAGGGACATGAATTCTTTGCGGGCAGGGGCTGGCGGGGAAGGGAGGCAGGACACATCCACAAAGGACATTGTACAGGAAGGCCTGAAGATGGGATAACCTTATTATAGAGCCCAGCAAAGTGAGCCTTACTGTCCATCCTGGGTACTTCTGCTATATTCACTTTCTGGCTTCCAGCATTTACATGAGTAAGCTGTATACTCCGGCCTTAGAAAACAGGCTGAAGTGCTGTCTGTAAATCCTGTAGGAAGAGGGAAGCTAAAATAGTCAGCTGGGTGCTTTAAGTGATTTTCTGGGGAAGGTGGAGGAGTTTGGGGAGTTAAAGGAATTTGTTGATGAGACGGGGACAGATTTTAAGAAGGGGAATCTATGTTGAATGTGGACTTTGTTTTTGTCTAAATCTCATTTCTATCCTCTCATCTTGTGAAGGGAGTCCATAATGGCTAGCCATTATACTCCTTTGTATCCACTTTTAATTTGGTCTTTCCATAGGTAGCAACAAGATGATTATTTAGGAAGATATCTCCAATTTTTTCCCTAGATATAAAAGATTTTCCAAGGGATCCTTCTTCTGGCCTTTTAATTTGGTCTTTCCATAGGTAGCAATAAGATAACTATTTAGGAAGATATCTCCATTTTTTCCCCCTAAGTAGAGAAGATTTTTCCAAAGGATCCTTCTTCTGGTCATTAATGAATAGTATCTTAACGTTAATCTCAATAGTGACTCCAACCATTAAGCTCTTTTATAACTTAACAAGGGATGCAAGAAGTATCCCAAAAGAGGTTGCAAAAGATAGGGCCCTCATAAGATCTAGGAAGTTAGCCTAAGAAAGCAAAGACCTTCACTGTCACAAGTGGTAAGAATGATGTAGAGAAAATGGCGCCTGTTTCCCATGAGACCATGGGATGTCTCCAGTCACAGGTTTGCTATCCATGTCACTAAACAGGTGCTACTGGAATGGGACTTTACCGGTACTAGCAAGATAATGAAGGTTGAGAAATCAAAGGCTCATTATGGACTGGGTCTCCTTATGACAAATTTTCCTGAGAGCTGCATGGTCAGTGCTGCTTGTGACTTCATGTCTTTGAATCCCAGTCTATTCAACTGGATGCCAAATATAAGCTGGTACATGCATCTTCTGGCTGGCAGAGACCACAGAGAATATTCTCATTGACTACAAAGCCAAGCTCTAAGAACATAGAACAAGATGAAAGGAAAACCTCATCCAGTTTTTACACAGGAGACCCACAGCAAAATTTGTCTAAATAAATGATACTTTGGTAAGAACTGTGAACTTACCAGTTTGTGAGTCTGACTTGAACAAAAGGCTTATAGAACATATTTCTATGTTCTACTTTATGGTTTTCCTTTTTATGACAAATAACACAGAAGATAGAGACAAGGGGAAAAAAATGGCCACCTCTGGGAGGAAAGAGAACAATAGAAAACAGACTATTTTTTTTTTTTTTTCAGTTTACTGCAAGCTGCATTCTCTGGTCTAGAGGTCATGTAAGGCTTCTCCCCTGGGATACTTTCATGGGTTTTTCCATGAAAGCTCATTGAACTGCAATTCCCTTGACCAAAGCAGACAAATTTCATTCTGGGTGCCCACTTTCAACTCCCCCCATAGCCCTGAGCAATTTGGTGTTCACCTCCAGCTTCCTGATGCTTGGGTCCACGAGCATCTCTATAGGAAGGCATTTTAGACAGGACTCAGATCTAGGCATAACCCTTACCCAAGTGCTACCACTGTGCTGCAACTCTTATCTGGGAGGCCCCTATAGTAGCATGAGAAACATTTCTTTGCCTCTGTTCTAGTTATCTACTGCTGTGTAGCAAATTACGCCACAATTTAGTGGCTTGAAACTGCAACTATTTTATTATATTTCAGGAATTTTTACACCAGGAATTCAGGAAGGGTTCAACTGGGCACTTCTTCTGCTCCATGTGGCATTGGTGGAAGTCAGTCAGTAATATTTAGCTAGAAGACAGACTGGTGTGCAATGCCCAAGACTTAAATGTTTGATGGTTTGGTTGGTATTGGCTGGGAAATTGGTGGTTGTCCAGAGTGGATACCCATGGCTTCTCTAGCGTGGTAGTCTCAGGGCCAAACTTATTACATGGTAGTTCAGGGTTCCCAGAAAGAATTTTTTAAAGAGAGGAAGTGGACCAGAAATTGGCATTGAAAGTCGTGTCCACTGTATTTTATTGTCAAAGCAGTCACAGAGCTTATCTAAGTTTAAGGGGAAGGAATATGGTGCCTACCTCTCATTGAGAGGTCTGTTTAAAAAAAATTGTGGTAGTCTTTGGCCACCTTAGCTCCTGACAAATTCTGTGAGTACAGGCCAAAATCCAGGCTGCCAGTTCTGCTTTGCTGTGACAGCACTTTTTAGTTTTCTCTTCCAAGAGTCAGGTATCTGTATACTACATCTCTGAGCTACACAAGACATATTTCAAAACTTTCTACATGATCCCACAGAAGCCCTCAGCACACAACTTAAGGTAGGAGTGAGGATTCCCAGCAGGATCATAGCTAGCTCTAAGAAAAATCTCCTCACCAGTCTTCTCTCCCCACACTCTAGTGCCTCCTGATATCCTTGATCTGGTTGAGAGTTACAGACATTGTGTAATGATTCCAATACATTTCCTTTGCAAAATTTGCATGTGGGAATCTGTCTCATACTGACTTTCAATTATAATATATAATGTGTCAGTACCTTGGTTGGAAACAGGCAGGAAGAGTGCCATTGTAACATCCTGTCATAACATTTAAACATTAGGAAGGGACAAAGAAGAAAGAGTTAGATGACCAGAGGAGCTTCTGTTTTGGATGGTCACCTAGGCAGAAAACGATGTGGGTCCAGTTTGCTGCAAGACTGCCAAGAAAGAGAAGACCTAGGGTCCTAAGGACATAGAGGAGGAAAGAACTTGACCTCTCTTTTCTTGTGTCAGCTGTGGCTTGAAAGAAGGGTGGTGGAGAGATCCTACAGTCCACAGGACAGGACAGCAATGGGGGCTTGATCACTCCCTTGAACTGAAAAGTGGACCTGAGGCTGGAAAGACAGAAGTTCTGTGAGATATAAGAGTGGAGGTGGAGTGCCAGGGTAGGGATGCGCAAGCCGCTAGGAAGAGTCTATATGGGTGCCTCAGCCAAGTAAACTTGAAGAGTTGGTTTACAAGGGTGTTTAACCATCACTGGAACCAAACATAACTGGAAAGGTGAGAAAGGATGGAGAGAAAACAGATCTATCTAAAGTCTTCAGAGAGAACATTGCTTATGAGGGAAAGTGAGTTCATAAGCTGTGTAGGAGTGAGACCCCTAAGAGCCTGCTCAAGTCACAACAGATGTTTGCTAATGTAACTCCTAACTAAGTCTTGTAGGCTTAACCTACTGCAAAGTTTTATATTACCATATAAATGACATTCTCTGGGGCATTTAATGCCTCCTAGGATCTGGACTGAAAGTTCTTCTGAGCATATTTCTTTCATTCCATACATAACCAATGCGCTAGTTCAGTGATTTTTCAGACTTTAAAATATTTTTAGTGAGTAGAGCCTTGTTTTCCCCAAATAAAATTTATGTAGAAATCCAATTTACAAACCATAACTCTTTTTTTTTTTTGAGAGAGAGAGAAAGAGAGAAAGAGAGAAAGGAGGGTCAGAGGGAAAGAGAGGGAGAGAATCTTAAGCAGGCTCCACAGTGGAGCTGTACTTGGGGCTTGATCTCACAACTGTGAGATCATGACCTGAGCTGAAATCAAGTCAGATGCCTAACTGATTGAGCCACCCAGGTTCCTCCCAAGTTACAAATCAGATAAAGACAATATCGTAGGAGGACTTAGGTTGACAAATAACCTATACAGCCCACTTGCCTCAAGATCTGTTGAAGATCATTTGAATAGCCCATTTCTGGGTTGGTGGACTCTCACAAGTCCTAAGGCACTGAATGCCCCCATCTTCCTCTTGACTGATTTTATGTCCTTGATTCTGCCAGTGGCACAGCCCCAAAACCCTTCCTCTGGTGTTCCACAGTTTCATTCCTGTTAAAATCATTCTCTTTATTCAAATAAACCTTCTTCCATTATGACTTCTTGGATTGCCTAGCCAGAAGTTCTACCTCACTCCCATGGGATTCTTGGCCCTTGACTTAAATTTTGTTATGACATTTAATGCATGCTGATCTATGTCAGGATTGTTTGATTATACTATCTTCCTCATTAGTCTGTAAGTAAGCCCTTTGAAGGCAGGACCTATGGTTTTCATATCTGCATTCCCCACAGCAGATAGCGAAATACCTATGCTTAGCAGACTTTTGGTTAGTGGTATCTGAAATAGATGGGTGGATAGAATGGATGCCTTGGATTTACTTTGGCTCAGACTCATAGTTCTGCTTTTGACCCTTAGCCTGCCTCTGAACCTTGATATGTGTTTTCCCTTTTCACACTCTTACTTCTTTTTCCACTCATGCATGCTTATCAGACAACTAAATTTTCCAGCCTCTTGTGACTTAAGAGAGTCCTTTGGAGAAATGTATATTGAGAATCATTAGACTGTGTACCCCCTCTGCTTGTCCCATGCTCTTCACCCAACACTAGTCTAGTGCCTGGGACATTATACTATAATGTCTATGTCTACTATATTATGCCCGGGACATACTACATGAGCATGTTTTAGAAAAAGAACAATTTTTTTTAAGTCAAAGCTGACTGTGTTCTTAGCCTCTTTGCTGTAGAGAATCAGCTGCAACGACTTTGCAGCTATCCCTGGAATGAGGTGTCAGTGATTCTGAAAATGATCTATGACATTTCAATTCAGATCTGGGGCTGCCTGCTTGGCTGTACAACTCAGCACTCATATTTGTACAAACCTGTGTTTATACTGTGTTATTTAGCTTGGTTTTCCCCTTGATGCTATTCTTGAAAATGACTTACAAATATTTATTCTTAATAAAAATATTGGAGAGGAGTACAGAGTGTGACTTTTCCCAGACCCTGCAATCCTCTACAGATAGCCCTAAATATTACCATAGCAGGTAAGAGCAGGTGGCTCAGATTTTTTAATAGTGATGGCATGAGGGTAAGAAAGGTTAAGGTAACATTTTTGGCTTGAGTAGCTGCCTCAAAATCATATGAAGGTTACAAACTGAATTTGCTAACTTTTTTCACCTGTTTTTTCTGCCACAACTTGAAGAACAAAATGCATTATCACACACACAAATTAAGGCACTGAAAATGCCAACTTTTTGGTTTAGAATTACATAAGTACATTAACTGTAAAATACTCAAATATTTGAACAGTATACAAAATATATTGAACAAAATGAGAGCATTTGCCCTCTCATGCTTAATTTCTATCTCAGGAGGTGACCACACTTTCAAGTTTGCTGGTCATTTTTCAATCCATGTTTAGTTAAGTTCCTGAGTTTTTAAGTGAGCTTTAGAGTATAGAAATTTGGAGACAACTATTCCAAAGCCTAAGTTTGTTTTAATCAGATTGGGCTGCCAAAACAAAATACCATCGACTGGGGGGCTTAAACAACAGAACTTTACATCCTCACAGTTCTGGAGGCTGGAAGTCTGAGATCAAGGTGCCAGCATGACCAAGTTTTAGTAACAACTCTCTGTTAGGGGGTCTCTTCTTGGTTTGTAGATGGCCACCTTCTTGCTATGTCACCACCTGGTGGTGGTAGATGGGGGAAGCTCCCTCAGTGTCTCTTCTTATGAGGGCACTTATCTCATCATGACAGCCCTACCAGCATGACATCATCTAACCTTAATCCCCTCCTAAAGTCCCCACCTCCAGATACCACCACACTGAGGGCTGGGGCTTAATATGTGAATTTGTGAGACACACAAACATTCAGTCCATAACAACGGTCTTTCTTAATTACTTCTTGGTCTCTAGTTAGAGTGTGAAATTTTACCTATAGATCAAAAGTTGCTACTATAGCCTGCTCTTGTAGCAGGGATAAGGTAGTTTACTTAAACTCCACCTTAGTTTTTAACCAGATTGCTGATATTCAGATGAAAATAGAATTGGTAAATGCTCTTATTTTAAGTAGGACAATTTTCTCATAGCACTGAATTCCATCCATACCATCCATTTTTTTCGCACTGTCTGTAAGCCACAGTTTTATATTTGTCAAATGGGAAAAAAATATACTTTTCAATATAATGTAATTTAAAAGGGAAATGAAAATGTAGATATACAGACACTTTATTAACTGCAAAGCATTCCACAATAAAGTAGCCTAAAGTAACCACAGTACAGTAAAATAAAGTTAGTATAAACTATAGTTATTGGCTCTAACAACAATTAAAATGCAATACAGTAACCAAATATCTTATTTTGAGATTTTCCTAAGCAAACCACATTTCCTACATGCACTGTGTATGTTTTAACTGTCTTGCCAAAGTTTATATAGAAAGGATTCCTGACATTTGAGACATATTTATCTTGGAAAACTTGTGCCCGAAGAAAAATTGACACAGGACACACTTGGCGTCATTTTGACTTCTGCACACTGTCAGCCCAACTTGGAGGTTAATCACAGCAAGAAACTGTGAGTCTCACAAGAAGAATTAAAAAAAAAAAAGCAATAAAAAGGGGCGCCTGAGTGGCTTAGTCGGTTAAGCAACTTGACTTCGGCTCAGGTCATGATCTTGTGGTTCGTGAGTTGGACCCACGTGGGGCTCTGTGCTGACAGCTCAGAGCCTGGAGCCTTCTTTGGATTCTGTGTCTCCCTCCCCCTCTGCCCCTACCCTGCTCACACTCTGTCTCTCTCTCTCTCTCTCTCTCAAAAATAAATTTAAAAAAAAGAAAAAGCAATAAGGAAAGTAAAAATCTAAAAATGTGCTACCTCTATACACATACATTGTATTAATGCCAAAGTCCTCCTTTTGATACTATAATTATGAAAGATGGAAGCAGTGGGAGAACGAGTTAAAGGTTACACTGCAGCTACTTGTGGATCTATAATTATTTCAAAATAAAAGAGTAAAATAAAATTCTGCTACCTTAAAAAGGAAAGAGGGTGGAGCAGAAAGAATAATAATTGGGAAACAAATTATTGATAACTCATGTAAAAGTAGAAGCAAAAGCTGTTCCATTTTTTTTAAATTTTTTTTTCAACGTTTATTTATTTTTGGGACAGAGAGAGACAGAGCATGAACGGGGGAGGGGCAGAGAGAGAGGGAGACACAGAATCAGAAACAGGCTCCAGGCTCTGAGCCATCAGCCCAGAGCCTGATGCGGGGTTCGAACTCATGGACCGCGAGATCGTGACCTGGCTGAAGTCCGACGCTCAACCGACTGCGCCACCCAGGCGCCCCAGCTGTTCCATTTTTAAAGGACTTGCACTGCCACCAGGGTAAACTGACAGCACCAAGGAAAGATGTTAAGAGATGAGCTATGCTTGGCAGAGCCGTATGTGGCTTTCACTCATATATGGGTTTCGAGGGCACACCATCAGACTCTTTACAAAAGATTAGACAAATGCCACAGATAGGCTGGGCAAAGTCACAGGGTAGAGATGTGGGTGGAGAACTGATGTCAATACTATCCTCTCTGGAAAGGGCAAAAAAAAAGTTGATTCTCGAGTTGCGCCTTTTCTTGATTCCATCTGACCCTTTCCTCTCTGTTTCTCTAATCATGCTGCAGCCAGTGAAAAAAACAAAAGGGGGCAATCAAACTGCTTAGAAGGAAAACCATCTCATAGGTCACTACTACTGACTTAGGAAGGGCAAGTTCACATTGATGAAATTCTCAGTATCACAGTCTGGAAGTAGCTTTTCCTTTATATTCCCATTGTACCAACTTTCTTTCTGTTTTATGGCCTGAAGAATATTTTGTCTTCTATTCTGGTTAGTCTCTATTCTCTGTCCAAATAAACTATAAATTCCTTAGAGGAATTTATTTTTTTGCAAGGCTTTTAGAATGCTTTCATCTTTGTAGTTCATGTCATTTGCATCGGTAACTGCAACACTGCTATTTTTAGCATCTCACATTAACTGATCAGTAAGGATTTATTTCTTTTTTTTAAATTTTTTAATGTTTTTATTTATTTTTGAGACAGAGAGAGAGACAGAACATGAACAGGGGAGGGGAAGAGAGAGAGGGAGACACAGAATCCGAAGCAGGCTCCAGGCTCTGAGCTGTCAGCACAGAGCCCGACACGGGGCTCGAACTCACAGACCGTGGGATCATGACCTGAGCCGAAGTCAGACGCTCAACCGACTGAGCCACCCAGGCACCCAGGATTTATTTCTTAAAGAGTAGGAGTGAGAATAGAAGGACAGGAGACACAAGAATATTAGGTTTCACATTTGTGTTAAAAGTTCAAAAATCAAAACTGTTTTTCCGCAATAAAATTATAGCACAAACTTCAATGTTCTAACTTTAATCCTGTCTCATCATCATACTTGATTGGGAACTTGTGGAAAAGATTCTGTATGTTAAAAGCGCTCTTGCCTTGATAATTCTTTTAAAAAAATTGTTTTTTAATGTTTATTTATTTTTGAGACAGAGAGAGACAAAACATGAACGGGGGAGGGTCAGAGAGAAAGGGAAACACAGAATCCGAAGCAGGTTCCAGGCTCTGAGCTGTCAGCACAGAGCCTGACACGGGGCTCGAACTCATGGACCGTGAGATCATGCTTGAGCCAAAGTCAGACGCTTAACCGACTGAGCCACCCAGGCACCCGGATAATTCTTTTGAGTATTAACTGATGCAAACACATTTCCTCTTATACTGTCACAGAAGCCAGGACATATGCACTCAAGGCAGGAGCCTTCTGCTGAGATTCAACAGTACTCTCACTAGATGCCAAGCTGATGGTTATCTGAGCAAAAAAAGGAAACTGCTCTGCCAGTGTTCCCTCGATGACCAGTACACCAAATTCAAAGAACACTTTCTTCACTAGTGGAAAGAATATAAAAATTGATAACATATTGAACATTTTCAATATCCAGCTCTCTGCCAGCTACCAAAGTAGCTGGGACTGGCACTTTCCCAGTGAAAATCCCTAAGAGCTTGCTCTCTCTCTCTCTCTCTCTCTCTCTCTCTCTCTCTCTGTTCCAGATCACTATCAGTACTTTTAGTTGCTACTCTTCTCTTAAACAAGAAAAGTTGCAATAAAATCTGCTTTTTTTTCTTAGCTTCAACAAAAGCCATAGTTTTTTCATCACCTATGTTTTACAGAATTTCTACAGGTTTGTCTCCTTTGGAGTATTAGTCAACTTAGAGAATAGTCTGCTGATCACCTCTGGGTGCTCCACCCAATTTGTCCAACAGCCACAGATAATCCAACTTTTAAAACTTTGAAGCCAAACTTTGAATTTCCTCTGTAAAAAAATGCACTGAGCATAAGGGTTTGCTGTTCCTTTAATGGCATTCCTAGGCATATTAGCTTCTTCCTTTTATGGTCCAAAATCCAAATCCAGTTTGCAAGACAGCTTTATCTAAAATTAAATATTTGAGTTATCTGAGACAAATTTTTTCTTTATCTATGTTATCCATTAGTCTCCCAGGAGTAGCACATAATACATCATAGTCTTATAGTGTCTGAATGAGGAAGGAAGGAGATAACGTTCTTGTTTGGGCATTCTGCTAGGCAACTGATACAGTTCTTTGGTTTTATCTTTATACATTTGTAGAAAGGGGGATTATTATTTTCACTTTACATGCAATGAAACAGAAGCTCAGATAAGTTAGAAAATTTATCTTACAAGTGGTAGAGGCAGGGATCCAACTAAGCTCTGTCTGATTTCAAAGTTCACATTCCTTTCATTACACCGAGTCCTCTGTTTATTGTGTAGAGTTATCTGGCACTTCATTGGCTTCCACTAATATTTGTTGACTAGATGAGGAGACCAATGAATGGATGATTGAAAGAAACCATCTGAGGCTTTGTGGACAATGCTAATCTGAGAAATAGAAATGCTAATAGGAGTCTTTATAAAATTGTTCTGCATTTCTAAGTGGTCCCATCTCTTCTACCAAAGAGAGGCTCTTCTGCCCTTCCCAAGAGTGAAAAGAGAACCACTGTGTTCCAGTATACCTACAGTTAGGACAGACGTCACCCCAAATTGGAAGGTAGGTGAAGTGAGACTTACTGCTCTTCCATCTGCACTTGGTGGCTACTGCTTATTGCTTAGCACTATCCACGTAGTCACTCACAGACCTGAGTCTGCGCCAACCTCCAGAATTAACTCCAAGTCACAGAGTCCTGCCGTCTCAGCTACCAGTGGGGTTATGAGGAGTAAAGCTTAGAGGAGAATTTGCATGAGAAATTCTCATAGAATTGGAACCAAAAAGACTGGGTTCAAGAGAATATATGTCCTCTACTTATTAGTTCTGTCACTTTGTGTAAGCCACTTAACCACTCAGTCCAAAACTTTGGGACATAGACATTTCCTCAGATGGTTGGTATGAAGATTAATGAGGTAGATAAAAGGTGAGGCTCACAGAATATACCCGTTAAGATATAGCTACTCTTTATAGCTTTTAGATGAATTTTTGGTAACTCTAAGACTTGTACTTTTCCAACCAAAAACGAAGAAAATTTGTAGGGCTTTGTGATTTTATTCACATCAGAAACCCTACAAAAGTCAAAAATCTATAGTTACATAATTTATAATCACTTGTGTTAAAGAGAAAAAATGTGTATTTGAAACTATTCTAGAACTTGGGCTTACCTTACTTACTTTGGATTATCAACTTGATTTGCTCCTCTTTGGAGATTTTCTATTCTGAAACATACAGCAGATGTCTGTTTTGTGGACACTGGGTCCTACTGGGAATAGGACAATGTCCAATGTGTGTATATCCTCCTTCTCTACCACCAACTTGGAAACAAAGAGGAAGTTCCCATGAAAGTGTTGGGAGTGAGTCCCATAAGTCTTTCATGTTTCTGCAAATTTGCAAGCAGAACTACTTGCTCTTTCATTCTAGTTTACCTTTTCACATATTTTTGTAGAGTGAAAGGCTTAAAATTAGCCTCTCCTTGCAGAGCCAAGTATTGTCCAGTATAAGAAAGGTGAGGCAAACATTGGCAGATTTGTTCCCAGCTCATTAACAGATGCAGATTCTCTAAGCTCAGGATTCCACTGCATGCTCTGCACCTACCTGAGCCCCTTCCGCCTCAATTCCATGGGACTTGGAGAGCAAGGAAAACCAACTCTTGCTGCTTGCTGTTGCTTAACAGTCTGTTGTCTCTGGTACAGGATTCTCTTGTCTTCTGCCAGCATGAAAGTGTGACAGACTAACTTGTCAGCTTGAGAGTAGATACAAATTCACATCCTTTATAGTTCTTGACAAAAAACCATGTGAAAACACAGAAATGTGGTGTTGTCAGCCCAGAGGACTCAGAAATCTCTTCTGATTGGGAAGTGCAGATGGCTGAGGGAGATTGTCCCAGGAGAGGTAATACCTGATGTAAGTCTTGAAAAATGAGCAGAAGCTAGCTGAGTGAAGAAGCCTAAGAGAGGGACAAATTCCAGGCAAAAGAAATGAGATACAGGTGTGCACATATTTGTGGGAAATTGGAATGTTAGAGCTCAGATTGCAAGGGGTTGGGACTGGCAGGAGGATCTAAAAAGCAGTTTGGGAATATATTGAGAAAAATATATTCTAGATTTTCTGCTCTACTAACAGTTTCATGTGCATGGTATTATTTTACTAAGACAGCAACTTTCTTGGGTAGGTATTACTAGCCTTTATAAAGAAATTAACACTGAGAATTTGAATAATTTCTATAAGATTAAAAAGCTAATAAATACTAGAACAACAATGCAAAACCAATGTTCTTTCCATACCATCTTCAGTCACTCAGTGAGGATTTTGAAAAATTTTTATTCTGTGGGTAACATCAGGAACCATCTGTCTTTTTAACTGTTGTTGTTGTTATTTTCTTTTTTCCTTAATTCCAAGATGTCCTGATTAAGTCCATGGTAGATGGACAGTTTGGAAGCAGCATGAGGTATTGGATAAGGATAGTCCCAACCAATTTGACCATAAAGTATATTTTATATATATATATATATATATATATATATATATATATATATACAATGTATTATTGAATTAAAAAAAGAGGATAGTCTGGCAAGCAAAAGAATCGTTGTGAGATAATTATATTGTGATCCATCTGAGCATTAAAGAAATTTTTTTTAAGTTTGTTTATTTATTTTCAGAGAGAGAGGCAGTGCAAACAGGGGAGAGGCAGAGAGAGAGGGAAACAGAAAATCCCCAAGTACCCTCTGCTCTGTTAGCGCAGGGCCCCACGTGGGGCTTGAACTCACGAACCATGAGACCATGACCTGAGCCAAAATCAAGAGTTGGACACTTAACCAACTGAGCCACCAAGGCTTCCCCATCTGAGCATTTTTAAGAAGCCTGAATTGGGTCATGAAAATCGGGATGGAGAAGAGAGAATAATTCTTGGAGTTTGGAAGTATAGTATATCACAAAGATGAAGTGATTAAAAAGAAAAGCTCAAAGGTCTGTAACTTGGATGTCTAGATGATTTCAGTGAACTGAAATAGGTGATTCTGATGGAGGAACTTTGAGGGACAACATTAAGAATTACGTTTATAAAATAAATAAGATGGCAGAGTGAATTACTGACAGTGAAATTTCAGACAGTTTTTGCTTTGTTGAAGATAAATTTCGAAATAAGAGATATTTAGTCTTTCATGGAGTTAACAAATTATTTTTTTTTCCATTGGTAATTACAACCTAATAATTAAAATTTAAAAATTTTACAGATATGAGATAACATTTAGCAGAAATGTTTTCCGGTAAGAAATATGAACACACACAAAAAGATACGTAAGGATAAGAATGCTAATTTACCCCCTCTACCTTTTTCTGTACTTCATTTAAAGTCTTATTAGTAATATTATTTCAGATTTTTACTGAAATAACAATTCCCCTTCCAGAATAAACACATTTTAGCTCATAACAATTGCCATATTTCTCCTTTTTCTATACCCTCTAATCAGCTCTCTCTAAAACTCACTCCAAAAATTGAGTCCTTGAAAAGATTTGGAGATGGGTGGCTCATGCCCAGAAAAAAGACCAAAGTGTCTCTAACTTTGGTGATTGATTTTACTTATTCTTCACTCTAGTTTGTAAAAAGAAAGCCTGAATGACTCATCCCACCTGTAGATTTAAAGGCATTTCTTCTATTACTTAAAAAGATGTAGCTTTCTTTTTGAAAATGAAAAAAATTGTTTCTTTTGCAAAGCTTTTTCTGGCTTTTTCTGTTAACTAGCTGATTCAACACCACCACCAATGCCAGGGTTATTTTCCTCACTTAATGATGGGGACAACCGGCTGAATGTAAACCAATGGTCATTCATCCAGGTGTGTTGCCTAATAACCAATTCGTTCTTAAGTTTTTCATGTGGAAGCACACACACGTACAAGCCAAAGAGGAAGAGGGTAATAATAGTGAAATGGGAGCAGTTACATGATGAAAATAAACACTTGAAGGGGTGATTCTTTATTTATTATCCTGCAAATGCAATTTACCTTTCTAATTCCTGTACATAAACATTCTTAACAGCAGCCAATTTGAATGTTTGAATATGAAAGTTAGGGTATTTCTTTTTACAAGTTTTATTTTTATTTTTATTTTTTTCAACGTTTATTTATTTTTGGGACAGAGAGAGACAGAGCATGAACGGGGGAGGGGCAGAGAGAGAGGGAGACACAGAATCGGAAACAGGCTCCAGGCTCCGACCCATCAGCCCAGAGCCCGACGCCGGACTCGAACTCCCGGACCGCGAGATCGTGACCTGGCTGAAGTCCGACGCTTAACGGACTGTGCCACCCAGGCGCCCCTCTTTTTACAAGTTTTAAATTAGCAATTGAAATATCTCCATTTGAATTTGAAAAACAATATTTTGAAATGTTGCTTTCAAACCATGGGAGGCTCCCACCAGAGCCAAGATCAATTCCAACCAATGACTTTTACTTACTTTTGTTAGATAAGTTATCTAAAATTTCTTTGAAGAGAGAAAAGTGAAAACAACAAATATGGTCAGCAATTGAAAAAATGTACATTTTTTTATATGTTCTGCTACTTTTTTTCCCCTAAAGTTTATTTACTTGTTTTGAGAGAGAGCACGAGCAGGGGAGGGGTAGAGAGAGAATCCCAAGGAGGCTCCACACAGTGCAGATCCAAATGTGGAGACTGAACCCATGAACCATGAGATCATGACCTGAGCTGAAATCAAGAGTGAGATGCTTAACCGACTAAACCACCCAGGCGCCCTTTCTTGCATTTGATTTTTGACATCTATCTGGTCATTTAAAATTTTTTCTTTACTTTTTATGTTCAAATATTATCACAAGGATATTGGTGGCCTAAGTCAACCAACGGTTATAGGAGTCCAAGGCACTAACATTGCTAGAAATCAGACATTTTCTAAAACTGTGATAAAATGTCACTACTGCAGGCTACACGTGGAGATTTACTTCACTGTGGCTTTCAGGTTTGCAGAGCTTCCCCACAGGGATGATGTTTTTATTCATTTAGTTTTTCTTTTCTTGTATCATACTTTTAGGGAGCATAGCGGAATTTATCACTTATGTTGTACACCTGAAACTAATGTAACATTGTGTGTCAACAATACTGAAATTTAAAAATTTTTTAAAGGATTTTGTGTTGTCTTCCAAATGCTTAAGAGCACATGAGGATGAGAAGATACTGACCAAAAGGAGCAAGTAAACTGTGCAGAGCCCCAGCAAGTTGGAAGGAACGTCAGCACATTAGTTACCAGTATGTCAAAGTGGCAAGGATGTCAGGTCATTTTTAATCCCCTTCCGTTACCTATCAGTTTCTTCCTAAGCCCGTGTATCTCTCCTTTTTATAGATCAAAGAGAACAATACATTTTCTTTAAGTTCCTTGATTCCAGAAAGATATTTTGGGTCAAGAATTTGACCCTTTTGTGGCAAAATCTTTCTAATGTTTATTTGAAAATAAGTTATAAATACACAACAAAGTGCATAAATACAGAGGCTAATATGTTAGCAAATATACATCTAACACTTAAATTAGTTGTTAATATTTTGACATTTTTGCTTCAGATTTCTTTTTGAGAAATTAAATGTTGACAACACATGTTCTCCTTTGCTGTGCCTCACAAGTTTATTACTACCCTGATATTATCACATTTCCTGTCTTTGAGTGTTCTTGAACTACAATCATAAATATTTGTAGACAAGATAAGAAACAAGATAAGAAATTATTTTATAATTTCTTTATAAACAAGATAAGAAATTATTTTTTGAATCAAGAATTTAAAAAATGGTATTACACTGCTTCTTTCAACAATTTGACTTTTAAGACCAAAATTACTTTTAGAGAGCTACTGATGGTAATGCAATGAGAATCATTTATTATATTTTAGCTACTGCATAGTTTTCCACTGTAAAAAAAGTTTATTCTGTACCCTATAGAAAGACAAATGGGATTTATCAATTTTTTTGGCTATTATTAGCAGTGTTGCTATGAATATCCTAGTAAATACTTTCTTTGTGAGGATTTTCCTAAATGCAGATACATTGTAGCAGAATTGCTAGTCATACGGTATGCACATACTAACTTTAATAAATATAACCAAATAATTCTCCAAAGGGTTTATACCAACTTCCATTTCCATCATCAGGGTATGAGAATCTGTTCCTTCACATACTTACAGATACTTGTTATTAGACGTATTTTTTGTCTGTTCTGACTGATGTGGAATAGAATTTCAACGTGCATCTGAACACTTAAAATTTTTTTCATTAGCTATTTGGCTCTTCTTTATTACGAATTGTATTTTTACATACTTTGATCATTCTCTTTAGATTGCTTGCTTTTCATTATTCTATTTCTTTAAAAAATACTTTAATATTAATTCTTTGACAGTTATATTTTTAAACATCTTGTTCCAGTCAAGAGCTTGCTTTTTTATTTTGTGTATGGTATCGTTTGTCATATAGAAATTTAAATTTTTATTGAGATAGGTTTATTGATCTTTTTATGATTTGAGATTTTTTAAAAATGGAGACATAATTGACATAAAACTGTGTTAGTTTAAGGTGTACAGCATGTTGATTTGATACATGTATATATTACAATATGATTACCACCATAGTGTTAACTAACACCTCCATTACCTCACATAGTTATTATTTCTTTTTTGTAGTGAAAACATTTAAGATCTAGTCTTTTACTAACTTTAAAGTATATAACACAGTATTGGTAACTATAATCGCAATACTGTACAGTAGATCTCAAGAATTCACTCATAACTGTAAGTTTGTATTCTTGGGCCAACACCTCCCCAATTCCTCCACATCTCAGCCCCTGGTAACCACCATTATACTCTCTATTTCTATAAATTTGGCTTTTTTTAGATTTCATATGTAAGTGAGATCATTCAGTATTTTTCTTTCTTTGTCTGACTTGTTTTACTTAGGATAGTGCCCTTAAGGTTTATCCATGTTGTTGCAAATAGCAGGATTTCTTTCTTTCTCATGGTTGAATATTACTTATATATATACATATACACATATATACACCTATATAAGTATAATATTTTTTCTATACATTCATCCATTGATGAATACTCAGGTTGTTTCCATACTTGGCTATTATCAGTAATGCTGAAGTAAACATGGAAATGCATATATCTTTCTGTTAATCCTGTTTTCACTTCCTTTGGGTATACAACTAAAGGTGGGATTGCTGAATCATATGATCATTCTATTTTTAATTTTTTGAGGAACCTCCATACTGTTTTATATCGTGGCTGAACCAATTTACATTCCCCAAATTCAACAGCACATACACCATGGTTAAGTGGGATTTATCCCTGCGATGCAACATATGCAAATCAATAAATGTGGTACACCACATTAATTGAAAGATAAAGACAAAATGACAATCTCAATAGATGTAGAAAAAACATTGGACAAAATATGACATCCTTTCATTATAAAAACCTTCAAGAAGTTGGGTATAAAAGGAATGTAATTCCTTATATCACATACCCACAGCTATATCATAAAGGACTTATATCATATACCCACAGCTATATCATACTCAATGGTGAAAGGTTGAAAGCGTTTCCTTTAAGATCGGGAATAAGACAAGAGTGTCCACTATCACCACTCATATTTAACATAGTCCTGAAAGTCCTAGCTACAGGAATCAGACAAGATAATGAAATAAAAAGGCATCGAAATCACAAAGAAAGAAATAAAAGTGTGTTTATTTGCAGATGATATGATCTATGTAGGAAATCCTAAAGGTCAACTGAAAACTGTTGTAACTAATTAACAAATTCAGTAAATTCTGAGTCTTATTTTTAAAATTCCTAATTTTAATTCTTAAAAATAATCTCTTATATTTCCCTTCTTGGTTTTGAATATTCTATTCCTTTAACTTATTTCTGTAAATGGTATAAAATAGGACTCTAATTTTTTTCTCATAAATCTCATTGAATTCTAGTGCTATTTCATTTATAAAATTCTTATATGTATTATATATATTTAACATGTATAATATGTATAGATTTTTCTGTCAGCTGTCTATTCTGATCTATTTGTCTACCTTGCATCAATACTCACTAATATAGTACAACTTTATAATATTTCTTGATTTTCAATAGGACACATTATTTTCTTATACTTTTTCTACTCAGAATTGTCCAGATCATTCAAGATGCTTAAACCATCCCATATCAAATTTAGGATTATCTTGTATTCTACAAAAAATATGTGATTAAAATTATAGATAAATTTAGTGAACATTTCTATCATCACAGTATTGAGTCTTACCATTTATAAACATTATATATCTCTCATCTATATTTATTTTGGTCTTTTTTTAAATATTCCAATACATTTTCAGATGGCATATCTACATATAAAGGATTTGCTTCAGTTATCCTTGGTTAGATTTATTTCATATATGTGCTATATATGACTTAAAAGACTATATTATCTGATTGTTAGTTTATAGTAATGTATTTTTTACTTTGACCTGGTATATAAAAATGTTACTGAATACTTCTTTTAATTGAAATAGTTTGACTTATATTCTTTTCTGAGCTAATTTTGGATGTTTTCAATAGTCTTATGTCTTCATTGAGCTTCTATAGCTCTTATTTCACCAGTTTTCAGAGAGAATGTTCACTTTATAAAGAATTATTTGCATTTTTTATCTACTTCATATGCATATTTTTATGGTTTATATTCTTCATTTTCCTTTTTTTTTTTTGGCATTTCCCTTCTTCCCATTTCCTTGCTGGTTCCTTTCTTGTTCATACTCATGTTAAAATGTCACCCATTCTTTATTATTATTATTATATTAATTTTTTAAAATGTTTATTTTTTTTAATTTTTTTTTCAACGTTTATTTATTTTTGGGACAGAGAGAGACAGAGCATGAACGGGGGAGGGGCAGAGAGAGATGGAGACACAGAATCGGAAATAGGCTCCAGGCTCTGAGCCATCAGCCCAGAGCCCGTCGCGGGGCTCGAACTCACGGACCGCGAGATCGTGACCTGGCTGAAGTCGGACGCTTAACCGACTGCGCCACCCAGGCGCCCCTAAAATGTTTATTTTTGAGAAAGAGAAAGCTCATGCATGGAAGCAGGGGAGGAGCAGAGGGAGACAGAGGATGCAAAGTGGGCTCCACACTGATAGCAGAGAGCCCAACGTAGGGCTCTAACTCATGAACCATGAGATCATGGCCTGAGCCAAAGTCAGATGCTTAATCAACTGAGCCACCTAGGCTCCCAAATGTCACCCATTCTTTTTTTTTTTAAATTTCTTTTTGTAAAATGTTATTTAAATCCAAGGTAGTTAACATATAGTGTAATAATGATTTCAGGAGTAGAATTTAGTGATTCATCACTTACATATAACACCCAGTGCTCATCCCCAAAAGTGTCCTCCTTAATGTCCATCATCCCACCCAACACCTCTCCAGCAACCTTCAGTTTGTTCTCTGTATTTAAGAGACTCTTAAGGTTCTCCTTCCACTGTTTTTATCTTTTTTCCTTCCCTTCCCCTATATTCATCTGTTTTGTTTCTTAAATTCCATATATGAGTGAAATCATATGATATTTTTCTTTCTCTGACTGAATTATTTTGCTTAGCATGATACATTCTAGTTCATTCACGTTGTTGCAAATGGCAAGATTTCATTCTTTTTGATCACCGAGTAGTATTCCATTGTATATATAGGTCACATCTTCTTTGTCCATTCATCAGTCAATGGACATTTGGGATCTTTCCATAATTTGGCTATTGTTGATAGTGCTGCTATAAACATTGAGGTACATATGCCCCTTCAAATCATCATTTTTGTATCCTTTGGATAAATACTTAGTAGTGCAATTGCTGGGTTATAGGGTAGCTCTATTTTTAATTTTTTGAGGAACCTCTGTACTGTTCTCCAGAGTGGCTGCACAAGTTTGCATTCCTACCAACAATGCAAAAGTGTTCTTTCTCTGCATCCTCACCAAGACCTATAGTTTCTGGTGTTGCTAATTTTAGCCATTCTGACAGGTGTGAGGTGGTATCTCATAGTAGTTTTGATCTGTATTTCCCTCATGATGAGTAATGTTGAACATTTTTTCATGTGTTAGCCATCTGGATTTCTTCTTTTGAAAAGTGTCTGCTCATGTCTTTTGTTCATTTCTTCATTGGATTACTTGTTTTTTGAGTGTTGAGTTTGATAAGTTCTGTATAGATTTTGGATACTGACACTTTATCTTATATGTCATTTGCAAATATCTTCTTCCATTCCATCAGTTGCCTTTTAGTTTTTTTGACTGTTTCCTTTTCTTTGCAGAAGGTTTTTATCTTGATGAGGTCCCAAAAGTTCATTTTTGCTTTTGTTTCCCTTCAGAGACATGTCTACTAAGCAGTTACTGTGGCCGAGACCAGAGAGGTTGTTGCCTGTTTTCTTCTCTAGGATTTTGATGGTTTCCTGTCTTACATTTAGGTCTTTCATCCATTTTGAGTTTATTTTTGTGAATGGTGTAAGAAAGTGGTCCAGTTTCATTCTTCTGCTGTCCAGTTGTCCAGTTTTCCCAGCACCCGTTCCTGAAGAGACTGTCCTTTTTCCATTGGATTTTCTTTCCTGCTTTGTCAAGGATTAGTTGGCCATAAGTTTGTGGGTCCATTTTTGGGTTCTTTATTCTGTCCCATTGATCTTTGTGTCTGTTTTTGTGCCAATACCATGCTGTCTTGATGATTACAGCTTTTTAATACAGCTTGAAGTCTGGAATTGTGATGCCTCCAGCTTTGGTTTTCCTTTTCAATATTACTTTGGCTATTTGGGGTCTTTTCTGGTTCCACACAAATTTCAGAATTGCTTGTTCCAGCTCTGTGAAGAATGCAGGTAAGGATTGCTTTGGGTAGTATTTGAATACTTTTATGGATATTACTATCTTATAGGTATATCTACACTCTCAAAGTTCAGGTGCTGTTTCTGGTTAATTCTGGTGAATTCTTGTATTTTAAGAGTTCTTTATAAGGAATTTTTGCATTTTAACAACATTTGTTCTTCCAATCCATGAGCATGCTTTTCCATTTCTTTGTGTCTTCTTCAATTTCTTTCATAAGTTTTCTATGATTTTTAGCATTCAGATCTTTTACATCTTTGGTCAGGTTTTTTCCTAGGTATTTTATGGTTTTCAGTGCAATTATAAATGGTATTGATTCCTTTATTTCTTTTTCTGCACCTTCATTATTGGTGTATGGAAATGCAACAGATTTTTGTACATTGATTTTATATCTTGTGACTCTGCTGAATTCATGTCACCCACCCTTAATAGATCAGTTATCTGTTGAAGGATAGTGTAAAGAGGTGCTAAAGGATTGGGGTAAGCCAACATGCTTAAATTTTATTTGAATACTTTTTTCTTATTTTTTTAATATGAAATTTATTGTCAAATTGGTTTCCATACAACACCCAGTGCTCATCCCAACAGGTGTCCTCTTCAATACCCATCACCCACCCTCTCCTCCCTCTCACCCCCCATCAACCCTCAGATTGTTCTAGTTTTCAAGAGTCTCTTATGGTTTGGCTCTCTCCCTCTCTAACTTTTTTTTCCCTTCCCCTCCCCCATGGTCTTCTGTTAAGTTTCTCAGGATCCACATAAGAGTGAAACCATATGGTATCTATCTTTCTCTGTGTGACTTATTTCACTTAGCATAACACTCTCCAGTTCCATCCACATTGCTACAAAAGGCCAACAAGGCAATTAGAGAAGAAATTAAAAAATATATGGAAACAAATGAAAATGAAAATACAACAATCCAAACACTTTGGGATGCAGCAAAGGCAGTCCTGAGAGGAAAATACATTGCAATACAGACCTATCTCAAGAAACAAGAAAAATCCCAACTTCAAAATCTAACAGCACACCTAAAGGAAATAGAAGCAGAGCAGCAAAGACACCCCAAACCCAGCAGAACAAGAGAAATAATAAAGATAAGAGCAGAAATAAACAATATAGAATTATTTGAATACTTTTATGGATATTACTATCTTATAGGTATATCTATACTCTCAAAGTTCAGGTGCTATTTCTGGCCAGTAGTGAATTCTTATATTTTAAGAGTTCTTTATAAGGAAGTTTTGCATTTATTTCTAAAATCATCAGCCAAAGAACTGTTTGCACTTTTTATTCTCAATATTTCCACATCGAAATATACTTTTTGCAAAAATGGCATATCTATATATATTTCCTGTTTCTGCCATTCTTGGGAGTCAAATGGGACTCAACAATACATTTTCAAGATTCCTATGCTTCCAAATTTTGACTTTCCAAACAAGAGACAATTGGTCCAGTCCCTCAGAATGTATAACTTATTTTCAGAGGACTGTGTACCTGACCAAGACCTACAGAGGTTAAATTTTCCTTGTTGCTTTCTCTTCAGTCTTCACTGCTATCAGCAGCTTTTCTGCCTAGCTTTGATTTTGCTAATTTCTTACTTTTTTGTAAGTTAGCTTTTCTTTCTGATTTTTGTTCTGGCAAATATTTAGTGGGGCTACTGTGATGCCAATTTCATTAATACATAGCCTTCAACTGGAAATGAAGAATATTTCCTCTAAGAAGTTATGAAGTAATTATGGAGTTAATATTATATATATGACCTAAGTTGATACTTTAAGAGGAATATCTTTTATTTTAGTATTATTAAATACTAAAATGTGCTTCATTTTTCAGAAGTAATGAAGCCTCTATTTTGATGGTGAAATATTTTTGGGGGGGAGTCTAATGTAAATGCATGGTCATTTCCTCATCTACAAGTGTATGATACTCATGCCTCCACACATACACCCTAACTTTTATAAGTTTGAAATATATGAATATTAAGAAGTTTGGAGATAACGTGTTAATCTAGTGAAGAGAAAAAAAGTCCTTATATTGTATACCTGTAATCATTTTCAAAAATTTCTATTTGTTGAGAGTTTCTCTGATAGGAGACATTTGCTCTTTACTTATATTAATTTTATTTTATTTTTTTTTAAATTTTTTTTTCAACGTTTATTTATTTTTGGGACAGAGAGAGACAGAGCATGAACGGGGGAGGGGCAGAGAGAGAGGGAGACACAGAATCGGAAACAGGCTCCAGGCTCTGAGCCATCAGCCCAGAGCCTGACGCGGGGTTTGAACTCGCGGACCGCGAGATCGTGACCTGGCTGAAGTCGGACGCTTAACTGACTGCGCCACCCAGGCGCCCCACTTATGTTAATTTTAAAAGCCTTCAAAAAGTTCAAAATTTTATAAATTTAGCAACATTTCCATTGACTGGCTTAAGTAAATAAGCTATTGTGATAATTGCTATAGACTTAAACTTTAATTTTTTATTTAAACCTTATGTTGAAAATGACCTTAGAGGAAGTTCTTCCTGCCCATGGGTCCTGTCCCCATGCTTCAATAAAATCACCTTTTTAAACCAAAAAACAAAAAAATAAAAAAATAAAAAAAAACCTTACAGTCATCTTAACTCAGGGGCAGATTGGGACGGATCTAAATTTGACTCAACTATTCAGTATAGTTGATGAACTGGAAAAATCTATTACAATTTCCTTGATAGTACTTTTATTATCCCTATGCCTATATGGAGCCTTCTTTATTTATAGATAGGAGGGACACAGTGAGATGACATATTATTCAATAATCTGTGTAGCCATTATATTTATTATGATCTTTTACATTAGTCCCTCAAATTACAGGAAAAATAGGCACTCTTATTAACAAGTCTAGAGGTGATTATATATCCTATTTCTTTCCCCTACACGCCCTCTTCTCATGTATGCATACAACCTAACTCTACCGGTAGACACTGTCCATGTATTTTATTTATTTATTTATTTATTTATTTAATGTTTATTTATTTTTCAGAGGGAAAAGGAGAGACAGACAGAGAAAGCAGAAGCTGGGGAGGGGCAGAAAGAGAGGAAGACAGAGGATCCTAAGTGGGTTCCGTGCTGTCAGCACAGAACCTGATATGGGACTTGAACTCATGAGCTGCGAGATTATGACCTGAGCTGAAGTCAGGTGCTTAACCAACTGAGTCAATCAGGTGCCCCTGTCCATGTATTTCAATATCCAGTTTCGAAACTTATCACCGTTTCCTCTATCAGCACAAAGTCTTACAATGTTTTTGTTCTGTATTGTTTTCCATCCCTCCTATAGAAGCATTCTTGATTTTACTCACTTGCCCATTTTCCAGAATTTCTACTATATCCTGCTCTCTTCTATTTGTTTTCAAGCATACAGATCTTTTAGTATGCTTCTTTTTTTAATGAGTTTTTATTTAAATTCCAGTTAGTTGGGGCGCCTGGGTGGCGCAGTCGGTTGAGCGTCCGACTTCAGCCAGGTCACGATCTCACGGTCCGTGGGTTCGAGCCCCGCCTCGGGCTCTGGGCTGATGGCTCAGAGCCTGGAGCCTGTTTCCGATTCTGTGTCTCCCTCTCTTTCTGCCCCTCCCCCGTTCATGCTCTGTCTCTCTCTGTCCCAAAAATAAATAAACGTTGAAAAAAAAATAAATTCCAGTTAGTTAACATAGTGTAGTATTAGTTTCGGATGTACAATTTACTGATTCAACACTTGCATACAGCACCTGGTACTCATCACAACAAGTGTACTCCTTAATCCCCATGACCTGTTTCACTCATCCCCCCACCTCCTCACCACTGGTAACCATCAGTAAGTTCTTTACAATTAAGAGTCTATTTCTTGGTTTGCCTGGTTTTCCACTCCCCACCCCACCATGATCGTAAGTTTTGCTTCATTTTTGTTCTATGTGGAAGCTCGAGTATTATGCAGCCCTGAATGAAATTGCTGGGTTGGGGGAAAGATTCAAGTGTGGTGTGAGATAGGACCTGGATCCTCCTATAGCCCTAGGCACGTGACATCCTTAGATATTACGGGGACCTCAAAACATTTGTAACCTTGAAAGTCCTTGGGCTCCCTAGTCTCTTTTACCATGAGTAAAATTCAATGTTTCCTTCCATACAGATATATCCTTACCTGGAAGCCAGCCCCACCAGGAGATCATAGTGATAGCCTACAATTCTCACAACATTTACTAGGTGTCAAGAACTCATACTAAGTGCTTTTTATGCATTTTCTCATTAGGGGAACACAATGAAATCTATAACATAAGTGAACATTTTATTTTCATTTTGCCAGTTAAGTAACTAGAGCTTAAAGAAGTGAAATAACGTGTATAGTAAACAATAGATTTTAAATATCTAACCATTTCAGTCGGCCCAAAAAGTACATTTAACCACTATACTATTTTGCTTTAATATGAGGGGAAAATGCTAAAGGCAAGGTCAAGAAGAGTTCTTTTTTCTCAGTGCTCATGAAAACATACCTCAAGCATGTTACTGATTATTAAGAAGAAGTATCTGTTATAATAATTTAAAAGAACACATGTTCTTACATCATTATTATCTGTTGAATGTGTTTACATCGTCTACTGTACTCAGTGTGCTATCACCCATTGCTATTGTTAGCAGGTAGCAGCAGATTGTCAATGATTCAAATAAGCACTTGGCAGGAAATGAGGGAATGCACAACATAAACCATCACAGATGCTGTAATTGTGAGTAAAATTTTAAAAACAGAACATCCATTTTGATTTTTTTCTGACTCAATTACTGTTGAACAAATATGTAAAAGTTGTATCACTCACTGTACACTGAGTGAGATCAAATTCCCATGTTTCCAGCTGTTTGTTCCTTTTTAGCACTTTCTGATCCCTATTTTTTATTAATTTTCCTGCCCTACTCATATTATTGATAACATTGTCATATCTCAAGTTACTGCTTCCTTTTTGCTATTTCTGATCTGTTTTGCTTTACTTCAATACTTATATGTATGAATAGGCTGACACTGCCATCTTTAAGCTGCTGCCTTTTTGTCCTTTTTATCTTCATTACTTTTCAGTTAAAATTCACAGAAATACAGAGACTGCAATAATAATTTGGAAAATACAGTGAAACATGGAAATGTGGAGAATTGCTTTAAAAATTTTTTTTAATGTTTATTTATTTTTGACAGAGAGAGAGAGAGAGAGACAGAGCATGAGCAGGGGAGGGGTAGAGAGAGAGGGAGACACAGAATCCAAAGCAGGCTCTAGGCTCTAAGCTATCAGCACAGTGCCCGACGCGGGGCTGGGACTCACAGATCACGAGATCATGACCTGAGTCGAAGTCAGACACTCAACCGACTGAGCCATCCAGGCGCCCTGGAGAATTATGTTTTATACTTCACTTTATTCCAATAGATTTAAAATGATTTTCAGAAATGCATGAAGAATAACAACAACAATAGCAAAACAACAACAGAGTCAGGAGACACTATGGAAAATTCAATAGTGAGAGAAAAAAAACAGGAGAGGGAAAGCAAAAAACATAGAAGATAAAATAGAAAGATCTAACATATATTTAATTGAAGTCCAAGAGGTGTAGAAGAAAAAGTATGGGGAAGAGGCAATATTTAAAGAGTTAATGGCAGCGTACCTGGGTAGCTTAGTCAGTTAAAGCATCCAACTTGGGCTCAGAATGTGATCTCACAGTCCTTGGGATCAAGCCCTGTGTTGGGCTCTGTGCTGACAGCTCAGAGCCTGGAGCCTCCATAGGATTCTGTGTCTCCCTCTCTCTCTGCTCCTCCCCCACTCACAATCTGTCTCTCTCTCAAAAATAAATAAACATTAAAAAATTAAAAAAAAATAAAATATAAAGATAATGGCTGTTGAATTCCTGGAATAGATAGAAGATAACAATATGCAAATTCAAAGGCCAAAAATACAGAGCAAAGCAAATAAAAAGAAATCCACACCTAGAAATATAATATGGAAATGATGAAAACAAAAAAAAAAATAAAGAGAAAATTCTCATAATCAGCCAGAGAAGTAAGATGGGCTACCTTCAAACGAATGAATGTAACATTAAAAATGGTTTTCACTATGGACTCAGGTCACCTGATTTAGAGTGATAAGGAACATGATAAGACAAGTAAATTCCCTAAGCATGGGATGATTGCCATATTTCAGTTGCTGAAATATGAGTTCTGTGGTTAGAAGCAATTCTATGTGGAATAGTAGATGTTTTGTAAGACTGGATGGTGGTTTTGGCAGAAGTAATGTGATCAGGGAAGACAAATGTTTCTCAGAGTAAATATTCACTTCAATAAGAGCAAAGTACTGCCCTTTTTTTAAATGAAGGAAATGGCCTAATGTAGTTAATCTGCCACTGGTAACTGATTGGTTCTCCTGATGAATGATGTGGTATGACGGGTTTATTGTTGGTCTCTGGTATTGGCAGATTAGGCATTCAGAAGAAGCTCTAGCCAAGTCAACCTTAGTGAGTAGAAAATAATTTGATGAGTCTGTGCATAACTTCTAACCCTGCTTACATGGCCAATTTATTCATAAGCCCACTTATCAAGTAAAGGCGTGGCTGGAGAAAGAGGCTGATTGATATCTACAAAGCAGATCATCTTATCCACTTGATTATTAAGATCCACCTTTGCTTATTTGGTGAACATTCACGTGGGACCAATATCTTTACAATCTGTACTCATTTGGAAAGTTTCTTCCATGGCCATAACTGTCCATGTCAGGAAATGCCAGCATATAGTCCCCAACCATCTGTAAACCTGTCCTGAAGTTTTTCTTTCCCTATGAAGCTGTAGGTATGAGTATGGAGAAGGGAGACAAGTAGCAGGAGTAAAATCTGGAAATATAATGTCCTGAGAACATAATTTTCTTTTTTCAAGTTCTCACAAGCATTTAGAAATCATCAATTAGGGGTGTCTGGTTGTCTCACTCTGTTAAGTGTCCAACTCTTGATTTGGGCTCAGGTCATGATCTCATGGTTTGTGAGTTCGAGCCCCACATCAGGCTCTGTGCTGCTTGGGATTCTCTCTCTCTCTCTCTCTCTCTCTCTCTCTGCCCCTCTCCCACTCTCATTCTCTCTGTCTTTCTCTCTGCCCCTCCCCCACTCTCATTCTCTCTCTCTGTCTCAAAATAAATAAATAAACTTAAAAAAAGATATTTAAAAAAAGAAGTCATCAACCAACCTTACTATAGTTCTTATATCCATTAAAATATCTGACAGAAACAATAATTCAGCCACCCAAAGCTGCAATCATTTGATTACAGGCAAATGAGTAATAATATAAATTACTATTTTACTACTGCATGCAATAGACTATTAGTATTCCATTTACCATTGGCAATGGGATCATTAGTGCCTATAAAACCAGGTGATGATGCTTCCTATAATTTCTTTCCATATATGGCTTTGAACTAGAGATGACCAGGAGAATTTTGCACAAAATTTGGAAGACATGGGGTGCCTGGGTGGCTCAGTGGATTAAGCATTGGACTCTTGATCTCAGCTCCAGTTTTGATCTCAGGGTCATGAGTTCCAATTCCACACTGGGCTCCATGCTGGGTGTGAAGCCTACCAAAAAAAAAAAAAAAAAACAAATAAACAAACAAAAAAACATTGGAAGACAGAAATGAAGCAGCAGCCATTACTTTCTGAAGATCATCAGATCTGGCAGCTAGAAGTGCCTGACCCCCTAAATTCTCTTACCAGCTCCAAATTGTCTAATTATGACAGGTTTTCACGATGGTGGATGCAGCTGCTTTATGAGCTTTTTGTGACCCACTAATAGACCTTATGTGACTCTTATTTTTCCAATAGCCTACAATTGTATTGGGGAATAAGTCACTTTTTCTATAATATTCATAGCGGTTTTGTTTCATGATTGAAACCTTACTAATACAGAGAAAAGGTACAAATTAGAAATATCAGGAACTGACACGCCTGGGTGACTCAGTTGGTTAAGTGTCCTACGCTTGATTTTGGCACAGGTTATGATCTCACGATTGGTGAAATCCCGTGGTTGGGGATTCTCTCTCTCTCTCTCTCTCAAAATAAATATATATTTTAAAAAAGAGAAATATCAGGAATGAGTAAAATGATTTCACTACAGAAATTTAAAAGGATAATAAGGAAATTGCATAAACAACTTTCAACCAATATATTTGAAAACTAAGTGGAATCGGACGTAATGCTTGAGAAATAACTAGCAAAACTGACCCAATATGAAATATACAATCTAAATAGCTCTATTCCTATTTTTTTTAAAAATTGAATTCAGTGGAAAAAAAAGAAAGGAATTGAATTCAAAACCAGTAATCTTACTCAGAAGTAACTTCAGGCTCAGACAGTTTTCTGGTGAATTCTATCACATAGTAACAATCTTATACAAATATGAAGGAAAAATAACGATCTTACAAAAATATTAAGGGAGAAGTAATAACAATGTTAAGGAAACCCTCAGAGAATAAAGAAGGCTGTAAAACACGCATATTTGATGTTATAATGCATATATATGTGTAACTATCCATCTGCCTATATGTATGAAACAACCACAACCTTACAGAATAGAGAAAAAAAGAATTTTTTCCCTGAATTATTTTAAAGTAAGATGCAGACCTGATGCCTCATTGACATTTCAGGCTGATGACCAAGAATGTTGGCAATAAAAGGAGATGCAGAGGCAATTGACATTGAAATATTGACCCTGAAGTAGGACTGCTTTTACACAATGGGAACAGGGAAGAATATGTTTTGTGGGTACATAATCCACCTGAATTCCTCTTCATACTGTCTTGCCCAATCTTGGTAAATGGACAAGTGCAGTAGCTGTAGCCTGAGAAGGGTATGACGACCAGAAACTTAGACACAATGAGTAAGATGAATAAAGTGAACAGAAACTTTTTCAGATGACTCAAAGAAAGAGCATTTGAAGCTTAAATGAGACAACCCTTAACTAATGCAAGTAAGTGCTATTTGTCTCAAATAAGCAAATGGAAATAATTGATTCAAGACTTACTACACAGGAAATATCCATCAACTAAAATGTATTGATAAATTTAAATACAGAAGAACCATTTTCTTGAAATAATTAAGGATACACCTCATTAAGAATCATCATCAAGAAGGATATCCATGACCTGGGATTACTGTTGACCACAGATCATTTGGTCTGAATGTCCACAGATCTGAATCATACTCTAATTTCTATATTTTTAAGCACTTACATAAAGTCAGATTAAATGTTCTTACCAGACGACTTTTATTAAAAGAGTGATTTAATGACTGTGCTTAAACCTTTAATTCTAGATGTATTTGTATAATCATCACTTCCTTAATGTCAGTAATTGAAAATATTTGCCAAGTTTTTCTTATATAGCATTCTATTCCTTGTGCACTGTGAAATTTATGCCAACTCAACTAAACAATTTGTGACACGTCTTAATTGTGTAGTCACAGAATGGTTGGAGAGTTTTTCTCACATTCAGTGACAGGTTTTGGATTCAAGCTTATTTTTTGCATGGCAATAATTTATATTCTTAGGCACTATTAAGCTAAGTGCTCATAAGAAGATCAAAGGACTCATATACTACAAAGAAGTTTAGATTACTAGTTATATGACATCACCATGCTGGCAAGATGATAGGATGCTTCTCCAAGAATCTTTCTTCTGAAGGAAACGTTAAATAGAGCTCTAATGATATATTTTGTCTGACAGTCTAACATCATTGGAACCTCTTTACAGTACAATTTATATCTCATTTGAAGTTTTTATGAGACATAATTATGAAAAATCATGTCCTAATAAATATTATAGGAAAATAAACTAGAAAAATGGTCACTGCATATCACTACAACAATTCTGTGTCTGGACGATTAAGGCATATCATAAATTATTTAATGGATTTTTTAGTAAAATGTTATAGTTGTTTATGTGAATTGATGAGTCCATTACTTAGCTAGTTACTCTTTCCTTATTAGAAGTGAAATTGTTAGAAAGGAATCTTAGAACTTTAAATGTAGCTATAAATTGTGATGTCTCTGGAAATTATTTCATATGAAGAGTATAGAATAAGGTCAGTTTGATAAAATATGTAATTAAATGTATGGTTCCTTAGTAGTATATATTTTATAAGCTACTCAATTTTTATACAAAATAAAATCATTTTTTTGGTGATACAAATTCATGTTTTGTGTTATGCACATAATGATAGAATGTCACGATTCAAATAAAAATGTCCAAATTAGTTTATTTAATAAATATTATCTAAGTACTTTTTTGCTTGTAACACTAAGCTAGATACTGAAAAGGATTTTTAAAAATGTCTATTATCTTCACATCCATATTTCAACAGGCACATGTCAATTAAAATGTACCAAATTCAAAAAGGAACTTACTATCTAGACCAACAAATTTGCTTTCTCTGTAAACTGTCCCACTCTGTCAATAATGACCATGCTCAAGTCTCAGTGACTCCTTTCTTCTTGCTCTTTGATATTCTATAGTTAACTAATCAATATGTTTCTCTATTTCCTCCCATTTCTTCCCTATCCTCCCTTTCTAGCCTATCCAAAACCTTTAAAAAATCATTTTTAAATATATTTTTGATAAGATTTTTAATCTTAGACTTCTTGTCTTCAATTTTTTTGTTTGTTCAATTAACTAAGCGGATTATTTTAAAGAGTTTATTTCATGTTCTTAATCTCATTTGAACAATTCTGACTTGCCTGCAAACTTGCCTGTAGTATTAGACTCAGAATCTCAGTGTCTGCTCATCATCTCAGCTTTACACCATCCCAGATTCTCCCTAGGCTTCACTCAGATCTTTTGCTCATTTTGATCTCAAGACCTCAAATTTCCTCTTCACATCTCTACAAGCATCCAAATCTTACCCACCCTCTAGAACGTAACTCAAGAGTCATTCCTCACATTTTCTGGCCTTAGCAGTACATGTTGATTTTGCCTCTCTCTGAGCAGATATCACTTAGATTATCATTGTGTGTCTGAAAAGTCATTTAAATGGAGTACTTAGTACTTGTTAAATGAGTAATTTACCAAACACAAGTAGCTCATAGTCTATACGTTTTTAAGTAAAGCTCCAATTTTCCACCATTCCCAGATAAAGACTGGATTTCAATTTATTTCCACTCTTAGAGAGATAACTTGGAAGACTATTAAAACTCAGATCAATATAATTCACAGCTTCAACTTATTTATGTAAAGTTGAAATATTGAGGTTTGAACTTCTTAAATAAGCCACCAAACCCACCTTATATTAAATTTTACTTTTCTTTTCCACAGTGTGCTGTTTGCAGTTCTTTTTCTCATTCTGCCCAAAGTGAAATGGCAGCCAAATGGCCAAATAAGATGAAGCACTTATGAGGAATAACCGCCTCCCCCCTAAAAAAACCCCACAAGAAACCCACTAGCATTTCTCAGCCCGGATTGCAGTCAATGCAATGAATGCTCAGTGGCAACATACAGAATACCCATAGTCTGTCCTGGAATTCATGAGCTTTTGTATCACAATCAATTGTCAACTTTTTTCCCAACACCTGAATATCAGTAAAATTCAAAAAAGATTTCCAAATTTCTGAGACTTTATTAATATACTAAACATTTAGAACTGTAACATTTAGTGGATTGAAAATTGAATGTAATTATCATTATCATCATAATCACCTAATATTTACTGTGTGCACTCACCATATTCCAGGCATCGCTTACTTTTATTACCTCATACAATCATCTCAATAGATTTATGACTTAGGTATTATCATCATTATCATCATCCTCATCATCATCCCCATTTTAAAGATAAGGGTACTGAGGCTGGAAATGTTAAATAATTTGCCCAAGGCCACACAGCTAGTAGTAGCAAGGTTGGAATTCAAAATCAGACATGTTATATATTTGCTAATGACATATCTGTTAAAAGGCTTGTCTCCAAAATATGTGAAGAACTTACAAAACTCAACACCCAGAAAACAACTAGCCCAAATAAGAAATAAGCAGAAGACATGAACAGACATTTCTCCAAAGAAGACATCCAGATGGCCAATAGACACATGGAAAGATGTTTATCATCACTTATCATCAGGGAAATGCAAATCGAAACTACAATGAGGTATCATCTCACACCTGTCAAAATGACTAAAATCAACAACACAGGAAACGACAGGTTTTGGTGAGGATGTGGAGAAAAAGGAACACTTATGCTGTCTTGGTGGGAATACAAACTGGTGCATCCACTGTGGAAAACAGTATGGAGGTTCCTCCAAAAGTTAAAAATAGAACTTATGACCCAGCAATAACACTACTGGGTATTTTCCCAAAGTATTCAGAAACACTATTTCAAAGGGATACATGCACCCTTATGTTTATAGCATCATTATTTACAATACCTAAGATATGGAAGAAGCCCAAGTGTCCCTAGATTGATGAATGGATAAAGATGTGGCATATGTACAATGGAATATTATTGAGCCATAAAAAAGAATGAAATCTTGCCATTTGCAACAACATGGATGGAGCTAGAAGGTATAATGCTAAGTGAATAAGTTAGAGAAAGACAAATACTATATGATTTCACTCATAAGTGGAATTTAAGAAACAAAACAAATGAACAAAGGAAAAAGAGAGAGAGAAAGAGACAAACCAGGAAACAGATTCTTAGCTATAGAGAACACAGTGATGGTTACTAGAGAGGAAATGGGGCGGGGTTGGGGGGGAATGGGTTAAATAGGTAATGAGGATTAAGAAGTGCACTTGTTGCAATGAGCATAGAGTGATGTGTGGAAGTGTTGAATCTCTGTATTGTACACCTGAAACTAATAATTACACTGTATGTAACTAACTGGAATTTTAATAAAGTAAAAAATTAGAAAAAAAACATCAAAACCAGACATTTTATATATGGATTCAGGAACTTTAATAACTCTAGCAGAACTCACAGTAAATACACTTACTGCTTTAGTAAAAAATCTTCATTGGTTTTTAATTCTATTATATTCATTATTACTTGTCATAGTGTTTACGTCTTAATATTAGTTTTTACCTTTGTCTTACTGGAGAAAAGTTAGAGCCAGACACTTGTCTTCTTACATGGCAAATTGAATTGACCAATTACATAAAGATATTATATTTTTATTGGGAGATAGAGCTGTAATTAATGTTTAACATTAGGTTGACTAAGGGAGAAGGACAGTAATAACTGTTTGTAGTACTGTTATGTTACTTTGGACAAATAACAGTTAAAATTTCTGACACTACAGAGATATGGGCTGAATTTCATACCTTAGATCAAAATTTCTCTTTCCGTATTACTCTTACAGATTAATTTTAAGTCCCTTACTGCTCTTTGAAAGGGCCCAAATAACTGAAAGTTCAATCAATAATTTCAACAAATTTCAGTCAAATTTATTTGTCTGGTATTCAGGAAAAAAAATGTCCAAATTACTTCTCTGCCATAATCAGGTAAAGGAATGCATTTTCTACTGTGTCCTGTTAAGCAACCGTACATTCAAAATTGACTCAATTCTACATTACTGTAAGGAATTGAACGGAGTACAAAGTATTTAATGTGAATTACTGGGCAGTTTCATTTTCTAATTTGGACTCATTTGCCCAAATTACATTGGAATCTGGTAAAATATTGGAAGGTGACAACATTTTGATACAAACTTCAAATAAAAACACACAAATGATAGTTGATAAATATAGAGCTATTTACTTATGCTACTCTTTATTTATAAAGATAAAATAAAACCCAAAAATTATGAACTAGGTTTGATGTTTTTTATGCTCCTGCTCACTTCATTACAATAATATATAGTATTATATAATACTAATTTTAAAAATGTAAACAGCACTTCAAAATATTCCTAATAGACCTAGTGTAAATGACAAATGATAAAATAAGCAATAACAAGCAAATGTTTTTCTGAAACAGTTCAGTATCTATGTCCTTGAAAAGACACTGGTTTGTACTACAATTCTCCGTGGCAAATGGAGCACACACCATTTACTGATCTTCCCTCCTGAACCTCACTGCAAAAAGAAATGAAAATGCACCAAATCCATAATGGAATTGAGAACAAGAAGTGTAGCAGATCAGTAGACTAGTTTGAAGGCATAAAGCAAATGAAGTAGGTGTTCTTTATATGACAGATGAAACCAATCTATCCTAGAGGGACCACAAAGAATCACCAGGTGTGAAGAATGGACTGGTGTTGTGGGGCAGTGATAGTAATTGATGTTATTATTTCAAAAACGATATGCTGAACTGTGGTGTCCTGCATCCAGTCTACCACCCCCCTGTTTGTGTGTAGAGGCAAAGGGCAACTGTGGCAATAACCTAGAAGTAAAAATAACAAACCTACAGTTGAAAGAGCTCCTCTAAAGCTGATTGATTCTTAGTGTGGCAATGAAAATTATAATGAGAGACCAGTAAGAGATTCACTATTATGATATAAATGAGGGTAGAGACTTTCATCTGTACACCAAAATTCATGCTTCCCTTTCCACAGTTATCTTTGGGAAGCAGCTGTCCAGCCTAGCACTATATTTCGTTGCTTTCATCATCTGCCCTTGGCATAGCTGTGCCACTAGCACTTGCCAGTTTAATGAGATCATAAGTGATATGTATGTTACTTGCAGGCCAAGGGCTTTAAGAAGTGAACGTGGCTTTTCAGACTCTTTTGCATTCTACTGGTTGTGTTCAGAGGATAGTGAAGATCTCTGGGATGATAGAGCCACAAGACTGAAAGGGCCCCCCATGAATGGAGGGAAATTGCCTCACATTTGAATGTTATAAGCAAAAAAATTAACTTCTAACTTACCATGCCACTGAATAAAATAATAATTAAAAAAATAGAGGAAATGAAGTGAAAAACTATGAATGAGTTAAAATACTCCATCATTCCCAAGAGAAAGTCAATAGATATTAAAAGTTGATAAATCAAGTAATGGAAGCATAAATATATAAGGTAGAAAATTGATGGCAATCACCAGGGGAAAAAAAGGCGAACTAGAAACAGATGATTAAAAGTGGACACCTCTTGAAAGCATGACTGAGGACTGATAATGTGGCAGGAAATGAAAGATGGCTTTTTTTTTAATATATAAGTTTTGTGTCCAACTACATTTCTGTACTTTTCTACATGTATGATCTTAGACAAATTATTTAATATCTATTAACTATAGTTTCCTTTTGTATATTATGGAAAACATACTGATTACCTCATAGCTTTCTAAAGCATTATATTCTAAGCACATGGGGAATAAAATAAAACCATTAGAAAAATATGTATTTTAGAAGTCTAAGCTGAACAGTAATGTCCTATATGATGAATTACATTTTATAGTCCTATAATATACATGTGTACAAAACCATTGATATATATGTACAAATTTACATATAATCATAAAATATTTATATTCATATACTTTTATATAATTTTATATAATTTTCACTGCTCTTTAATAATCTTACTCTATTTCAAAACCACTTTGTCTATAAGTAGAAGTCTTTTAATTACTATGTTTAAACTTTATTTATTTTGAGAGAGAGAGAGAGAGAGAGAGAGAGAGACAGTGTGAGTGGGAAAAGGACAGAAAGGGAGAGAGTCCCAACCAAGCTGCACTGACAGAGTAGGCTCCAGCTCATGAACTGTGAGATCATGACCTGAGCTAAAATCAAGAGTTGGACACTTAGACAGCTGAGCCACCCAGGCATCCCTTAATTCCTATTTTTAAAGAATCAAATCTTTAAAGGGGAAGCTTACTATTTTCCTAAAGTCTTGTTTTAATTATGAATAGTAGACACAGTATTGGAACCATGATTTCTTGACTTCTAATTCAACACTTTTCATAAAGTTTATACTTTATTATTAGTAGTAGTAATTATGATTTCAGTTTGGTTTTGCCTAAAAGATAAATGTCATTATGGCATCATAATTGAAACCATGACAGTGGATAAATCTACCCAGGAAGAATGTCTTAAATGCAAGAAAAAGAAGGCTTAAATCGTGATATTCAGGAAGACCAACATTTAAAGAAAAGGCAGAACAGCATGAGAATGGAGAAGAAATGGCCAAAAAGAGGAAGCAAACCAAGGGAGTGAATGTAATGTCCGAGAAGACAAAGTATAGGAAAATGTCATTAAAAAAATAAAGTGGTCTATGTGGCACCTGGGTGCACAGTCGGTTAAGCATCCCATTTTAGCTCAGGTCAAGATCTCACAGTTCATGAGTTCCAGCCCCACATGGGTCTCTGTGCCTGGAGCTTACTTCGGATTCTGTGTCTTCTTCTCGCTCTGCCCCTCCCCTGCTCATGCTCTGTCTCTCTCTGTCTCTCAAAAATAAATAAATGTTTAAAAACAATAAAAAAATAAAATGGTCTAAAGGGTTCAATTACACTAAAAGAAAATGTGCTTTGGATTTAGGAACAAAGAAATCGCTGGTGATTTGGGCAAGAGAAATTTCAGTGCAGTGGCAGGAGCAGAGGGTAAACTTTCCTGAATTGAAGGGTGATTTGAAGGGGAGGTAGAATCATGTTGATAAGAATGTTGCTTGTGAAGAGAGGAGAATGATGGGCAAGTAGCTAGGGGAAAATGTAGGGCCACGGAGAAATTTGTTTTTGTGTTTTGTTTTAAGACGGTAGAAACTTAAACATGTTTAAATATCAATGAAAACAAACCAATGAAGAGGAAAAGTGTGAAGATACAGGGAAGAAAACTAACAATGTAGACGGAGGTCTCTAAATGAGGGGGCATCCAGAATGTGGTTGTCAGAGTATACCATATATAGATGGATGGTATCATTTCCACCAGCAGGAGGAAAGGAAGAAAGGATAGTGCTGATGTAAATGTGTAGATTTTGTGCGGAAAGGAGTTTGCATAGATGAATTTTATTAGTTTTGAGAGATATTTGGGAAGTATAAAGAGGTTAAAGATTTTAATCAAGTGGAGACCACAGAAAAATAGAAATAATAATAATAATAATAACAACAATAATTGAGAAACCTAGAAGGATTCTCAGGAAGCATCAAGAATTGAACTATAATTGGAGAATATTAATTTATAGGGCCATTTAAATTAATTATGATTAATTAGTTTATGATTTTCTCCAGTGGCAATAAGCAAATGAGAAGTTGGTACAGGATCAAAATCTTTAAAAAAAGTACAAACTGACTGCCTATTGACATGTGTAAACATGTATGAAATTCAGGTAAATTGGAAGGCTTTCAAAATATGTCTAAACCTCCTGGTACTGAAACCACCCAACTACCTAAGAAGTAGGTTTACTCATGTCAGACATGCTCCAAGCTATCGGAATTTCACTTATATAACCATTCTGAACAACTGAACTGGAAACTTAAATCTGTAGTTACCAAATTGGTTCCAAAGTCACATGAAAACCAATGAAAATAAAATGTGTATTCTCTTCATAAAAGTTATGAATTATGTAAATGACTTAATAAAATTTCAACAGCACACTTTGCTTTGCAAATAGGGAAGTTGCTAAAGTCATGAGCCACACAGATTACTTGGCTTTACTCCTTAATGCTTCAAATATTTCAGGTTCTTGGCATATTCTGGTATGTTTTGGAAATTTGAGTTAAACACAGATGCTGTTTTCAAAATTTAACACACAATTTGACACCGTTTTAGCATTTTCAAGTTTTAACACAATTGTTCACTCCCTTTTTGCACCTTGTTCTTTCACTTGCCTTCTTAGATGATAACCTTCCTGGATTTCCATCTTACCTCCTGCTCTTTCTCCTTCCTGTTTGATTCTACTTATCTTCCTGTCTTCTAAATTCTGAGATTCTTCTCTACATTTAATCCCTATATGTACTTACCCAATCTTATGTCTATAAATACCATCTATTTGTTGATTACTCCCCCAATATATGCCGTTAGCCTAGGCTTCTCTTTTGAGCTCCACATTTATATATCCAATTATCTACTTGAACCTCTATACATATTTCTAATAGGCACCTAAAACTTAATCAAAAACTATCTCTTGATTCCCCCCTTCTACCACCACCACTCAAAGTAGCTTTAACTACAGATTTCCTCATCTTCGTAAATGGCGACTTTATTCTTCCAGGTTCCTTGGGCCAAAGGTTCTTGAGACCTTTAGGATTCAGTGCTTTATCCGTCACCCTTAACTTATCAATCAACACATGCTGTTAACTAGGCCTATATCAAATTTATTCACTTCTCACTACCTCCACTGATATCACCCTTCCTCAAATCTAAGTTCTTTCCAATTTTTGTTGTTAGAAAGAAAACTACCATCAGGTATTCTTGCAAGTTTCTTTGTCTTCATTAGACTGGTATTTCTCTTAGGGTGGATAACTAGTAGGGCAAATACTTTATGCTTAGTCATAAGGTATGGGTGTTTTATTTAAAAGATGTTGTGTGATTACCCTTCAGAAGATTTGTACCAATTTGCACATCCTCCAGGGGAATGTTGAAATCATTTCCTGTGTCTTTTGGGATGAGTGAAAGCAGAATAGGGGTTGGGAAAAATGTCAGACTAGAAGAATTGGTAGGAGTGGAACAGAAATATGGTGTTATTACCAGGTCAAAGACCGTTGTTCTTCCACAAGTAAAAAATCCTGGATATAAAAAACAAAGTTATTGTTGTCAGAAATGGAGAAAGGTTTGTTTCCAGATTGTTTCAGTCAGAGGTATCTTTAGGATCTACTTAAATTTTGGAGATACTTGGATATATTTACTTTATTTTTATTTTTTCACCTATGTCAGATATGGTGGGTTAAAAAGATACCCCAGAAATAATTTACTCCTTCACTTACCTTTCATTAAATAGTTACATTTCATGGTCAAATTGAATATGAAAATTTTTTTCTGTGTGTAAGTGTAAAAGTGTTAACAGTACATTGCTAGGCTATCCATCAGTAAGGGAAAAACTGGGTGTTAGAAGTAATTTAATGGAGAATAAACAGCATAATCAATAGCCATCCTCCTGACCATAAATGTATAATTTACTTATTTTAATTATTCCCTTACAGAGGTAATATTGCCAATCATCCTGACCCCTAAGGCATTTATTTAGCATTGTAAGGGACTTAATATAGAAGATAGTTTGTGTAGGAATACATCTGAAAAGTTCTGGCTCAGAAGTAAGGATGTACTCATGTGGCAAACATATTCATGCTAGTGAGGGGAAATATTTAGGGTGACCATAAAATACCCTAGATCTTCCTCTCAGGAAAATATTATTGATCATGGAGTAAGCCTCATCAGAAGTGGAGAAATAGAGGTACTGAAGGCTTCGATTAGTAGAAGATGGCTGCAGGAACAGGGCTCATGCACTAAACTGAGAGTCAAACCAGGCCATCACACTTTGAACACAATATATTCCTCTCCTCCTTCAGATTCAATGAGTAAATTTTCTGAACAGGTCCCAAAATGAATATAGGGGAGAAAATGAGAGATGGCCAGCAAGTGGGTAAGGGTGCAAGTGAGAATAAAAAGAACGGTTTGGGTTTTTCCAAGTTTCATACATTCCAAATATTATTTTGTATATATTATATTATATTATATTATATTATATTATATTATATTATATTATATTATATTATTATTATATACTGTGGGTGTGGATTTCCATTTGGATTAAATATGAAGACTGCAAAGAGCAGACGATAGGTTACCCAAGGAGAAATAACTAGACCACCTCAACTGGCTCTGCACTAGGCTGGGACTTAGCAATGATAAAACAACTTAGAAACTACTGCAGGTTTGAGCCAGACTGAAAGCAAGTAGCAAAAAGGGAACCATGTACCCCTGTATACAACGGTCTTCCTGTTACATGAGTTCCAAACCAACCCTGGGTCATTTTGTGAAGTATGATGTCTCAGGTAAATCAAAGCAAAACTCACCTGAATCTAATCAAATGCAGGTGATTCTTCAGCAGTCCTGTGTTCCTGAAATTAGGGAGTCTTCCTTCTTCATAAGCCTATCCTTAGGGCAATGCAGATCCCTAGCCATGATTCATTGGATTAGCCCAGGGAAATTACAAACAGGGTAGTGCCAAAAGTCTTCCAGAAGAGAAAAAGTATTGATTGCTTCTGGTAGCAAAATGGACACCATTTCAAGCAGTGCCTCACAGAGTATCTAGAATGTTACACCAAATGGACAACCACCATTTGCTAGTTCATATCATAGCCAGTATTCTTTTTACACATCAGCTTCCCTTCCTACAGTACAGCTTTCACTTTAGTTCTTAGTTTTCCACCTTAGCTTCCCCATGGAGACTAGTTTTTTTGAAGAAGACATAAAGAAAAAATCATCTAATGTCTTCATGCTACAGATGTGGAAACTGAATGAAGAGTAAGAATATAAAGTGTCTGAGATCATGCCACCAGAGGGTTCCAGAGCCCTGAGAGAACCCAGCAGAACCTACTCTCCATCCACTGCTTGTTTCATCATCCCAGATTTGTGGCATATACTTGTAGGCAGCAGGGTCTCTAAAGGATTTTGAAAGCAAAGAGTAGCCTATCAGGAGTTTCTCTTTTTTGGCTTATTAAATATTACTGCTCCTGCTAAGTAAACCCTAAACTGTTTATTTACCTCATATTGTTTCTCACTGGTTCCCTGGTATACACTTGGTTGGAGATGTGGTTATTTAGCAACAGCCTGGATGCCAATAATTTGGCTGCCATGAGAATGTTTGTAACAACCTCATCAAAGAGAGTCTCGTTCTTTCTTCTCTGTAATTGGGAAGAAGCCTGACTTGCGGCGTGAGAATTAACTCAGGTGTGCTGCTGCAAGCTGAGGCCTGGTCTGTTCTGGGCCCATTTGGAACTCTGTCTTGGTGAGAAAAGGCTTCAGTACAGCATCAGAAAGTACTCAAGGTTGATGCATCACCTAGCTCTCCACTCCATTCCCTACCTTCTGGAGAATGCCATGATTAAAGTGTTGGCAAGGAGGAAAGAACTTGGAGGAAAATGATGGAGGAACTGCTGTGCGGGATAGGATGTGTGATGACATGTGGCTCTGATCTTTTGTTCCAAGTCTATTTGGAAGGTACATTTGGCCATGAGAGCTTGGTAGCTATAATCAAAATGTTTTTCAGTTAAAAAAATATATAGATATAGATATAGATATAGATATAGATATAGATATAGATGAGGATTTTGTCTGTGACAATGCGGTTCGTGGGGTCTGGGGCTGACAGCCAAGAAAGAAAGAATTCTTGAAGATATCTTTGGTGCAAAAAGGTGATTTTATTTAAGCATGGAGACAGGACCCGTGGGCAGGAAGAGCTGCCCCAGGACCACGAGAAGAGACTGGTTTTATACCATGGGGTTGGGGGTGAGGTAAAGTCCAAGGGAAGTTTCCGGTGAGATTTTCACCTGCTAAAGAAGACTCATAGGATACTGGAGGCCTAGCTATTGTCAGGCTAAGGTTGTTTTTCCCTCTAACAAACCATTAACATTAAGACAATAAGGAGTCCCTGGAGAAACATTTTACTCTGCCAGCCTCAAGTATTTGTCAATGGGCTGCAGGTTATAAGGAAATTTATTTCTATATGCCATTTCCTTCTGCCTTTGTTTCCCACATTACTATGGAGAGGAGATGCAGACTTAGGTCCTGCAGGACTATGATCTCTTTATTAGCTGACCGTTTGTTTTTCCCCTGTCCTTTGTTCTTGGGCAGCCAGGAGTACCCGAGGCATATCACACATATCCCACCTGGTTGACGGGTGGGGGTGTTGAGGCTTGTCCCTCATAAGGGAGCCAATACATATATATAGTTACCATTCAGGTAGCTTTTGATGGGTGTCAAACAACTTTATAATACGTTTTGCATTTATTATTTCTTCTAATCATAACAAGTCTTATCATCATGGCACTTCTATACCCCATGATAGTAGAGAATTGAAAGAAACATAGGTTATTTCCATTTTTAGGGAAATGGTTAGTAATATTGTGGGGAATAAGTTTAGGAATTCCCCTGAGCTTGCATTGATGGGTTAACAAGGCTTAGGACGAAAGCATCCAGAATAGGTAAACAGGGCAAAAGCACTCCCAGCACAGAACAAAAGTAGGAAGCCACTTCCACAGGATGGAAGAGTACAGAATAGGTAAACAGGTAAATGGTGATAGGCCACTGCAGCAGGGTGAAATTGCCTGGAGCTAACTGGCAAAAGAAAGATGTCTTGTTGACCCTGAGGTAGCATGCTCTATATGTCTTACCCCATAGGTAAGTTAAGATAGACAGACATGGTGCCTAGTGCCTGCCTTAAACAGCCATCTGCTCAGCACTGGGATTTTGTTTTATATTGACCCAAACCCTTAACACTGCATATCTTCGAAACCCCCTTTCTTTCACACATGTGAGTTAATGCTCACTGTTTCATTGTCTCTTTCTGCACATCATCACATTTGTAAGCCTTCTGATCCTAATAAATACGGAGCAAGGACCTTTACTTGGGGTTCTTGTCTCCTCCTGGACATCAGCCTCTTTCATATTTAATTCCTTATCTACTCTCTTGCTGGACAAGAGAGAACTCCAGACTCAAAGTCTGAGACAATATGTGGTAGGCACATACCATATAGAAAAAAAAAATGAACTTGACACATACATAGCACCATAGATCCTCCAAGCAAAGTCTGAGTGAAAAAAGAGAGAGAGAGAGAGAGAGAGAGAGAGAGAGAGAGAATAAGTTTATAGGACAGTACCTCCTATGTAAAATAAACACTGTAATTACAAATACTATATCCAAAGATACATGCATATTGAAAACCGAATATCAAACCCTTTAGGTGGATGCCTAAAGAGAGGTGTGGCTGGCATGAGAGGTGGAATTGAAAGTAATAAATAATAATAAAGAGAAAACCTTGTATGGAATGATAATGATAGTTTACAATAAACTGAAGGATAAATTGAACTCAATTCTATGTAAATTCAAAAGACATGGGGCGCCTGGGTGGCTCAGTTGGTTAAGCATCCAACTCTTCATTTCGGCTCAGGTCATGATCTCATGGTTCATGGGTTCAAGCCCCACATTGGGCTCTGTGCTGATGGCACGGAGCCTGCTTGGGATTCTGTCTCCCTCTCTCTCTGTCCCTCCCCTGCTCGCTCTCTATCTCTCTCTCAAAAACAAATAAACATTAAAAAAAAAAAAGACATTTTAAAATGCCATGGACCATAATTAAAATAATACCTGGAGAGCAGATAAAGTTTTATGTTAAAAAAAAAATTTACAGTCTCAATCATTTAAAATTATATACATAAATCATTATAAAATTATATATATATTTTAAAAATAGGTAGATAGATATTCTTCTTAGTGTAAGTATTAAAAAACTAGCTAAATCCAGGTTCAGAGTTGATATTTTCTTTGTTCTTTTTACTGTGGTTTGGGATAGTGAGGGGCAAGGACGGGTAATGATACCAAAGCTGGAGTCAGCCGAGTGTTTCAGTCTGTATTTTTGTGCTATGATACAACTTCCTCTATCATTGATCTTATAGTTTTTGGTGTTTTGCAAAAAATGTTTGAAAACATGTTTGATGTTGGGTCCTCATCGGAATAAAATCAAGATTCATTTTTTCACCTAATAGATCTCTTACTTGTTCCATCTTTCTGTATTTTGCCCATCTTTTAAAACTCCCTTAATGAATGAAGAAACACAGATGTGACTTGAGTAATTTTCTTGACCAGAGCAAGTCTAATATCAGATTCTGAGATAAGCTTCAAAAGATATAGTATGTCTGCTTATCATCAGGGAAGAAAGAACTTTTTTTGTTTAATTTTGTCTCCTCTTCTTGAAACTGATATGCCCCGATTCTAGAGACCCCCCGAAAACAAACCACCAGAGTCCAGAGTCAAAGCCAAGCAGCAAGGGTCGTTTATTGCAGGTTCAAACCCGGTCCTCCGCACACTCGTTGCGGGTGACGCTAAGAGGCTCCGAGCAAGGATCTTACAGCTTCTTTTATAGACAGGCACAAACAAGTTAGGGATTTTTTTGTGGTTACAGAGCTGTTATTGGTTGACATTTAAATTTGAACACTCAGCAGAACTTGATTGGTTCCGCCTTTTTTTCAAACCACTCAGCGGGGTGGGGGTGGGGGGGGAGGTCTTTTCTTTGCAGTTGTGAGTACACCTGGTAATTTTTCTCTTAGTCTCTCAAAACCATCAAGGGAGCAATATAAAACATCCGTGTCTAAATGGAATTCCTTCTAGTATGAAGTTGTTTTCTTTAGTTAGCCATCTAAATCTGCAATCTGGTTGCAACAAAGAATGAGAAATGTTTGTATTATCTTTATTTAATTTTACTTTATTTAGTTAATGTTTGAATTTTGTGATTTCTCATCTTATATTTTGGGTATTCTATCCTTTTCAGACTGTCTATAGAGCCCAACCCCTAGTTCCAGCCCTCCCTCTAGCACTGTAAAGTGGAACTGACAACGACACGTGCCTGGTGCAGTTGTTACGAGAGTTAAATGAGTTAATGTGCAGTAAGTGTTTAGACAATTGCTTGGCAATACAAGAATTATATTATTATTGAGCAGGGAGGACATCAGTATTTATACTTTGGCAACTAGTCTAATGGTGATCATCTAAAAGGGAAGTGGGAAAGATAGCAGTGAACAGATTATGGATAGGAGTGTCTGAGTGTATCATTTCTGAATGCGTGAGGATAATTTCTGGGTTTCTAGAATGAATAAATGACTGAATTTATGTTATAAATCACTGGAGGAGGAGTAGTTTTGCATAAAATGACATGAATCTTATTTTTTCTATGTTGACTATTATGTGTGCTTGTAGGAAATCCAGAAATATTTAGTGGGCCATTGAATGAACCTGCTTACTCCTGAGTGAAGCTCAGGAAAGATAAATGGAGGGAGATAAAGCAATTTAGATCCATCAGTCTATATAGATTTGGGATTCTAACCCTTTATCAGGTACATCTTTTACACATATCTTCTCCTATTCCTTAGGTTGTCTTTTAGTTTTGTTGATTGTTTCCTTTGCTGTGCAGAAGCTTTTTATCTTGATCAAATACCAATAGTTCGTTTTTGGTTTTTTTTTTCACTTGCCTCAGGAGACATGTGTAGTAAGAAGTTGCAGCCTCAAAGAGGTTGCTGCCTGTGTTCTCCTCCAGGATTTTGATGGTTTCCAGTCTCACATTTAGGCCTTTCATTTATTTTGAATTTGTTTTTGTCTATGGGGTAAGAAAGTGGTCCAGTTTCCTTCTTCTGCCTGTTGCTGTCCAGTTTTTCCAACACCATTTGTTGAAGACACTTTTTTTCATTGGATATTTTTTCCTGCTTTGTTGAGTCAAACTCAACACCCCAAAAATAAATAATCCAGTTAAGAAATGGGTGGAAGACATGAACAAACATTTTTTCCCAAAGAAGACATCCTGATGGCTAACAGACACAGGAAAAGATGCTCAACATCACTCATCATCAGGGAAATACAAATCAAAACCACCATGAGATACCACCTCACACCTGTCAGAATGGGTAAAATTAACAACATAGGAAACAAAAGATGTTGGCAAGGATGCACAGAAAGGGAAGCCTTCTTACACTGTTGATAGGAATGCAAACTGATGCAGCCACTCTGGAAAACAGTATGGAGATTCATCAGAAAGTTAAAAATAGAACTCCCCTATAAACCAGCAATTGCACTACTAGGTATTTACCAAAGGATACAAAAATACTGACTGAAAGGGGCACATGCACCCTGATGTTTATAGCAGCATTATCAACATTAGCCAAACTATGGAAAGAGCACAAATGTCTACTGACTAATGAATAGATAAAGAAGATGTGGTATACATACGTGTGTGTGTGCGCGCGCACACACACACACACACACACATATATATATATATATATATATATATATATATATATAATGGAATATTTCTCAGCCATCAAAAAAGAATGAAATCTTGCCATGTGCAACAATGTGGATGGAGTTTGAGTATATTATGCTAAATGAAATAAGTCAGTCAGAGAAAGATAACTACCATAAGATTTCATTCATATGTGGAATTTAAGAAACAAAAGAGATGAACATAGGGGAAGGGAAAAAGGGAAAAAAAAGAGACAGGGGAAGAAAACAATAGGAGAGTCTTAACCAAGAGAAAAAAGTGAGGTGTCGATAGAGGGAGGTAGGCAGGGAGATGGGCTAAATGGGTGGTAGGTATTAAGGAGGGCACTGTTGTGATGAGCACTGGATGTTATGTGTATAAGTGATGAATCACTAAATTCTACATCTGTCATGAATTTTACCATATATGTTAACTAAATAGAATTTAAACAAAAACTTGAAATTTAAAAAAAGTCAACATGGTAGAATTGAAGTCATAGGAGTGGATGAGATTATTAAATATAAGTGTCTAGAGGAAGAAGAAAAGAGGGCCTAGTATAGAATCCTTAGGAACACCAACATTTTGCAGAAAGTCAGAAGAAGACTTCACAAAAACAATTGAATGCAAGATACCAGAATGGCAGCCAGAAACCAGAAGAGAATTGTATCTTCAGATGCAAGAGAAGAAAGTCTTCCAGGAAGGAATATGAAGTTAACAGGATCAAATGTAGCAAAGGTCAATCTCGAAAAGCATCCTGAATATGCTGTCAAGTTGCTTTTTCTGGTCATAGCATTTTTGCGGAATTGTGGAGATTGAAGCCAGACTGTTATGGGTTTTGAAACAAATTCTAGGAGGAAAGAATAAGTACACACAAAACTGTAGGAAATTTGTTTCTGAAGCGGTGAATGGATGGAGAGAGATAGGCTGGTAGCTGAAGGAAGACATGGAAACTAGGGAAGTTTTCTGTTTTATACTTTTGAGACGGGTAATGCATAGTGTATTTAAATCCTGGTTGGAAGGTGCCTGTAGAAGGAAACAGTGAATTGTAGGAGTGAGAAGTGATCCCTGAGTAGATGGAAAAGGATGACATCCAGAAAACAAGTAGAGGAATTAGGTTTAAGCAAGATTAAATAATTTTTCCATTTGAAATCTTTTAAATGAGCATGAAAAGATTTTTGCAGGTTACATAACAGAAGTTGTTATATTTCTATTTTATAAGTTAAATAAGAGAGGTCTTTGGCCCAGGACCTGTGGAGATGATAAGACCAAAGATTGAGGAGGGTAAAGATTTTAAATAGTACTGTGAAGAATGGGAGGAAAAAATTGAATAATAAAAAATTAAAGGATTGTGGCTTATTTTGAAGGTGTGGGCAAAGTCTATCACATGAATTTATAGTTTTACCTGTCTGTATGGTCATGTGTTATGGTCTGAATATCTGGGTTTCCCCCCAAATTCATATGTTGAAGCCTTATGAGAGATAAGAGGCCATTAAAAAGGTGATTACATTGAAATGATGTTCTTATAAAAGAGGAAGGGACATCAGAGATCACTCTCACTTCACCATATGAGAATACATGAGAAAGTGGCTGTCTGCAAGCTAGGAAGAGAGCTCTCATCAGAAATCAGTCCTGCCAGACCTTGATCTAGGACTCCAGCTTCCTGAACTGTGAGAAAATAAATGTGTTTAAGATACCCAGTCTACAATATTTTTTTATGGCGGCCTCAACAGACTAACACATCTTACAACAATTCTACAAAATTCACTCCCTTAGATGTAAGAATGGACAAAGTAGATTCTTAACTTGATCCAGAGCTGTCATACTACCCTCACCATGCAACAGAATGATATTATATGGTATTTGAGATTGTTAGCAAAAAATGTAAATGCCCTGGAAATGTATAGATTCTCAGTTCTCTGGACTGGCACAAAGGTTATTTTAAACTAAACAATTCTGAACAAATATCATCTAAATTTCTTTGGCTGGCAAAATACGCCTCTCAAAACACACAGTTGCCATAATCCCCTAGAGAGGAAACTAATCATTAGCACCAAGATGAGAGGCTGCATAAAGAAACATTATCACAAAGTGTCATACTTTCCGTTTGTTTCCCACAAAGCCCAGTTTTCTTTCCTAAAAGTCCATTTGTTTGTTTCCCTCTATAAAGTTGTTAAACAAACCCCTACTTCTAGGTGTTCAGAAAACCACTTCTTTTGTGCTCTTCTATTCATATGAATAAACTTTGTCTTTTCCCCTGTTAATCTGTCTCTTGTTAGTTAATTTGCAGGCACCCATTCATTTCAACCTAAGGTAGTAGAGGAAAAATTTTCATCCTGATAGAAACTATGCTGAAATGAGAAAAATGGATGAAGCAGTTTGTAGATAGTGAAAAAGATAGTACATAACATCTAACTCATAGGATTGCTTTGAAAATTAAATTAATTCATATTAAAACATGTAAAATAGTGTCTGGCATATAATATGTATTCAATAAACATTATTACTCTACCTATCAGAGCTCTCCAATTCTTTGTGAATTAGATGCTTTTCCTTCTATATGTAGATGAAGGAATTAAGGGCTCCAAATACTAATCAATTTGCACGAAGTTATATATATTTAAGTGATAGGGATGGGATTTAAACCCAGGAAATCTAGCTTCAGAGACTATGCCATTAACTACTGTAGCATGTAATCACCCATATTCTTTTTTTTTTTTTAATTTTTTTTCAACGTTTTTTATTTATTTTTGGGACAGAGAGAGACAGAGCATGAACGGGGGAGGGGCAGAGAGAGAGGGAGACACAGAATCAGAAACAGGCTCCAGGCTCTGAGCCATCAGCCCAGAGCCTGACGCGGGGCTCGAACTCACGGACCGCGAGATCGTGACCTGGCTGAAGTCGGACGCTTAACCGACTGCGCCACCCAGGCGCCCCTGTAATCACCCATATTCTATGGAGAAATAATAAAGTAAAAAAGCTGGAGGAATAGGAATTAGTGGCACGAGAGAAGGATGCCTGAATTTATGATTTCAAAAATGTAGTCATTCTCAGTAAATACAAGGGCTTTAGCCAAACCTTGAGGTGAGTTCAGCCTCCACACCCTTGTCTCATACAGTGTTGGGAAGCCACCTTCCTCTCTTAGGCTTCCCTTTCTCATCTGCAAAATAGGCACAAAACCCCCTCCTGTCCTCTTCACAGGGATGTTGTGAGGTTCCAATGAGGTGAAGGGTGTGCAGATGCTTCGGGAACAGGTTGGGTGTGTTCTGAGTTGCTGTCACTAGCACAGACAATGGGCCTGGAGCCTTCAAGGACTCAAGGCCAGGCTGGAGATATAAGCAAGATGTGCTGAGCATCTGTGATAGACAACAGCATAGGGGAGGAATCTGGTCAGGTGGGATGTGCTGACCTGGTCTGGGCAGCCTGTGGTGGAGCGGGAGGGGCAAAGGGAGGAGTACAGGTGCCCCTTTGTGGGAAGAGCTCCCCACTATGTAGCATCATGAATCCAAATGGAGAAAGAGATCATGAAGAATAAAGAACATAGACAAGCTAAGGAACCTAAGAAGAGAAATCCTGGGGAGAAGCTCAGAGTTAATAATTCGAAAAATATACATTCTAAGATGGGTCAGGGAAACATTGGACAGATCAAAGGAGTCGGGTAGTGAACTATCAAAGATGTAGAGTGGCCCTTGTGATTTGTACAGGATAAATGTGTAACAAATTTTATTATCTTTAGAAGAATTAAACTGACACACAGAAGCAAGTAATATATCCACAGGTAAAGTATAGTAGGTGTCTCCAAAGGAGACTCATAGAATCTGGGAGACTAATTCAAAAAAGGCAGGCCACAACCCAATGCATTTTTATGCTTGTGTCAGGGTTTTTCAAAAAGTGGTTCAATTATATCTGACATTTCCATTTCCATTTCCACAAAGTCTAAAGTAGATAAGTGCTCCTAAGTACCTGAAGTGAATGTACTATTCCTGATCATTAGAGTCAAGATTTGAGTGTCCAGAGGAGACAACACCAAATGACCAGGCTATTTACAGAATTTTATTTTACTAGAGCTTTTGTCTGTGTAAGCTACAAACTTCACAATGACTTCAGAATATCCCTGAAGAACACAACTTACACATTTCTTCACTTGCTGGCAGAAAACCTAAATTCCTTAGACAGAAATAAAAACCTACATTTCGCCATCAGAAGAAAAAAGCAATTGACATGTAAATCATGACTGAAGGAACATTTGACTCAAATGTTTTAATATTAATATGTAACTCGTCAAAACTCATCATATATAAATGGCTCATATTATCATCATTTCCTGTTTGTCCATAGAATGAAGGGAATTTTCAGAAAAAGGACTCTGGGCAACTGAAAAAAAGGCAGTAGAAGTATCAAAAAGGTGGAGGCATTAAGAAAAGCATATCCAAATTGCATTAGCTTGGTTCCATCTTTCAACAGCATGATGTGACACAAGAGGTTGAAGGGCTTTATAGAGGCTTTAAAGTGGAAAGGATAATGACTCCAACATGGAGTGGAAAGGAGAAGTACAGAGGGGGAAGCTCCTGATGCAGAAGACATACATTCCAGTTTCTGCACTTGAAGGGCAGAAGTAAAAGCTATTCTAGGGGAGTTTTTCCCCTTATAATTGTGCAAACTCAGTTTAATATAAGCATTACCATTGATCAACATTGCTTTTTGAATGCATCAAAATTTTGTAAGCATGCATACATTTAATAAAAGAAGTTTCATCTTGAAGAATATATTACTTTGTTGCATCTTCATATGTACTATCACGTTAGCATGAGAGCATATAAAATCATTATGTTCTCTACATGCACTCATTGTTCTATTTCTATTAACTATAGGTATAATGTGAAGCTCCAATTTATGTTAATGTCTCTCATGTTTACATGTTTACTGTCAATTTAAAAGCATGACTATTTAAATTAACTCTTTCTTGATTACTAAAAAAATTATTGAGTGAAGTAATGCAAATATCTTTGAGTTTCAAAAAATTAATTATTTCATAATTATTTACTGAGGCTTACAACACATTTGGCAATGTGGTATATATCATGAGCAGTCAAAGGAAGTCTATGACGTCATTCCAAACCACATGAGATGTACAACTTGAGGAGAAGATATAGACTTAAAAACTAAATGAAAAAGAATGTAAATCAGCTAATAAAATGCCCAGAAGTGCTGTATAAAAAGAAGAGAAACCCCCACATGTATTCACCATTCACACATAGGGATTCTTTGCTCCATTAAAAATGGTTATAGTTCTCAAAGTGGCATACTATGTATATCCTAACATGCTTGTACATGAGATTCTTTTTGCCTAAAGTGCTTTCTCCAGGCTGTCATCTGGCTCATATCCATTCTTCAAAACCCAGCTGTGTCACTTCTTCCTGAAAGCCTTCTTAGGGTGTTGGGATGCCTTAGGTACTACAAGTTTCCTATACAGACATTACCTTATACATATCATGTGTACTTTGTTTTGTAGTAGTGCACATTTTCCTCTGAAATAAGGAAGAAGGAAAGAAATACGTACACAGGTATAAACATTTGTGAAGAATATGTGGTAAAGTAACGGAGTTAACAATGAGTAGCTTTGATTTTCTCTGAGTAGAAGGGAACTAGTTTCCTTATTTAAGGAAAGGGGTCATAACACTTTTTATATATAAGAAACTCTTCTAGAAGCTTTAGATTCATTAACACATTTAATCAGTATAATATTCCTATGATTCAAGTAGTCCCTGTAACTATATTAATAACTATTATCATCGCTATCTTATAGACGAGTGATTTTAGACAGAGAGAAGTTAGGCAGGATGCTCAAGGTCACTGAGTTAGTAAATTCTAGAACCAGGATGCAAACTCAGGCAATAAACTTCCAGAGACCTGTACTTCATGATCTGAAAAGCATAGTGAAGGCTTAGAACTGTGGCTGAGGGATTGCAAAAAGAAACAGAAGAAAACCTCAGAAGATTGTTGAATGGCTCTTTTTAAAAAATGTTTATTTATTTATTTTGAGAGAGTTTGAGTGGTGAAGGGACAGAGAGAGAGGGAGAGAGAACCCCAAGCAGGCGCCATGCTACCAGCGCAGAGCCTGATGTGGGCCTCAAACCACAAGCTGTGAGATCATGACCTGAGTTGAAACCAAGAGTTGGATAATTAAACAACTGAACCACCCAGATGCCCATGTTGAATGGCTTTAATGTATAGTTAAGACCACAAGTGACAGGTCACAAGAACAGTGGCAGGTTCCATATTGTTTTTTAAGGATCTTGATTCCCCAAGTGTAACATCAAAGGGTGGGTATGTCTGGATACTGGCACATGCAGTGGGAAAAATAGAGTGAAGGGGGTGAAGGAGATGGTAAAGGGTGATTAGGAAGGTAGGAAGCAAAGCTGAGTGGGCCAGTGCTGAGAACTGATGGTAACTGGGAAGTTTAACATGGCAGACTGAATACACTTGTTTATCTCTGCTCCCTCCCAAAAACTGATAAAAGAAACAAGAAGATACAACCCTACAAGGATTAAAAGAAGGAGATACAGCAGAAAAAGAGTTGTCAAGAATTTTGGAAGGTGAAAAATGAGTAGAGAGTGGAACTGAGTTAGCAGGACCAGATAAAGCCATACTTAAATCCCTAGAAGGAGGTGGAGGAGCCAACAAGAATTCAACCCATTCCCACTGCTGGATTCCCTAATTTAAAAGGTGGAATAGGCACTAATAAACTCTGACATGGTTCTAGATGATAGGATTGTGCGTGTTTTTTTTCAAAATTTCTGAAATGATCAATTATTACTAAAGGGAAAATTTTTTCTAAAAGAAGATTTCAGGTATGGGACAGTTCTAGATAATGGCAAAATCCAGGCAGAAATAAAGGGAGCAGAGTGTGGAATAGAGACAAGTCCCTTATACTTGAATATATACTTGAATATACTGAACCCAGTCTATATAATATATTGTCAACATGCATATTGAAATTGACCAAGATGGTTGTACAACTGCAAACTCGTGAGAAAGTAGGCCTGGGAGATAGAGGATGGCAAGGAGATTCAGAAGTGAGGAAGGGCTGTGCACTATGGAAAACAAACACATGAGCTGTCACTAGTATTGTTTCTTGTATCATCACTTGTATTATTTTGTATTTTGGATGACAAAAAAATTCGCTATTAAAAAAAAAAAAGAAGCAACAGACATTCCTAAACCATGGGGAGGGCTACCCTACAAAGCTGTCTCCTTGGCATTTTCTGCAATTCCAGAGCAGGACTGCCGCTCAGGCTCCAAACATCTATGAGATTTTTGAGCATTCACATGAGCCAAGAGCCTGGAATACAGCAATAGGCTCCCTATGTGCACTTCAGACTTGGTCCTGCACGGCCTTGCCAAGGAAGGAATTCTGATATCATGGTCTCATTCCTGTTTTTCGTCATGTTTCATCTGTATCAGGAAAAGTGAAAGTGGACAGGAAGATGAAACAATAAATTTCTAGGTGTGCCAAGTGAATCATACACATTTATACAAGGAGCTGCAATACTCTTAATTAAAAAGAAACATGTTTTTACTTGATAATGCTTTCTTGACCTTTCATGGGCTCTGAATAATTCAAGAAGAAATACACACTTCCTAAACCTGAGTTTCAAGGACCTTGCTTCACCCTGGTTTACTCAGTTTTTACATGTTCTCACTCTTTCCATACTTTTACCCTTTTCACTTTCACCAGGGGCACTTCCTTGTTGGACCTATCATGGCTTACTCCCATTTTCACTTTGGGGCTTTTAGTATAACCCATCTTCTGTTTATGTCACTGATGCTTTAGTTCAATTAACAAGAATATATTGCAATATGCTGTTTTCAGCACCATGCTAGACACTGAGAGGATTTATCAGACAATGATAAACAAGGGGATGGAGAGGCAAAGAGAAATAGAAATATTTAGAGGTAAAAATCAATATCATCCTGCTCATTTTATTAGGGATTAACTAAAATGCTCTCTCTGAAAGCTACTAAATAAGTAGGATATTAAAACAAATGATGCTAACTCCATGCACTTATTAAATACGTATAGTTTCCTCAACTTGATCTATTTTCATTCATACATCTATATCTACTTTGATCTAAGAATATAATTTTATTTACATTATGGAATATATGTGGTTAGAATGGTCTAATTGAATTAGGAGAGAATTTTAGCTTAAAAAGTGGCTACCTAATGCAAAACTTCTCTTTTCCCTTTTTATTTTCTTAAACAAGCTAGTTTATAATTCTGTTATCTTTCCTCATCTATTGAATAGAGTCACCTGGCAATATTTTGAATTTATTTTGACACATTGTTTTGACGCACTCTTTCCACAAGTTAGTAATGGTTATTAGTCTAATTTTGGTATCTACTTGATCTATTTACCGTGAATACAAGGAGGACTCAAGCCAAACTTTTAGGGCCCAATATTCAGGTTTCAGAAATACTGGTAATTCTGACTGGTAGTTTTTTGAAATGTATGCCAAGCCCTGTTAAAAGATGCTGTAGAGATGTTTGTACAACTATATAAAGTTACTAAAATTATTGAATGTTTTAAACAGATGTTTCTCTTTAAGCTATAGGGAGAGATCCACAGCTTAAGTCCTATGGATCAATGAACATTATAGTATCTTATAAAATAGCTAAAGATTCCATGAGCTTTGTCAAACTGTGTTTTCCCTCTGTTATACTTTAGCTTTGTTTCATATCTTTGTCTCACTTCCCTTGGAGTACAACTGCAAGATATCTCAACAGCTAGAGTCTTATATGAAATACTTGATAAATAACTCTCGTTTGTATTAGTCCTGAGTGTAAAAAAAAAGAGTGAAACAAAGTACCTTAAAAAATAATAAGAAAAAGTAAAGAAAATGTGTATAGATTGAGAAAGTAAAGGGACAGTTCCATTTAAGGAAGTATTAAAGGGCAGAAGATGGTGAAAGCATGCAGAGTGAACAGGACTGGATTGAGAAGTATCAGAAATGAATAGCAACAATTCAATTTCTGTTGGCTTAAGCGGCAAAGTGATATCATTTAAGGGACACTTAAAAACCAGAATAGTCAGTTTTTCCTGGGAACTGCATTTTTACTTTGGTTGACTGGCTAAGTCAGAAATGTGCACGTATATTCAAAGCTGTATTACTCAGAATTTCCAGAATTATAAAAAAATCTCACTGGTTAGATCCAGGCTTGTTTGGGGGTGAGTGATCCCTTGCAGCCTTCAGACAGTATGCCATTTTTTGCTCTTCTTGTGTACATGATGAATATCAGAAACTGAAAATACTTCATAAGAGCTTTATACATTAGGGAGACCTGTCTGAAGCACTTAGCATACTCTTGCAAAGCTAGAAGGCAAGAACGTAATGTGTTAATTCTTCCTTGAGGTCACTCTTCAGCAATTTCTAAGTTTAACAGAATCAGAAATTGAATTCAAATACCACTTCTTGCATTAGATTCACCCATCTACTTATACTCTATTTCTTTATACTTTAAATATTCTGTAGGTTCATCATATCCCCCCCTTTATTGTGGTTCTCTTTGACTACAGAAAATGGGTTTGTGTTCTTTTACATATGGAGATTGGTGTATGTTTCAAAATTTTTTACTTTGAAATAATTAAGGCTCAATATAAGTTGTATAAATAGTATAGAGTCTTGTGCACCCATCCCCTAGCTTTCCCAAAAGGTTGCTACTCTCTAGCAACCTTGTCTATGGTTTTGGCTAAGATATTGGTAATTTTTCATGTGCCTACTTGCCATCCATATTATACCTTTGGTGACATGTCCATTCATATATTTTGTCCATTTTATAATAGATTATTTTGTTTTGTTTGTTTGTTTTTTGCTGTTGAGTTTTGAGAGTTCTCTACATAGTCTATGTGTATAAAAATATATATTAGGTACATAGTTTGCAAATATTTCTTCCTGAATCTGTAGTTTGTCTTTTCATTCTGTTAATAGTCATTCATAGTGCAAAAGCTTTTTATTTTGAGGAGGTTCAACTTATTGGTTATTTTCTTTTATGTATCACACATGTAATACCATTCTAAGAATCTTTGTCCTCAATCCCAAAGATGTTTTATGTTTTCATCTAGAAGTTTCATAGTTTTATGTTTTACATTTAAATCCATGATCTATTGGGAGTTAGTGTTTATATATTACATTTAAGTCAAGGTTCATATTTTTGACTACAGATGTCCAGTTAATTGTTCCAACACCATTTATTAAAAAGACTATCTTCCTCCACTGAATTGTTTTTGAACCTTTATAAAAAATCAATTATCATATTGAAAAAACTTCCTTCTATTTTTAGTTTTGGAGCTTATTTATTTAGGATTTTTATGCCATCCTCAGAAATTGACACATTTGTCATTATAGAATATTTATTTTTATCTCTGGTAATTCTCCTTGTTTTGAAATTTTCTTCATCTGATACTGATATAGCCAGGCCAGCTGACTCTGCTAATTTACATGGTATGTCTTTTTTATCATTTTGCTTTTCACTTCTATATCATTATATTTAAAGTTTATACATTATAGAAGACATAGAGTTGGTTGTTGATATTTTTATATGGAGACCATCAATCTTTGCCTTTTTGTTAGTGTCAACAGCTTTTTATTTATAAAATATGCTAATATTTATAAATGTAAAGTATAATTATGTTTATATGTAATATACATATTGTTATGTTTGTGTTCACCATTTTGCTATTTTTTTCTATTGTTTCTCTCTGCTTTCTGTTCCTTTTCTACTATTTACCCTCTAGTGACAAGTTAGTTATACTTCTTTGTATAAATTTTTAAAAATAATTGGTCTATTGATTGCAATATTAAGTATGACTTATAACAGTCTATTTAGATACTAATATTATGGTACTAAAGAACTTTATGATAGAAAAATTGCATTAGACTTCTCCATCCTATGTGCTGTTTTTGTTTCTTTTACCTTTCATATATAAATCCCTTAAAATAATCTTATATTTTATTTAAATAATTACACGTCTTTTGAAAACAGCCTGTTGCTAAGGCTAAGTTCCTGGAGAGTACATTTGAGAGATGGGAACTCCTGTCTTCTATCCAGTCTCCACTCGTGGAATGTTGGCTCTACCAAAGACACAGCATCTTGAGAATGTTGGGGCTCTGAATATCCCTACTTCAGCTCATGCAATGTTGGTTCCATACCAGGAGAGGCAAGCCAAAATGGCATCAGGCTACTTTCTCCACCAACACCAAGCACTTAGCTCTTAGAGTGAGTGTATCACTCAGAGAGAAGCTTATTTTTGTCCCTCTTCCCTTCCCACCTCACCCCTTTGACACCCACTTCCAGATTTCTGGCTCAGAAATTTCTCTGGGTGGAGAAGCAGGTTATAAGAAGTTAACTCCTAATCTCTTCCCAAAGGGACTAACTTCATATAAAACAGAACTTGGAGAGGTTCTGCTTAAAGGCAGAATAGTAAATGTTGTGGCAAAAGGCAATGGGAAGAGATTCAAGATAAGGATAAACTGTAAGCTCTAGTTTTCAGGAAATAAGACAACTCCTTCTCCCACCCCCTTTAAATTGTTAACAAATTATATTTATACATTGTGTTCCCATTAACATAGTTTCAGAATGACTATATTATGCATTTGTCTTTTAAATCATGTAGAAAATAAAACAAGTGTTACAACTAAAGAATGTATTGGCACTGGCTTTTAAACTTATCTATGTAGTTTACCTTTACCAATGTTCTTTATGCCCTCATATGGCTTTGAGGTATTGTCTAGTGTTCTTTCATTTTAGACTGAAGGATTTTCTTTAGCATTTCTTGTAGGTCAGGGCTATAGGCAAAAAACTCTCTTAACTTTTGTTTCTGGGGATGTCTTAATTTGTGCATTTCTAAAGGATGGTTTTGCCAGACTTGCAATTTTTCCTTCATATTTTTTTTCTTTAAGACTTTAAATATTTCATCCCACTGCCTTTTAGCCTTCATGGTTTCTTATGAGAGGTTTGCTAATAATCTCATTGAGAATACCGTATACATGAGCAGTCACTTTCTCTTGCTATTTTTGGTATTTTCAGCTTATCTTTGTTTTTCACTTGATTTTAATGTGTCTGAGTGTTGATCTCTACATTATTCTGCATGGAGTTTGTTGAGATTTTTTGGTATGTGTAGATTCATATCTTTTATCAAACTTGCAAGGTTTTCAGCCATTACTTTTTCAAACAGTGTTTCCTCACTTTTCTTTCTAAAGGACTCCCATACAGTAATACATTGATCTGCTAATAGTGTCCAGACAATCCCTCAGACTGTTTACTTTTCCTCATTCTTTGTTCTTTCTGGATCTAAGACCGGGGAATTTCAATTGTTTATCTTCAAGTTCACAGATTTTTTTACCTGCTCATGCCTGCCATTGAATACTTCTAGGGAATTTTTTATTTCAGTCATTGTAATTTTTTTCAGTTACTGTAATTTTCTAATGTCTATTTATTTTTGAGAGAATGAGAGAAAGAGAGAGAGAGAGAGAGCGCGCATGACAGGGAGAGACAGAGGGAGGCAGAGGATCCTAAGCAGGCTCTGTTCTGACAACAGAAAGCTTGATGAAGGGCTTAAACTCATGAACCGTGAGGTCATGACTTGAACCAAACTCGGATGCTTAATCGACTGAGCCACCCAGGCACCGCTGGTTATTGTAATTTTTACTTCCAGTGTTTCTTTTTTATTCCTTTTATAATATTTTTATCTCTTTATTGATGTTCTCATTTTGCACATACATCACTTTTCAGATTTCCTTTACTTCTTTGTCCATAGTCTTCTTTAGCATTTTGAGTATATTTAACACAGTTGCCTTAGGTATTTATCCAGTAGGTATAATGTTTAGACTTCTTTAGGGCCAGATTCTGTCAACTTTTTGTTTTCCTTTGAATGGGCCATACTTCATTATTTCTTTGTATGCCTTATGATTTTTATTGTCATTTTTATTTTGTTGAAAATAAATGTTGAATATCATTATGTAGCAATGCAGGAAATCAAATTTTTCTCTTCTCCAGGGTTCTCTGTTGATAACCATTGAGGGCTTCAGTCATCCGACTGTTTTACGGTGTTTCCAAACTATTTTTGCCGAGATTGTATTCATTGTCAAGTATCAACACTGAATTCTGTCTATTTTCTCAGTTGTCAGTCAATGACCTGACAGATTTCCTTAAATTAGTAGAGCCAAGAGGATGAGCATATATACCACTCTCTTAGTTTTTTGCAGCTTGGCACGAAGTTTGATCACTTCCTCGTCACTAAGATGCACTGCATAAAACAGCCTTAGCTTTTATCAGCATGTTGAGCAGAGTCCAGAACCTATATGTCTGTCAGAGGTGCAAGCCTAGGGTTCTCTCTGGTCTTTTCTGATCATGGTCTAGTCCTGGGCACTACATCTACTTCAGGAAATGTGATGGGTCTTCTGAACAGGTATTCCCCCAAGAAACTTTATTCCGAGGCTTTTTTTCCTTTTATTTGGGGGGGGGGGGCGGTAGGTTTTTGGTTTGTCTGCTACTTGTTCTGTCCACCAGGTTCTTATTTCTATGATAGGTCTTTTTTTTTTTTTTTAATTTTTTTTTCAATGTTTTTTATTTATTTTTGGGACAGAGAGAGACAGAGCATGAACGGGGAGGGGCAGAGAGAGAGGGAGACACAGAATCAGAAACAGGCTCCAGGCTCCAAGCCATCAGCCCGGAGCCTGACACGGGGCTCGAACTCACGGACGGCGAGATCGTGACCTGGCTGAAGTCGGACGCCCAACCAACTGCGCCACCCAGGCGCCCCTCTATGATAGGTCTTTAATCACCTTTCTAGTTTTTTCTATGAAAATTGATCTATTCATGTTTTCCCCAACTGGGGTAAATTTTAATAATTTTTATTTTACCTGTAAAATATATATTACTTCTTAGGTTTTCAAATTTGTTTCAATAGAGCTGCATGTAGTATTCTCTTACAATTATCATCTTTCTTGTATCCATAGTTATATCTTCTGATCCCCAACATTGCTTATTTTTTTTTTTTTGCTTGCTCCATCTCTTCTATTCCTTCACACCTTCTCTCCTTCCCTCTCTTGCTCTCTCTTTCTTTTTTTTTTTTTTAAATTTTTTTTTCAACGTTTTTTTAATTTATTTTTGGGACAGAGAGAGACAGAGCATGAACAGGGGAGGGGCAGAGAGAGAGGGAGACACAGAATCAGAAACAGGCTCCAGGCTCCGAGCCATCAGCCCAGAGCCTGACGTGGGGCTCAAACTCACGGACCGCGAGATCGTGACCTGGCTGAAGTCGGACGCTTAACCACCTGCGCCACCCAGGTGCCCCTCGCTCTCTCTCTTTCTTACTTACATGAAGGTTCAAGGGAGGATTTATTTGTTCCCTTTTCTATTTTTTATTTTTCTATTTAATAAATTTCAGCTTTTTTCTCTTTTTATTCCTAGTTTCTAATTATTTTTTATTTTAATGTATCTCTCAATTTTACTGTTATTTCTTAATAAAAACATTTAAAGGCATGTTGTAAACTCTTTCTTTGGCACAACTTTCTTTGTGTCCAAAGATTCTATTATGAAATTTTTATTGCTTTCCATATAGTTTGCTTTTTCTCCTTTTCTTTCTTTTTTTTAGAAATGTTTATTTTGAGGGGCGCCTGGGTGGCGCAGTCGGTTAAGCGTCCGACTTCAGCCAGGTCACGATCTCGCGGTCTGTGAGTTCGAGCCCCGCGTCCGGCTCTGGGCTGATGGCTCGGAGCCTGGAGCCTGTTTCCGATTCTGTGTCTCCCTCTCTCTCTGCCCCTCCCCAGTTCATGCTCTGTCTCTCTCTGTCCCAAAAATAAATAAACGTTGAAAAAAAAAATAAAAAAAAAAAGCTTTAAAAAAAAGAAATGTTTATTTTGAGAAAGAGAGAAAGCACAAGCAGGGGAAGGGAAGAGAGAGAGGGAGAGAGAGTATCCTGAGCAGACCTTGCTCTGTCAGCTTGGAGCCCAGTGCTGGGCTTGATCCCATGAACCATGAGATCATGACCTGAGCCAAAATCAAGAGTCAGATGCTTAACCAACTGAGCTACCCAGGCACCCTGATTTTTCTTTTTAATTTCCTCTTAAATTTAAGAGCTATCTGGGAATGTGTTTCTAAATTCAAAATATTAAGTTTTTATTATTAATTTTAATTTTTAGATTATAGTCAGAGAATGATTTTTTTCTAAGTTTATTTATTTTGAGAGAGTGAGAGCGGGGGAGGGGCTGAGAAAGAGAGCATGAGTGAGAGTGAGAGCGAGAGCAAGAGAGGGAGACAGAGAGAGAGAGAGAGAATCCCAAGCATGCTCCACACTGTCAGCATGGAGCCCTATGTGGGGCTCAAACTCATGAACCATGAGATCATGACCTGAGCCGAAATCAAGAGTCAGACACTTAACTGACTCAGCCACCCAGGCACCTCCAGAGAATGTGATTTTTAAAAATATGTTAAATGTTCAATGGATTATAAATAAATAATGTCCCTTAAATCATAAGTGTATATGTATGTATTACATGAAATTATATGGATCTACTGAGTCAAGGTTTTTGATTGACTTATGCTGTTCCCTTAGCTTTTTTTTTAAACCAGGAGTGAAGGGATTTATACATCTGTCCAATACACTACATGTAGAGTTCAAAGTCTTTCTCTAAAATTTCATTTTTAACATCTCTTTCTAAAACATTTTATATAGTCATATGCAATGTTTTTGAGCCATAGAGGTTATAATTGCTGTATCTTTATAAATTGTGTCTTTTATAATTATATGATGTTGTTTTTTATTTTGTTTACTTCTTTTAATAGTGAATTTTAAATCATGATTTTTCAATACCGATATTTCAATTTTGAATTTTTTTGTTTTGCTTAGATTTAACTGGTGTTTCTTGGTCTATCTCCTTAATTTCTAAACCATCTTTGCCACTATATTTTAGGTGTGTGTGTGTGTGTGTACATGTGTGCATGTGTGTTAATAAAAAGTATGTAGATTTTATTTTAACAGCCATTTTTTACTATCTTTTTTCTCTGGTTTGGAGAAAATGGTCTGTTTCCTGTCAGTATAAGGAGTCATGCTTATTCATTCCATCTAATAGAGTCCATCTAATAGATTACATTTACTTAAAAAATTTTTTTAACATTTTATTTTATTTTATTTATTTTTTTGACAGACAGAAAGAGACAAAACATGAACAAGGGAGGGGCAGAAAGAGGGAGACACAGTATTCGAAGCAGTCTTCATTTCAGGCTCTGAGCTGTGCACACAGAGCCAGCCACGGGGCTCCAACCCACAAACTATGAGATCATGACCTGAAGTTGGACGCTCAACTGACTGAGCCACCCAGGCGCCCCAGATTAAATTTATTTTGCATTAGTCTTCTCTGTTTCTAGTTCTACTTTTTTTCTTTGCTAGTTGGATCAAATTATTATTCTTTTCATTTATTCCTCATGTTTAGTGAAAGTCCTACCTTACTCCTCTGTTCTGTTAATATCTACCTTCCCCCTCCCCACTCTCGTAACCACACCCATATCTTTCATAGTGTTTGAAAATAAAATACAAATGCATTCTCCCACAACATAAACTATCCCCCATTTCTTTTGAACACAAATAAGATGAGAGATCTGTAAAGTATTTTTACTCTCCCCTACACCCCTTCCTTCCCACCCCCACCTCAGACCACCAAGTGTCTTTCTTCTCTCTCCAACCTCACCCCCAATTTCTACATTTTGCTGAAGTAGATTAGAAATCTTTATTCTACAATGTTTGGACTATATCAGGATTTTCCTTACATCATTTTTCTTCCAACTCAAGATTTTAAAGCATTTATATATAAGTTTATTCTTGTTAGTGTCCTCTTTTTGATCAAAATACCTATAGTCCATATTAGCCTTTTCACTCAGACTTAAAAGTAGAGGGGAAGTGAGTTTCTCTTAGGGCACATGTTTCCAATACTTTTATTTGTAAAACATTGTTTTAAATGTGAAGTATCATTTCATGGTATATACCCATTCTATTGTATATTCAGATCTCATCACTATCTAACATGTTTATATTTCAGTTATTTATCTTGTTTATTGACCCTCTTACTCTGCGAAAAGGGCCTCATATAAGGTCCATTAAGACAGAGATTTTTGTCTTAATTGTTCACTGCTGTATCCCTAACACCTGCCACCGTACCTGGCACATATGGGAACTCAGATATTATTTGAATGAATGTATAAAATAATTGAATGTGTATCAAAGTGTAGATATGATTTTTTCTTTTTCTTTTACATGTTTTTAAAGTGTTTCTAAAAGAAATATTTCTAAGTTTAAGAAATCAAAGTAAACTTTTTTCTTCTTCCCTCCTTTTCTCCCTTTTTTCCCTCCGTCCCTCCCTCCCTCTTTCCCGGCTTAATGGAATAGACTTCCTACACCAGACCTAGATCTGAGGCTAGGATTTGTTAGATATTACCTGAATGTTTTTAGAGATATCACTTAACTTCTCTAAAAATTTTATCCTATAAAGTAGAGATGATAAAAAATGCTTTTCCATACCACAAGGTGGGTGTGCATACCAAATATAACAATGCATACAAAAGGACTTTTAAATATATCGTTATCATGCATGCATTAAATATCACACCCTGATTGGAAATTTCTTTTGTTGCATGTTGGTGAGAATCACAGGCACAGCCTAAAATGTATACTACTTAAAGGATAGGGAAGATATGTTGGGTTTATGAAGTGATTGGCAAATGCTTTTCCTTCAGCCCAGATTGTTCTTTCCCAAATATTCATAAGGCTCACTCTCTTACTTCATTTGGACCATGTTCATATGTCTCTTCAGAGAGGACTTTTTTTTTTTTTAACACAGAAGTCTCTTCTGGTCAATCTCTATCACTTTGCCCTGCTATACATTTTATGATAGTACTTAACACTCTTTAACATATTATATAACCATTCTTTATTGCCTTCCTCATTCACTTTGATGTAAACTCCAGAACAGTACATATTTTTACTTTTTACTCACTGTTGTGTTCCCAGTGCCTAGAATAGTGCCAAGCAGGTGGGGATCCTTTAATAATTTTAATCAAATGAGTAATTTAGTAGTTGAAAAAACCATCACTAACAAATTAATAAGTTTAATTTGTCTCAGTTACCCAAGTAACTTGTTTATGTTTGCCAAGACTTGTTAGAAAAAAGAGAACTAACAATTTTGAAGAAAACAGAATTCCTGGAAAATTGAACTTCCATATTAGAAAAATTTTTAAATAGAAAACCGTTTACTTGATGCTTATTTTGTTTTATATTTTCCTGAACTTTTATTACTTTCAAAGAATCAGTTGTTCAAAATGAAACAAAATTATTTCAAGTTTACATCTTTGTAAGAACTTTTCCTATTATATAGTATGTATGCATATATATATATATATATATATATATATATTGTCATACCACATGTCATGAAAAGAATGGTTTTTCAGATTTTTGCCAGTCTCATCACATTCATAATTTTTGGCCACAGCCACCTACCTCTCACATGTCATTTTAATTTTCACTAATCCAACTTAAACCAACTGTCTCTACTATTTTTAACTTATCCTTGTCCTTAGTACTAATACTTATGAAATCTCAAGTTTGATTGTTATAATTTTTAAATATACATACAGTAAGTTAAATATATGGTTATTAAAACAAAAAGCTCTTCTATGTATGCCCCAGTTATGCCCAGTGCAGTAGAATTTGTGACAGAGTAATGGAGAATATGGCAATGGATTATAGCAGCAAGTGAACATCCATGTGTCAGTGAAAGCTCTCTGCGGCTTGACTTATTCATGTGAAAAGTGAGAGAATGAAATGGGTGGGCACTAAGTTCTTGGTTTTCTTCTCATAGCCTTTCTTCAAACAGTGTTGACTGGATCTAGGAAGACTTCCCAGGAAAGACTGAAGCTAGTTTCCTGGCACCCCAACTCATCCATGAGTGAGGAAATTACTCCCCAGGACAAGGATAAAATAAGGATTTTATTATGGAATTCCAACTAGATCACGTAAGTATTAAGTACATCTGCACACATAGAATGAAACAGAAATACAAAGCAATTAACTATTATTCCTACAACATACCTCATTTCTCTGGAAATTTTCTTATACTTTTTGGGAGGATTAAATTATCTGGATGAGCATTTTCCATTTACCCCCTACTTATTAGAACCACTTGATTTTAGTGAAGTGTTCTCAACTAGAACGTTCCTGAGGACCATATCCAGATCAAGCAGCCCACCAAGGGCATTTTCACATGCAACAAAAACTGTGCTAAATGCCATCAAGGGCACCAATGCTATTTCTAGGACTTATGCTGCGCTGGGGAAGATGTGGCCATCCATAAGCACCTCACAATCATTGCAAAGTTTTCATAGGAATGACAATATTGAAACCACACATTTTTATACACTTGTTATTTGATATACTACATAAACTGACATACTACTCTTTGATATCTATATCTATATCTATATCTATCTATCTCTCTATATATATATCTTCCTATTTTTACAAATGCTATTTAATTTTGCAACAATTCTGTGTGGAAGAGTAGCTGTCATTAACCCCTTTTGTGCTTTAGGATTTGTAAAAGAATACTGCAAGTTCCAAAGTAACTATGGGGCAATTTGGTTCTCATTGGTGTCCTTCAGCCCAATGGGCATAATACTGTTTATTTCTAGAAAATAAGTAATAAAGTATAAAATATGAAAATTAAAACTATATTGATAGGGAAAATAGGAGGAAATACTTGGAATAAAACTGCCCTAGGAATTCTGGTGACCTGGTTGTATGGCTGCTACTTAGAGAAAGATGGGCAAGTGGGATTTAGTGCTTCCATGATTCTATTAGTTTCCTGATCACTTAGTTGAGCCATTTTGTCTACAAGTTTCAGAAAGCTAATTCAAACTAGTTTATGCAGCTAATAAGAATAAAAATGAAAATAAAATAATTTATTAAGTCACGTAACAGAGAAGCCCATGGGTAGGGCTGGTCAGGCAGATTAAGTCCTGGCATTCAAATATTATTTTCAGGGCCTTCCCTCTCTCTCTCTCTCTCTCTCTCTCTCTCACACACACACACACACACACATCCTCATAAGCAGGCCATCTCCACACACTGCCATGAGCAGCTAGAGATTATATAATCTTTTATCTTTAACAAGACCATCAGAAAGTTTATCTTTTTAATGCATAGATTAAATAGATTATATAGATAAAATTCCTGGAATTCTATTGCTTGAAAACAATATAGAATCTGTGCAACATAGAACATAGCATAATCCCTTGAACAAAAGGGTTGGTAGGTGTCATCTATTTTTCAGCTCAGCCACATGCACTGACACTAGGTGAGGGAAGCATCCCTCAAAGCACATCAGAGTGCTTTCACCAGAAGAAAGGGGAGATGTGTGCTCTCAGATAAGGTAAGACAAAAACGTGTCCAGTAGGCTTGTGTTCTGCCAGTCACTGAGGGTTGGTAGAATGTCCACAAGCAGTTACAACTCCAGAGGGGAATTCCAAACTTCAGAAAGCCTTGAGTAGACCATAGAAAATTCCAGAGAATATAGCAAATATATCTTATAACTTAGGATTTTTATCTTCATACCTTTGAACTTATTTCTTGAAAAGAGAAGTTCTACTCTATAAGTGCCCCCAAGGGCTCTGTGTGGATCATGCTAGGTGCTGTCCCTAGAAATGGTGCTAGGAGAGCAGGGAACAGGCAAGCGTCCTTCAAGGTAGGATGAGTTGTTGCTGCCCTGGAGTTTGGTAATGGAACTCACTGCTAGCGGGACCCATTTCAGAGAAGAGCCCTTGCAGATGGGAGCAGCTGTTGGGAGCCTGTGCTGGGAGCCACTGCCAAGAAAAATTGCCAGAAGGAGCTGCTGGGAAGCCACTGTGGGAGCAGAGGGAATTGTCAGGAGTCTCAGCCTTCTTCATCATACCATTGGAAGTAACCACAGAGGTCAGGCAAGAAAGTGATTGTGTTTCTCTCTAAATACCATGTGTGTACATCTGTATCTACATTGACATTTAGATACAGATGTCAATATCTTACATATTTATTTGTGTTCCATGCCACAGTAGAGGACAACTTTGTTCCTTTCATTACTTACTTAGTTAATGTTTATGTATGCCCTCTCTGAAAAAGATGAAATAAAAAGAAAAATTTCAGGGATGCCTGGGTGACTCAGTAGGTTAAGCATCTGACTCTTGGTTTCGTCTCAGGTTGTGATCTCACCGTTGGTGACTTCAAGCCGTGCTGACAGTGCAGAGCCTGCTTAGGAGTCTCTCTCTCTCTTTCTCTCTCTCTCTATCTCTCTCCCTCTCCCTCCCTTCCCCTCCCCTGCCGGTGCGCGCGCTCTCTCTCTCTCTCTCTCTCTCAAAAATAAATAAATAAATAAATAAATAAACTTAAAAAAAATTTAACTTTGTACTGTTGTGATTGCCATCTAGTGGAGAAAAGAAGTATGTAAATAAATGTTTAGAATGCAGTGTAACAGGAGTAGTTACAAATGTCTTTGGAAGCCCAAGGGAAAAGCTGCCTTTGCCTGAAGGACTTCAGTAAGGCTTTATGGAAGAGGACACATTTCATCTGGGTCTTATTGAATGGAATGCCCAGAAATTCTAACAGGAGTACAAACCTGTTGTAGAACTAGAAACCAGGCTTCTTCATGTTTCAAAGTGTCACCTAGGGAGAGATGGTTGTGTACATCACAACTTAAATGAAGAAATAAAGTAACTAGCTCTCAAAAGCATATAGGTTAAGTGCCAGGTAAATATTTTGGAAAATATATTTCATGGAGTAAAAGAATATTTCTAATGTTTGATATGTACTTCATAATACATAGTTGCCTCCCAAAGTTTGATATGATCTATTCCTAGATAAGGTGGATTAAAATTAATAAATATAATTGATTTTACCTTATGTTTTTCTAATCCCTATTCCTTCTCACTCACATCATTTTTCTAGATTTCTTCTCCAGAAGCAGGAAAAACATGGCCCCATTGCCTGATTGTTATCGTTTAAGAAACTACTATTTAAAATTTTTTAAATATTTATTAATTTTTTTAAAAAATGTTTTAGTTACTTTTAAGACAGAGAGAGACAGAGCATGCGTGGGGATGGGGCAGAGAGAGAAGGAGACATAGAATGTGAGGCAGGCTCCAGGCTGAGCTGTGAGCACAGAGCCTGACGTGGGGCTCGAACTGAGGAACTGTGAGATCATGACCTGAGCTGAAGTTGGACGCTTAACTAACTGAGCCACCCAGCTACCCCAATGTTCATTTATTTTTGAGAGAGAGAGACAGAGCACGAGCATGGGAGGGGCAGAGAGAGAGGGAGACACAGAATCTGAAGCAGACTCCAGGCTCTGAGCTCAGCACAGAGCCCAATGTGGAGCTCAAACCCATGAACCATGAGATCATGACCTGAGCTGAAGTCTGGCACTGAAGTCCACCCAGGTGCCCCAAGAAACTACTATTAAATAACAATAGATCTTCAGCATTCAATTAAAGTTATGTCATAGACACCATACTATGTAATTTATAGCTATTAAGCTGCTTGATCCTACCTTTAAAATACTACAAGGATTGTAGCATCAGTAATCTCTTCTTATAGTAAACAAGCTGAAGATTTACAATTTTAATCAAGTATCATGATTGGTGACAGTGCTACCATCCTAGCCAGGCTCTCTAATTTCAAATGATCCAACACTAAAGTAAAGTAACTAAAAATCAGAGAAAAGCAATTGTTTTAAAGATGTCTGTTTTAAGATGACTATTTTAGTACTTTCTTAGCTTGAGTAAAATAATTTTGTCCTCCCAAATATGTTTCCTCATTTATAAAATGATGCCAAATGTCTTACTATCATGATGTCTCATGCTTTCTTTTTTTTTTTAATTTTTTCAAATGTTTATCTATTTTTGAGACAGAGACAGAGCATGAACAGGGGAGGGGCAGAGAGAGAGGGAGACACAGAATCAGAAGCAGGCTCCAGGCTCTGAGCTGGCAGCACAGAGCCCAACGCGGGGCTCTAACTCACAGACCGTGAGATCATGACCTGAGCCGAAGTTGGGCGCTTAACCGACTGAGCCACCCAGGCGCCCCTCGTGCTTTCTTTATCCAAACATCTAAAGACAAGACTGAAACTAAGGTCATGCAGAAATATTTTTAGTGATTCACAAATCAACATAGATCTCAGATAACCAAATACCAATTCATCCTGGAGCAGAACAGGTGCATTCTTGAATGTGGAAGCTAAACCATCTTGGTTGTCAGTTTGTAAGCCTTTTCAACTGCTTATTAATTTCTTCCAGTTCATCTCCAGCCTCGTAAAGTTTTATAAGCTCTAAGTGAGCCTTTCCAGACACTGAAGAAACTCTAGAAACGGAATTCCATCTCAGTCTGAAGTGCTTTTATTAACATGCAATAAAATTAAACACCATGTAATCTCGTTTATATGTAGAATCTAAAAAAAAATGAAATTAAAAAACCCAAACTCACAGAAAAAAAAAGAGATCAGACTTGTGGTTACCAGCAGTGGGGTTGGGGGAGGGGTAATCAAATGAAACTAGTCAAAGTACAACCTCTCAGTTACGAGATAAATAAGTACTAGGGATGTCATCTACCGCATGATGACTGTAATTAACACTGCTATATGGCATATTTGAAAGTTGTTGAGAGAGTAGATCTTAAGAGTTTTCATCACAAGGTAAAAAACCTTTTTTTTTCTTTTTTTCTTGTGTCTATATTAGATGATGGATGCTAACTAAACTTACTGTAGTATAATCATTTCTCAATATCTGTAAGTCAAATCATGCTTCTGTACACTTTAAACTTACATAGTGCTATATGTCAATTTTACCTCAATAAAACCAGAAAAAAGAACCAGTTTTACTGAGTGGCTGATACAGGAAGAGTGGATGGGGGATCTGCTAATTAGGTCATGAGCTATATATAATATGACAGTTTATCTGGTTTAATAAAGTATCTTATAAAATAATGTAACAGCTGGTAGGTCTCATTCCAACTCCCACTCTTATATTGGGCATTACAGCTTAAAGCTAAACACTTTAATGCTTCCCAGCTTCCTTATTTAGTTGACTGCCAACCAAGTGTTGAATAGACATGGCAAGCAGGCACAGTGGTCTAGCAACGAGAATTGTGGGGGTAGACTTAGGAAAAGTAGAGGTCCTGTCCAGGTTTGGCTGGTTTGCTGTTTGCATGGTATTGCTTGGACAGAAAGCCTCTCTGAACCTATCAGATTCCTAGTCTGTAGAAAGTGACTGGTGATCCCTGCCATCTGTATCCCTTATGAGACTAAAGCGTAGTGGTTAAAGTCAGAAGACATCACAGTTATAAGGTGTTCATTTTTTTCTTTTCCCAATGGCCATAAATAACTGCAATTTATCCCTCTTTCTTGATCAGTGCAGATTCTCTGAAAAGGTGTTGTAAAACCATTAATGGTATTGGTTATCAGTTTCTTTGTAAGAAGTTATCACAACCACAACCATCTATTATTTCACATCTTTCTCCAATTATATGATTAGGAAAGTCCTTGGTACTATTTACCTTGGTTCAGATAACCCCCACAAAAGTTACAATTAACTAAAGTCAGTTATCACAAGTGACTGAATAGGCCATTGCAAACTACAAAAGCCCAAATTAAATGCATACCCATCTTTGCCAATCACTGATGAAACAAATGACAAGGCAGTTTGTACACTCCATTACAATATTTTACATGTATCAAGGCTCTGCTCCTCAATGGCACCACCTCTAACCTTATATACTTAGATACTCCTGGGCTTGGAAGTGGTAGAGTGTGGGTAGAAGAAAAAACAAACACCTGTAAAACAGAATAAACCCACATGTACCTGAAGGATGACAAAAAGGTGATTTGCTTTTAAGTAATGTTCTCAAACTATGAAGAGTTTATTATTCCAAATCCCAAATTAGAGCTGCAATAACTCTGACCTTCTGATGTTCCTAGAGTTGGGTTTCAGAGCCAATTATAGAACTCTGGCTTCTGATGCTATTTGAAGAGCTCTTTGTGTCTGTAAAGCCTAATAGACTTACCTACTGAGAATAGATACCTGAATGTTTCGTAGGAGTCTATTCTGGCAGTTCAACCTTTGGTTAGCATTGCAACTTTGTCAGCACATAATAATAAAGGTTCCTTCCTTGACTAAAACACAAAAATAGGATTGAGCAGACAAAGGAGGTAAAAAACATAGACAGTATTCCTATCTTCGGACACCAGCATCGCTTTATTTCCTGTGGGTCAGTCTCTGATAGCGACCTACAGTGAGGTTTCCTAATATTTAATAAGTGAAAAGTCCTTTGGGATTCTGACAGCTAGTTGACTGACAGTCCTCATTTTTGTTGCTTTGAGTTTTCTTTTTTCTTTTATTTCTCTAGGAGGTATTTCAATAGGAAATTGGAGAGGCTGCACTGTAAATGTCTTCTTCAGTCAGCAAAGCGTGTTTAAAATAAGTACCCCTCAAATGACCTCTCTAACCACAGAAACAAAAATAAGCAAAAAATCCTCTGCTGGAGGAGAGACACCAAAGAAAAAAAACCAAAACAGACATTTGGAGAAACTAGAAGAGAGAAAATTACAGTATGATTTTGCACCTAGAACAAGTACTGTCTCATGAGATATATACATGAATTAAATTTTACTGCAACAGTGTGATGAAGAAATGGCTGTAATTGGAGAGAGAAAATTAAAAAAGGAAACAAGAGACTGGAAAAAGGGAAAACATCAGCAACATCAGGACACAAGTTGTAATGAAAACAAAGGGAAACAGATTCATTGACAGCAGATGGAATTAATCAAACATTTATCAGGCGCCTGATATAGCAAAGAAATGGGCTAAAATGCCCAGAGTTCTAAACTGATTAAGGTCTACTTTCTTATAACAGCTACATTTTATTGAGAGCTTACTATGGACGAAAACCTTACACACTTTATAAAAACATTTTCAATATCTTTATTTATTTGGTAGAATAATTTCATGTTACCAAAGAGGCAACTGAAGCTCAAGGCGTGTAACGTTCTCAAGGACACAACAGCAGTAAAGGATATAACTAGAATTCAAAAATGGATTGAATTCTAAAATCCATTTTCTCTCCAGTATACTCTGTGAACTTCTCACATTCAGGAATCAGACAAGTTTACAAATAACACAAGAAGTGATCATGGGAATCGCTGGAAAGAATCAGGAAAAAAAACAAACAAAAAAAACTAACATGAATATGGTACCTTAATGGTAATACTAGTGTTAGCATATATGTTTTTCAATATTATCCTAATCTTACTGAGGCATAGTCAATAATTGATAGTTATCATGATAATCCCAAACCATCAAAGAAAAAAAAGCTCAGTTTTGTTTTATATGCTCTATTTCCTAAAGAATAAAGCGCAAGATAATTTAGAACTTCCTGTAGAATTTCTTCAACTTCCCACAATCTCACCTGCAAACATATCTAAGTTTGAGCTTGTCACTATTTCTTTTCTCACCTACCAGAGGAAAAGTTTCCTTCCTCATTCATTACCTAAGTCAGTAATTATTTATTGAGTCCATGCCGTGGTCTATGCTGGACTCTAGGGAGAAAATGAAAAAAGAGAGACAAGATTCCTGTCCATATGGATTTACATACTAGGAGGGATAGTTAACAAATAGATGTTATATATAATGTTTAATTTTTATTCATTTTGAGAGAGAGAGAGAGAGAGAGAGTGAGCATGCACAAGTGGGAGAGGGGCAGAGAGAGAGAGGGAGAGAGAGAGAGAGAGAGAGAGAGAATCCCAAGCAGACTCCACACTGTCAGCACAGAGCCCAACAGGGAGCTCACCAACTGTGAGATCATGACTTGGCCAAAATCGGTCGCCTAACCGACTAAGCCACCCAGGCGCCCCCGCAGATTATATATATTATATAATATAAATGATATCATATAAATGATAATCATAACTATTTTATATGTATTTAACATATATATTTACATACGTCTAGATGATTGTTATTTATAGCATACTGTATTTATGATACTTATATACTTAATTTCTAGTTTTAGCAGACACAGAGGATATTAAATTATATTAAGTATTTTGCAGCATGTCTGGATGAACCAAGGAGCCAGGCTTAGAGGATGTGCAGTAAGGACTAACACACAACCCATGCCATGCCATGGCTTTATAAGTGATCCCAATGTGCCACCACTGGAAACTGACACCACAGTTTACAACAGTAATACTGTTTCATCATCACTATTCCTGAAAAGCAAGACGTTCTGGTTATATCCTCACCAAGAGATGGATTTTGCGGTACTCTTTCATTTTCTGATCTGAAGTTTCACACAGGCACATTGACTGCAAATTCTAAGTCACATGTCTCTCTGTCTTAGATGCAAGAGATCTTGGAAAAATGAGTTCTGGCTTCTGAATCTTGGAGAGATGGGATTCAGAAAGTGGGACATTCCACAAATACAAGAAGGTTATCAAAAGACACTGAGCGCCCTGTAAAAAACACAGCTGTGACAGGCGCTCCTTGCTGTGTCCCCAGTTCCCAGTCTCGTCCTTTCCTTAGTAGCCAAACTCTTACTAACCAGACTGAGTGCCAATGTGTTCCACTAACAGTACTTCCTGCTTCCCCCAATTCCTTGCAGTGAGGAGTCACCATCTGACACATTTGGAATTGATGAGTAACAGGGAAAGTCTTTGGGGGATTTTAGGAAAAATATTTCCTTTCTTTATGCAAATAATGCCCCTGTTAATTTTCCTCTTCTTTTTGGATCCACCTTGCAGCCATGACCTTAGATATGGGATTGCTGAGTCAAATAGTAAATGCGTAAAGTCTATTCCGAAAGGGTTGTACCAGTTGAATATCCATGAGAAATGCACCAGAGTATCTGTTTCCTCATTATCTAGCCAAAATATGTCAAACTTTTAAATTTCCCTTAACCTCATGGGTGAGAAATAGTATCTATGGTATAGTTTTAATTTGTGTGTTTGTAACTATGAGTGAGAGCAAAACTTTTATCCCATACTTAAAGGCTATTCATATATCTTTTTCACACTCTTTCTGTGTCGTATCTTTGCCATTTTTCTATCAGGTGTTTTTGTTTGTTTATTTTTGTTTTTGTTTTATACTTCATTCCATCCATTTTTAAAAGTGTTTCATATATTCTGGATAGAAGCATTATGTTGCAGATATTTGCTTCTAATGTCAGTTGTCCTTTGAATGTGTTTATGGGTTTTTTGTTTGCTATGAATGTTTAAAATATGCTATATAGTCATTTTTATTGACCTTAAATTGTATGGTCTGGATTTTCTTTTTTTTTTATTTTATTTTTTTCAACGTTTATTTATTTTTGGGACAGAGAGAGACAGAGCATGAACGGGGGAGGGGCAGAGAGAGAGGGAGACACAGAATCAGAAACAGGCTCCAGGCTCTGAGCCATCAGCCCAGAGCCCAACGCGGGGCTCGAACTCACGGACCGCGAGATCGTGACCTGGCTGAAGTCGGACGCTTAACCGACTGCGCCACCCAGGCGCCCCTGGATTTTCAATCATAGATAGAAAACCTTTCCTACACCCAGGTTATAAAGAAATTCACCCCTTTGTTTTTCTTTTGTTTTGTTTTTTTAGTACTAACGCTGTTTGCTTTTCCTTTTTCCTTTTTCCTTTTTGACATTTAGATTTTTGATTCATTTAGAGTTCTTTGGTAGCTCTGAGGTATGTATTTAATTTTGCCTTTTTCCAAGTAACAAAACTATTGTCTAGCACATTTTATTTAAAGAGTATCTTTTTCTCCTGCATTGATTTGAGATGCTACCTTTATCACATGCTAAATTTTCATATGCACTTGGATCTATTTCTGACCTTTATATTCTGTTCTTTTTGTTTATCTATTACTACTCTGGCCTACATTGTTTTAGTTACAGAGATTACACAATGTATTTTAATGTCTAGCAAGACTACATGTCTCTCAAGAGTTTTCTATTTCAGTTTTGTCTTGGCTTGCAAAATTTGTTTTTTCATACCAACTTTAGTATTAACTTGTCTAACTCCATAGAGTCTTATAGGTATTTTTATTGGAATTGCATCAGCTTTATAAGTCATTTAGGAAGAATTGACATCATTACGATGTTGAGTCATCCTATCCAAGAACAGAAATCTTTCCATTTCTTTAAATATACTGTACCTTTGTATCTTTCAGCAGTGGTTTAAAAACTTCCCTTAACCTATATGGGTTTTCATATTTTTTGTTGATTTTGTTCCTAAGTATTTAATCTTTTTTTTTACTATTGAAAAAAGGATTTTTCTCCCTACCATTATGTCCTATTATTTGAATATAGAAAGGTAATTAATTTCTGTGTATTAATTTTTATCTATTACTAAAATTTCTAAGTCTTATTATTGATGCATTAGGATTTTCTAGGCATACAAAAATTTTATCTTCAAATAGGGGTAGTTTCAGATTTTTAAAAACAATTTTATGTCTCTAATTGATTTCTCTTGTCTATTTGCATTGGCCAATAACAGCAGTACTAGGTAGAATGGGGTCAAGATTGTGGGCATTGTTGTTTTGTTCTTACTCTCAGTGGAAATATCTTTCAGGTGTATTTAGTAAGTAAGCCTAACTTGGGTTTATATATGTAGTTATGTTAAGAGAGTATCCATCAAGTTCTTTTTTCTTGATTTTTTTTGTTGTTAGAAATAGGTTTTTGTCATAGGATTTTTCAACATGAATAATTTCATGTTTTACTCCTTACATCTATTAAAATGGTGTTATGTTGATGGTTTTAGAATACAGAACAATCCTGCATTCATGTAATAAATTCCACTTGATCATGGAATTTCTTTAATGTGGTTTTTGTCCTCTGCTAGTAGTTTATCAAATATTTTACATTCATATTCATAAGTGATATTGATTCATAATTTTTTGTACTATCAGGTTCGGTTATTTTTGCTATATAAAAACAATTAGGAAGCTGTCCTTCACTTGTAGTGCTCTAGAACAATTTACAGAGCATTGTGACTACCTATGGTTTTTGGGCATTTCTTAGAAATCTCCTGTGAAACCATCCGGCCTGTGCTCCTGTGGGTTAGTTCCTTGATACCCTTTTCGATTGCCTATACTAAAATTAGTCTAAGTTTTAATTTTCAAACATGCTGCTTTTGTTCATCTATATTTCACGAGTAAATCATTCAAATACATTTGCATAGAGCCCTGCAAAGTGGCCTCTTAGACTTTCTAAAATTTTCTGCATGTCACTGTTTGCCTCTTATTATTTCTTATTTTGTATATTTGTGCCTTACCTTTTGCTTCTTGATCAAATTATCTTGGGGTTTGTCTACTTTGTTAATCATTTCAAAATTATACCTAATCTATTTCTTTTCTCTACCTCATTAATTCTGTTTTATCTAAATTATGATTTCCCTTTAATCCTTTGTTTACTTGCTTTTTTTAAGCTTGGAATTTAATTTTATTTAAATTATTTGATTTAATTGATAAAAGTGTATAGTACTATGAATTTTCCTCTGATCACTGTTTTATTTAATTAAAAAAATTTTTTTAACGTTTATTTATTTTTTGAGAGACAGGGAGAGAGAGAAAATGTGAGTGGGGGAAGGGCAGAGACAGAGGGAGTCACAGAATCTGAGGCAGGGTCCAGGCTCTGAGCCATCAGCACAGAGCTTGACGTGGGGCCCGAACTCACAAACTGGGAGATCATGACATCAGCCGAAGTCGGACGCTTAACTGACTGAGCCATCCAAGCGCCCCTGATCACTGTTTTTAGACGTATCCCATAAATTTTGATATGTAGTATTTTGTTAGCATCATTTCAGATTTTATTTTCTTTTTTTATCCAGACCTATTTAGTAGAAAATTTTATTAATTTTAAATGAATGAATCTTTAAAAATTTTTTTAAATAATGTTCTATTGCATGGTGGTTAGAAAACATTTTATAATATTTCTACATTATAGAATTTACTAATGTTGACTTTATAACCTAATATGTGATCAATATTTTGTAAACATTCAATTAATATACCTTGTTCCATGGTATACTTAGAAGAAGATCTATTCTGTAGTATCAGAATAAAACATTTGATATATATCTATAAAGTCTGTATGATTGTTTATGTTGTTTAGATCTTTAATGTTAACCAGTATTTATTTTTGTCCACTTTATCCATAGTATACTGAGAATGACATGTTAAAATTTGCTATCATTAGCTTATATCTGTTTTTTTTGCGTCTTGACTACTTTTTGCTTTAAAAAGGTAGTTGCTGTTGTTTGTTGCATAGATATTCACAAATGTGATATATTTTTTGTGACTTTTTACTCAACCGTTGAAGTTTCCCTTCTATTTATGAGTTTATTTTGGTATAAATAAACATATAAGAAGAAAAAATTACTCATGTAATTTCCAATCAGTAAATGTAAAAGGAAATATAGGAATATGAAATCACCACTGGGCTTACATCACAGTAACAATTTTTGCAGGCAAGATATACCAATGTATGTTGAATATTAAAATTAGTGGATAAAAATTTTAGAGTAAATACACTTTGCATAGTTACAAAGTATCTCTTTCAAGACACTTATATTAAATACGAAGGAACATACAGTAACTTTACAGAGGAGAAGCCCAGCAGACACCATCTAAGCAAGTAATTAGGGTTAACATCACCAGTAACGAGACATGGTGACATAAATCCCTTGATAAGAAGAAAGCCACAATGCTATGTTTATGAGATTCTTTCCAGACTCATCAGCTCGTTTCAACCATGAGAAAACTTAAGACAAATCCAAATTAAGGGACAAGTTACAACATAACTAATCAGTACTCTTCAAAAGTGTCACGATCATGAAAGATGAAAAACAAAAAAGACTGAAATTTTTACAATTAAATGCATTGTGAGACCCTGGATAGTATTAAGATACTATAGAAAAGGACATTCATGGAAAAAAAATGGTGGAGTTCAAATAAAGTCTGTAGTTTAATTAATAATATATTTCCAATGTTAATGATCTGTTCTTGGTAATTTTACCATGGTTATAAAAAATATTAACATGAGAGAAAGCACTTTGAGAGATAAAAGGAAATTATTTGTATTTTATTTAATTAAGAGACTCTTGTTTATTTTTATTTTTTTAATGTTTATTTTTGAGAGAGAGGGAGAGAGAGAGAGAGCATGAGCTGGGGAGAAGCAGAGAGCAAGGATCTGAAGCAGGATCTGTGCTGACAGCGCAGAGCCGGATGTGGGCTCAAACTCACGAACTGTGAGATCATGACCTGAGCCAAAGTCAGAAGCTTAACCAACTAGCCACCCAGGCATCCCAAGAGACTTTTTTAAACAACAGTTTTAGATTAAAAAAAAAATTGAGCAGGTAGTATAGAGTAGTATAAAGAGTTCTCATATATTTCCCCTCCCCTCTGTCCGTCCTTGCATTAGTGTGGTACATTTGTTACAATTAATGAACTGCTACTGATGCATTACTATTAACTAGAATCCATACTTTAAAAATACTTTTTGTGTTGTACAGTGTATAGGTTTCAACAAATATGTAATGTAATGCATCCACTATTATAGTATCATAGAGAATAATTTCACTGCTCTAAAAATCCCCTGTGCCCCACCTATTTATCCTTTCCTCTCTTCCCCATTCCCGATCCTCTGAAAAGCACTGATCTATTTAGTGTCTCTACAGTTTTGCCTTTTCTAGGATGTCATATCCTTGCAATCATAAAATATGTAGCCTTTGATACCTTTTTTTTTATCACTGGATCATATTCCATTGTATGGATGTATCACAGTTTGGTTATCCATTGGCTTATGGAGGGACATTTCCATTGCTTCCAATTTTTGACAATTATGAATAAAGCCACTATAAACATTTGTGCGCAGGTGTTTGTATAGACCTAAGTTTCATCTCAGTTGGGTAAATACCTAAGAGCATGATTTCCATGATGGTATGGTACAACCATGCTTACTTGTGTAAGAAAACTGCCAAATAGTCTTCCAAAGTGGCTGTACCATTTTGCATTCCCACCAGCAATGAATGAGAGTTCATGTTGCTTCACATTCTTGTCAGCATTTAGTATTGTCAGTGTTTTGGAGATTAGTTATTTCTAATAGTTACACGATAATACAAGATCTAATAGTTACATAAACAAGAAAATACTGTTTTAGTTTGCAATCTCTAATGACATATGAGGTTTAGCATCTTTATACGTTTTCTTTTTTGCCATCTATATATCTTTTCTGGTGAGATGTCTGTGTATCTGTCCAGATCTTTTGCCCAATTATTAATTACTTTTACTTTTTTAACTTTTAATCATTTTTAATTGAGTTGTTTATTGTCTTTATTGAGTTCTAAGCATTCTTTGTGTATTTTCAATGTGAGTCCTTAATTAGATACATATTTAGCAAATATTTTCTCCCAGTTTTGGCTTGTTTTTTACCTTATTTTTTGAAGGTGCATATTTTAATAAAGAGCAGAGATCAGCAGAATTATCAAATGTTGCCCTTTTTTGCTATACATAGATAGATGTCACTATAAATATTCCAATTTTATTTTAGGTGGGATTAGATATTTTTACAGAACTATCATCAACAGAGTTTTTTTGTTACCCTTGGGAAAAGTGTAATTTAGCTTCAGGGTGTAATTCAAGAAAATGCTACATCCAAAGTTATATAACAGGCAATTTTTCTATTTACTTTCCTCCTCGGTTATAAAAGACTGGGAATGATGTCAATATTATGGATTTTTCAGTAGCAGTTAGGGCAAACTTTGTAATTGAGAATGGACTTCTATTTTATTTAAATTTTTTTAATGTTTATTTATTTTTGAGAGAGAGATAGAGCATGAGCAGGGGAGGGGCGTAGAGAGACTGGGAGACACAGAATCCAAAGCTGGCTCCAGGCTCTGAGCTGCCAGCATAGAGCTGGTCGCAGGGCTTGAACTCAAGCACCACGAGATGGTGACCTGAGTCAAAGTCGGACATTCAACTGACCAAGGCATCCAGGTGCTCCCCCCTCCCTCCACCCTGGCCCCTCTTTTTAAAAATTTTTTATAATGTGAGAATGGACCTCTTCTGTTAACCAAAGCTTGATGATGCCAAGTTTATCTTTCCTCCAAGATCAAGGCCATAGATCTGTCTTTTCACAGAATGACTAAAGCTAGCCCAAAGAAGTCATCTGCTTACTAGTTGTAGCACATCACAGGCCTTTTTAAAGAAATAAAATGTACTTGGGCCCCACGTTTCCATTGTTGGATGCAGAAATCTTGTGATTATATCAGTAATTTAAAGAAGTTGACATTTCAAACACATATTTTCCCTGGGCACTAGGTGCTGGAGGGAGGTATGGAAAGTTTTGCCCTGTCAACAGATTAGATCAGATGAACAAGATTTCATAACAGCCAAATATAGGCTATATTTAGCACCCTTTATGCTTTTGTTTAAAAACAGTTTCAGATTCCAGTAGAATGATTTGAAGGTTGAGCGATTTTTCTAAGTAGTCTTAAAAGTCTAGGTTTGTTCTGAGGCTCTGAGCCAGTCCTCAAAATAAATCTGTAGATAGACTCCAGCCTCGGAGCTAGAGCTCAGGCTGGCAGGTATAAGAGTCCTAAACTCATTTCCTAGATATGACAATTTGAGATTATCAAAAGGGCCTCTTCTACATTGTAAGATTATTATCTTAATAAACTACTTGCCTATAGTAAATATAGTTTATATTTTCTGTAGTTATAGTTTCATATAGTTTATATTTTATATAGTTTATAGTTTTAGTATTTTTCAGTACTTACATATGTACCATATGTATTCTAGGTGCTGGAATGGAATGGAGTGGTGAATTTATTCTGAATCTTAAGAAGTCTGTTCAGGAGGTAATAGTAGTAAAAGTGCGTAATTAGCCTGCTAGAGGTTCTGCTACTTTGGGTGACTTTCACCAAGTCACAAACATTTTTAAACTTTTATAATATGGCCCATACTATGCTAACTATCAAAATTTATAAGGAAAGAGAGAGAGTGCCATGCATGTGTGAGCGGGTGAGGGGGTGAGGGGCTGAGAGAAAGAGAGAGAATCCCAAGTAGGCTCTGAGCTTATCTTACAAGTGTGAGACCATGACCTGAGCTGAAATCAAGAGTCGGACACTCAATCTATTGAGCCACCCAGGCACCCCTGTGTATGTATTTTTTGGAAGTAGGGCCTATCAAGGGCCACAGAGCTCACTTTCGGGTGTATATTTGTGTAGATAATGTGTGGCTAGAAAGGAGAGAGGGGGTGAATGGAAGGGGAAGATGATGTAGGAGAAAAAGACTAGACCAGGAATGCGAAGACCTGGATTATGTCTCCAGCTCTGTGATTCTATGAACTTAGTAAAATCACTAAACATCTAGAGGACTCATTTTACATCTTTGTGACATGAGAGTTCTAGTTAAGACGATTTCCAAAGGTCACTGTCAGTGTTGAAATTCTAAGCTAAAAAGGAACATTTCAAAATATACAGAAAAGGTTGGGTGCACAGTTTTATAGATTCATTTATTCATTCAACATGTATTATGTCATGTAATTTATTATGTCTATGTATGTGTTTGTGTAGTGAGAGTGGGGGAAAACATATCTATGATACAGATACAGAGGATTTAAGAGGTACTTGCACAAAACTACGAGGTAGAAAGTCCATAAGTCACCAGAAAGAATGAAGAGGCTATGGAAGCCTAAAGAGAAAGGGAGATGTTTCCAGCCTAAGAAGGGAGGGAGATGGTGTGGACTTGGAAGGATCTCCCAAAGAGTTCTTCCATTATAGACCCAGGACAGATTAAGCTAAGAAGCGATTCATCAATTCCTGAGAACCCTGGTGTCCTTTAGTCCTTCTACTGGATGTCACTACTTAAAGCAAGGCCAACTTTGACCTCGTGACCAGCCAAGGAGTGCACGAATTGAGCAAGTCCTGGACCAAATCCTAGTTATTCTTCTTCCTATCTGTATGATCTTGGCTTAACCTCCCAGCTGCAAGTCCTGCGTCTGTAGAATGAGGATACTGTTAGATCTACTTTATAAGGTTGCTGTAGAGAATTTGTAAAATAACACATTTATTACTGATCCAGTCATAGTAAGTGCTCAAAAATGTTAACTACTATTCTTTTCCTAAAGAGCAGATATTATTTGACCATCTATTCCTGACTTTGAGTGGTCCTATTATGGTAGGACACTGAACTAGATACAAGACTAGGTTCAATTTCTGGCTTTAGTTAGTTGCTTTACTTTGTGGATTGGCTGTGTGTTAGAGTACCACTTTAATTCTTAGGCTGTTTGCAACTCTGACTCATCCTTCCTTCCTGCTTGCACTGAGCTTATAGTTCATCTGAGGGTCTTCTCAGTTCTTTTCTGAGCATGCCTCCTGTCGTGAGCATGTGCGAGGCTTTCTAAATTCCCTAGTATACATGATGACTTTTGAAAACCCCAAGGCAACTCTCTCCCTGGCCTTTCCTCCTTGGCTTTATAGACAGTCTTTTGTTATGTCTCAACTGTAATTCTTTGCCCTAAATGGCTAAGGTTTTTCTGATCACCTTAAAATGTTTTCAAGGAATTCCTACTATTTTTCTTGCCTGAGTGGAGGTCCGGTTAGGGAAAAAAGATGAGAACCTTGCATTAGTTTTTCAGGTAGCCCCTAGAGATGTCAGTATGCATAAACACAGTAACTTGCAAATAGCATCTCCTTTATTCCTTCCAGGATCAAGGACTATAGACTGTTCCACAGTGGCACAGGGGCTCCCACAGATACCGAGAGGGCAGTGGGGGCAAAGGCAAGCAAAAAACAGCCCAAAGTTTTCCAACCATTAAGTTGCCTTTTTCTTGATTCTGCGTTTCGTTGCTATAAATTTGTTTTCTAGAGTTCTGACAAAGTTGGTTTTGAGTTTCTGGTTGTTTTTTTCCTAAGTTTCTACGGAGGGACACGTTTGAACTGCATACTTGCCATCTTGCTGTCATCACTCCCCTAAGTTACTTAACACTAGAGAGGTCACAACCTCTCTGTATCTATTTCTTCCCTCAACAGAACTTCTCAGAAAATACCCGAGGGCTGTTGTGAGGATTAAATATGGGAATGTGGAAGACATTTACAGAATATAATGCATTTGAAACCTTATTTTAGAAAATATGTTACTTGTTTCGTGAGCCACATCACAGTTACATCAGAAAGACTTTTTAAGTGGTGGGGAAAAAAGTTCAACTTCATGTATTTTCCTGATCTTCATTTCTACCTACAAAAAAAAAACTTTTCCTTCACCAGAAGCCTCAGTAGTTCTCTAGCATCAGGAAGAGAAAAATACTGTTTTTATTTCAACATTTTATTGAACCTTTTCATATTACACAATTTACTGAAAACATTTAAAATACTAGACAAAAACAACTTAAACACACACACACACACACACACACACAAACACCTTGTCTAGCTGAGGTAATACTGTGTAAGATTCATTGTTAAATCACAAGTTTTTGTTACTCTGCTATACAACTTAGTATCATATTAGTGATACTCAATGACTTGAAAGACAGTATACATCCAGTTTATATTAGAGAGAGCAAGAGAAATGTGCAGCTACTTTAAAGAGAAGAGAAAGCAGATATGCCAAAATATCACTCAAATTCTATTGCAGTGTGGTTGCTACCAAGGGGATTTATTTGCTTACATGTTATTGAAAGTAATTAATTCAACCCTGAATATCTTTTCAAGAGGTGGCAAATAGTCTTTCATGTTCCAAAAGATCTAGTAAATCTCAGTGGAAAAAAACAAATAGCAAAGCACTTAATTTTATTTTCTAAGCAGATGTATGAATACACAGAAATATTGAAGCATTCATTCCAAGTCAGTAAGGTGAATGCTTTGTGCAGTTGTAACAAAGCCAGTGCTGAAAAGACAGCTGTGAGTAGTCAGGCATGTTTGCAAAAGTGAGACTTCTCTCTCCAGTTTTGTTTCTGAAAATACTGGCTGAATCACCAAACCTCCCAAACCACAGCCATTTTGAAATCAGATTGTTTTTTACTATTTCATATTTATAACGTCTAGTGCTGGGAGTTTGGAAGCTTCAATAAATTTTATAAACCTAGGGATTATTTTTCAAGGGTGCATAAAATAGAGAAAGGTAGCTCAAGGGAAAGAAATTTACATGCAAATGTACTAAATCAATTCATAAATTCACATAACATACTCAGTATTTATCAGATTTTTCAGTTTTTAACTCAATCACTTTCACACTATTTGACTCTGATTAAGAAATCCTACAGAGTAAAGCAAACATATCATATCTGAGCTCCATGGCCAAACCCTGGCTTATGTAAGAGGACCGCTGGGCCTCTGGAACATTTTAATAGGATCTTAGTCATAATACTATTAACGATACTGAATTTTAAAATATTCTGAGCTGTCATCTTAAAAAAGATGTAGCCAATGGATATTTGACTTTGGTACCTATATGCTAAAGAAAGAGAGCAAATTTTAAAAGGGAAAGAGTGTGCCTAATGTGTATTTCACATATTCCTTTCTAATTTCATTTAAGCATATTTGGACAGCATTTAAGTCCTGAATTTTAAGGATTTTTATATTGCACCTAATTTGGAATGGCAGTAAGAACAATTAGTATTTTACTTGCCACATTCCAATCTTAATTTGCATTCTTTCTCCAAAGAGAAGATCAACCTTGTGTACACACAAGTTCAGTCTATCAGTCTTATAATGATCCTATGAGACAGTTTTATATAACTGACTCTTTATACTTCCATCAAATAATCTTGAAATATTTGATTTTTAACTAGATAAAGGATCTCATGGATTTTCACTGGTTAATACTTGATTACATTCAGATTCTGTTCTGCTGGAAATTTTCTGAAACTTGGTATTTTCTGAAGTTTACTCTTATTTGAAACATCTTGATTACAATAAAAATGATTGGAAGTTGGACAGTTTATAAACATCTAAAAATTTATTTAGCAGTTCAAAGCATTGGAAACAATTTAGGTGTCATAGGTAGGGCAAAGTAAACCATAACCCAAAATATTAACTGCAAAGTACAACACGTGATCAGTGGTGTTTTATTTTCCCCTCTTGGTGGAATTTAAAAAGGGAAAACTTATGTGTTTTAGTTTAAAAAAAAAACAAAACATACACACCTACCACGTAAGATTGTAGAGAAAATTGCTACTTACATACTGTTTGGCACTTTGGGGATATCATTTTTTGGTTCTAAAACTATTAATCACAAAAAGTAACTATTTTGCTGACACTTAGCAAGTAAATCTCAGTCTGTGTACCTTCTAGATTGGACAACACCAGTGCAGTCACTGCGTTTGTGTGCTAAACAGTTTGTAGTAAAACTGACTGTGATCATTCATGTGAGGAAATGAAACTTTAAAATGTTTAAGTTTGGGTCAGTCAAATGCTTATTATTTTATTATACAAGAACCTAACCCACCAACTTCAATTTAACAGGAAGGTTTTCTTTTTTTTAACAAACTGATAACAATGTTTTTGCTTATTATTTTTTGAGATTTACTTCTTTTCCTCATTCATAAAAAGCAAGGACAAACTTCCTTTAAAGTTTTTATTTTTCCTTTGTTATTCATCCAAACAAGTTTAAATAAAAGGTGATAAGGATAAACTTGCTTTTCCCTTTATGTAGATCTGGTTTGGAGAATGAAACTACAAACAAAAACTAGAATAAAATAAAAACTGAAGCCATTATTTAATGATGACTATACAAAAGGCAAGAGGCACAAATTCCCATGTGAATTTTAATTGTCTCTCCTCTAAGACAAATCATTCAGAAATATAAGGCAAGTAACATTTCTTTCAGTACACAATCCATAAATGTGCAAACAGTAATAGTTGTCATGATTATTTTCTATTCTATCTTAGGAGTGGTCTAAAACCAGACTGTTGATTCACATATCTAGGTAAGCAAATCAAAGTTTATAAACATATGACGGATGTTTCAGTTGCTGGCATTGAAACGCTGGGTTTGGATATGGACAAGTAGGTTGTTTGCCTTACATCTTTTGGGTACCTTGTCTTTTAATGTTTTCTTCTGATATTCAAGCAGTAAGTATTCATTTTATGAAATAAGCTGATCTAAGAGTGGAAACTTTATAGAGATGAAGGAAATTCCGAGTTATATGTGTGCACATAAATGGCTTTATATAATAAATATTCAGCCATTAAAACGTTGTACAGGGACAATGCAATTTAAAACTCTTCAAGTCCTGTTTACACACTGCCAAATCTAGTCCTTCTCATCTTTACCATGGATGACACAGTTTATTTGTTTAAAGGTAAACTATCCTGATACTATACACTAGATTAAGGATGTCATACCAATATCAATCTAGAAGGTGAAATAAATTTCTAATAAATATTGAAGTCAGATGGAATAAACTTAGCTCTGTGAAATATTGTTTTACGTTTGCTGACAAATTTTTGCTTCTGCACAGGGTCTTTTTAGTTTAGCATGAGTGCTACATTAGCTAGAATTCAATTCACGAGTGTTACTTTCATTGAGTTTTCAAATTTGGGATATTTTTCATCCAAAATATATACCTATACCTTTTAAAAAAAGAAGGGTCAATATAATCAGCATGGGCTTTTTTTTTTTTACCAGTTTCACTTTCTAATCCACTTTCCCCCAGTATTTCACTTTTATCCCACATAATTTCATAACAAAGTACCCAGATTATGTCTTTTAGACTAACCAGGAACTGAGGTCTCACACACTATTTTGAAGAAGGGTAGAGTAAATAATTTTGGTAATCTGTAAAACAGCTGCATGCAGTGTGTACTGTATTATAACAGCACCAAACCCTTTATAAAAACCAAGCATTCCTTCCTCCTGCCTTATAGTATTGATACAGTCTCTCATACCCTCGTACTGTGTATTAATTGGAAGCACTTCATAGCCAAGGTCTGTATTGTCAATGATTGTGCGTGTTCCTTGAATGTGAAGGCGGTGCAAAACCGTTTCCAATGGGTAAAGTATAACATCAGAGCAAAGACTGGCAGCAAAGTTAGCAATAAGTTCTGGAAAATAAGCATCCAACATACTCTGCACCGGACTAGTGCTCTCAGCTAGATGGCTACTATACGTCTTTCTCTTTAGAATTAGCAGGACAAACTTCTGAATGGCTGAGCTGATGATGTAATGCAGAACCCCATGCAGCACAGTGGGGAAGATCAAGGAAAGAAGCGGAAGCAGTCGTTTGCTATGAGGCACCCCTAGGCCCATCACTCTTCCAATTCCTTCTTTAACACATTCCAAGATTCCAGTGTTATCTCGTATTATCTCACTCTGAAATAAAAATGATGAAATGAGTAAAAATTAATACTTGCTTATTTTGCCACAAGAAATGATTTGTTTTAGGTCCCTTCTTAAATCCTAATTTATTGACCACAGAGGGAAAACACCGATGGCTTGCAAACTTCAAGTGTTACCTAGGTATTAGATTCTTTTTTCAAATGAAATTCCATAACAGAGCAGTGAAGCTGGGAGCTATTCTTTTTGGGAAGGGAAAGGAGAGGAGATGTGGACAGGACACATGTGGTTCCCCCACCCTCAAGAATTCAAATGAGTTCTTAGGACTCATTTTGAAAAGCAACAGCTAGTGGACATCTAAAGAGTTTGTATGGTGCTTGGAGTTTTGCTTTTTTTTTTTTTTTAATGTTTATTTATGTATTTTGAGAGAGAGACTGTGAGGGGCAGAGAGAGAGGGACAGAAAGAATCCCAAGCAGGCTCTGTACAGTCAGAGTAGAGCTCAATGTGGGCCTTGAACCCATGAACTGTGAGATCATGACCTGAGCCGAAACCAAGAGTCAAACACTTAACAGACTGAGCCACCCAGGTGCCCCTGGTGCTTGGAATTCTTAAGTATAGGTTTAAACCCTGCATCCACTACCTACTGCTTATGTAACTTTGGGCAAGTTAGTTCTCCTAAGAATCAGTTGACCATTCTATAAAAATGGGATTAGTACTACCTAGCTTTTATGCACATGATTGCTGGACATATTAAAGTAAAAAAGGCCTGGCTTCCAGAGGCACTCAGTAAATGTTAGTCATTATCATCTACAACGTCTCTGCCTTTCTACAACTGATCTTAGGAAATAAGATTCAACACAGATCTTTAATCACCAAAAGGGTATAAGCACTGCAACTTGAGAACAATGGCGGGAGTGTTCAGAATGACTTTAAGATGCAGGGGCTAGATCAGGGATTTTTAATGAAGACCATAGATCACTATTAAGTTCATATTTAAGGGCTTCAGGAGAAGTTCTACAGGAGATCTATATATAAATGTATATTTTCAAGGGAAAAAGTATTCTCAGAAATCTGAGCTGGGTCCCCAGAAGGGGAAAAAAACCACTGAACATGGACGGAGTAGGAAGAGAGAAGCTAATGTAGTAATCTGAGGATGTGGCATTCATTGAAAGGATAATGGTTGCCTCATAGTGGGAAGAAACAGACAAATCTCAGACACTTGCTAAAGTCAGAAAAAGACGTATGTCTGATTGGTTATAAAGGATGACAGAAACATAAAAATCAAGACTCCTTAAAATTAAAACTAAAATTTTAAGTCTTCAGGGTAAAGACAACAATAGTACCACTAGCAGAAAAGGAGAAGAGGCTCAAAAAGAAGCTAATTGTCAGGGTAATAAGATGAGACTGTTTACATGAGTTGAGTTTGAGATGGAGATGATTTAATTCAGCTAGAGATTAGAGTTAAAATGATTCATGAGAATAAATGAGTTCTACCAGATAGTGAATATAGGATAAAAAGCAGAGAATACAGGATAAAAAGGTTACACCTTGGAAGGCAGCAGAAGAGATGGCAAAGAGGTGATTGAAGGAAGAGGAAAACGTTCAAGAGAGAAATAGACTTTTAGAAAAAACAGACAAAAGGAGTCAAAAGGAGTTCCAGGTGGAACCCAGAGCAAGGGAAAGCAGGGGCTGGATATTGGGTAAAAAAACCAAACTAACTTACAGCGAGCCGGGCACTTTACATAGACAACTCATCTCATTGTTTTAACTGTTATTAAAATACTACTCCCATCTTATGGATAAGTGGAAAAGAGTAATTAGAAAAGCAAAGGCTGATCCAGTAAGGTTTTTATAGAGAGGAAATCCATACACACTGAAGACAAAAAATAAGCCAGAGGACCTAGTGTTGGAGACAGAAAATAGGCGGTATACAATTAACTGGATTTTGTGTATCAGTGAAGTTAAAACTATCTTCATCTTATAGTTTTAAGTGTAGAAAGTACATTAATACACTGCACAGCCAGGCCCCGTTTGCTGCCCAGGCTCCTTTTCACTGTACACTCTGTCCTCACCGCTGGACCCCTGCCTCCCCATTATACCCCTACCTTCCACCCCCTGACACTGTCTTGCACCTGCTCAGTGGCAATCGTCATAAGTTTCCTCAGGGCTATCAGCCCCCTCCTTCTGCCCACTGCCCCACCAACCTGCCTTCTGGCACCTGCTCTATGGCCAACCAAGAGAAGCTTTCACAGGGACACTGAGTGGGTTTGGCTCTTCTTCTGGTCCTGTAATCGGTGCTGGGTTGATCCAGTGAACAAGACTGAGGTTGGAGGGGACCTTGGATGTCACCTTTCTCCCACATTCATTTCAACAGGTAACCTTCTGGGGAGATTTAACATGGCAGAGAAGTAGGGGGACCTGGATTTTCCTTGTCCCTCAAAGACAGCTGTATTGAGGTCAGATCACTTGGAACACCCAGGAAATCAATCTGCGGAGTGGCAGAAGGATCTCCACAGTTGGAGGGAAACAGCTCGGCAGGACCTATGTGTGTGTATGTGAATGGGGGAGATAAAGCAGCAGAGCTACGGAGGAGAAGGCACCCTTTCTGTGGAGAAACAAAAAAGAGAGAAAGAGAGAGGGGTTGTAAAAGTGTGGCATCAAGTTAGCACAAGAGGAAAACCTCTCTGGACTATGGACTGGGCAGAGAAAACCACGGAGTGTCCCAGTTCTTTGTTTGCAAACAGGCTTTGGAGCTGAAACTCCAAGGTTCAGGAAGTACACAACTTTCTCTGGAGCAGAGCCATGGGGCATGCTCCTAGAGAGGAGGGAGCTGGCCCTGGAGCGCATAGTGTGGTGTGGCAATTTCGGGGTGCACTGGGAGAGAACAGTCCACTTCCTGGAGTACTTTCGGAAAAGGGCTTATTGCCTCCCCAAGGACAAAAGACCCCGCAGGAATCAGCCAAAGGCCTTTCATCAGCTGGGTGGAGAGGCTCTACTCCAGAGGATGGGAGTGGACTCACATGGTGCCAGGTCCTTCAAGACATCAGGTTTTGAATCCCAGCCGAGTGCCAAAGGAAAGGCTCAGGATGGCTGAGGTGCAGGGTAAGCTGACAGTCCTCGCTATTCTTTAAGGGCTGCCTGAACTGCAGGGGTTGAGATCCCCAGTCCAAGAACGAGAGATCGGGGTGATGCCATCTTTCCCCCAATACCAAAACGCTGGGACTTCAGAGAGCAACCCAAATTCTGCCCCTCCACGTCTGGCAACTGCTTATTTACTGGGGCAAGACTGACTGACCCAATGCAGTCGGCCTCTCCTCCAGACCAGCATAGCCACCAGCCCCAGGAACTAACAGACTTTTTTTTTTTCTTTTCCTCTCTTTCTTTCCTTCTGCTTCTTTTTTTCTTTGGAATCAGGGTCACAGTTTCTGATTAGTTTTTGTCATTTCTTATTATATATATTTTTTGATCAGGCTTTTTAAAAAAATTTATTCTTGTTCTGTTCTCCTTTCTTCTGCTTATTTTTCTTCATTTTTCTTCTCCCTCTTTCTTTGGAATCAGGCTTATGGTTTTTTGATTCTCTGGCTTCCTTTTCTCCCCTTTCCTTTTTCTCTTTTTATGGGATCAGGCTCCCCCACACTTTTTTTTCCCCCATGCTACCTCAACAAACAAATTACTGCACACCTAGTTAAAGGTCCAAACACTCCACCACTGCCAGCAAGGTGGAGCCCTGTAGAGGACTAACAAGTGGGATAGAGCAGTCAAAATGCAACAGCAGAGTGCATGCAACATATACCAGACACACTTCCTGGAGTGCCAGGCCCTGGACTGTGTGCAATTCCTTTTTCATGTAGCAGTACTCTTAGGTGCAGGACACATAACAAGCTTGTAAGACACACAAAAGACAGAAACTTAGCCAAAATGGCAAGACCGATGAATTCTCCCCAAAAGAAAGGTCAAGAAGAAATCAAGCCAGATACTTGCTCAAAACAGAAACAAAATATTTGAACAATAATTTAGAACAAAAGTCATATGACTAATAGATGGGCTTCGAAAGAAGCAGAGAAGACACCAGAGAAACCTTTGCTGCAGACCAAAAACCTAAGAAATAGTCATGAATTAGAAAATGCTATAATTGAGATGCAAAAAAACTAGATATGGTGACAGCGAGAAATGAAGAAGCAGAGGAGAGGATAGGTGAAATAGAAGATAACATTATAGAAAATAGTTAAGCTGAAAAAAAGAGGGAAAGGAAATTATTAGATCATGAGGGGAGAATTAGAGAACTAAGTGATTCCATGAAACCAAACAATATCCATATCATAGGAGTCCCAGAAGTAGAGCAAGAAAAAGGGGCAGAAGATTTATCTGAACAAATAATTGAGAACTTCCCTAATCTGGGGAAGGAAACAGACATCCAAGTCCAAGAAGCATAGAGAACTCCCTTCAAACACAACAAAAACAGGTCAACCCCATGACATATCAGTGAAACCTTCCAAATATAAAGAGAGAGAATTCTGAAAGCAGCTAGGGACAAAAGGATAGACACATAAGGGTCCAGTAGCAGACCTGTCCACTGAAACCTGGCAGGCCAGAAGGGACTGGCAGAAAATATTCAATGTGCTGAATAGGAGAAATAGGCAGCCAAGAATCCTTTATCCAGCAAGGCTGTCATTCAGAATAGAAGGAGAGACAGACTTTCCCAAACAAAAACTAAAGGAGTTCATGACCACTAAACCAGCCCTGCAAGAAATTCTAAGGAGGACTCTGTGAGTGGAAAGCAGCAAAGATTACAAAGGACCAGAGAACATCCCCATCAACATGAAATCCACAGATAACACAATGGCACTAAATGTGTATCTTTCAATAATCACTCTGAGTGTAAATGGACTAACTGCTCCAATCAAAGATAAAGGATATCAGAATGGATTAAAAAAACAAGATCCATTTATGTGCTGCCTACAAAAGACTCATTTCAGACTTGAGTAAACCTGCAGACTGAAAGTGAAGAGATGGAAAGCCATCTATCATGCTAATGTAGAACAAAAGAAAGCCAAAGTAGCCATACTTCTATTAGACACTCTATTTTAATCTTTAAAAAAATGTTTATTTATTTATTTTTGAGAGAGAGAGAGAAAGAGGATGAATGAATGAATGAATGAATGAATGAATGTGGGGGAGGAGCAGAAATAGAGGGAGACACAGAATCCAAATTAGGCTCCAGGCTCTGAGCTGTCAGCATAGAGCCCGACGTGGGGCTCGAGCTCACAGACTGCAAGATCATGACCTGAGCTGAAGTCAGATCCTTAACCAACAGAGCCACCGAGGCACCCCAGACAAACTCGATTTTAAAACAAAGGCTGTAACAAGAGATAAAGAAGGGCATTATATTACAATTAAGAGGTCTAATCATTGAGAAGAGCTAACAATTGCAAATATTTATACCCCCAACTTGCATGCACCCAAATATATAAAACAATCACAAACATAAGCAAACTTATTGATTATAATACCATAATTATAGGAGAATTTAGTACTCTACTTACAACAGTGGACAGATTATCTAAGCAGAAAATCAACAAAGAAACAATGGCTACGAATGACACACTGGACCAGATGGACTTAAGAGACGTATTCAGAACATTTCATCCTAAAGCAGCAGAATACACATTCTTCTCAAGTGCACAAGGAACATTCTCCAGAATAGATCACTTATTGGGTCACAAATCAGCCCTCAACAAGTACAAAAAGATTTAGATCATACCATGCATGTTTTCAGATCACAAAACTATGAAACCTAATCACAAGAAAAAATGTGGAAAGGCCTCAAATACATAGAGTTAAAGAACATCCTACTAAAGAATGAATGGATTAATCAGGAAATTACAGAAGGAATTAAATACACATGGAAGTCAATGAAAATAAAAACTGACAGTCCAAACCCTTTGGGATACAGCAAAGGCAGTGCTAAGAGAAAAATACATTGCAATTCAGGCCTATCTCAAGAAGCAAGAAGGGTCCCAAATACACAACACCTAAAGGAGCTAGAAAAGGAGCAGCAAATAAAGCCTAAAGCCAGCAGAAGAAGGGAAATAACACAGATAAAAGGACCCAAACAGATAAAATCACAAATGAAAGAGGAGAGATCATAATCAACACCACAGAAATACAATTATAAGAGAATACTATTTAAAATTATATGCCAATAAACAGGACAATCTGGAAGAAATGGACAAATTCCTAGACACTCACACACTACCAAAACTAAAACAGGAAGAAACAGAAAATTTGAACAGGCCCAAAACCAGCAAAGAAATTGAAGCGGTTATCAAAAATCTCCCCCAAAACAAAAGTCCTGGGCCTCATGGCTTCCCAGGGAATTCTACCAGATATTTAAAGAAGACCTAATACCTATTTTCCTCAACTGTTCTAAAAAACAGAAAGGGAAGGAAAACTTCCAAACTCATTCTATGAAGCCACCATCACCTTGATTCCAAAACCAGACAAAGACCCACTAAAAAGGAGACTTATAAGCCACTATCACTGATGAAACTGGATGCAAAAATTCTCAACAAGATACCAGCAAATCAAATTCAACAGTACATCAAAAGAATTATTCACCATGATCAAGTGGGATTTATTCTTGGGCTTCAGGGCTGGTTCAATATTTGCAAATCAATCAACGTGATACATCACATTAATAAAAGAAAGAATAAGAACCACACAATCCTTTCAATAGATGCAGAAAAAGCATTTGACAAAATACAGCATCGTTTCTTGATAAAGAGCAAGTATACAAGTAAGTAGAGATAGAAGGAACATACCTTAAAATCATAAAAGCCATATATGAAAGACCCACAGCTAATATCATCCTTAATGGGGAAAATCTGAGAGCTTTCCCCCTAAGGTCAGGAACACGACAAGGATGTCCACTGTCACCACTGTTGTTCAACATAGTACTGTAAGTCCTAGCCTCAGCAATCAGACAACAAAAAGAAATAAAAAGCATCCAAATTGGCCAGGAGGAAGTCAAACTTTCACTCTTCGCAGATGGCAGGATGCTCGCTTGACTGGGAAAACCCAAAGATTCCAACAAAAAACTACTAGAGCAGTAAAGTCACAGGATATAAAATCAATGTACAGAAATCGGTTGCATTTCTATACACCAAAAATGAAGCAGCAGAAAGAGATATCAAGGAATCAGTCCCATTTACAACTGCACCAAAAACCGTAAGATACCTACGAATAAGCCTAACTAAAGAGGTAAAAGTTCTAGATGCTAAAAACTATAGAAAGCTTATAAAAGAAATTGAAAAAGACACAAAGAAATGGAAAAATAATCCATGCTCATGGAAGGACAAATATTGTTAAATTGTCAATACTACCCAAAGCAATATACACATTCAATGCAACCTCTATCAAAATAACACCAGCATTCTTCACAGAGCTTGAACAAATGATCCTAAAATTTGTATGGAACCAGAAAAGACCCTGAATAGCCAAAGCAATCCTGAAAAAGAAAACCAAAGCTGGAGGTATCACAATTCCAGACTTCAAGCTGTATTACAAAGCTGTAATCATCAAGACAAGTACTGGCATAAAAACAGACATATAGACCAAAGGAATAGAACAGAGAACCCAGAAATGGACCCACAAACGTATGGCCAACTAATCTTCAACAAAGCAGGAAAGAATATCCAATGGAAAAAAAGACAGTCTCTTTAGCAAATGGTGCTGGGAGAACTGGACAGCGACATGAAGAATGAAATGGGACTACTTTCGTACACAGTACACAAAAATAAATTCAAAATGGATGAAAGACCTAAATGCAAGACAGGAAACCATCAAAATCATAGAGGAGAAAAGAGGCAGCAACCTCTTTGACCTCGGCCACAGTAACTTCTTATTTGCCATGTCTCTAGAGGCAAGGGAAATGAAAGCAAAAATGAACTACTAGGACCTCATCAAGATAAAAAGCTTCTGCACAGCAAAGGACAATCAACAAAACTAAAAGGCAACTGACAGAATGGGAGAAGATATTTGCAAATGACATATCAGATAATGGGTTAGTATCCAAAATCTATAAAGAACTTACCAAGCTTAACACCCAAAATACAAATAATCCATTGAAGAAATGGGCAGAGGACATGAATAGACTCTTCAAGAAGATATTCAGATGGCTAACAGACACATGAAAAGATGCTCAACATCACTCATCATCAGGGAAATACAAATCAAAACCACAATGAGATAACACTTCACACTTGTCAGAATGGCTAAAATGAACAACTTCAGGAAACAAAATATGTTGACAAGGATTCAGAGAAAAGGGAACCCTTTTGTACTGTTGGTGGGAATACAAACTGGTGCAGCCACACCGGAAAACAGTATGGAGGTTCCTCAAAGAATTAAAAATAGAACAACCCTATGACCCAGCAATTGCACTAATAGGAATTTATCCAAATGATACAAAAATGCTGATTCAAAGGGGCACATGCACCACAATGATTATAGCAGCACTATCCAGAGCCAAATTATGGAAAGAGCCCAAATGTCCATCAACTGATGAATGGATAAAGAAGATATGGTGTATATACGCAATGGCATATTACTTGGCGATAAAAAGAATGATATCTTGCCATTTGCAACAATGTGGATGGAACTACACTATATTATGCTGAAGGAAATAAGTCAGTCAGAGAAAGATAAATGTATGAGTTCACTCAAATGTGGAATTTAAGAAACCAAACAGATGAACATGAGGAAGGGAAGGAAAATAAGATTAACATACAGAGGGAGGCAAACCATAAGAGACTCTTAAATACAGAGAACAAACTGAGGGTTGTTAGATGAGAGGTGGGTTGGGGGATGGGTTAGATGGGTGATGGGCACTGAGAAGGGCATCTGTTGGGACGGGCACTGGGTGTCACATGTAAGAGATGAATCACTGGTTCTACTCCTGAAGCCAAGACTACACTGTATGTTAACTAAGTGGAATTTAAATTAAATAAATAAAGAAAGAAAGAAATAAAGAAGTACATTAATACAATGTGTTTGAAGCACCACCATGTGGTTAGAAATGGTAAAACGCTGTAAAATGCTGACAGGAGACTGCTTTAGCTCTGTAGTACTTAACATGCCATCGCATCAAATGTTCCTTAAAAGGCATATTTAAAAAGAATACTGTTAGTAGACTACAAATGGGACTACCTGTTCACTGTTAGGATGATTCTCCAGCATGTTTTATGCTCAGGTAATTAGCAATTTACTGTCCGGTGACAAGCCATAAGCATTTGAGTTGTATATTAAGTGTCTTAAAAGGTTGAAAAAACAAAACAGAACAACCCCTATAGGTTCTTTGTATTCAGAGTAAATCATAGGCTGGGGTCTGAGACAGTTGAATGAAGAGTACAGCTGCCTATTGAAAGGATAAAAAATTAAAACTACAAGTGTGAAGTAAGTGTGCAAAGGAAAGATCCACACCAACAGTGTGCCTAGAATATAATCTCTGAGATATGTGTGCTATCTGTGAGATACAAATTTTAAAAGGATACTGTCTTAAATTTGTCTGGTATACAATCAGAATCTGATATAAATAATATATTGAGTATTCCAAAAAATTTTTTTAACTAAAAAATGACAACGAAGAGTGGCTCACCTGTACTGTTTCAATCAGACTTGCTGAGTAAAAAGGCATTGCCACCATGTAAGTGAGGCTGTAGAAATTAAAACAAATTTATCAGTACACTGAAACCACATGCTTCCACTACATGTTTAGTATCGACTGTAATATATCAACATAATTTATATTCAAGCCTGAATATATTTAAGGGTTTCAACAATTAATATAGCCTGTTAGTATCTACTTCAACTATTAATATCTATAGATACTTCAGAGACCTGTAACATAAGATGCCTTATTCAACAGCTGGCAATGAAAATTTAAGTATTAAATTTTACACAGGGAAAGGCTGCAAGGAAAACAGATTTTATTTTAAACCAGTAAAACGTATGCTTAGTTATGATTCACTGTCCAACCTGCACATAGCTAATGTAGCCTTGTTGTCTACCTGCACATAGCCAATGTAGCCTATAAATCTGATACTTAGAAGTTAGGATGAGGGATCCATTCCATTGTCTGCCTTTTTAGTGACATTTGAACAAGTAAACTGTTCTGCTATTACCCTATATATTCTCATTATCCATTCCCAGATTTCCCACCCAGCAGAGCTAAGCCAGTCTTCAATGGTGAGTCAAGTCCCCTTTTATTATTAAAAAACAATATTGTACAGCTTTGCAAAGTTGTTTCTTATCACCACTATTTAGACATAGTAATATTACAACTTTGCAAGCCTGCAAAATATAGTTATTTAAAATAATATCAAGGTGGGACTTACCTAACCCTATGGGGCCAGGTCCTGGCAAGAAGTAGTTTTCAAGGTGAATGGAACATCCTAAGTAATAATGTGCTGGAATGTCCCACAGAGGGAGCCAGCAAGCTGGGGGATTTCCAATTCACAATCTTCAAAAAAAATTAAAAAGTGAAGAGTAAAATTCTAATCTACAAAAATGGTCAGTGTTGTAAAATCACTAAGTGACTTTAGGACTACATTTTAATAACGCTAAGGTTTGAATTTGCTCATCACTTTACAGATAAATTTTTGTCTCTGCTTAATAATTAAATGATAATTTTTCTGGCAATTTGGGTTAAACAAACTGAAGACCTTTGCTAACTTCCTAAGAACACAGATAAAAATTAGGTTGTGATTTCAGCCTTTCAAATTAGGAAGATTTATTTTAAAGATAATGTATGTATTTCAGGATTTTATTCTTCGTTCATTCCTGTTATTTGCCTTTTGAAGTTCTAGTCCCACAAATATCTTATTGCTCTTTCTTCACCATACTAAGATTTTTTTTCAGTCCTAACACTATAAAAATGAATGGAAATTTTCAATATTAGTGCCACTTTTGATACTTACGATTTCAGTAGAAGGTGTTCTCCTATTTGTTTAGGATTCCATTTATGTGAAATCTCTCTAAAAAATAAATTTGAATAAAACAAAAGCCATGTTATTTGAAACACCTTGAATCAGCCTGATTTTCAAAAAGGTAATCGATTTTAATTAAAAAAAATCTGTAGGAGAAATATATTCTAATGTAAACATTTTCCTTTCTGGCACACACTTAAACAATTATGTTGGTTTAAAAAGAAAAAAAAAATCCCAGCTGTTTTTCTATGTGCTGCAGGAAGGGGCTGACAGAGGACAAAGAGCTATAACTGATCATAAAAAATAATATGAAAACTTAAAGAAGGAGATATAAAAATGACAGGCTGAGGAAGAAAGAATTGTTGGGGAGAAGAGGAGACAATGAATAGGCTAAAGGAAGAAAAAGCTTTAAAAAATAACTAAGAATGAGAATTTAAAAACAAAATAAAATCAAGTAACTGTAATGCAGAATGAATGACACAACCTTTGCGTAGCACTGAATTTCCAAAGTGTCTTGCCTTACTCTGATGACATTAATTGTGTGACCTACTGTATGCCAGGCACTGTGCAAAGTGCTTTGCGTGAATTATTTCTGACTCTCACAATGACCCTGTTATCCCCATTTCATCGATGAGGAAATAAACTCGGAGAGGATTCATAACTCACCCAAAGCCATACAACTACTTAGTGGTGGAACTGGGTTCTAAACCCAGGTCTCTGGGACTTGAAGTCTGCACACTCTGCCAGCACTGCCTGTCATCTCATTTGATACAAGAAGGCATCCTGTGACGTAGGCAGAACAGTGGTGGTCCGATTTGTTTTACTTATGAGACAAATGAAGGTAAGAAGACCCACGGGGACATGATCAGGAGACAGGCAAAACACCAGGTCTGGAAGTAAGGTTGAGGACTGTGTGCTTCCTGCTATTTAGGTTACCCATGGAAACCAGAAAAGGAAAAAGAAGAAGACGAGAGGTGAGCTACAAAAACAAAAAAGGAGAAAGCTGTTTCAAGAGAAAATTCAAAAAGGAGAAAAGAATATGGAATGAGAGCAAAAGGGAAAGTCAGTGAGGAGGCAGAATAAAATGAGAAGGCAGAGAGAGGGACAGGAGACGGGGAGAAGGGGGCGAGGCAGGAGAACAAGAAGGGGTTTGCCATGTCAAAATAAAGCATGAAACAAGGAGAACTGCTGTCCGCACTTCATCTTTTTTATATTTTTCATCTAAATCACTGGTGGTCATTTCAGCTATATTTTTCTGTGGTTGTTCAGGCCTAATATAATAGTCTTAGTATTAATTTAATCACAATGTGACCCATTCCTCTGAGGGAATGGGCACCCACTGTACCACGGCCATGGCAGGAAGCCGAGAAAACATTTTCTATTTGAAAGGAGTGAATATAAGGAGGTAGGAAATAAATATATTTTATATTTAAAAGGTATAGAAAATAATCACTAATAAGTCCTCTAAAATAAATATATTTTATATTTAAAAGGTATAGAAAATAATCACTAATAAGTCCTCTAAAAACAAAGTCCATACAATTATAACATAGGTGGTATGTGGACTTTTTAAGAAAATGAAAGATTCGCAGAAAAACTTTTAGAAAACAGCCCAACCACCTCTGATTAAGAAGACCCTAGAGAGGTTTCTGGGTCACATTCTGATTAAATTAATACTAAGACTATTATATTAGGCCTGAACAGCCGCAGAAAAATATAGCTGAGATGACCACCAGTGATTTAGATGAAAAATATAAAAAAGATGAAGCTTCCCAATTTTTGACAGAGACTTTCTGATTGTAAAACAATATATGCTACATGGTTTGTAAATCATCAGGGCACTGCTATTACTCTTATCATGGCCTCAGAAAGTATCAAAGGGGATTATAACATTGATTTTAAGGATGAAATCATCATTAACATTATAGACAGATGGGTCTGTGATCTGTATTTTTGTAAGGACTGGGCTACTTCACCTTTGTTTGTTTTTTTTTTTCAACGTTTTTATTTATTTTTGGGACAGAGAGACAGAGCATGAATGGGGGAGGGGCAGAGAGAGAGGGAGACACAGAATCGGAAACAGGCTCCAGACTCTGAGCCATCAGCCCAGAGCCCGACACGGGGCTGGAACGCACGGACCGCGAGATCGTGACCTGGCTGAAGTCGGACGCTTAACCGACTGCGCCACCCAGGCGCCCCTCACCTTTGAATACAATACTAATCACTATTGCCAATTCTTAACATAAATAAGACTAGTAAAAATGGGGAAAATGAAATTTAGAATCAAGTATGTATCTGTGGGTAAAACTTATTGCCACAGCTCTAGAAATCTAAATTAGCACATTTAAATGCTTCAGGAAAGACAGTAGTATAAAAATCTACTTGTGATTACACTTCTTTCTATTTCATTACCAGCAATACCAGAAGATGAGTAAATATATTTAACTCACTATTTTCACAAGCAAAACCTCCCCTTGAAAAGGAGCAACAAAATTAAGAGAAATGACTTGCTTTTTCTTAAAATAGTTCTCCATCTGACAGATTGATATACATGTTCCCATGCATAATCAATACACAAAAGCAACAGAATTTTAAATAACTCTATTTTTAAATAGCCTTTACTTACCATTATCTCTTATTTTCATATGTTCAGATAGCTGACCTCCTAAAAAAAATCTTCCCTCAACCAAACCCATCTTTCAGCTAATTCTCTTCACCTTTCCTCTGCACAGCCAACTTTCTAAACTTGCTATTTCCACATCCTAAGCTCCCCACTCACCCCTGAACCCACTCCAAATTGGCTTCTACTCCATTATTTTACAAAAACAGCTCTTGTCAAGGTCCCCCTTACCTCCATGCCACTAAATCCAATGGACATTTTTAAGTCTGAGGGTTGCTGGAGGGGAAGTGGGCAGGAGGATAGGTATTAAGGATTGTGATGAACACTGGATGTTGTATATACCTAATTTGCCCTTTCAATGGCCATCAGCCCCCAGGTTCTTCCCTTCTTACTGAAGCCCACTGTCCCTGTATTCCACTATCCCACCACAATCTTCTGGATTTTTCTCCTCCCTTCTAATCTCTACTTTTGACTCCTTTGCTGAAGTATTTTCTTAGTCCAGCCACCTATTCTAGAGTTCCTAAATGATCAGGCCCTCTTCTTATTTTATATATTATGCTCCTTCCTAAGGCAATGTCATCCAAGATGATGGCTTCAAAAACCTCCCAAATCTATTACCTTCAGTTTAAATTTCTCTATATCAACCACGTGTATCATCTGTCTCCTGATAACTCTCCCTGGATATGGCAAAGCATCTAAAAATGAACTTGTCCAATATCAAGCTTATGATCTTTCTTTCCTACTCTTAGACTCTACTGTGTTCCCCAACTAGAAACTGTTAATCAAAGGGAAATCTCCTAATTGGTGAAAGATTTCATTGTGTTTAAAACAGAATATGTTCAAAGTTAGTGAATTCAGAGGAATGGTTAAAAGAAACAGATAACATAAGCAGAAACTGCTAGGTATTTATATTGGTAAAACTACAAATAATGAGTCAAATGAAGTTGGAGATCAACCAAATGGGTTTTGTGAAAGACTGAACTATACAGGTAGTCTTGGTTACAGGTGGTCCTTACATGAATATGAGAAATCCTACAGGAAAGTAAAGGGTACTTCAGGGTAGAGTAACACATAGTCTCACTCACTCCACCTCGGAGAAGATCTATGGGAGGACAAGGGAGGGATCTGGGCACTAGATAAAGAAAGAGATCACAGATGATGATCCTGAGTTATATATACTTTTTTTTTTTTAAGAAGTAATACTGCAAAACTCTAAGCTTGATGACTTAATGGACACTACAGATTTGTTCTTTTTCTCTCAGATGGATCAAAATGAGTATAAAAATGTAAATATTGGTGAATCCATACTGTCTCACTTGTTCTATCTACTGATCACTGTGCAGTTAAGGCACTTCAGTCTAGGAGAGCCCCAAAGCTCATTCCTCTCGTGTGAATCAAATCTGTGAATCACTTTGGGTTACTGCTTTGCTTCCTTGTCTGCTATGACTAAGCTTTCCCCTAAGAAAGGTCAACCCTGCTCCAAAAAAGTTAGAATTAAATAAAAAAATATGCTGTACTTCCGAGAATGGCTTTATTTGACATCTAGTTACATAAGCCAAAATCCTAGGAGTCATTGAGGATAGCTCCTCCTCTATCACCTTCCATCCCTAGTCTATCACCAAATTCCATCAGTTTTACCTAAATATATTGCAAAAGTATCCACTTAGATCTATCTCAAAAGATGCCACCCAATGGTCTGAGCTACCATTATTTGTCACCTAGATTAATGTTATAGCATGTGAATATGTATCCTTTTACCTAGTTTGGTCCTCCGATAATATTTTCATCTCCATTTGCAATGATCCTTTAAAAACATAAATCCGATAATGTCACTGACCTCTCTTCATGTCTTTAGGTCATGTCATTGACCTAAAACGCTTCAATATTCTTAAAGTGGCCTAAACGTCATACACTTGGGTCTCACTTCCCTCTTCAGCATTCTGTCACACTGCTCTCTTTTGCTCTCTGAGCTTCAGCCATTTGAGCTTTCTCTCAATTACCCAAATTCTCCATGTTCTCCTTGTGACAGTGTCTTCACACAAATGGGCCTCAGCCTCCTAATCACCATTCAGATGTCAGCTTATGTGTTATTTTATTAGGGACACTGTTCCTAAACCTTTAACATTTTCACAGATCCTTTTCTTTTCCTTCAGGGAACAAATCTCAATTTGTAGTTATTTATTCATTAATGGGATTATTTTACTTAATGTAAATTAAATAAAATTATTTTACTTAATTTTACTTAATGTCCTTATATTACTAGATTCTAGGCTTCATGGTCTCAGGTACCTTTTGTTTTTTCTCCTCACTGTATACCAGATTTCCAGCACAGGACCTAGCACATAGTAAGTAGTCAGGAAATATTAGCTACATAAATAAATTAACAATTGGGATTTATCAGAAAAATTATCCAGGGGCGCCTGGGTAGCTTAGTCAGTTAAGCATATGACTCTTGGTTTTTGCTCTGGTTATGATCTTACGGTTCCATGAGTTCGAGCCCCACATCAGACTCTGTGCTGACAGTGAGAGGCTGCTTGGAATTCTCTCTCTCTCCCCCCCTCTCTCTACTCCTCTCCCACTCGTGCTGTCTCTCTCTCAAAATAAACAAATTTAAAAAAAAACAAAAAAACAAAAAAAAACCTGTATATCCAGCTCATCCCTTTCTGTTCTTTTCCACACTTCAGACTTCTCAGTCTGGCCTAGATTACTGTAACAGTTCTTCACAAGTCTCTGGCTACACCAGTCACCCCCCCCCCCCCACCTTTTTTTTTTTAACACTGTCACTTGAGCAAATGCTTGACCAAAGAACCCATAAACTGAAACAAACACCTTAGATTCCCAACTCCATAGAGAATAAAGCCACAGTCCCTTACAAAGGCACAACCACACTTCAATCAAGCATCTCAGTCTCTCTTCCTGTTATTCCACCCCATAAATGTCCAATATTTTAAGCACAAGACACTTATTACCCAGACCTTCCGACATCCATTAAATTGGGTTTGCTGTCACCTCTACTTGGAACGTTCTCCCTCTCTGACAAATCAATTCCTACTCATAATTCAACATACAGCTCAGATTTCAGTTCTTTTTTTGAAATCCTTGCCAATAACTTAATGCAAAGTGTCCCTTGGGCACTAGAAGGAGTTTGTTTAATCACAGTACTAATCATGATGTACTATAATTTGCTTACATGTGTCTCCTTTATCCAAGTGGCTACTTCAACAGTAAGAACTGCTCATATACTCATATTTGTTCCTTGGTAGAGAGTTGCTGAAACAGCAGTAGGAGCTGAATGACCAATCTCAATAGATACTAGACCAGGAAGCATTTTCTTTATCATATACTCATTCAATAAGATAGAACTAATTTTAGTCTGTTTCTTTTCTTAGCTACTTCAGACAACTTTTCAAAGTCAAGGTATTTTTACAAACTGTCATATTTTGTCAAAATTTAATATGAAACTAATATTGAAAAGATGCCAAAAAGGTACCTTGGTAAAGGTGTGAATTCACTGATTATTCCCTCTGCTCCAAGCGTGACTCCCTGGACGATAAACGTGCTGCCCATTCCTTTCCAAAGGGCCCTTGGTCCCTAAAATGAACAAAATTTATTGTTATTTCTGTTAGTGCCTGAATAAGAGACAGAGAGGTCTTAATAAAATTTGTCATTGAATGTTTACTAATATATGCCAATAAAGCATTATTCTAAGACATTTATTTGTCATTGAGTGTTTACTAATATATGCCAATAAAGCATTATTCTAAGACATTTTAGTAAAGAACTACAACTACATTAACTCCTATCATTTTAACATTTGTCCAGTGGCCTACATTTAGGCAAATCTGAACACTCCAATTAACTAAATCCCTAATATTGATTAAATATCTCTAATTTTTAATTAATTTTGGCAAAGATGTGAATTTATTGATTGTTCAGTGACATTAAAAGATATAATTACTATGTTGCATTAAATTTTAGTACAAGAGTTAAAATATTTTTATTAACTAAATTAAAAGAAATTATTCTTGCTTTATTACAAAGGCCAAATGGTACTTACATTATAAATAACTTTAATAGAACCTACAGACTAATTCTTACCTGAGTTTTGTTGAAGCTGTACATAATATTGATGACTGTAAATGGAGTGAGATGGTAATGCCGAGCATGATAATTAACCTATAAAAAAGATATTTAGTAATTATTTTTTGTTATTGTTTTAAGAAATAACCAAGCCATGAAAGACATACAATAGAGTCACAGTATAAACAAAAGTTCAATTCTAAAGTCATCAGTAATTACACATAAACAAAATTACTACTCTTAAAAGTACATGAAATAACTTATTACAACTACAGTACATATGGTTATATATATATATATATATATATATATATATATATATATACACACACAACCCAGAAAACCAACACACAGTATACACAGTAACGTAGAATATATGATAAAGAAGCCCATGCTGTTTGATATTTATGTTTCCATAAACACTAGAATTACATTCCATGTAGCAAAACATTCATGCCTTTTAACACACATGAACCATGAAGAATTCAGGAAACAGGAGACTCATATCTCCTAATAGCAAGGATTTTTCATACTATAAGCTATAAATAATTGATAAATTAGGAAATCAGTAAAGGGGGTCAGAACCAATACTTACTAAGTGAAATAATAAAAAAGAAAGTATTAGAATGCATCACACATTCTAATGGTATTCCATAAAACATTTTTTTAAGTTACTCATATAGATGTATACAGTGGATCACAATGTGACACTGCTGCTTTGTAAAACATGTCTGAAATCCAGTTTTAGGGGATACACACTGTCCATGCTGTTAATGACTATTTTTGGGGGGGGGTTCTAAGCATGAACAGTTTAATCTGTATTTATATCTTTCTAACTCAATTTTCACAGAAGATTAAATTAGGTCATAGAAGCTTTTTACCACAGTGTTGTCCACTCACCCCCTGGGGCCTTGCAGGGGATCTACAAGTTCAAAATTATTTTCTTAATGACACTAAGGCATCATTTTTTTTATTGTGTCGATATTTTCAATAATAGTGCAAAACAATGGTGGGTGTTGATATTTTCAATAATAGTGCAAAACAATGGTGGGTAAAATTGCTAATTCCTTAGCATGCATCAAGGCAGCTGGCAGCAAACTATATTTTTGTATGTTTTGTATTCTTCATCCCCCTCACTTGGAAGGAGAAAAAAGCCACTTTCACTAAAGAATATCTGTGGCGAAACAGTAAAACATATTAATTTCATAAAATCTTGATTCTTGAATTACATCTTTCTAAATTAATATTCTGTGTGTTGATCATAAAGTAAGATGGCTTATGGCTGTTGTGAGGAAAAGCACTTGTCTGATGGAGTTGCAAGCTGAACTAGCCACTTTTTTCATGCAGCACCATTTCTTCTGGAAAAACTGACAGACGATAGTTATTAACACTTGAGACAGGCATGTTTTTATTCTATTATTTTTTTTAAGCTTATCTATTTATTTTGAGAGAGAGAGAGAGACAGTGTGAGCAGCGGAGGGGCAGAGAGAGAGGGAGAGAAAGAATCCCAAGCAGGCTCTGCACTGTCAGTGAACAGCCTGATGCAGGGCTCAAACTCACAAAACCAGGAGATCATGACCTGAGCTGAAACCTAGAGTCAGATGTTTAAATGACTGGGCCACCCAGGTGCCCCGAGACAGACATATTTTTTAAATTTTTTTTTTTTTTCAGCGTTTATTTATTTTTGCGACAGAGAGAGACAGAGCATGAATGGGGGAGGAGCTGAGAGAGAGGGAGACACAGAATCGGAAACAGGCTCCAGGCTCTGAGCCATCAGCCCAGAGCCTGACGCGGGGCTCGAACTCACGAACCGCGAGATCGTGACCTGACTGAAGTCGGACGCTTAACCGACTGCGCCACCCAGGCGCCCCGCCATATTTTTTAAAATGCACACAGTGGGCCTGTTGATTTTAAAAAAAACTGACACTGTTTTGCCAATGATAAATTTGACTTCACAAGCAAAAATTAGAATTGTGGAAAACCTGCATCTACCATCAAGAACTTACCAATACTGGAACTCATTTCTGGTGGGATTGGTAGTAATTTAATGACGATTTATATATATATATACACACACACAGTATAATCCAGATATCTTAACATTTAAAAGATCTAAATAACTCAGTAAATTAGTATTTTTCAAATAACCAACACATGATATTATAGAATCATAAATGGATAAAAAAATCCATTCAACATGCAGTATAGATCAACAGATTTTAATGTTAGAGAGTACAAAAAGTTAACTTATACCTCAGATTTCTGATTGTAAATAACCCTTAATATATTACTACTTATTAAGTTTTGGTGTACTAACAAACAACAAAATCTGCCAATTATCTAAAAAAGATATAAAACACTCCATTTTCAAATACATAATGTGTATAAGTTTAGACTTTCTTCTTTCAAAACCAATGTACCGCAACAGATTTGACTACAGAGGCAGATATGAAAATTTGGTTGTCTTCTATTATGTAAGATAGGAAAGATATTTACAAAAAAGTAAAAGTTATTTTTTCATAAAACTGTTATTTATGTTAATATCTAATGGGTTTATTAGTGTTTAATGAAGTCAAGGAATATATATTAAAATTTTCCCAGTTTTGATTTCTGAAGTGGTAAATATTGACTGATAGATATTATTCATATAAACAAAAGTTCTTTGAAGACCTCAGTAATTTTTACAACCCAAGGGTTTTCAAGACCAAAATGTTTGAGACTGGTATATTGTAGATTCTGGTACATTTCACATGGAATAATTGTTACATAATCTCAGCCATTTATCTGAGCTCTGTATTTTAAATCAGAGTCGGTATTAATGTTTAGAAGGTCAAAGAAAAGTACATTTACCTGACATTGGCGGCGCAGGACAATGCAAGGATGGGCCAGTACATTTTCTGTAAAGAGACTATGAAAGAACAATTTATGTATATGTGTGTGTGTGTGTGTGTGTGTGTGTGTGTGTGTGTATGGCCAAAACTTAATTTATAACATGTATCTGAAATTATTCTTGCTTGAAGAATCACACATTATTATGTTTCCCACGCTAAAAGTAAAAATAATAATAATTAAAAAAAAGGCTAGACATGCTTGCAAATCATTCTACCAATAATAAAATTCAGTATGAAAAGAATTGAAGACAGATCTGCAAACTGGTAAGCAAAGGAAATAACATAGAATATTGATATGTATAGTCTAAAGATGAAACTACATGTCCGTATGCCTGATTTGGCAAACTCCTTTCCTAGACAACTTAAATGCTTTCCTTTTTTTTCCCCAGAAAATGTCCTATGAACAGAGTTCCTATCAGAAGAGTCATCTATTCTTCATTAGCCCCATTCTGTAAGTTTTAGTTTTGAGGTACACTATATTTAAGTGATAAGGATTTCAATGACTGTTAATTGACTACTATTTTGGGTATCAAATATTTCTTTGAAAGAATCACCACAAAATAAGTACAACTGCGGGCTAACATACTAACAATGACAGAGACACAGCAGGTATGCACACACACACATATATAAATAATACATCAAATGAACAACAGCTTTAAGTATAAATAGTGAGGCTAAAGAAAAATTAACTATAGCAGAAAGAAAACTTTAACACAGTTTTGTTCCTATTTACGTTAATGCTCTAATTGTGCAAATAAAATCATTTTTTTCTTGGTTAAAATTTTAAAACAATGAGTTATTCTGGCATGCAATAAACTCTTTGTGCAATTCTGATGTATCTGGAATAATATTCACTAAAGATCACATAGTCAAGATTGGGGGCTTTTCTTTCACAAAATGATCATTAAAAAAAAAATAATGGTATTATTAACAGCTGATTGTAAGCAAGACCTAGACTCTATGTTGCTAAATATCATATTATATTTAGAATGTTTAGGGAAAGTTTCAATGCAAAATTACTTTGTCTTGGAGGAGATTAGATCAGATTTTTTGGATAGACACATGAAAGTTACAATATAACTTACAAAATTATTTTCTGATTACAAAATTGAATGACTATTTTCTATTCTTCCTCAAAACAAATCAAGCTGTAGATTTTAAATAATAATTTTTCTGCAAAATATTATTCAACATTTAATCTACTGCTCCAAAGAATCTTAAGGAAGCAATACTAATCATTTAATATTATATATTACAGAAAACACTTGAAATAAAAACTTAAATTAAAAATCTTTAGATAAAACATTACCTTGCAAGGCCAATACCAAATCCAGCAAATCTATTCAACTGCTCTAAAACAGAAGAAATAACATAATTCATAACCAATATTTAGGTTTACTGTAAAAAAAATGTCTTTTATTAACACAATATTTATTTAAATTCCACATCCCTAAGTCAAATTCTGATATGGGCCAGGGAAGCTGTGGGAAGTTAAAAGGCAGAACCACTCTTCAGCTCCATTTCATTGTTGAGATGTGGGACTGTGGGCCCAGGGTTTCTAAACTGTCATTTTTCTAAAACAGTATTCTCGTTTTTACATAGTATCTTCCAAATTTAAAATATTGGCAACTATTTTTTTTACGTTTATTTATTCTTTGAGAGCCATAGTGAGACAGAGCACAGGTTGGTGAGGGGCAGAGAGAGAAGGAGACACAGAATCTGAAGGAGGCTGCAGGCTCCGAGCTGTCAGCACAGAGCCCAACATGGGGCTTGAACTCACAAACCATGAGATCATGACCTGAGCCAAAGTCAGTTGCTTAACTGACTGAGCCACCCAGGCGCCCATGGGAGGGAGCTATTTTTAAAAGCACTAACATACCGGGTAGGCCAAATCAAGCATGTCTGCAGGTAGAATTTAAGGACTACCAGTTTTCAAATTCTAACTAAAAACAATTTAATTTTTTTTCTAAAGAAGGTTCTGATACTATACCAGCCAACAACTTTACCTCCGGTCTTGTAAAACTAGTCATTTACTATTATTGGTGGAAAGCATCTATGTTGAACCAACAGTTGCAAGTGAAACACCTCAAAAGTATTAAATTAACAGTACTTAGGGTAATCAAAAGAGGTAAATAAGGGTCTCTTCTTCTCTCTCCCCAGGTTTTAAATATTTTGAGAATAGCTGCTTAATTAGGTCTCTGCGACAGGCTACTGGATACATATGTGCTACTGCTGATAGCATTTCTATCATCTTAGAAAAGTTTACAGCTGGAAACATTCCTATGCATATGTCAAAACAAAAAACTTTCTCCTTGGCTAAACAACTTAAAAACATGATGGTGAAATATCACAATCTCGAGGGACTAGATATACAATTTCTACTATAATACATTATTCACAAGGGATAATTTTTCTGTCTCACCCTCTTTTCTCTCTCTCCTCTTTGATCTTTCAAATGAAGCAATACCCTCACTATTTCGTTAGTTAGAATAAGGCCATGTAAACAGGTCCCTTGGAAAACTATGTGGTTAGCTATTGCCTTGAAAAATGTACAAGCCAGATGGAAGTTTCTTTTGCCAACTCAGATACGTTCTTCTTTCAGCTTTTTCCTTTTTGCGTGTACAGATCATCCCCAATATTAGCAGAAAATGCCACTGATATTTTATGGAAAGTGTTAGAAAGGTTTATTTTCGTTAGCTGTGTAAGTCTCTTAGTCTTCTACTCTTGCAGTTATCATCACCAGCCTCTTAACTGCTGCAAAACACCCCCCTGGTTTCATTAAGAGTTCCTTCTCATTGTAACCATCAAAGCATGAATTATGAAAAGATGAAAAACCCTCAGCTTTGCTGCCTTAGAAGGTGACTGTGTAGCAATCATATGTGCATTTTGAATTATTTAATTTATAACTTTCCAGTACTTCTTTTGGGACCTACAGAACGAAAACGAGACAGGTTGAAAAAGCAAATTGTATGACACTGTGTAAGTCATGGATCTTCTTCCACATCCTCATTTGCTCCTAGATGATATTTAAAGTCTATTCCTCTCAGTTAACACAAATCAAATAAAAATTGTTGTACTCCCAAATTAAAACCAAAGAAATGAGAATAAACATATCTAAAATATGCTTAATATTTAATGATTTAGCCTATTATTCTAATGATTTCAAAATGGGGAGAGGCAGTTATTATTTCCATTTTATGTATTAAAAAGTTGAGAATATTTAGATCAGTGTTGTAATTATAACACTGGTCTTCTGACATCCTGCAGAGAATAATTAGGTCTTGATTCCAAAGTCTTGAAATGGTCTCAATGTTTTTTACTATTTAGTGAAGTGTGTAGGTGAGAAATAGGAAAGCAGGAGGTGGGAAAACATAGGAGTAGTTTCAGCGTCTAGAAAATAGACACAATTCCTATGATTAAAAGATAAAGGAAAAGAAACGAATACTTTTTAGCCTCCTACATGCTCATACTGTACTAAGCATTACTTACACCTCATTTAACACTTAAATAGAGCCAGGTTTGAATCCAAGCCTGTCAGTGCTGAAAAAGTTCTTTCCAGAACACAAAGCACAATTCAAAGAAATAAAGCTGTCGGTGAATTAGGTTACTGTTTATATAATTCCCAGTGAACAGTAAATAATTTCCTTCCTTCTTGATTTAGGTCATGGGATGGAATACACCCAAACCCTTCGAAACTCCTACTGCGCAGACCAGAGCTAAGGCAGGTGTCTTTTCTGGAGGTGATCCCGGAATAAAGGTTTCTGCAAGGGAGAGGGAGCAGGCCCACTGCAGGGGGCAGAGGACGAAAGGAGGGCAGAAGGTGTGGCGCGCGATAGGCCCAGCGGCACCGAAGGCGGCACCCTCCGCGTGGCTTCCGCGCTTTGCAGGCCTCGAGCCGCGGCTCCGCCACTCCACCCACCCCTGCCTTGCTCCCACGTCCCTCACCGCTGCTCTGCCCCTGCACGCCGCCGCCGCCGCCGCTGCTGCTGCCGCCGGGAAACGGTTCCTCCGCGGGGCCCTCGAGCGGGGTGGAGGGGGCGGGCGCGCCGTAGGGCGGGCTCTTCTCTCCCCAGTGCAGGTTGCGGCTACCGGGGATGTCTGGGGGAGTGGTCACCCAGTGGCTCAGGTCCGACCCGGAGCTGAAGGACCTGGCAGGGAAGGCGCCGCTAAAGCCCTGCTCATCCCGGGCACCGCCTCGATAGCCCAAGCCATCGAATCCGTCCGGGCGCCGCGGATGCATCGGAGACGGGGCAGGATGAGGCGAGCCCCCCGGGGCCCACCACCACTAGGGCCACCGCGACCTCGGGCCACACGGCTTCTTCGTCGCCGGCGCCGCGTCTGGGGAAATCTGACAACCGGAAGTCACGTTGCAACCCCGGAAGTTTGGTGAGCACGTGATCTTAGCCTTTTCCGGTGATTTATAGAGGGATGGTTGCTAGGGAGACGCGGAGGCAACCAAGGGCCGAGCCTTGAAAAGGTCTCTGTGGAGGAGGTGGGAAGAGGACTGTGGAGTTAATGGAACATTGTACCAAAGAGATACCGTAAAGGAATTGGAGTGGGAGGGACGGCTTGGATGAGCGGAGATCGAATAAAGACGTTTGTTTTACCGAGGGACAAACGCATCCCTGGAGCTGACTCACTGAGATCTCAGCCAGAAATGTCCTGCTGCACCCCAAGGCCTCAGATCTAGGTCTTTTCTTTTCCTTATTGGTCTAGTGCCTCACCCGCTGCGAGAGAGCTATTAGAGGTTAGAGTTGTGGGGTGTTGGTAACGTTCCCTCTAGTTTCGCCTCCCGCACTTGCCGTTTTAGCTAACATCTATTGAGCGAGCTGGTTCTGCGCCGTGAACGCAAAGGTAGTATGGACCGCCAGACCAAGCATTAGAAAAGACGGCCGGTGGAAAAAACCCTCTGACCCTCCGCTCCTCCCAAGAATGTAAACTGCTCTCGGATTTAGAAATTAAGCATTTTGCTTTTCTAAGGCTACAAATAGTTTTGTTTGTTTGTTTGTTTTGCTGGTACACCTAAATCACTCCGTGTATGTAAAGCCCAGTGATACTGTTCAAAATTGAGACCCTGGTTGAACAATCAAGAGGACTTGTGAACAGAGTCCTCTACTACCTGTTTGCATCAGTTCCATGGGCTTTTCGGGCAGAGTTCCTCTTCCTAGATCTGAGCAAGTCTTCCATGGGTTCTTCCTGTGTCTGTTCTTTCCCACTGGACGTCCAGGATTCCGAGGGCTTTCAGAAGAGAATCATGACGTGCTATTCTTAATCTTCCAGACGAGACCCTTTCCTTAAAGTGATAACTTCATCTTGAGGGGATTGATGTTCTTAAATTGGGTTGATATGTGGCTTAGGCAAGTGTTTTGAGTCTCTCCTTTAATAAGTGTATCCAGTATTACTCGAGTACTAATACCAAATTACCGGGCAACTAATATCAAATTAATTACTGAGCATGGCAATAAAAACGATTTCTCTGTTCCTTAGAAATGATTGGATTAAAGATGTGTTTGGTTCAGGTCTAAAACTTGTTTCTTAAAAGGAGACAAAAAGGCGTCTGTGTGTGTGTGTGCGCACTTCTAATGTAAAAAACAATAACATGTCACGATTTCACATCCACATCAATGAAGAAAAGATGAGTTGGTAAGAGGATAGCTGGGTAGCCAGCCAGTTGAGGGGAAGGAACAATAATAGCCCCACCTCACAGCTCACCCCCCCATGTAAATTCCAGCTGCAGTGTATCATATTTTTTTCTTTGTTTTTAAAAAGATTGAATATTGGGAGAAAACAATAGGTGATTATTTTTCCAGCAATATTGGTAAACTTTCTAAAAGTGACAGCAAAGTCAAAAACCATGTAGGGAAAGACATCAATATGACCACAAAAAATTTAATTTTTCTATATGCAAATAAAAAAGGAGAAACATAGTAACCAAAATTAAAAGAAAAATCACAAACTGGACAAAATTACATTTTAACATTATCAAGACAATTTGTCACTTTATTGTAAAAAAGAGCACTTAGCACGAGTAAAGGTAATTCAATAGAAATTTAAGTGAAGAACATGAAAAGGCAAGTCGTAAAAAAAATACAAATGGATAATAGTTATATGAAAAAAAAGTCTGCCCTTTAGTAATTGAAGAAAGGAAAATTTAATAACTATCTTACCCCTATTTAAATGACAGTGTTTAAAAGGGAAAATGTACATTGTCATGCAATGTGAAAAGAAAGTAGCTGTCATTCATTTCTGGAGTGGCATGAAACATAACAGCTTTTTCCTGGAGGGCTGCTTGGCAATATGTATTAAAAAGCCATGAAAATAATCATCTCTTTTGTTTCCTAACTCTTAGGAAACAAATATAAGGTGTATACATTTACTTATGCACATATTTATGACATAATTGCTCATAAAACAGGATACTAAATATCAAGTAATTATTATCCATTACTTATTAATTAAAATGATTCATCTATATGATCCTTTAAGCAAAATATATTTACTGAGCACCCATCCTGGTTATAGTTACTGTACTAAGCAATGAAGTTAAAATGATAAATAAGTCAAAGTCCTTGCATTGTTAGAACTCACATTCTAGTTAGGCGATAAATAATAAATAAATATGTCAAATAATGAAACAAACATATAATGCAATGTCAATGACATGTATTATATATATTTAATAAAATCGATCAAGTGATAGAGGCAGCATTTTTAGATTGTTTGGTCAAGGACATCCTCTTTGAGGAAATGATCTTTAAACAGACGTAAATGAAGTGAAGGAATGAACCATGTGTGAATATTTGGAAGAAAGATTTTCAAGGCAGGATGAAGTCTAAAGTGCTGATGACGAGCTAGGTAGGTAGTCAACGTGCAAGGGCTCACTGAGAGCTGAAAGGGTAGGGGACAGATTTGGCAGGACTTTGTTGGAGATGGACAAGAACTTAGATCTTTTAAGAGCATAATGAGGTGACCTTAATGATATTTTAGAAGGACAAACCCGAGTTCTGGATGGGGCAAAGGTAGAAGCCTCCTCTACTAGCAGACCACTGAAAGCAGTGTAGTGCCCTCTAGTCTATGGTTTCACTTTCCCAGGTTTCAGTTTCCTGTGCTTTTCAGTTTCCAACAGGAAACTGCAGGCTGGAAGCAGATGATTCTCCTTCACAAGGATAGTCAGAAGACCAATAGTTGCCTAATGCTATGTCACAATGCCTGTGTCATTTATCTCACTTTCTATCATGTAGGCATTTTATTATCTTGCATCCTCACAAGAAGAAGAAGAAGGATGAGTACTGGACAGTAAGATATTTTGAGAGAGAGAGAAAAAGACTATATTCACAAAATTTTATTATAGTTTATCATTATAATTGTTCTGTTATTATTCATTACTGTGCCTAATTTATAAATTAAACTTTATCATAGATATGTATGTATAGTAAAAAATAGCATATATGGGGTTTGGTACTATCTGCAGTTTCAGGCATCCACTGGTGGATCGAGCTCAGAGTCTCTCATGAAATTGCTGTCAAAACTCCAGTGTGAGGTACAGTTATTTAGACTTAACTGGGCTTGACTGGGACTAGAGGATTCACTTCCAAACTATCTCACTCAGCTAACTGTGGAAAGAATGCCTCTTTTTTTGCTGGTTTGCTGTCAGGAGGTCTAAATTCCTTGCCACATAGAGCTCTCCATAGAAGTCTTGGAGTGTCCTTCTAATGTGACAGTTGGCTTTGAGAGAGAGCAAGGAGGATTCTACACTGTCTTTATGACCTAACCCCATTTCATCACTTCTGTCACATTCTAATCTCTAGGAGTGAGTCACTAAACCCACCCCACACTGAAGTGGAAGGAATTTGGCTCCATCTTCTGGAGAAAGGATTACCTAATAGTTTGTGTTCATATTTTTAAGTAACTACAATTAAACTGTTACATAATAATGATTTATAGAGGCATACAAATTTACTAATCAGGAAAAATTCCACAAAATTATGGTGTTTATTTACTTAATTTGGGTGGGGAAGGAGAAGGAGAGAGAGAGAGAGAGAGAGCACGCACGCGATGTGGGGCTGTATCCTGCATCCCTGGGATCATGACCTGAGCCGAAATCAAGAGTCAGATGCTCAACCAACTGAGCCATCCCGTTGTCCCCCAAAATAGATTTGAAGGATTTGTTTGCTTTGAAAAGAATCACATGATAGAAATATCTATAATCATGAAATAGTTTCTTAAATATTTTTAAAAGTCTAGCCTTCAGTTAAAGTTGGAATAAAAATGAAGAGTAGCATTCTTTTTGATCGCCGAGTAATAGTCCATTGTGTATATATACATCTTCTTTATCCATTCATCAGTCATGGACATTTGGACTCTTTCCATAATTTGGCTAAATGCTGCTATAAACATTTAAAAGAATGAAATCTTGCCATTTGCAAGAATGTGGTTGTAAGTAGAATGTATTATATTAAGGGAAATAAGTCAGTCAGAGAAAGACAAACGTGTGGTTTCGCTCACATGTGGAATTTAAGAAACCAAACAGATGAACATGGGGAAGGGAAGGAAAAATAAGAACAGAGAGGGAGGCAAACCGTAAAAGACTCTTAGATACAGAGAACAAACAGAGGACTGCTGGAGGAGCCAGCTAAATGGGTAATGGGTGTTAAGGAGGGCACGTGGGATGAGTATTGGGTGTAATATGTAAGTGATGAATAACTAAATTCTACTCCTGAAACCACTAAAAATAATAATAAAAAAAAGAAATGAAGAATAACAGATTATTTTGACAGTTTTCCAAGAACTGGCACAAAATATATTACCTGCTCAATGAAAGTACAAAAAAAGCAGGTCATTCATTTATATCAATATTTTACTCAGAGACTCTTATAATGAATGAATTTAGCTCACAGGATAAAATGAAAATCATCTATGCAGGAATGCACCCAGCAATATTTATTAAGCACGAATATATGCAAGTCACTGTATTAGGTACTAAGATGCAGCTATATATTTTCTCAAGGATGGAATTTGAAGATATTGAAAATATTTATTTCTCATGCATATAGGGACCAAGAAAAAGGTTTCCAAATAAATTTTAATATGTAATAAGCCACATCCTCCTATACTTGCTTCTTTTTGATAATTTTCTTGGCTAATCTGCCATTTAGTCTTCCAAATGAACTTTAAAAAAACATTTAATTCTTCACTCTCATTCTTCTAAACACACACAGACACACACACACACATTTTGGGATTCAAAGTGTACTCACAAAATTTTTATGGTTAACTTTAAGATGTTAGATTTTTTTCATATTCTTGAAATATTTCCTTCAGTGATTCAACGATTTCATTTGCTTAGGTCTATATTTATGCCAATCAATGTTCTGTTTCAAAAACATATTATATATTTCTATTTGTTGAGATCCAACATTTAGTTTACAATCTGCTTTGAGAATCTTACTGAATTCCTCCACCCCACAATAGCGTAACATCTTTATTTTACACTTCTTTATGAAAACAGAAACGTCCCTACTCCTTTCTCGCACTTCAATACTTTAACTTGGATTACAGAAGCTATAAACAAATCTCTTTCAAAAATTTTTTTTGTGATTTCATTTTGTGGCCAAGGGAAAATTTATTGTTTAGGTATATCTGGTTTCAGAGCTCAACATCAGTTTTTTCCAGTCACAACTTCTGCATTTTTGAGTTGTTAACTTTGATTAATGTTTGGGTGATGTGTTCTTTGAGTGGTTTGAGTAGTTTAATCTTAAAGTGGAGGAGGAGGAAGGGAAGAATTTGTGGAATCTCCCTTATATAAACATGTCCTTTAGTTGTCTTCCCTATAGAATTCATGAGTAGCTACTTTTTTTCCTGAATGCTCTGCAGAATCAACTGATTTTTATATTTGAAGAAGAATTTTTATCCAACCTTTTAGTTTTTGTGAGTAATGTATTTAGTAGTTTGTATTTTTAATGCTTTTAATATTTTTCCTAGATCTCATGAAATACAAAAAAGCCCCATCAAATTGCAGTTTTTCCATATTTATTTTATTTTGAATATGGTAAGCACTTTTTTTTTCTTATTTCACCCATCTTCCCATTTATCTCCCCTCTGGTAACCATCAGTTTGTTCTCTATATTTAAGAGTCTATTTTTTTGTTTGTCTCTTTTTCCCTTGTTCATTTGTTTCTTAAATTCTACATATGACTGAAATGACATGATGTTTGCCTTTCTCTGACTGACTTATTTCACTTCCATTGTATACACTAGACCCGTCCATGTTATTGCAAATGGCAAGATCTCATTCTTTTTTTGGCTGAGTAATATTCCCGTGTGTGTGTGTGTGTGTGTGTGTGTGTGTGTGTGTGTGTATCCATTCATCTGTTCATGGACACTTGGGCTGCTTCCATATCTTGACTATTCTATATAATGCTGCTATAAACATGTAGTGCATATATCTTTTCAAATTGGTATTTTCATATTCTTTGGGTACTGGATCATATTGTAGTATTATGTTTAATTTTTTGAGGAACCTCTATACTGTGTTCCACAGTGACTGCACCTAGTTTGCATTCCCACCGACAGTGCAAGAACTTTCCTATTTCTCCCCATCTTTGCCAACGCTAGTTGTTTTTTTTTGTGTTCTTGAGTTTAGCCATTCTGACAGGTATGAGGTGATATCTCATTGTGGTTTTGATTTGCATTTCCCTGATGATGAGTGACGTTGAGCATCTTTTCAAGTGTCTGTTGGTCATGTGGATGTCTTCTTTGGAGAAATGTCTGTTCATATCTTTTGCTGATTTTTAATTGCATTATTTTTTCAGTGTTGAGTTGTATAAGTTCTTTATGTATTTCAGATACTAATCTTTTATTGGCTATGTCATTTACAAATGTCTTCTCCCATGTAGTATTCTTGTAGTTTTGTTGATTGTTTCTTTTACTGTGCAGAAACTTATTTTGATGAAGACCCAATAGTTTATTTTTGCTTTTATTTCCTTTGTCTCATATCAAGAAATATGTTGCTATGGCAGGAATGTGGTAAGCATTCTTAATTTGCTATCTCAAATATTTTTTTCATCAAAAGATTTTTCCCTGCTATACTTTATTATAATTTATATCTTTGTTCTCTGTTTTTAGAACACATTCTATGTGGGCTGGGACTCTATGATCTGCTTTCTAAGATGTGTCTTTTACAGTATTTCTCAATTTTACTTTTATTCTTACCCTCAACTTACTGATCTATTAGGAGGAATGTGTTTCAGAGAAGCCTGGGATCTGATACTGTAATTTCTTAAACTTTATCATTTTTTAGAATTAATTAAACAAAATTTTTTTACATTTATTTATTTTTGAGAGACAGAGAGAGACAGGTGGGGGAGGGGCAGAGACAGGAGACACAGAATCCAAGCAGGCTCCAGGCTCCGAGCTGTCAGCACAGAGCCCAATGAAGAGCTGGAACTCACCAACTGTGAGATCATGACCTGAGCCGAAGTTGGCCCTTAATCGACTGAGCCACCCAGGCGCCCCTATAATTAATTTTTTAAAGTCTTTAGGGGTGCCTGGATGGCGCAGTCGGTTAAGCGTCCGACTTCAGCCAGGTCACGATCTCACGGTCCGTGAGTTCGAGCCCCGCGTCGGGCTCTGGGCTGATGGCTCAGAGCCTGGAGCCTGTTTCCGATTCTGTGTCGCCCTCTCTCTCTGCCCCTCCCCCGTTCATGCTCTGTCTCTCTCTGTCCCAAAAATAAATAAAAACATTGAAAAAAAATTAAAAAAAGTCTTTATTTATTATTTTTCAAGCAGTTTTAGGTTCATACCAAAATTAAGAGGAAGGTACAGAGATTCCATATACTCCCTGTCCTCAACACATGCAAAGCCTCCCCGATTATCAACATCCTCAACTGGAGTAGTAATTTGTTACAGTTGACAAATTTGGACTGACACATCATAATCATCCAAAAGTCTGTAGTTTATGTTAAAGTTCACTGTTGGTGGTGTACATTCTATGGGTTTGGACCAATATTTTCTGTTTTAAATATCAAAATGTACTAAAAAATCAAAAAACGTATTTGGTGCTTATTATAAACAGAAATAAATCAGGATTGATATATTTCAAGTTTACATCAGTTAAATTCTCTTTTGAAGTTTTTGATTTTTTAATTTTTCTAAATTTTTATGAAGTTTTAATTTTTTTAGGCAGTTATTTCACCAGGACAATACCTGCACATTAGCTTTGAGTTTAATCAGAATTGCTCTTCCATATAGTGAAACACCTGTGAACATTTGTAGAATATTTGAAGTTCCTCACCCATTGGTAGGTGGGAATCTTATAAGGATTCAAATTAATTTTATTGTATCCTATCTTTAAAAATTAATCATTCTTTTGCATTTAAATTCGCCCTCTTGTGCTTAGTACATACAAAACACCCTGGATGCTTTGTTTACCCACTATCCGAAATAAGGAGGACATTAGCAGATTTAGATTTTCTATGTAAAAGGCGCTTAGGAACAACAGTTTGACTAGAAGACATAACCTTCTAACGTACCCTTATACAGAAATCATGCTGTTTTTATTTACTTTATTTTTTTCATGTAGATGGGGGGCATTGGGCCAGATTTGGGAGGAGGCAGATAAATGTTGAGGAGACCCAAAAGCACTGCCAAGCCTCTTCTCACTGCAGCTACTGGCTGCATATCCAGCATACAGTATTTAAAACGAATCATTACCATGTGCTTTATCATTGTATTTTACAGCTAACAAAAGTCTTTCACGCATCATTGCATCTATTCGTTGGAAACTAAACACAAACGTGGTGAAGGAGGGGAAAAGAATGTGGAATTGCATTTATAGGTCCTGATTGGCTAAGCCCTGGTCAGCAGCTAAAAGAGCATACTTCCGGCTCTAAAAGTGAATTCCACAGCGTCCTTAGCAACTAGTCTCGATCCCCAGCGACCCCGAGCACCACGGTGAGTCCCGCTTCTGATGCCTTGAGAAGTGAAGTTGCCACGTCCACCATGAGGGCAGCCGGGAACCCCATAAAGACTCCAAAATGGGAGCCCGGAGCGTCGTTCTAAGATACCATAGCTCTGGCTGTAGGAAACAGCCTCTGCTACTCGCGCCCCTAGCCCAGGCTCACCATCCCCGCCTACCTAAGAATCTAAGCAGTACCGGGGAAACTCCCTTGAGGGCAGGAAGGGTGAAGGTGGGGAGTCAGCCACCAGGCCTTTTGACAGGGAAATGGCTTTTTTTTTTTTTTTTTTTTTTTTTTGGCTGGGAGACTCGATATAATTTTAACATTGTCTAGTTCTCAGAAATTGTCTTTTAAAGTGTACTTTTCCAACATTGTTTTCTTTGGGGCTTAAAAAAATACACTAGGGCTTAAGGTTAATTTTTTTTTTTTTTTAATCTGTGCCAAGTTGCAGATGAACTGCCAAGCACCCAGGCAGCTTGCTGGAGCCATTGTAGGAGCTGAAACATATCTCTCCAATGTGTAAAGACTTTTTGTGTTGCTGCCCCACATAAATCTTTAGATTCAAGGTGAGTACCAGATTTTTGTTTCAGTAAGAACTATTCTGTATGCTCTCTTCTTATGGAACATCTGATTCATTATTAGGATCATTCATTAGCATGATAGACTTGGTAAGTGTTTTTCTCTTCAAGTTCATTGTCCATCCAGAGCTTCTGGTAAAGTGCATGGTCACAAGTGCTTAGTAAACAGTTTAGTGCTATCAGTTAGAATTTTCCAAAATGTGTGCTGCATGTGACTCTAGGTGATAGTATCCTAAAGGTTCCTCCTGGTCAAATGTAAAAATTATACATTGTACTGCTGCTCAGGGAAATTTGCAGTGCACAGGAACATATTAACCACTCCTAGAGGTCTTAGGATATGCAAACCTATTCAATTTTGTTTAGTGTAGTATTTCCCAAACTTCACAACAAAAAGCTTTTAGGACATAACTACATCCCAAGAATCTGTATTTCACAAAACATATTTGAGAATTACTATTCAAACCTAAACAGTGTACTCTTTATTTTTGCTTATATTTCCATCAAAACAATTAGATTAGCTTTTTATTAAAATTTTTTAACGTTTATTCATTTTTTTGAGAGACAGAGACAGAGCATGAGTGGGGGAGGGGCAGAGAGAGAGAGAGAGAAATAGACACAGAATCTGAAGCAGGCTCCAGGCTCTGAGCTGTCAGCACAGAGCTCGATGTGGGGCTCCAACCCATGAACTGTGAGATCATGACTTGAGCTGAAGTTGGACATTTAATTAACTGAGCCACCCAGGTGCCTTCGATTAGTTTTTAAAATGTAAAACTATCTCTATTTGGAGATGTCATGATGGTGTATGTAGAAAATGCTAAAGAATCGACTAAAAATCTATTAGATCTAATAAAAAAGTTCAGCAATGTTGCAGCATGTAAGATCAATATGCAAGAATCACATGTAAGAGAATGAAGTTGAAATCCTATCTCACGCTACATGCAGAAATTAACTCAAATGAACCTAAATGTAAGAGTTAAAACTGTAAAACCCTTAGGAAAAAAAAGGCATAAATCTGATTTAGGGAATGGTTTCCTAGATATGGCAACTAAAACATACAATCAAAGAAAAACAGACCCCAAGGATTTCATCAAAATTATAAACCTTAGTGCTTCAAAGGGTGCCATCAACAAAGTGAAAACACAACCCATAGAATGGGAGAAAAATTTTTGGAAATCATACATTGATATGACTTGTATTGATGTGATTTGTATGTATGTATGCATGATTGATATGATTTATGTCTAGAAGTTATAAAAATAATCACAACTCAATAATAGAAGACAACCCAATTAAAAATGGGCAAAGGATCTGAATAGACATTTCTTTATAGGGGACACACAAATGGCTAGTAAGCACATGAAAAATGCTCAATATCATAAGCCATCAGGAAAATTCAATAAAACCTCTTCATACCCTTTTGAATATTTGTAATTAAAAAGTTAAGTGTTGGGGTGGCTGGCTGGTTCAGTTGGATGAGCATGTGACTCTTGATCTCAGGGTCGTGAGTTCTAGCCCCACATTGGGTGTAGTAGAGATTAGATTACTTAAATAAATAACTTAAATAAAAATAAAAAGACAAATGTTGGTGAGTATATGGAGAAATTGGAGCCCTTACACATTGCTAGTGACAATGTGAAATAGTGCAGCCGCTTTGGAAAACAATCTGGCAGTTCCTCAAAATGGTTAAACAGAGTTACCATGTGATCCAGTAATTTCGCTCCTTGTAAATACTCAAGAGAATTGGAAATACCTGTGCACACATAAGTTTGTACATGATGTTAATGGCATAATTAGGACTGATCCCATTCAGATCTTGGATTCTTGGATCTCTGTCAGCAAGTCCATGGTTAAGACAAGTTTATACTTACATTTATAGAATATAAAATTTCATAGCCACATGTGTTATCACTAATGTTACATTGTGTGTGTGCATACGGAGGTTTGGGTGGGAACAAATACTGAAATCATTACTTTTTACAAGAATCCCAGGAGAGGATATAGAGCAGTTCTTGAGAAGAATAAATTTTACAGTTTTCTTCTAGTGCAGATTGCCTAGATTGCATGTAATGACTTCATGCACCTGATATGAAGTGGTTATTCAGCTCTTATGTCACTCAAATACTTTCCAGGCTTTTCAGACTTTGTTTGCTTGGTGATGCATGCACAAATTGTGTATATCCTTCATATACTGTGGACATTGGGCTTTTCTATTACTGCCAGGTTCACCCTATAACATTAGTACCCTAGGAACAGCCACCAGTGCTTAGGGTCCTTAAAAACCTGTGGTCTTCCTTTCCCCAGCCATGGTTAAATTTCTTCCAGAAGGTAGCAACAGTACAGAATCTTTCATCAGGTTCAGAACTAAGGTTTTCATCAGATATCACCTTAGGAAATTCATCAATGTAACTTTTAGAAATCTTTTCATGAAGGTATTCAGATATTTTATACCATGAAGCTGTTTACATTTCTATAGTCAATCTTCTGAATATTGGTACCATGTTCAGTGTTCATTTTTTCACAGTCAATTCTATTCTGTTTATTGAACCACAAATCAGTCATTTCCCCTGTTTGGAAAGTTTAGCATCATTTTATATGTTTTATATCCTCATCAGTCACTTGCTTTCACTCTTCATAGCCCTGGTTATTTATTATTTTTTTTTTTTGGCTCTCTCAATCCAAAATTTGACTTTTTTTCAGGGATTTTATTCCATTATTTCTTTGATTTCTGTTTCTTCTCTAATGATTCTTTTGCTCATTCAAGAATGACCTAAAGATTTTGATTTATGCTTGTTTTAAGTTTCTAAAAGAACAATTAAAGACTACCATATTTATGAAACTGCCATTTCATAGTTTGGTGCTGAAAGAATTCTATTGTGTTAAGTACTTTCAGTTTTTAAGTATTCTGCTCATTAGATAAAGATACTTACATTATTTGAATTCAGGGCCAAAATAAAGAATCATGTTAAGAGACAGAGAGATGGAAAACATATTTTACTCATATTTAAATTGAAAATTTGACTATTCTCTAGATTTTGTCATATATTTATAGAATGTCATATTGACAAAATCTTTTTCTTGGGCATTTTTTGTCCTCCTAAAATAATCTGGAGTCCTATTATGGACTTCAGCATTTTGAAATGTGATAGTGTTGGTTTGTAGACCTGTCTTTTTCTCCAGATTATAATTTCCTGAGGAAGAGATTATATTGTAATTAATTTTAGACACAGGAAGCTCAAACATCATTAGCACTTTTATTTTTGTGAAAACTGAATCAAATTCCCTAAATGTAACCACTGACAACGAATAATGTATTGATTGATAGTGCTAAATATAAAATGGTCAAAAACATTCTTTTATTTCTAGTTTATATATAAGTATGTGTGTGAGTGTCTGTGTGTGTGTGTGTGTGTGTGTGTGTGTGTGTATAGTTTTATTTCATTTTATATGTCGAATGTTGCAAATGAATAAAAAGTACTGGCACACAACATAAACCCAATAAAAAAGTTCATGGACAATTGCATCCATTTTTGCAACTTCTTCACAGACCATTAATCACATTAGTAGTTTGTACTGAAGCCAATCCACTTCCTATGGTGAATATCAACCTAAACAAAGGGGAAAACTGAGGCAAGCTTGAATGATCAGAAATCGAATTTATTCAGGGATAGCACAGGAATTGCAATTTGGGAAACACAAACTATAGCAAACTACAGGCAGATTTGTTGAAGGTTTGGGGCGGGCTATATTTATGGGAAAAGAGTGCAAAGAAGGGGGAGGTCCAGCCAGAGTCTAAGCAGTAAGTTCATTGACTTGAGGATGGGGGAAGATTCATGGTGGATGTTCAGTGGTGGGAAAATAAGTCCCCATATTCTGTAGGTCAGGCATTTCGATAGTTGGTCTCTTTATTTCATGAGTTTCATTTTCCTAAGGGTGCATGAGTGAGATTCTCCATTCCATATCCTCTGGTTCCATTTCTGATTGAAATCCTTTCACAATGAGTGAAAGATATGTACGATATTTAAGTCAGAAGAAGACTTTATCACTTAAGTATCAGATCATTGCAATTTTCCTGAATAAATGAGTGAATAGGTGATTGATGGGTGATGAATGAAAGTACTATCTGTTTAAATTTTAATATTTTTTAGTTTATTTTCCTCATTGTCCAAAGGTTTGTAAATCATCTGTAAATACTTTAAACACTTCAGTTTTCAGTATTTTGAATACTCCTATTTCATATTAATTATGAATAATTATTTTACTTGCTACTACAAAGTTAAAATAAATGTACTAGTTATGAATCATAGTCAATGGACTTATGTATTGCAAGAAATATTTCTGTATTTTAAACTATTTATACTCCAAGCTTCTGTTCTGCTTGACTGGTTAGATATTCAGTCTTGGTTTTGATTAGTCTTGCCCCTGCCCTGGGGTTATACAAAGGTCCTTGATACTTATGTATCACTAAACATTGGAGGTCACCATGGGGCATTGGGGAAGTTGTCACGTCTATATGGTCCTCTGTATTTTGGCATACCTTCTGGGCCATAATGAGACTGGGAGAAGATTTTATGCCTCTGCTATGATGGGGGGTTCAATCTGACAAGATGCAATACACAAACATTTCTTCCATGGTACTGTCACCTCCAGGCGATATTGCTACAAGAAAGGAGATGACTCTGAATGACCTCTGTTACCTTCCAGTCTCAGGAAACATCTCTCTCCACAATCCCCAAAGCTTTTTTCCTCCCTACAGGGGTGTCATTTCTTCAGTGGGTTTAATTTTTTGTTTTTGCTTTTTAAAGATGGGATAGAGCCAGAGAGTAAAGGCAGTTTTAGCTTTCTGCTTTGGAGAAATTCAGGCAAGGAAGAGCACCTGAGTATATATGACTCCACAGAATAGAGAAGTACAAACCAAAAGGGAGAGTTCTTAAAATAAATAAAGCCATCATACTTAAGAGGCATCCATGAGACTCAATCACTCATACTTCTCTTTTACAAACTGGACATTTTTAATCTTTTAATCATTTCCAAAAGGTGACATGGTTTTTATATCTCCTCACTTATACCCTCATGCCACTTGGTAAAATAGATCACTTGGTTGTCTTTTAATGTAAGTATAGGAGCCCAAATGGATGAGATAATTCAGTTCCCATCATGTTTTGCACAAAATGTTTGTAATTAAGATTTATAACTGATAACACATAATTTAATTTTGCAATGTCAAATAAAAAATAGCTATTTAAGAAACACAGTTGATATCAATATAATCCATATACTCAAACTTTATGCTCCAGCAATCTGAAGAGTCCCTACTCTGAGTTTGGATTTTATTGTAGGCAGGAGGGCTATACTAAAAGCTCTTAAACAGGAAAGGGGGTCTAGGGGAAGAGGAAAAGTCTCAGATGATGTATATTTGGAAAAGTTACTCTGGCAGTCATCTAAAAGATGAGGCCAGAGGAAAAGAGATCAGAAGGAGACTGGAAGATAAGGAGTTATGGTATTAGTCCAGGACAAAGATAATGGCATCCTGACCTGGGAGAATGGCAGAAGGCATTAGAAGGAGGCTTAATAGGGGTGCCTAGGTGGCTGAGGCTGTTAAGAGGCTGACTTTGGCTCAGGTCATGATCTCACGGTTCATGGGTTCAAGTTCTGTATCAGGGTCTGTGCTGAAAGCTTGGAGCCGGCTTTGGATTCTGTGTCTCCCTCTCTCTCTGCCCCTCTCCCACTTGTGTTCTGTCTCTATCTCTCTCAAAAATGAATAAACATTAAAAATTACTCTTTTTAAATAAGAAATAAGGAGGCTTGATTAACAGATATCCTCTGAAGATGGGAATCAATACAACATAATGACGAATAGTGTCTCCCCATTGTTTTGATGCTCTGCAATCTAGTGAAAAACCTGAAGCAAGGTGAGGCCTGACAATGACCATGAAAGGGAGATTTAGATGGGGCCTTGGTTTCTTATGATTGTGAAGCTGCAAAACAGATCCTAAATTGTCTAGTTTTGGAGTTAAAAGAGTATTTAACATCAGAGAAATATACTTTTTTATCTTGTTTGAGCCATTGTCATTTTTACTTCTGTTTTATATCAATACATTTAATTCTAATACCATATATTCTCCTACAATCTTATTTTTATTGAAGTAAAAATTGCATATAGTGAAATGCATGAATGTTCATTGTACAATTCAATGAGTATTCTGGGTATCTATTTCTAGAAACAACCATTTTAAAACTTAGTGACAAATAATTTTTTAAAAATCAACTGGAGTTGATTATACACAGTTGGGTAATTCTCATTATGGGTCTTTCCTTTGATTTCAGTTAGATGTCAGGTGAGGCTCTAGTCATCCAAAGGCTTGGCTGGGTTGGACATCCAAATGGCTCATTGCATGGTGGGCAGTTGCTGCTTGCTGACAGCCTGGCTGGGTGCTCAGCCAGAGCTGTTAACCAGAGCTCTTGTTGGTGACTTTCCATATGACTGTTGGCCTCCCGGCACAGTGACTGGACTGTGAGAGAACATCCTTAGGAGACCTACTGGGGAACAGCAAGGCTTTTTTACGGTCTAGCTTCATTGTCCCAAAGTGTTACTTCTGCTACATCTGGTTAGTCTAGCAAGTAACAAAGTTAGGCCCAGATTCATGGAGAGAGTAAATTAGACTCCATCTTTTGTGAGGGAGATACAAGGCCACACTGCAGAACAACATAGAGTATGGAAGATACTGTTGCTATACCATTTTTAACAACATGGTCAGCTACAGTGAGCTTTGGTACATATTTACACTCATGTCAGCACCTCCAGTATATAACATTGCCATCTGTACCTCAATCTCCACCCCCACATTCCATCCTCCCACAGATCATCACCACGTAATGGCTTTGCCTATTCTTAAACTTCATATATTTGGAATCATACAGTATGTACACTTTTGTGTTTGGCTTCTTTCGCTCAATTTTTGGAGCATGTGATATTAGTTTGCTTGTTAGTACTGAGAAGAATCCTGTAGGTTTTTATATGCAATGTTTTTATTATAATTTAGTTCTAAGTATTTTGAAATTTCTTTGTTATTTCTTCTTTGATCCAGAGGTGACTTAAAATTGAGTTTCCTTTTTCTCACTGTATAGAGGGTTAATTTATCTTTTTATTATAATTTTCTGACTTATTCATGTTTTGATGCCAGGAAATATAATCTACTTATGTAGATTACCTACTTTTTGTAATTTATTAAGACTCGCTTTCTAGGCTAGAATATGATCAATTTTTAGAAATTGTATTCATGTGCTTGGACAGAACGCATGTTCTTTAGTGATGGAATACAGAATTCAATTTGGTTTGTTTGGTCCATTATATTAATTATATTGTTTAAATCTTCTGTACCTTAGCTGATTTTATTTCTCGTTGTTGACTACTTGACATATTAGTAGTTAGGAAAGTGTGGCTCAAACTACTTGTTCTTAATTTATTTTCTCAGAGCCACACTGCTTACGTCTTTCTCCACCTGGCACAGACCAGGTAACAATAGCCCTTCAGTTCCCCAGTAGCTTAGCTCAGGGTTTTTCCTCTATAATTTCTTGGATTTCAAATTTCTTAGTGCTGCAAAGTTGTTTTTAAAGACAGGTAGCTAAAGCCTGTGTTAATTAGTCAACTTTATTAAAGGTATTGAATCCCACATCACTATTTTTTTATACTGTTTATTCCAAAATCTTTTTTTTATTGGACGTAATCTACTTTTTTTGTATGTGTAGATTCTTCTGAGATTTTTAATGTATTTTTCAAATAAAAATACTGCCCCTTTCCCCCAATATTTATACTCCTTTTTTCTTTTTCTTATACAGTATTTTTGTTGGCTAGGACTGCCTATAAAATGTTGAATTAAGTAGTAAGTACATACTACTTTTATTGTTCTTGGCTTATTGTTCTTTTTTATTGTTCTTGGCTTTTCAGATAAAGCTTCTAAAATTTTGTTGTTAATTATGTTTCTTTTAGTTTTTCTTAGGTAGTTTAAATTAAAGAATACTGACATCCCTTGCTTGCAGGTTTTTTTTTTTTTTTAATATATAATCATGAATGGAAACTGGATTTAATTGAATTAATCTTTGGTGTATATAAAAATATTTCCTACTTTTTTGTCTTAAATCCATCAATGTTATGGTCTGTGATAATAGATTTTTATAATATTAAATCATCCTTGCTCTTCTAGACTAATTCATCTCAGTTATAATGGATTATTTTTTATTGGTATTGCTGGACTTGGTTTCCTTGTTCTTTTTTTTTTTTTTGGAAGTTTTGCAGCTATGTTAATAGGTGAGATTTTCCTATTAAATCATTTTCCGTACTGACCCAAATCCTGTTACCTTTAATGGTCTAGAAATTTATCTCTTTTGTATAGAATCTCCTAAGATTGGTGAAACTAAATAGGCATAAAAATAATAATAAAACTATGGAAAACCTTACAAAGGTATTCTGGGGAGAAATAATAAGAATAGAAGAAAATGATAAGTAAATTTAAATAATTGTATTAGCAATTAAAATTTTTAATGTTTATTTATTTTTGAGAGACAGACAGATAGAGTGCAAGCAGGGGAGGGGCAGAGAGAGAGGGAGAGAGAGAATCCAAAACAGGCTCCAAGCTCTGCACTGTCAGCACAGAGCCCAACGCTCTGCTTGAACCCATGAACTGTGAGATCATGACCTGAGCCAAAGTCAGCTGCTTAACCGACTGAGCCACCCAGGTGCCCCTGTATTAGCAATTTTAAAAGTAGTTTTTAAGTGTTCTGTTTATTCTTTTGGTTATCATAATGTTAGATATTATGTCTGTTTTGAGGTTGATTAAATGATTAGAGAAAATCTTATATTTCATATTTGTCTATCTATATGTCCTCGTGACTTTTTAATTAAATGCTGAGAAGAAATCAATTAAATCTATGTAAGTTTGAATCAAAGCTTTAAAACGTGATATTATAAAAAAAACTTCAATCATGCAGAAAAGTTGGGAGATTAGTAAATGAATCCTCATTTACTTTTAGCTCAGATTTAACAATTATCAGTTAAGTTCATACATTGTGATGTGTTAGTTATATAACATTTTTATGCCTAACGTGTTTATTACTTAATGCATTTATATGATTAGTTAGAAGAATATTATACAAAGAACAAATAGTAAGTAATGAATATTACTCTTCACTTGGATAGTAATGACCCCTTAACAGGAGATACTACTCTAATCCCTATTCATAGATGAGGAAACTAAGGTAGTTTAATTAATTTGCGGTTAAGTAATTTGCGCAGTGATGGAGTTGTAATCTGTGCTGGAGCCAGAATTTAAAGCAAGCTGTTGATTCCTGCACGTGCATGGTTCCCTGCTACACCACATAGGAGTGAGAGATGGAGACCTCACAGAAGTAAGGTGATAAGGCAAGGGAGGAGTGTCATGATAAATGAAAAAAGAAGACACTTATTTCTAGAAGGGGTGGTAGGCAGAGTCAGTTACTATAGAGGGATCAGGTGAGATCAGTACTGAAAAACGCTTAGTGGGATTGTTCACTTGGAAATCATTGTCAGCCTTGGGAAGATTATCTCAGTGCCAGGACAACAGAAACTACGTTCCAGATACTGCATTTTCTGCACTGAAATAAATTCAAGGGTAAATATAACTTAATATAAAAATCATATCTGATATAAGCTAAAGGTAAAATCGCACTTTTTGCCTGCTTCAGACAAATATGCAAGGTAAATCTGTGGAATTTACTTAAATTATTGGAAACCATCCCTGGAAAGTGGTAGAGAAAATATGAGTTATTGTAGCCCATCCTCTATGGTGGAGAGCTGTCTAAATGAAGAAAATTAGAGCAAGTGAACAGGTCTAAGAAGTAGTTGCTGTCAAAAATGATTTTTTTTTTCATTTCAGTATTTGAAGGAAGTCTTTATTTAAAAATTCAATCTTAAAGATCATTTTTATTCACTTAAGATTTTATTTTCATTTCAATCCACAAATTCAGTCAGCACCATGTGTTTGGGTACTATAGAGAATACAAGGATATTTAAATTTTGAAGATCTATTTAACTTATAATAAAAAGCCGATTTAAAATTTACATCATGTTTTGCTGATTCAGGGCAAAATGGCTATTTCTTGACAATGATGTAAAAGTAAAATGATCCAATTTAACAAGGCCATTCTAATCTCTTTGCATTTAATTATTGCGATTTCCCAGCAGCGTAAAAGAAATGTGTCTTGTATTTGATAGCAGAAAAAGAAAAATTTTTGTTCTCATATTTTCTGTTCTTCTTTTAAGGTGGTCTGGTGTTAATAAAGAGCATGATATATGCCTCTATCTGTCCCTTTTCATTCAATTCACCAGTCAACATCCCTGCATGTAACTGTCCTGAGAAGGAATAAAATGGTACAAACGATTCCCCTAGTAGGTTCTAGTAAATGGTTCAACAAAACCCTTCATCAAATAGTGTGTTAGAACCTGGGTGTGTTGTCCCTAGTAGTGGTTAGTATGCGTAACTCTAGTTATATTAATATAATGCAAAAAGGCCCAACTGTACACACAATAATAGTAACAACAACAACAACAACAACTCCTTGTTGATAGCTTCAGGTTTGGGATTCTACGAGAATTTTATGAAGAATATTCTTATGAAAAAACTAAAAATTTTGTTACAGTTGATACCACTTTTGGATTTTCTATTTTGAGATATTTTTGGGGGGAGGGGAGTTTTCCTTGTTTATTTACCCCATTGAGGATTTAATCCTAACATCACAATGGGAAAAATTTTTCAAGGTATTCATCATTTCTTTTCAGAAACTTGAGTTTATTTGGTTGTTTTAGTCAAAAGCAATCCTAACTAATAAAATACACTGGGGAGTCATGTCTCTCTTCTACATGTTTAAAAAAATTTTTTTTAACATTTATTCATTTTTGAGAGTGAGAGAGACGGAGTGTGAGTGGAGGAGGGGCAGAGAGAGTGAGAGATACAGAATCAGAAGCAGGCTGCAGGCTCTGAGCTGTCAGCACAAAGCCCGACACGGGGCCTGAGCTCACAAACCACGATATCATGACCTGAGCTGAAGTCTGACGCTCAACCGACTGAGCCACCCAAGTGCCCCCATATGTCTCTCTTCTATATCACAATGCTATTCAAATAGTATTTGAATAACAAACTAGTGTTGATTAAGCCCTGGCACTGTTACTCTCAAGATAGGTAGATACTCCCAACATAAGGCAGAAAAATAGAGAGTAAGAATATAGAAACTTCTCTAGCAATTTGACATTTTCAACCCATCCAATCTGGGAGAGTCTCATCAACTGTATTTTAGAACTTGCATGTTGAGCAGACACCTCAAACACTTATCACTAGTACCAGCAGATGTGTGGGATCTTTGGAAAATAGGTTCAATGATTAAGAGAGAATTTCTAAAACAGTCTCCAACTTCTTGAAATCTCAAAAAAATATGACTGACTGTAGTCAATCCTGTGAAGTATATCACAAGATGGCTAAGAGCTCTAGGTCAGTATGCTTAACACATGCAAACAAAGATCTGTATGCTTTCAGTTTCCCTTCAGTTATTTTTCTTAAGTGGCCTGTATTTTTTCCTTTCTATTAATTTGGAATTAAAATTTTTTAAAAAATTTTTTTTTTCAACGTTTATTTATTTTTGGGACAGAGAGAGACAGAGCATGAACGGGGGAGGGGCAGAGAGAGAGGGAGACACAGAATCGGAAACTGGCTCCAGGCTCTGAGCCATCAACCCAGAGCCTGACGCGGGGCTCGAACTCCCGGACCGCGAGATCGTGACCTGGCTGAAGTCGGACGCTTAACCGACTGCGCCACCCAGGCGCCCCTGGAATTAAATTTTTAAAATGAATTTATCTTACAGTATGACTGACTCAAATTTGTGTTTCTAAACTCTATTTCTGAAATATGTGATGTTTTATGAATGATGGGTTTCTTTTTGTCTTAAAGACTGCCTTTAGTGGGGTTCCTGGGTGGCTCAGTCTGTTGTGTGTCCTACTTTGGCTCAGGTCATAATCTCATGGTTCGTGGGTTTGAGTCTGGCCTAGAGCCTGCTTTGGATTCTGTGTGTCTCTCTCTGCTCCTCCCCTGCTCATGCTCTGTCTCTCTCTCTCTCAAAAATAAAATAAACATTAAAAAAATAAAAAAAAAAAGAATTTGTCTTAGTGTAATTAAACATCTTCATATTTTTTTTAATTTTTTTTTAACGTTTATTTATTTTTGAGACAGAGAGAGACAGAGCATGAACAGGGGAGGGGCAGAGAGAGAGGGAGACACAGAATCTGAAACAGGCTCCAGGCTCTGAGCTATCAGCACAGAGCCTGACGCGGGGCTCGAACTCACGGACCGTGAGATCATGACCTGAGCCAAAGTCTGACGCTTAACCGACCAAGCCACCCAGGCGCCCCAAACATCTTTATATTTTTACATGACTCACAATAGATACTTGCCAAATATAATACCAACATAGTGAATTTCCAACATTTGTTGCTACATTTATCTAATTGTTTTGAATATCCCTATGTCTTTATTATTGTTGTTCAGTGCTTATGTGCACTTTATCACGCATCATTAATAATTGTTTGTAGCTATTTTATGGAGTTCCTTTTAAGGTGGAAGTATCCAATGTGGAGACAATGTGCTGTTGTTAACTTTAAAAAATTAAACTCCTAAGTATATTAGTCCTGTTTAGGAATAACTTGTATTTTAAAGTTAGGGCCACTCTAAATGACATCCCTATATATAGCCCAGTATGGCTGCTGACTTAAAAATACATTTGTAGCGTGCCTGAGTGGCTCAGTCTGTTAAGGATCTGACTCTTGGTTTTGGCTCAGATCATGATGTCATGGTTTATGAGATGGAGTCCCACTTGGGGCTCTGCACTGACAGCATGGAGCCTGCTTGCAATTCTCTCTGTCCCTCTCTCTATGCCCTTTCCCCTGCTCACACTCTCTCTTTCTCTCTCTCTCAAAATAAAGAAAAAAACTTAAAAATACATTTGATTTACACTCTAATGGATATAGATTCTTAGAAGCAGAACTTGCTATAACCAATAGCAATAGGTAATAATGTTGTGTGTTTATAATCCATTTTGTGCTGGATATTTTCCCATTGCTCTTCCAGATCCACTTTCTACCCTTCTTCACTCTGCTTTACACCTTCTCTGGCTTCTAGTTTGGCTTAGCTAATGGGAAGCACAGGTGGGTGACTGGAGTGGAGGACAGGAGAGTGAGATCAAAGTTCCTATTCTCCAGGATCCCTCTTAGCAGGCAGCCTCAGATTGGTTGCATGTCTAGACCAAAGGCCAATGTTTTCTATTAAGCACCACTCTCCAAAGCTATTTTTTCTGGGTCCCTCTTCTTCTCAGTTCTGACAGTGGTGTGTCACCCCCTTCTTCCAGACCCCGAGAATGGCACCATCTTGGGTTTTATTTTATTGTATGTTTTTTATTTCAATAACTCTACATATGTCTTTTGAGTCTCTTTATTCATTTACTCCATTTGAGTGTGCCATCTGCTTCCTGCCAGAACCTTGACTAATATAATGATCAGTTTTAAAAATTAGCTAGCTTAAAAATGAAGTGCAAAACAATTCAATGTAAAACTTGACTACCTATTTCATTACTTCATTTGCTATTTAAATGCTCTACCAAACAAAAATAGTATGTTCTAATTTGGGTCATACACTCATAAAATGTATTCAGATGTACTTAAAAAGGAAAATACATCTGGATTTGAGAGCAAGCAGGGAAAACATAATCTAAATGCTAAAAAAAAAGACAGAGGACAGAAAAATTTGCAAGTAATTTTAAGAAATAGAAAGCATAGTGATCTAATAATGATCACAAGCCTGTACAGAAAGCTTCCTATATGCCATGCTCAATTCTAAGCAATCTACATTTATGCACCTGTTTATTTCCTACAGCAACCCTGTAAAGAGGTAGTATTCCCATTGTACAAGTGCAGAAACTGAGGCACAGAGCAGTAAAGTAAATCAGTTTGATTGTATCCTCTGAACTATGATGCCATGATCTTCCAATGGTTTTGCTGCTAAAACAGCTGAAGTATAATGAAAGCTAAATATTATATGAAAGAATAAGTTTTATTTATTTATTTATTTTTTCAACGTTTATTTATTTTTGGGACAGAGAGAGACAGAGCATGAACGGGGGAGGGGCAGAGAGAGAGGGAGACACAGAATCGGAAACAGGCTCCAGGCTCCGAGCCATCAGCCCAGAGCCTGATGCGGGGCTCGAACTCACGGACCGCGAGATCGTGACCTGGCTGAAGTCGGCCGCTTAACCGACTGTGCCACCCAGGCGCCCCTGAAAGAATAAGTTTTAAATAGTAACATAATAGAAAGCCCATGGGTTTTCAATTCAAAGTTGGGTTTGATTCCTGGGTCTGACATTTTAAATTAAATTTAAATTCTTCCTTAATGTAATTTCTTTCTTCAGCCTGATTTTCCTTCTTACCACCCTTTTCCCCACAAATCATGAATTTGCATGTAATGTATTATTTGGTACTGTGAGTGCATTTGTATTTTAATACAAAGTTTAATATTTCTGTTTAGGTTTATGATCTGTGACTATGCCTGTCAACAAATCACCCATGATTAGTAAATTAGCAGTGATATCTTCCTCTTATCATGAAAAACTTTTGACGTTGAATTTTCAAAATTTAAGGAAAAGAAGGAGTAATAAATCAAAGTAAGTTTGAAAAAGTTTTCATGTTATTAAACTAGCAGATCCATATGCTTTGTAGAATTTAGAAAGTACAAATTGTTATGAATAATTTTTTTAAAATCACCTATAATTCCATAACTAAGGATAAAAATATTAAGGTTTACTATTTTGTAAATGGATTCATAATTTGCAATGATCATATATTTCTAAAATTTTGAATTGTATACTTTTTGTTTAAAATAAGCATTTTTCCTATAAACATATATGTCTGCTAAGTTGCCATAATAATCTATGAAGTGCAAAAGAGAAAGTATTTAATAACTACTATATTGTGAAGCACTTCAGTTATTTCTGTGTCCTTTGCTATTTCAAATTAAGCCAAGAGAAAATTTATTTCTGCATTTCAAACTATTTCCTTGGGGTAAAGTTTCTAAAATGAAGTCACTAGATCAAAGTTTGTTGATAATTTAAAAATTGTGTGTGATTTTAAGAAAATTTTAAAACCTTGAAAGTAAAGAGAATTATACAATACATAATAAAACTTGCATGGTGACATATGGTTACATTTGTTTCAAATACCTTTCTTTAATAAAGAATAGATCAACAAACAGATAAACTTGAAAATCTTTGACCATGTGCCCTCCCAACTAAAATAATTATGCTAGATATCATTTCAGTTCATTTTTTGATTTTAATATGCATGAATATAAAGTTGCATTTTCCAGATAAATAAAAATGTAATTATACTTAACTCATTTATCTCTGGTTGGTTTCTTAAGTCAGTGTTATGTTTTTAATTCAATCCGTACTGATAATTGTTTTATTATTGATAATTATTTCTTCATTCCTTTTTTTCCCCTCAGCAGATTAATGTCCTTCTACTCATAGCTTCTATTATTGCTGTTGAGAAGTTAGGTGAAATTTGATGCTATTTCTTTCATATTAATCTGTGTTCCTCCACTTATATGCTTTCAAAATTTTCTTGTCTTCCAATTTCTGCAGTTTACTATGGTGTGTCAGAATGTAATTTTAAACAATTATTCTGCTTGGATCTCTCAAACCTTTTAAATCTGTGGACTGTATCATAATTCTTAAAAAATTATCTGATATTGTTTCTTTAGAAATTACCTTGACAACTCATTTTTCTCTTTTCTCTCCTTCTGGGAATCTTGACTACATGTATATTAGACCATCTCATTGTATATTTCACCTTTCACTCTTTAGTCTGTATTTTCCTTTTTTTGGTCTCTTTTTACTGTAGTGTTTGGAACAATTTATTCTGATATGTGATCTGTTTTCCACGTGACTACTTCTCTTGTTACCATATTTACCAATTGAGTTTTAAAATCTGCCTGGAGTATAAATCTGCACTGAGACTGATCTCAGCAGCATGCGCGCGTGCGCGCGCACACACACACACACACACACACACACACACACACACACTTTTTTTTCCCTTTCTCTTTCTTTCTCTGCTGAGCACCAAGGCAGCTTCTTTACATATCCCTGGAGTTGGGAGAGAAAGGATTGGGATTAGTTCTGATTGCTTTTACCTCAGGTATTTAGTTAGACAATGTGAAGGGAGTCCAAGTTTTCTGTACCTTGGAAGCTCTGGGTTTTTCGTACTGCACAGTCACTTAGAAAATATACTTGGTCTTCTCTCCATGACCCCTTGTACCAAGGGAAACCAGATTCTGTTCCTGGCACAAACTGTTTGAGATGAAGCAGAGAACTGTCTTGTGTGAAGGGACATCACTTTTGTTTTCCTTCTTAGGTGTTACATGAATTGTCATATGCCTCATATTGTATTTGTTTCACTTATTCTTCCTTAGAAACATGAATTTTTGCAGGCCTAGTGTGGATTCTGTTAGAGACACATTTAGGGCTGCATGTAAATCTTTCAAATGAGGTACTGAAGTCTATTCTGGACCACAGAGAAAAATCACACAATCTTACAATGGATTACTGGTTCAGAGTATTACTATTTTGTCACAATTTTCTTTTATAACTAAGATTATTTTATTGTGTATAGTCTGTTTTGCTTTTTCTAATTCATCTCAGAGATGGTGAAGACCAGAAGATTTTGAAGACTTACACCAAATATATACATTTATTTTAGGTGACTGGAAAGAATTAAAGGGAATGTAAGTCTTACATTAGGAAGATTTAGTCAAGCTATTAGATTATTTTACATCTTTTTCATAGAAATATTTTTTATATCTGGAAGGCCAGAGTCTTCAGTTTCCTAAAATGTTAATAAGCCCCCAATTTTTCTTTTTATTAATGTTTTTGACACTTTCATAGATAGTAAAATGTGCTCTACAAATACATGCTCTAAATATTTAAAAATACTATACATGTACCTATCTATATAATATTTCTGATTTAAAAAAATTTTTTTTTAACGTTTTATTTATTTTTGAGACAGGGACAGACAGAGCATGAACAGGGGAGGGTCAGAGAGAGGGAGACACAGAATCTGAAACAGGCTCCAGGCTCTGAGCTATCAGCACAGAGCCCGACATGGGACTCGAAGTCATGGACCGCGAGATCATGACCTGAGCCAAAGTCGGCCGCCCAACCGACTGAGCCACCCAGGAGCCCCTAATATTTCTGATTTTTATAAGTATACATTCATAATAAAATTTAGCTTTATAATATGGGCTCTAAATATGTGTTGTCAGCAGCAAGAAGAAACTTTTATAGACTTAACATTTATATTCTGATCATTTGTTTATTTTGTCTATAGGCTTTGTTTTTCATTTATCTGAATTATTATAAGCCTTTAAGTAAAATTCTAAATTTTAATTAGGCCTGTTAATTTTAGCCTGAGACCTATATATTGTAGCATTTGAGGATGACTATAGATGATTTAGCCAAAAATATGGTGACAGGATCTGGATGGCCATAAAGAGCATGAACCCATGTAATTATGTATTAAATGTAGCTTTTTTTAGAATGTATTACCCCTATTCTTCACAGAGCTAGAACAAATAATCCTAAATTTGTATGGAACCAAGCCAAAGCAATCTTGCCCCAAGCCAAAGCAATCTTGAAAAAGAAAACCAAAGCAGGGGCATCACAATCCCAGACTTCAAGCTATACCACAAAGCTGTAATCATCAAGACAGTATGGTACTGGCACAAGAACAGACACTCAGATCAATGAAACAGAATAGAGAACCCAGAAATGGACCCACAATCGTATGGCCAACTAATCTTTGACAAAGCAGGAAAGAATATCCAATGGAATAAAGACAGCAAATGGTGCTGGGAAAACTGGACAGCGACATGCAGAAGAATGAATCTGGACCACTTTCTTACACCATACACAAAAATAAACTCAAAATGGATGAAAGACCTAAATGTAAGACAGGAAGTCATCAAAATCCTCAAGGAGAAAGCAGGCAAAAACCTCTTTGATCTTGCCCGCAGCAACTTCTTACTCAACACGTCTCCGGAGGCAAGGGAAACAAAAGCAAAAATGAACTACTGGGACCTCATCAAAATAGGAAACTTCTGCACGGTGAAGGAAACAATCAGCAAAACTAAAAGGCAACCGACAGAATGGGAGAAGATATTTGCAAATGACATATCATATAAAGGGTTAGTATCCAAAATCTATAAAGAACTGCTCAGACTCAACACCCAAAAAACAAATAATCCAGTGAAGAAATGGGCAAAAGACATGAATAGACACTTCTCCAAAGAAGACATCCAGATGGCCAACCAACACATGAAAGAATGCTCAACATCACTCATCATCAGGGAAATACAAATCAAAACCACAATGAGATACCACCTTACACCTGTCAGAGTGGCTAACATCAACAACTCAGGCAACAACAGATGTTGGCGAGGATGAGGAGAAACAGGATCTCTTTTGCATTATTGGTGGGAATGCAACATGGTGCAGCCAATCTGGAAAACAGTATGGAGGTTCCTCAAAACATTAAAACTCGAACTACCCTACGACCCAGCAATTGTACTACTAGGTATTTATCCAAATGATACACGTGTGCTGTTTCAAAGGGACACATGCACCCCTATGTTTATAGCAGCACTATCAATAATAGCCAAAGTATGGAAAGAGCCCAAATGTATATCAATGGATGAATAGATAAGGAAGATGTGGTATATATATATATATATATATATATATATATATATATATAATGGAGTATTACTCGGCAGTCAAAAAGAATTAAATCTTGACAGTTGCAACTACGTGGATGGAACTGGAGGGTATTATGCTAAGTGAAATTAGTCAAAGAAAGACAAATATCATATGACTTCACTCATATGAGGACTTTAAGAGACAAAACAGATGAACATAAGGGAAGAGCAACAAAAATAATATAAAAACAGGGAGTGGGACAAAACATAAGAGACTCTTAAATATGGAGAAAAAACAGGTTATTGGAGGGGTTGTGGGAAGGGGGATGTGTTAAATGGGTAAGGGGCATTAAGGAATCTACTGAAATCATTGTTTCACTATATGCTAACTAATTTGGATGTAAATTAAAAAAAAAAAAAAAAGAATGTATTACCCCAAATGAGAGGTCAGTAGCTACTGATGAGGATGTCTGTAGAGGGTACATAAAGTCTTGCAAAATCTTAGAAACCACAGACCTCTTATACTTAGGCTTATACCACTGTCTTAGCCCAAGTCACTAGAAGGTAGAATATGAGAAGAGGATTAGAATTCTAATACTTTATGTAAGGTATGCAAGGTCAATTCACTAAAGGTGGAAAAAAAAGGAAAATGAGACAGGAAACCTTGATGCATTACCTCCTGGAGCACTAAATTGCATCTTGCCATAATGAGACACAGGAGAGACATGTCCATATTTGGCATATGGGACTTTTTAAGACTGCTTTCAAGGAGAAGCCACATCTCACAATAGTCCACAGAATGGAGAAATGAGGAGGGTTATTCATATCATTTGTTCCTTTTTGTCTAGCATTTTCCTTCATCAAGATTCACCCCGTAGGTGCTAACTTACCATACTTCCATCTTGTGTCACTCAGAAGGTGGCTACTCCAAATGTAGAAGAGGAGAGGCAGCTCAGTGTTTGGCCATGGAGATCATGCAGGCAGAAGTCAAGTGATCTGAGACTCTGCACAATATTTATGGCCAAAACAGGCACTAATCATGGAGACCTTATAAGCTTTGTGTGCTTGAATTTTGCAGAATGTTTTCAGACATCAGAATTTTCTTATCCCTAAACTCAACTCAGTATCAGTGTTTCACTAGTGACACTACTGTCTTAAAGATTTCCACTCACTTTCTAAACATTAACTCTAGTGGTCTCTTTGTCCTTAGTTTTGATTCCCTGCAGATGTATGTTTGGTCATCGTCTTATTCTACATTCTGTTCTTTGCTGTGTCAGTCTAGAATTGCTTGTTTGCATGGAACAGACACAACATCAAATTAACTTAGGCAAAAGGAAAATGTAAGGGAAGGATACAGGGTTGTCTGGTGGAACCTGAGAGCAGAAGGCATAGCCAGGCGTCATTCATTCATTCATTCATTCAGTACTCATTATGTTCTCTAATTGATACAAGAGATAAAATGGTCAACTTGACAGATGTAGTCTGCATCTATACTAGACTAGAAACATGAAAAAGATAGCGGCTCTGGCTATACATTAGTAAATAATCTAACAAACATTGATTGGGTGCTCCAATGGTGACCAAGTAGCTTTCTGTTTTGGGGTGCTTTGTTGTCTTGAATGGCCTCTCAGCAAAAGCCACCTCTTGGCTCTACAAGACTAACATTTCTGTTCCGCTCTAACATCAACTAATTAAAGTATCAGGTAATTATTTAAAATCCCTGTAGAGAGGATTAGAGTGGCCTAACTTGACTCAGACAGGTGATGTGACCCAGTCAGCTACAGTCAGGGAGGTAGGATCATATGATACTAATATAGAAGCTGGACCTACTGATTCACTAGGGACTATAAGTAATGGACAATTCTCAGAGAAGGAATTTATACCCCAAATTATACACATATTTGAATTCCATTGTAGTGTTCCCCTGAATCTCCTTTTATTATATTCACTGTCTCTTCTTTTCTTCTTGCCTCTAACTATGGAATTTGTCCAAAGATCTCCCTTGACTCTTTTTTTTTCCTCAGTACTCTTCCTCTTGAAATTTTGTGGCTTTGAATATCAGTGATAGTAGTTGAATCTGAAATCTTCATTTCCATATCCTATCCACTTCCTAATACCTGCCTCACAAGTCTGGATCATAGACCTCTCCACTTGGATGCCTCACAGGTAAATCATAATCAGTTGTCCAGAACAGCACAGATCATCTACCCTTATTCCTCCATCTTATTGTCCTAATGTCAGCTCTCTACTACTGATTGTGTAGGCTCAAAGCCTTGAGATTATCTTACCTCCACTCTCACAATTCTTCTCACATCCTATTAGTCATCAAGCCCTATTGGTTTAGCTTCCACCTAATCTTTCATATTCATTTACTCTTCCTCATTTGTATTGCCCAAACTGTAGTTCAGACCTTTTTTACTTCTTACCTACATTGTTGAAATAGTTGCTGAGTGGCTTCCCAAGAGTGACTCCTCATTTAAAACTATTCAACATATGACTTTGAGTTTAGACATCCTAAAGTACAGTGTAATCTCATAATTCTTCTGCACAACAGTTCCTTTTTATTTATTAAATAAAACTTAAAAACCTGTGCGTAACGTAGAATTAGTGCCCACTGCAACTAAGAATATCATAAATAGCAATGCCACTTAAATAAAAATAAAATTTATTTCTCTGAATGTAGTCAGTCCAGAGCTGGTATGGTGATCTGGAACCTAGGTTCCATCCGTCTGCTCTGCCGCACATGGCTTACACATAAGGCAATCTCATGGGTTTATCGTGGCTGCTGAAGCTCCACTTATCACAGTCATGCTTCATGCAGCAGGATAAAGGGCAGAAGGGTCTGTTCCCCCTTTTTAGTAAACTTCCCAGAACTACTATCTGAATTTTACTTACATTTTACTGGCTGAAACATAGAGATACAGGCATATCTAACTGCAAGAAAGAATCTTTTTGTAAGAAAATGAGAACAGACACCAATGTAGGAAGCTATAAATCTCTGCCACAGACCACCTTTCAATGCCATTTATGTTTGTCCTCAACCCAGAATTTCCATCTTCATTTCCTACCTTGATTTTAAGCATTCTGTCTGTTTATGGTGGGTTAAATTCTTTATTTTTTCTCTTTGTTCCCATTTGCAATAGTTAGGGTAAATTGGAAACAATTATAGAAAGAGGCCACTAATTTCAGTGGCTTAGGTAAGATAGAAATGTATTTATCTGACATAAAAAGTCAGTGGGTCTAGGCTGACAGGACAGCCCTGCTTTTAGTGAGAAAACTCAGGACCTTCATTATCTCACAGGGTGTTGTACTCATCTGCCTAATCAAAGCTGATTCAGCGCTATATTTGTGTTCCAGTCCACCAGAGGGAAAAAAGGTATAATTCTAGAGAAAATGGTGTGCCTTCAAGTTAGAGGTGACCTGAAATTTGCATATATTACATTTGCTCACATCCCATTAGCTTGGCCATATGCCCACATCTAGCTGCCAGAAAGACTGGGAAATATAGAGTAGCTAGGTGATCATGTGCCAAAGAAAAGTCAGATAAAGAATTTTGAAAGGACAGCTGCTATTCTGTCACATTCCAGTTCCTTTGTATTCAAGTTACAGCTTAAGTGCCATTTCTGCAAAGAAGCTTTTTCTGGATCTTTAACCCAAAACAGTAATGCTTATAACTAACAGTTATCCAGCACTTGATATATACTGGGAACCAGACTGCAATGATGCTTTTCAAAATTCTACAAGATGTTGTCCTCATTTCCACAGATGAAAAATGATAGTTCACACAGATTAAGTGATTAAACCAAGATTACAGGACTAGGAATTTATTTCTACTTCTAAACTCTCATAGGATTTCATTTCCTTTTTTTATAATGTTTATTTTTGAGAGGGGGGGAAGAGAGAGAGAGAGAAAGGGAGGGAGAGAATGCGAGCAGGGAAGGGGCAAAGGGGGGGGCGGGGACAGAGGATCCGAAGCAGTCTCTGCACTGACAGCAGAGAGCCTGATGCAGGGCTCAAACTCACGAACTGTGAGATCATGAGCCAAAGTTGGATGCTTAACTGACTGAGCCACCCAGGTGCCCCTCCTTTATTTATTTATTTTTCTTAGTACATCTTTTTGTTGCATCTCACTTCTTTCCCACATTGGGAACTTTCTGAGGCCAAGTCTGATTCCTCTTCTAGCCCTCACTATATATAGCAAAATACTTTGTATGTAGGAGACTTCCCTTAAATATTTACTGAACAAATGAATTGTCAGCTAAAATAATTCTGAATTCACAGGTAACATAAATAGTTTAGGTAGGGTATTCATGCCAAGTATATTTTCTGTATATGTAAAATTAGAATGATCTTTATTTACTTCCTTTTCTATACGACTGCACTTATATACTTATAATAGATTACATTTATCTTTGAAGAAATTAGAATGTGGGAAGAAGTTGGAGGGTGGGAAGCTAAAGCATATTTTCTTTTCAAATGCCTATATTTACTCTTTTCTTTTTTAAATATATTTACTTAAATTTCAGTTGTTAACATACAATATAGTGTTGGTTTCAAGTATAGAACCCAGTGATTCATCACTTACATATAGTATGGGGATAGATAAATTAGAATAGTGTGTACCTGTTAAATATCAGGCCATGTACAAGGATTTTTTAAAATTATGGCATCAGGGGCACCTGGGTTGCTCAGTCACTTAAGGATCTGACTTTGGCTTAGGTCGTGATCTCATAGTTTGTGAGTTCGAGCCCCATGTTGGGCTCTGTGCTGACAGCTCAGAGCCTGGAGCCTGCTTCAGATTCTGTGTCTCCTTCTCTCTCAGCCCCTCCCCCACTTGTGCTGTATCTCTCTCTGTCTCTCAAATAAAAATATAAAAAAATAAAAAAAATAAAATTATGGCATCAGTTTGGGTGGACAAAATTATACAGGAAGTAATGGGAGATGTCAATCAATAAAGGAATTGTTGCATTTGTGTATATCCATATTACTGCATATTAGCATCATTTGAACTTGAGGCATGTCTAATAAATTTAATGAAGAAAGAATGCTACAGTGCTATATACATGGTTCCATTTATTTAAATATAATTATTTATAGGTCTGTTTATGTTTGTGAACATTGAGAAAGGTATGCAAGGATACGCACTAAACCATTGATCTTGGCTATTTCTGATGGGTATGACCGGAGGCAGTAATGTTGGGAGTCTAAGTGTGTTAACTTTTTCTTATGCATCCCTTCATGTTTGGTTTGTTGTGAAAAGCACTGTTATGTTCATATTTTAAAAAATATAATTTCTAATGAAATTTATAAAAAATTAACTGCATAAAGGGGATACGGTCTTGAAATTCCCATAGCACTTAGTACACATGTGAAGATTAAAGCTATTTTGGAGTCTTCATGTGGATCAAAGATATGTCATCCTAGATGACTATTGAGAAAGAGTTTTCAGCCAACCTTCACTGTATTTATCTAAGCAGATTGTCTCCAAGGTGGAGAGTGAAATAGAGAACACAAAATCAAGAATGGAGTTACTCATTTCAGAATGCCAATGCTACCAGAGTGCTAAACCTGAACTCTTCCTCTATTTTACTGTAAGCTCCTTGAAGGCAGGGCTTTTTATTCCATTGTTGTATCTCCACTTCCAAGATTAACAGGAGATGGCCACTAAATGCCTACTGAATGAATGACCGAATAAATGCACATTTTAGGATGGCAGTTAAAGAGTTGGTTATTTCATTAATTGTTCTTCACTGGAATATCTATATTTGGTTCTGGCTTATAGGACACCATGCCATTACCTCTCCTCATCCTGTGATCATAAGGCACTGTCTTTACTTTTACATATGTCTGTCTCCTGAAAAGGGCTGTGACCACAAAGCAACTATTTCACGAAATTCTGAACATGGTAGTTCTTGAAAAATGTGGTTTTTTTTTTTCTTCCAGTTCACTCCTTCTAATGGCATGACTCCAACAGTTATTTGGTCACACAAATAAAGAACTCATTGATTCTATCAGCTATTCATCATTCCTCTGATATCACTTTTGATCCCATGCTCATCTTAAATCTTATGGTATATCATTATAATCACTCTCCTCATTCTTTTGCATACACCCTCAACTTATTTTTCCTACTTCTCTTTGAAATGCTCATCTATTCTCTATGCACTCCCACAGGGGTTCCTTTTCATTGGCAAGACCTTAAATACCATATGTGTATTTAATGACTCAGTAATGACTCCAAAATTGATGTATCTCGCCTGAACTTTTCACCTGAAATTTGAACTCCTATGTCTGATTGCCTGTTCCATGTCCCCGCCTGGATGGCTATGGCCATCTCGAACACGATATGTCCAGTATTGAATTTATTCTCTGCCCTCACCCCAAACCTGCTTCTCCAGCAATTTTCCCCATCTCAGAAAATTGCAGTTCCATCCTTCCAGTTATTCAGTTCAATCATGAATTCTTTTTTTTCTCTCATGCCTAATTTCTAATTCTTCAGGCAGTCTTGCTGGAACTAATGTCAAAATATACCCATCATCCAAACTTTTCTCTTTACCGACATTGCTCTAATCTGATCTAAGCCACTGTTATCTCTCACCTAAGTATGCATGTGCCTCCTCCCTGGCTACCTCCCACCTTTCCACACTCCAGCTCTCAGTATGACATTGGAATGATCCTATTAAAACTTAAGTTAAATCATGCCACTCCTCTAATCAAAACCCTGCAATAACTTCCCATCTCATCCAGAGTTAATCTGGCTACTTGTCACCTCTCTGACCTTACCACATACATCTTTCCTCCCTCGCTCATTTTACCGCAGCCACAGTTGGACTGATTCTACTTGCATGGAGGGAATAAAGGTTTAGCTTAAATTGAACCTACACTGATATATGTGAAGAGATAAATTAGTCTTCAACATAACTGGAGCTGTGCTGAGTTTTACCTATGAAGAAGGCATATACCAACAAGACTTCTGGCAACCATTTCAGAAACTTTTTTTTTTTCAGAGACTACAAAATTCTTTGACATTATGAGAATTCTGTTTCTCAATCTAAGATCATGATTAGATCAGTCTAGGAGGTCTGTACACATATTTTCTTTTTATTTCACTGATTTCTATATGTGTGTATGAAACATTTTTATTAAGGTAAAGTACTTTTTTAAAAGAAAAGTGTTACACCCAGTCCCTGGTAGTCCCAAATTAAAATTTGGAACTGTTAGCTATAATTATTGATTTGTTTGGTTTAGGCCATCATTTTCAATCACAAAAGAATTCATCTTGAGATTCAACGAAACAAAAAATCCAAAAGAGAAGGAAGAATTGTTGGACCTAGCTAGAAAAAATATCCTCAGATGTAAGGTAATAGTACACTCTTTGATTACTTAATATATGGACTTTCTGTTCTAGTTGGTGGGTGGTTACATGTTCCAAAATACTGAAAGGAAAAATAAGACATACTTTTTTAAAGTTATAAGTAAGCATAGTTAAAGATACTAATGCAAAATAAAGTTAAAGCTTATAGCCAAATAATTCAATGTCAAATGGATTTTTAGGTGGAGATTATCCATAAGTTAAAGGGAAATGTAGCTGTTGACACTTGACCAAGGGCTCGCCACAAAGTATGAAAGGCTGGAGAATAAATTTTTGATTATGAAAATTCCACTTTTTTCTAAAAAAAAGGTTGACTGAGATATGAAGTGTCCCAAAGAAGAAAGGAAGATTTCCTAAACCTTCACTATACATGCCCGGAATACTCTATTCTTTCTGTGTAACAAACTATTCAGAATACTCTATTCTTTCTGTGTAACAAATTATTCACCTAACTTGTAGAAAAGAGATTCTTTAAGAGTGTGCCATTAATTTCCAGATTTTCAAACACATATCAAAACAGAACAAGAAGTGAAATAAGTCTTTGTTTTACTTTTCTTACATTAGATCCAGTTTGTTTGGAAGAAACTAATATACCTATGATTTTGCTTTAATACAAAAAAAAAATCATGCAATAAAAGTTGCACAAAATTGAAGCATAAATTAAGCCATCTTTTTTGTTGTGGTGGTGGTTGTTATTTCCCAGTATTTCAGTTCACTGTTGCTCATATTTTTTAAAATTTTGAAAAAATTTGATTAGAAAAATAATGTACTTCATGCCAAGAGGTGCTAGCAGGTACATTCATCTGTGAGCTTCTCTCCAATTGGCCAGCTGCTCCCCAGGGCAGTCCTAGGAGTGGGACCATTAAGAAAAGACTGGTCATCTTGGTATATATCTCATGTTCATTAATTTCAGTCCATTCACAGTGAAGTAGCCAGGGTTTTCCAGCAAACTGGCTTCAAACTACTTTCTGTCGAACTGCATTTGTTCAATATACTTTTCCTTCTAGAATCGGAGATGCTTTCTCTTGGTGGGGAAATGAGATAGAAGTAATCCTTAGAAAGTAAAGAATAAAAGAATTATTTCTAGCAAATAACTAATGACAGAACTCAGAATATTAGCAAACGTTCCTTACATTTAGCATTAATAACAATTTACAGAAAATGTCAAAAAATAAAAATAAGAAAAGCAAAACAAAAAGTTTTATACATCTCTGGTTGTAGAGCATAGCCTCCTAGAGTGACCTTCAGAGTATAATTAAATAAACACATAAATTTGTAAGAAGCTGTACATTTTGGTTTGCCTTTTTTCATGCTTTCCCATAACAGAGAAAATTGGGTCTCAAAACCTTGGGCTCTGGGAAGCATGTTCATCTTCCTACTGCATGGACGGAAGTAATATATCTGGCTCAATGCAAAGGAGAAATCCAAGATGGTACGTGCTCTAACTAAGCTCTTTTTAGTTACCTCAAGTGTTTTGTAGATTAGCAGAGAAGGTATAATTTGTGAACTTTAACATTTGAAAACTATGCAGGAGCCAAGGAAAATTTGCCTTTCTGTATCAAAATATCTGGTAATGTTTCATTAGGAAAGCTCCTTTTGTAATTTTGAATTCATGAATTTGTTCAACATTTTAATTACAAAAGTGTTTTAGAAACTTTTGCTCTGGCTAATTAAAAAGTAATATAAAATGTCATTTAGTGATTTTGAATTACAATAGGCGCTATACTTTAGAGAAACTTGTTTTGGACTTTTATAGTTCTTACTCATAAGACGTTAGCCAAATGGTTGTTTGTTTTTCACTTATTTTAAACAGCCATTTTACTCATTACCTTTTCATTTATCACTTCTCGTTTATATGTCTCCTTTTAAACCATCCTCCAACCAATCTAAAAAAGAAATTAAAAAACACTATTTTTAAGGAGGTAAAATTCCTCCTATCGTTATCCTAAATTTTATGTGTATGCCTTTTACAATGAGTTTTAAAATGTTAACCATATGAGGTCAGAGAGTATTTTCCTATGTAAATTGGGTTTTGTAGTGCTATCCGGGACTTTTCAAGCAACAGGAAGAGTAAGAACAATTTTGTATTTAATCTACCTATATGGCACTTCATCACAGTGCTATCCACAGCCTGACCTATACTAAATTTTTAAATGATATTGAAGTAAACAACCCTAGCTTATCAGCAACCAGCAGCTGCTTGCTTTTCTTTGTCCATTAAACCTGTTTTGTTCAGGTATCCTTCAGTCACGTGATTCAGAAGACTGGCGCTTCCCAGCCTCGGCATCCGGGGGAGGTCATAGTTGATTTAAACTAATCATGGCCATTCTCTTTTGCTTCCAAGTGATTACATGACCTGATTAGGAGTGGTCACGTGACCTGGTCCTGACCAGAGATATAAAAAATAGGTCTATTTGGAGTACTTTTTGTTGAATTGCTTTTGAAAAAATAAGCCTGGGGAGAAAGCACTTCTTCCCTTCTTATACCTTTTGATTCCTCTCTAAATGAGTTGGTAAGAAAATAATGCATGGAGCTTGTGTGGTCATCACAGTAAGCATATATATCAGAGAAACTGGAAGGTGAAAGAAAAATACATACCCAGGGCAGTTAGATGAGCCAGCCCTACAGTATTTCCAACTATGATCTTGGGAAATAATGAACATACTTATTTTGAAGACACGTCTTTATATTTCCTGTTACACACAGTCAAAAGCTTTTTCACTAATCAGGATATTGAACTCCAAATAAAAAACCCAAGTGTGAATTTGTCTTACCAGCTCCACAACTGAAAACCCTCCACACCTGTCTTGTCTCTTGTCTGCTCCTCATTCTATAGTCCATCCACTTTCCATGCAGCGGTGACCATTCCAAAGCTTAAATCATTTCTAGTGCCTTTTGATTACACTTAAAACAAGCCCCAACTACAAGGTTCGTTATGATCTGGCTCCTGGCTGCCTTCCCTACTTATTCATTCCGCTCCAGCTGTACTGTTCTCCTTCTTATTCCTTGGATGTGTCAGGGCTTTTTCTTCCTCAAGTCCCTGCATTTGCTGTTCTTTTCAGATATTTACATGACAGCTCTTCAAAATCTTTGTAATAATTTGAGGTGTAATTTCTCTGGGGCCTTAGCTTGATATTCTTCTTCACTCATCTCCCCTGGGTCTTACTTCCTCTGCCTTGATTTTCTAGTTTTTCACTCTTTATAGTACTTATCTTTAGCACTGTCTTCTTTTATCCAGTTCTATCCCATTTCTCCACCATCATTTGTGTGGCCTGGTGATCTACTTTGTGTTGTTGGATGGAACAGCTGGAGCTCCTTGGGCATTTCTCTGTCTCTCTTCTATCTCTATCTCTGTAGTCTCTCTAGCTTAGTGACTTCTGAGTAATTAAAACTTCCTACATGGCTGCTTAGGGTTCAAAAGCTAGCATCTTGAGAAAGAGATCGGAGTGGCAGCTGTATTGCCTTTTCTGATCTCGGTTTGAATATCATGCAGTGTCACTTCTGCTGCATTCTATTGGTTGAAGCAGTCACAAGACCTACTCAGGTTCAATAAATGAAATAAAAGGGGTGAAAAGGGGAAAGGGGTGTAGACTTCACCTCTTGATGGGAGGGGTGTCAAAGAATTTGTAAATATTTTAAAACCACAATCTGGCTTTGGTGACAGCAAATAGTTAATTGTAAGACTTAATTGTAGCATGCAAACAGCATTACTTATGAATTATGATGTTTCCAACTTTTAATATTTCAGAAGCTTTAAATATGCTTTATGCTTCCCTGGACCATGCTTCCTTTGATTATGATCATCTGCCTGCATTATTTTTTGTTGCGGAATCAGTTTTATATAGACTCTGTTGTGATGCATTCCAAAAGGCATACTTATATTCAATTGAAATAAAGCTGGCAAAGGTATGTTTTAAAATATTTTTAATGTGTTTTAATTGCTACACATACTGCATGAGGTCACATGACACCTGTTTTAGGACCTAAACAGGCCATTTGGTTTCATTATGGAATATTCTTTTGTTTGTTAATTTATTTTAATCTTTTCTAAATGTGGATAATACATTGTTACTTGATATCCAAATGGAGATAGTTTGATGACATATAAGTTCACCAACTATGTAAGAAAATAATAATTAAAATCAAGTTTAATTTATGTCTAAATATATATAGCATTTTTCCTTTCTATTTTAAGAATTTTTAAATACCTCTTTCCATTTTAAAATGTTGACAACCTTAAATAGTTGCCCAATTTGAGAAGGTGAATTGTTCTCTCAGTATTTTGTGTCATTTAGAGCCATCAGATGGGAAACTATCTTCATGTGGTTCATGTTTCATAAGGTCCTGGATGTCATATGGGTCTACTCCCTGTGATGATGCTGGCTGCCTGCTGTAAAATTTATTATTAGTCAAAAACACTTAGCTTAACTGGTAGTTTTATTGCAAAGAAGATAAAGAAAAACTAGGAGAAAAAATTCTTTTTTTTAATTTTTGAATTTTATTTATTATTGAGAGACAGAGAGAGACAGAACATGAGCATGGGAGGGGCAGACACAGAATCTGAAGCAGGATCCAGGCCCTGAGCTGTCAGCACAGAGCCTGATGTGGTGCTCAAACTCACCGGCTGCGAGATCATGACCTGAGCCGAAGTCGGACGCTTAACCGACTAAGCCACCCTGGAGCCCCTGGGAGAAAAAATTCTTAATAAATACATACTCTTAAAATATGATATTTTAAGAATTACTTGCAAAAATTATTGTTATTTATTGCAAAAATAATTTCTCATTCAGTTTTGACTGTGAACTGTAGAAATCAACCATGAAAATATTAATGAATTAGCCAGGGCATTTTTAGAAGATATGATGTTTCAGTCCTTAGAAATCAAGCCTAGATCCTCTCAGACATGTTTGGGGGTAAAAGACTTAAAGAGACCAGGCGAGATTCAGAGAACACATAATAGAAATTGGATGTGCAAAGAATCGAAGCTTTGCATAGAGGGGCTGGGAGAAGAGAGACAAGATTTTACCAATGGCTGTCTTTGGGTGGTAAGATTATGATGACTTTATCTTCTTTCTTTTTCCTCTGTTCCCAAAACTGTCCGTTATGGAGATATAGAAAAGATTACGTAATTATTGAAGAGATTTAAAAAGATATCTATGTCTGTACATATTTTATAATGGAAAAAGAATAGAAGGAGAAACATAGAGCAAGTCTGGCTTTTCTTCCTTTTTCTTCTCATCCCCTTTAGGGACATATTCCGTTCGTTGCCTTTTATATTTCTGCTAGCAATAAATGACTATAAAATAAAGTTTTAGCCATTGTACAAATTGCTTATAATTTATATATACTATGTCATTTAATTTTAAAAAGATTCCTGTATCTTCTCATCTGACAGTTTAGACAATTTGCACAGGTTCATAAAGCAGCTGTGAACACTTGCACAGAACTTGAACAATGATCAGCACTTCAGATGTATTAGACATATTAACTTATTTAATCTTTAAAACAATTTTAAAAGATAGATGCTATTGTTAGCCATTATTTTACAGACTGTGGCATAGAGAGTCTAAGTGAATTATTCAAGGTCTCAGCAGAGAAGGTTTTGAACCCCAGAGTCCATTGGACTGTCAATCATAATGCTATACATTTACCTTGCCTCTCAGATTTGCTAATTTTAAAGCTTACTCCTTATTCTTCTAGATAATATAAATGAGATAGTGGAAATAAGCATGCTCTATAAATACCTTTGATTTCAGGCAAGAAGCCATTTCAGATATACTCCTCTCCCTTTGTAGAATTTTCATTATATATCTGACAGTCAGTTGGAAACCTCCCTTTTGATCTCTTCTCTTTGAAAGTATGCTATACTGAAAGGTATTGCCAGGAAAGCATCACCCACCTTCATATGCACCATTTTGTTGTTCAGTAATATTTGGCCCAGTGTTGGGAAGTACTAGAAATATTTGATACCATAATATTATTTACTTTCAGATTTTGTGTGCATTCTTTCCTTGTTATTCATCTATGTGTGTAGAATCATCTGAAGTATCAAAGTCTACCACTGAAGTGTGGAGAATAACATATAAGGGATAATAGTTTGATATAGTTTAGACATAAATATAAAGTGTTCTTCAACCTTCTATAAAAAACATGGAACACATAACCAACTATTAAAATATAACACATAATAAATATTATTCAGTATTACTATTTTGTAGTTAGATAACAGAATCAGAGTAATGAAGAGAAGAAGTGATGGAAAGAGAAGGAAAGAAGGGGAATAAAGAATAATGGAAGGAAAGATGGGAGGGCTAGGAATGAGAAAAATGACAAACAGAGAGATTCAGCCTAGGAGGCAAAGTTCAAGCTGTCAAGCTACAGAAAGAATATGTACACAAATGAGACATGAGGAAAGATGCACAGAAGGTCCCAGAATATTCTAGATGTATAGAAAGGCAGATTTTTAAAAAAAAATTTAGCCTTTTATAATATTATAGATGAAAGCTTTTCAAATCATTTTGCCAAGCATAGTTATTACTAGGGATAGCCCAGGGTCAGGTGAAACTCATAACCAAATTGGGGTATAATACAGTGATTATTCAAACTGATCTGTTTTTCATGAATTTTTCGATTTTCTCCGACATGAAATTTTTGAACATTAATTTTCCTTTCAATATCCATCTCTAATTCCTTGCAAATTATTCCCCTTCTTATTATTTTTTCATTCAACGTCTATAACAATAGGTATTTTGATTTTAATACTCCCACTTAGAATGCTGCAATATTCTTTTAAATGATTTGACAATTTCCACTTCCCATCTAACTTCAATCTCTTAGAGAAGTACAGTACTATATCAAAGTGGTCTATATGAAGAGATTCCTTGGGTATGCTTTATACACATTTTCTTTTTATTTTTTTTAAGTCTATAGATGGTGCATGTTCATAATTTATAGATACATATATAAATACTGATGGTGCATTCTCAGAATTTATTTTATCAATAGAATGTTGTGATAAAAGTATTTGGAAATCACAGCTGTAACAGAAAGTTCATGACTTTTGGTGCAATGCATAGTCTTGGGTTCAAAACCCAGTGTTGCCACTTATTTGTTAAATTGTCTTGGTTGAATCACTGCCACTGGGTAGATTCATCCTTTTTATTTTATTATTATTTTTTTACATGTGGATCTGACACTAGCCTGCATCACTATTAAGAGGATTTGATTTGGACTATCTATATCTTGACAGTGATACTGTTGTTTTTTTTTTTTTTTTTCCAAATCTTTTGATTTAGCAGTTAAGGAATTTGTGTTCCATTTATTTCTATCGTTTGTGGGGGTTTTCTCTCATTTTCTGTGAAAACTTGCATATCATATATTTTTGCAGATATTCCATTTTCCATATTCAATGTCAAACAAACTTGCTCTACAGGAAACTTGATGGAGGTAAGAGGGCAGTGTTTATTCAGCGATGACTTTTTCTTCATAGGGGAATTGGGATCTCAGTGTAGCATAGTATGCACCAGCAGAACATTTCTCAAAATTATCTAAAGAAATGTGTTTAAAACTGTTTTGGCTGAGACTCATGGGAAGAAATATCTTCTGCATTGCAACCCAGCACACACGTAATACTCACTGATTTATATACTGAACTGTGCAATGTACTATGATATTTTCTCTTCTATTTTGTTTAAAAATCCCCTCTCAGTTGATTTCATGACTCAGTTAAGGGGCATGACTTGTGATTTGAAAAATACTGTTCTATAGGACATAGAACAGAATAGCAGTTGGTACTGGTCATTATATATAATGTAGAGACGATTTATAAAAGGTTTTTGGCTGAACCAGTCTTTCAATCTTGATATAAATGTCTTAAAGTTATTTCAAAAGCACATAATCTCAAGTGAGTCTGAAATTGTTTCATCAAAGCAAATGTAACAATAAAATGGTTTATTTTCCTCATAGTTTTTACACATTTATTGATGCAGCACAAAAATACTTTTTTCTTTTTCTTTTGACAGATTGGCTATTTGGTCTTTTTACGACTTTTTATATATTTCCTGCATGGTCACCTAGGAACTTTTAAACAACATTTACTTAGGCTTCAACCATATTTATACGGTAGACTATCTTTTATTTTCTACACTTAATAAATGTTTTATGTTATAGTTTGAGAAGCTCAGACTATCACTATAAAGAACATAAGCTGTATTTTATTTTTCATGAAAGATAATAGGTACAGTTTTGCAGAACACAGCTTCTGGGCCAGATTGCATGGGTTTTAACTTTCCTACTTAAATACATGACCTTGTCTGTGACTCAGTTTCCCCATCTGTAATCATGTCTACCTTTCCAGATTTCAAGAAAGTTAATTTTATATTTTAGTAAGGTAACATTGGTGGCAATGTAGATGCTGAACTGGAGTAAAGAGAGAGTGGATACAGGACATCAGTTAGCTATGACATTAGTTGGGCAGGAGATGTTAAAGATTATGAACTTTGAAAATGGGAATGAAATAGAGTAAAATTGTTTTGGAAAATGTTTAGGAAAAAAAGACAGTGGATTGGGTGATCAATTGGATCCAGACTGTATATAAGGGAAAATGAGGAATTCAGGAGGAATCTTAAATTTTACATATTGACAAATAGAGTCAAGATAATGGTATTCTAAACTGAAAAACATTTGGAGAAACACTGGACATATTGAGTTTTAAAGGTCACTCAGGTGTATATACCCAGTGAGCAGTTGGAAATATAGACTTGGAACAAGGGAAATAAACGAAGTCTGGAATTCATTTATTTCTTGGATATTAACATACATGATTTGACAGTCATCCATGTTAACAAGGCTGAAATAACCTGGGGGGTGGGAGGTGGTGGTAGTGGGAAATTAATTCTAGGAATAGACTTGGGGAACATAAACATTTAATAAATTATTGGGGTGACATATGTTAATGAAGGGAAATAAGAGGGAGTGATGACGTAGAAATCCAAAGAGGGGAGGTTCAAGAAGATCAACATTATGAAGAGCTATTGAAGTATTAAATGGTAGGAGGTCTGAAAGTTGATGGCTTTCTGTAAGCATAAAGTCACTGTTGATCTTGGGAGCATTCCCAGTGGAGAGGTGGAAGCAAAATTCGGATTGCAGGTAAATAAAGAGTGAAGGGAAAGTTTAAGCATGAGACAGAGATAGTGAACTATTACAAAAAGTTAGCTATAAAAGAAAGAGAAATATGTCAATAGTTTGGATGAAAAAACAAGGTCAAAAGACAGTTTCACTTCTTCCTTTCCAATTTGGATGCCTTTTATAAATATGATGTTAACTGTGGCCTTGTCATATGTGGCCTTTATTATGTTGAGTTACATTCCCTCTATACTGGCTTTGTTGAGAGTTTTAAAAATCATAAATAGATGTTGAATTTCGTCCAATGATTTTTCTGCATTTATTGAGATGATCATATGATTTTTAGACTTCATTTTGTTACCCTGGTGTATCACATTGACTGATCTGAGGATGTTGTACCATCTTTGTATCTCTGGAATAAATCCCACTCGATCATGGTGTGTGATCCTTTTAATATATTGATGAATTTGATTTGCTAATATTTTTTTTGAGGATTTGTGGATATATGTTCATCATGGATATTGGCCTGTCATTTTCTTTTCTTCTGGCATCCTTGTCTGATTTTGGTAGGGTAATGTTGGCCTTGTAAAATGAGTTTAGAAGAGTTCCTTTCTCTTCCATATGTTTTGGAAGAGTTTGAGAAGGATTTGTATTCTTTTTAAATATTTGATAGAATTCATCAGTGAAGCTGTCTGGTCTTTGTTGGGAGGTTTTTGATTACTGATTCAATTTCCTTGTCAATAATCACTTTGTTTATATTTTCTCTTTCATCTTGATTCAATCTTGGTAAATTATATGGGCGTAGGAATTTATCCATTTCTCCTACCTTATCTAACTTGCTGGTATATAATTGTTCATAGTAGTCTCTTAGGATCCTTTGCATTTCTATAGTAGCATCTACTTTTAGTTCTGATTTTACTTATTTGAGTCCTCTTTTTTTTCCTTGGTGAGTCTTATCAATTAATCTTTTCAAAAAACTTAAATTTTTTTTAAATTTTATAATTTAACTTTATTTTTTAAAATTTACATTCAAATTAGTTAGCATATAGTGAAACAATGATTTCAGGAGTAGATTCCTTAATTCCCCTTACCCATTTAGCCCATCACCCCTCCAGCAACCCTAAGTTTGTTCTCCATATTTATGAGTCTCTTATGTTTTGTCCCCCTCCCTGCTTTTATATTATTTTTGTTTCCCTTCCCTTATGTGCATCTGTTTTGTCTCTTAAAGTCCTCATATGAGTGAAGTCATATGATTTTTGTCTTTCTCTGACTAATTTCACTTAGCATAATGCCCTCCAGTTCCATCCACGTAGCTGCAAATGGCAAGATTTCATTCTTTTTGATTGTCAAGTAATACTCCATTGTATATACACACCACATTTTCTTTATCCATTCATCCACCGATGGACATTTGGGCTCTTTCCATACTTTGGCTATTGTTGATAGTGCTGCTATAAACATAGGGGTGCATGTGTCCCTTCCAAACAGCACACTTGTATCACTTGGATAAATGCCTAGTAGTGCAATTGCTGGGTCGTAGGGTAGTTCTAGTTTTAGTTTTCTGAGGAACCTCCATACTGTTTTCCAGAGTGGCTGCACCAGCTTGCATTCCCACCAACAATGCAAAAGAGATCCTCTTTCTCTTCATCCTCGCTTACATCTGTTGTTGCCTGAATTGTTCATGTTAGCCATTCTGACAGGTGTAAGGTGGTATCTCATTGTGGTTTTGATTTGTATTTCCCTGATGATGAGTGATGTTGAGCATTTTTTCACGTGTCGGTTGGCCATCTGGGTGTCTTCTTTGGAGAAGTGTCTACTTCTTTGGAGAAGTGTCTACTCCAAAAGACTCATGTCTTTTGCCCATTTCTTCACTGGATTATTTGTTTTTTGAGTGTTGAGTCTGAGCAGTTCTTTATAGATTTTGGATACTGACCCTTTATCTGATATGTCATTTGCGAATATCTTCTCCCATTCTGTCGGTTGCCTTTTAGTTTTGCTGATTGTTTCCTTCGCAGTGCAGAAGCTCTTTATTTTGATGAGGTCCCAGTAGTTGATTTTTGCTTTTGTTTCCCTTGCCTCTGGAGACATGTTGAATAAGAAATTGCTGTGGGCAAGATCAAAGAGGTTTTTGCCTGCTTTCTCCTTGAGGATTTTGATGGCTTCCTGTCTTACATTTAGGTCTTTCATCCATTTTGAGTTTGTGTGCATGGTGTAAGAAAGTGGTCCAGGTTCATTCTTCTGCATGTCACTGTCCAGTTTTCCCAGCACCACTTGCTGAAGAGACTGTCTTTATTCCATTGGATATTCTTTCCTGCTTTGTCAAAGATTAGTTGGCCATACGTTTTTGGGTCCATTTCTGGGTTCTCTATTCTGTTCCATTGATCTGAGTGTCTGTTCTTATGCCAGTCCCATACTGTCTTAATGATTACAGCTTTGTGGTATAGCTTGAAGTCCGGGATTGTGATGCCCCCTGCTTTGGTTTTCTTTTTTAAAATTTTAAATAAACTTTTTAGTTTAAGTGGATTGAATTAAAAAAAAAGTCAAAAGTGGAAAAGACTAGTGTGTTGTAGGGTAAGAGATTAAGAGACTCGAGATACAAGAAAGGGGATATTTGTGGAAAAAGTCATGGAGGAGGGAATAGAAGGTAATGGTGGAAGTGCTTTGGAGAGTGACCAGTATGCACCACTACTACCAATTTGGACAGGGCATAAAACCAAGGTAAGATTGTAGGCTAGCAGAGCAAGAATTCCTGGCTAGAGTGCCACTTGTTTTGATTTCTTCATACATTATAAATCCTCTTTCAGCTCCTCACTGTGTTCAGCATAGTGACTCAACAAATAATCAGATGATGGTGGCAAATAAATTTTGAAAAATCATTTGCAGGGACGCCTGGGTGGCGCAGTCGGTTAAGCGTCCGACTTCAGCCAGGTCACGATCTCGCGGTCCGTGAGTTCGAGCCCCGCGTCAGGCTCTGGGCTGATGGCTCAGAGCCTGGAGCCTGCTTCCGATTCTGTGTCTCCCTCTCTCTCTGCCCCTCCCCCGTTCATGCTCTGTCTCTCTCTGTCCCCAAAATAAATAAATGTTGAAAAAAAAATCATTTGCATAAAACCTCAATTTATCACATTAGCTTGTTCTTGTAGATATATCCTGAGAAAACCAACATCTTTGTTCCATATAAGGATAAAAGCCCCAGATTTTGCCCTGCTCTCAAATACTGTTAAGTAGAGCCTTACATATGGTACATCTTTGTCTTCAACAATAGAATGATTCCTACCTGGGGCCATTAGCAACTGCTTCCTATTTATGTAGCCACCCAGTAGAAGAGTAGTTATTACTAATTTTTCCACTCTCAGTAGATTGAAACTCAAAAATTGTCCAGAAGTTTATAAAAAGAACAGCATAAATATGGTTCTGTTAAATACCAACATAGTGTTATGTTAAATGATAATAATTGTTGCCGTATTTAAAATATATTTTCTAAGAAATCAACAACAATAACATCTTGAAAAGAAATAACACTAGAGAATGTAGGGTTAAAAGCAATGACTTGGTTTGTTTGTAGGATTATAGTTTCGAAGTATCCATTATGAACAGAGTATATGTTATAAATGTATCTATTTTCACCTGGAAATTTCAAAGCATTGTTGTACAGTAACTGTACTTAATTAGGTGTTCAACCATTATACCAATTGCTGTTCTGAATTATAAACTGTTATGTATTAATTATTTACCTTGCAGTTTTCTATTATACCACCAGGGGTCATACATAACATTAGAAATCTTGAAGAGATTCGGAAATGGATAGCAGTTTCATCATCTACATACTAAGTTTCATTATATTTTAGTAACTGAAACAAAATGAAACATAATGCAAGATATTAATGACATAATTATCACAAATTATTTTTCTTACAATAGCACTTTCTTTCTCTGGAGGGTCATATTACAAGTATCCAAACATCTTGTCAAATATGCAATTCATTCTGAAAACCATGGAAATAATATGTAAAAGAGAACTCCCTTCTGGATCAATTTTCAACCCTGTCGAAAACAAGAAAAGCTATAAGAACATAGATTCGGATATGGTGAGTATATCCTAGTGTGTAATGAATCAGATAGCATATGATGAAATAATTGTGCGTGCCAATACGGTAACATTGCAGAAGATGAGTTTAGCTGGAGGTGGGGCCGGGGAGAGGAATGAACAGCAAAAACACTAAACCATATGCACATTTCCTGGACAGGGGAAATGTAGTTAATAAGATTAGTAGGCATCAATATGCAGCACCACTACTTTAAATAGAGTAGTGTCATAATGCCTTTTCCTTATAGATTCCATCTCAGCAATTTAATTGGAAATTGCACCCCAATTTAGATTAACTTATAATGAGGATTTTAAGATATTACATTTACATTAAAAGGAAAGCACATAAAGTACAGGCTATTAATGAGAGCATTTGTAGTATTTTATGCTGCCGTAATTCATATGTAATAACATTTAAAGTGCTATTTAAATCAATTGAAATGTTTTTAAATGGTTCAAAATTGAGGAAATAAAATAATTCCTATGAAAATATGAAAAATTTTCTTTTAATTTCTAACTCGGACATTAGTGATTAACATTAGAGAAAACTATCCCAATCATATAATTGCTTGGTCTGTAATAAACTATGTATTATGCCAACAGAACTACAGTGAACCATATAATTTGTTCATATATGTTATAGGCTGATGTACGTCAGAAGACAAACTTCAATCTCTGGGGCTCATAATATATTTCCTTTTCTCACATATACTCCAAAAGAAAGCAGTGAACACTTTAAAACCTTGATTCTTTTGTTATTTTATTTTTTGTTGTATAGACTTATTATTTCATAGTTTACAAACAGAAAATTTGTTTTTCTAATAATTTCTTAAAAAGGAAAAAATATGTTTAACATAAGAGAAGTTGAAACCACTAAAAATTTTTGAGAAAGACTATTTTTTCAAATAGTTATGAGTTGCCTTACAATTTTCCCATGCTTCCCTTGGGCCCTTTCTAAATTTTTGTTTGTTTGTATTTGTTTTTGTTTCTTAAGAGAGTAAAGTTTGTTTGTTTATTTATTTAGAGTGTGTATGTGTGTGTGTGTCCGTGTGCAGGTACATGCTCACACAGGAGGGGCAGAGACAGAGGGAGAAAGAGACTTCCGAGCAGGCTTCCCACTGTCAGTGCAGAGGCTGATGTGGGACTCGATCTCAGGAACCGTGAAATCATGACCTGAGCTGAAATCAAATGTCAGACACTAAACTGACTGAGTCACCCAGGTGCCCCTCCCTTTGGCCCTTTCTAGATGTGTGTGTGTGTGTGTGTGTGTGTGTGTGTGTTTAAAGTTTATGTATTTACTTTAAGAGAGGGAGAGAACAAGCTGGGAAGGGGGAGAGAGAGAGAGAGAGAGAGAGAGAGAGAGAGAGAGAGAGAGAGAGAATCCCAAGCAGGCTCCACACTGCCAGCATGGGCCATATATGGGGCTTGAACTCATGAACTGAGACATCATGACCTGGGCCAAAATTCAGAGTAGGACGCTCATCCAGCTGAGCCACCCATGTGCCTCCCTTGGGCCCTTTCTAAAATCAAGTAAAATATAAGTATTAAAGGAAACATATTTAACCACATCTGTGTCATCATTCTAGCTTTAGTGTTGCTCCATCATTGACATAGAGTGACATATGCTAAGTAATTTGAACCTTTTGGTTATAATTACTAATGAACACCAATTACTTCATGAACAAAAGGGATCTTGTTTTTAAGTTTAAAAATTTTTTAACAATAAATATATAATCTAAGATATGGAACAACTGTAAGAACACTGATCATGAAGAGTTAAGACCTGCTAGCAACTGACTGATTCAGACGAGGTCCGTTGGGCTCTCTAAACCCCCAAATGCTTATCTTTAAACAAGACATCGTCACCATCAACACCATCACCACCACCACCATCATCATCATATTCACTCTAATCTATGGAGTTGTGAAGATGTGCCTTGTAAATTAGTGAGTGCCATGAAAATGTAAACAATGATCACTGAACATTGTATTTAGGAACTCACTTTAATTTAGGCAGTTAAATACAATAATTTTCATCTAAGGGCATGATTATGCTGATTAAATAATTGTTTTACAATGTGGTTAGTTGTGCTTAATGGAGTGATTTGAGTGTTTTTGCTTAAAAAATAAGATATTGTGAAATCTTGACAATATGCGTGTTCTGGTTATGAAGAGGCAACCTTCAATGTTGATTCTGCTTCTCTTTAAGAACCTATCTGTTCTTGCCACTCTTGGTGCACAAATGCCACAGGAAATGGAAGCTTACCACTGGTACAGCTTTGACTGAGCTGGAAGGAGCAAGGTGTTAACACATGAAAAGAATGTTAACTGCTGAGAGTGGGACAAGTCACTTAGTCTTTGTTCCTTTTTCAACAGAGAACAAAGAGCTTTGTTTCAATCTTTTCTATGTTCTATCTCAGCTCTATAACTGTGATTCTGTGAGGGCATTAGAACAGCTTTTAGCCTGTCAGATTTATTCCCTCCTTTTGCCCCCTCCCAGTGCCACACCATATAAAGAATAGAAAAGGTAGTGTAGCCACAGTGCTACTACAACTTCTGGTTCAGCTAACTGATTCAGTGCTTGATTGCATGTTTGAACATTGCTCCCCAGTTTCAGCCCAGTGTTTTCAGTGTAGCTTTGTCTAAGTCAGCCCCTCGAGTTCAGTTGAGTACTTAGCCATTCAATACCTATCTCTCTCACCTACTGCGAGAAGACCTGGGAAACGGAGAGGAAAAGGGAATATAAACAATACATCTGTATTCGACCCTCTCCCTTCTTTGTTATTGGCACACCATAATAGACAGCCCTCATCTTCCAATAATGCTGAAAGGTCCATACCAGCATATTTTGGTCACTGCAACATATTTTGTTTTTAATATGTTTATGAGCATCGGAGTAAAAGCATATTTAATTTGTTTTCCAAGTACTACTATAACACTGCTGAAAAATAAAGAATTCTGTAGGATATACACATTATATACACTATATAAGAGTATAGAAGTGTATTATATACACTATATAACAATAGGAAATTTCCCCTCCCTGCTTCTAGAGCCCATTTCTCCTTTTAATGTCCTTTTAAGCTGATTCAGATGCAAGGTTCCCATTGACTTTGACAAATGGTGCACTTTAACTAGCTCTGTGGCATGCAGAGCCAGAACACAGGATTGAGTTCTCTGTCTTTTGCTCACTAGCAGAGCCGAATTTGCTGAGTACAATTGTCACATGATAATAACAACATAGTGTTTTGGAGATGGTAGATTAAAACGCAACCGAAATGCAGTAGACCCTTTACTAAATAGTTGTAGCTATCCTAAAGTACAAATCGTTTTCTAAAAACTAGGAAGCACACAGCATTTACATTCACATGTGGTTAGCAATCTCATCCTTTAATGTACTAGCAAGCCAAAGGCACTATCAAATTTGGGACATTTTGTGCTATAGTGTAACCGTACATGGTTACTAGGAAATGGGTTAGATTGAGACACAGGTTCTTTAAAATTAGGAGCATTATCTTATGATTCATGTCCTATTATTGAAGTAGGACATTTGTGTTGAGAGGTCCTTTAATAGCGATGTCAACCATGCACCAAATGACTGAAAGCTAGGATGAAACTCCAAAAGCTATCTCTAACCAGCCACAATACAGCCTATCCTTCAAAGCTCATTTCTGTTATAAAAGAGAGCCTGGTCAGACATTCAGAGCTTGTGTACTCAAATTTGCATAAAATTCAAGCTGATGTGGTTATCTGAAATTTCAGCCAACAGTAGATTAACAGCACTTTTGTGAGTGAGCTTCTCAAAATAGGTATTGTACAGCTGCAACCAATAGCTTATTGGAGGACATAATCAAGAGGATATGGCCACTGGTAGACCCACGAGCTGGCCCTGGGCAATCTGAGGCTCCTCACCCCCTTCCCTGTCCTTGGAATCTATGTTCTGCTCACTGTTCCCACAGCTGGAACCATTTTTAAGTATGCAGCCTTGAGAGAGCGGCCCATCTCTTCCTTTAATCTCAGCTGGATCTCTGAGTACAGGGTCCAGTTTGCAAACCAACATGGTCCAGTTGCCCAGCTTTAGACTATGGAAGAGACAAAAGAGCTATAGGAAGGAGTCATAAAGCCAAGAAAACAAAGGAAAGAAGGAAGAGAGGAAGGAGGGAGGTAGGGAAGGGGGTGAAAAGAAAAAGTTCTCTGGGAGTCATTTAATGCACTGCTCAGTGTTTCTCATACAATCTGTGTTAAATAAAGGGCCCTTTCAACTTAAAAAAAAATTCCAAACTATCACAGATTGATAATTTTGCAAACTACATTAATAATGAATTACTGAAAATGAAACAAAAAAGATATAAAAAGAGGAACATTAATTTTTTATTAGACTGAAAATATTTAAAATTAACTGTCAGATTGTTATAAATGTTTCTAAATATGTATTCTTTATTTCTGTACTGTAGTTAACCGTTTGCAGATGGCACTTATCTGCCAGCCACACCTTGAATAGGACTGATTTAGTGTAAAGGCAGAGAACTCTACACTACCTCATACCTTCAAGAGCATTTCTCCCTCTTGTCCTACCGCACTGATAATGTACATGGTAATTGTATTAAATCACTTCATCATCATCATTATATCAATTCATTCAAGTTTGGAAAATATATTTCTTCTTTTGAAAAAGAGCAAGGATGAAACTTTAGCAAGGTTTCCATGCAAATGCTTGAACTATATAAAATGCATGAAGATAAGTGATAAGCCTCACTAATCTGGAAAATTCATGGGTGTGGCAGGTTTAGTTGCTCTTGATGATTTGGATGCCCTTATGCCAAAGCTAAGTGGGTTCCTTATTTGTTGCAGAGAACACATACCCAAGGAATTAGGGGATATGGCAGTAGGAAGGTGTCACATTGAACCTACCATAGAATTTGGACTTCGGGTGATTTGGCGGAAGGTCTGAAGAAGCAGATTTGATGCTGTCAGAAAGTAGGGGCAAATCTGTGATTGGGTATTTTGTGAGTGGTACAGTGAGTTTTGTCTGTGCTTAGAAAAAAATTACCAAGTCTTTTTCTTTTTTAAATTTATTTAGCATGGTCTCAGAATAATATTGTCTGAGGTTGATATCCTGTGAGTTTATATCTAGCAATAAAACAAAATGATCAGGCTGTGAGTGTCAGACTAGCTTGTAAGAATATTGTTGTCAAATCAGCTCTGGACATCAGAGACTGCTTTTTCTTTCTCAGGGATGAGTGAAAATGGTATCATAGAAAATTGAAAATAAAGCGTAAATCTTGCTCATTGTCTAATCTTGACATTTGGAAATTGTCTCTGGTGATAAGTGCATAAGTTTGTTACCAATAATTTTTGACTTAACTGAATAGTCTATGGAAGTATGCGGTGTACATGATTTTAAAAAAACACAAAATATTGACCGTTAATTAGTCAAGCCATTCACAGGTTTCACATAGCTACTTACATATTTATTCAGAATAAGTTTGCAACAGGAGGGCTGTCAGGCATCCGGGCTGAGACAGAGCAGTTTGAGAAAAGAATTTCATTTATAAGATTTTTCCATTTTGGGGTAGGCTCTCCTGCAAGGCAGAAAACTGAGTTACTTGGATAAACTGTGTGCATTTACTGAAGTCAGTACATATCAGTCTTATGTCTTATATTACTTTAAAATAAAGCTTTTCATGGAGTATTCTAATATTCTAAACATTGGCTTGTTTTCATTTGCTTTTCTGAATTGTTGTTCCCCACAGTCAGTAGCCTTATGTAGAAGCTTTATCTTACTCATGACTTTTACCTCCAGCATCCGAGTTCTCAACATAAAAGTAGATCAATACATATCTATGGGACTTAACTAAACAATTTACCAGAAACTCAAAATATCTTCATTTAAAATTTGTGTATAAACTTCTGGCCTTTCAACTTAAGAGTACTTAACATGGAAGTTACCTTTCAATTGTAGATTCATTACTGTTTGTATAATAAATGAGAGTTATAAAGCATTTTGGAGGCTTTTTAAGTGTTTCTTTGGGGCATACATTAAAGAATGAAATATCACGTGATATTGTGTACACATCACAAGATGTGAATTTGAAACAGTATTGTTGGCGAAAATTCAATGAGAGTGCTATTTTATCACGTCTAACAATAAAATCAGGTTTCTTTGTACCAGTTACTCTAGTAGACCAATTAATCTATGAAACTGTTAGGAAGCACTTTAAGAAAAAACTAACAGGTAAGAGCCCATTTTTTCCCCCTGAATTTGTAGGCTTTTAAAATAGTTACTAAGCAGACATTGACCATGTCTAACTAGGCACGTATATTTGGCCCTTAGTGGAAATCCACATTTTAAAACCTGATTTGTTGTTTGAACATTGTTCAGACTTTCTCCTGTCCTCTTCTCCTTGGGTGTCAGGGAGAACTAAATTATATAGGGTCTAAGAAGCACAGTTTTGTCTAATTATTGTCCCTTAGAGATTATAGGATTTCTGTCGTAGTGTAAAACTGATGTCACTGAACACAAGGGACCCATGTGAAAATCAATTAAGACATTAGGTTCAGGTTAACAATTGAAGGGAAACAAAATTCATTGCCCCCAAATATGCTTCTTTAGCATAAGGATAATTTTAGGCTGGTTATTTTTAAGAAATTGCAGACACAGGAGAAGCTGTGAAAACTGAGTAAAAGTTACTCTTTTTGTAAGATATATTTACATTTTAAGAGAAATCTCCATTTGTAAGGTGTCTCCCTCTCTGCACCAGGAAGACAAGGATGACTCTAGATATATAGAAACTCTTATCAGAGGAGAGGCAGTGACAAATCTGCATATCAACCTTACCCTTGTTTACTGTACTTTTCCTGTTAACCTTCCATAGCTGCCCCTCCCCCCTTTCTGTCTTTAGCTAGAGATGTTATATGAAGTGGTGACTTGGGCCATTTTGAAGAGTATTCCTGGGTGTCTCCCGTGTGTACAGGATGTATACACATTCTTAAATTTATGTTTGGTTTTCTCATGTAAATCTTTTTATTAACAGGGGTGGGGAGGTCTCATCCAGGAACCTGGAAGGGTAGAGGGAAAATTATTTTTCCTTCTCCATACTGTATGTACTTATAAAACTGTACTTTAGTAAATTGCTCTGTGTCATGTAACATGAAGTTTAAGAAAGTAATGTGTTTTCATTTGTATATTTTCATGTTTATTCAAGTCAAATAACTCTTTTCCAGATATATTTTTATATTTTAATTCTAGGAACATTTGCCAGTTAATCAGGGAGGACACGAAGTTAACCACCTGCTCTGGCACTGTGTGGCTGCCTGGTCATGTGTTCAGAAGAATAGTCCTCAGTTGGATAAGGTGCTTGAACATCTCATCTTTCATAAAATGCAGCTTCAAAAGAAATGCTGGTAAGAGGGATTCTATAAATCCAAAGTAATTCATGGAGAAACCTTTGTGTTTAAATGTTAAATAGCCTTTGTACTTAAATGTTAATCACACCTTAGTTGACTATGAAAAAAATTTATGATCTCTATTCCAAAATGCTAGGGCAATTTATATATTTTGTATTAGTTCATTTCATCAATAAATTGTTCCTATCTTTCATTTTTTTTGCTAATCTGCATGCATGCATTGCATAATTTATCTTTATCAAATGAAATTTGTTATTGATAAAGAGTGCGTCCCCACGTTTAAAACATCCTTTATTTTTTGAGTTGTTAAACAACAGCAGTGAGGCACAGTTTATTATTCTTGGAGGAAATATACTGAAATTCTGTTTCTTTATGCCTTACTTGTAAAGTATAACAAAAATAAATCTTGACTGATAAGTGTTAATTTCCTCCTGTACATATATTAATTTGAGAAGGAAAAAGAAGTCGTAAATTACTACCAAAGAGGACATGGGTTCAATGGAAGAAAGAAGAATTTTAAAGGAGTATTTCTGAGACAAGTGATCAGAGATTTCCCTTTTCAATATTTGAGGACAGAGTTTTGAATTCCTCTTCCATTGCTATTGGAATAATAGTAATAGTAATAATAATAATAATAATAAAATGTCATGCCGTAACAAGTTGCAAATTCAATCGTCATATATTTTTCTTAAAATTAGTTCCTGTTTTTATGTCTCTGGCTGCCAGCTCTATACCAAAGGTCTTTGTATATGTAAATTATAAGAATCTGGAGGATTCCTTATGAAGGAAAGGTGTTTTCCTAGTTTCATTTGGAAGTTTCTAGGATCCTAGATCAAGTAAAGATTTCTGGAGGATGGCTTAGATTTTGTTTAATTTCCTAGAAATAGCCTAGTGCAGAAGACATTTCATCAAGAACTTGTTCTGTTTTGTCCTGTAATGGGAAAAATCTGTTCAGTATTGCAGTTAACAAAGATTGTGATTCCTTCATGTTTTTTTTTAATTTTTTTTTCAACGTTTATTTATTTTTTGGGACAGAGAGAGACAGAGCATGAATGGGGGAGGGGCAGAGAGAGAGGGAGACACAGAATCGGAAACAGGCTCCAGGCTCTGAGGCATCAGCCCAGAGCCTGACGCGGGGCTTGAACTCACGGACCGCGAGATCGTGACCTGGCTGAAGTCGGACGCTTAACCGACTGCGCCACCCAGGCGCCCCAATTCCTTCATGTTTTAAACCTAAGGATAATATCTTTAAATAGGAAAATTACAATGTAAATAGAATGTAAGTATTCAATAAGTATATATTAATATAGAGCTGATAAATACAACAAAAATTAGAGATTCTCACTGGTATAAAGTAGGTTATGCTGAAAGCCATGGTGATTTTTTTCAGACCACTCTTACTATAGGAAATAAATTGTTAGGGATTCAAATACACACTTTAGTTTTCAAATTTTTTTTTTTTTCAACGTTTATTTTTGGGACAGAGAGAGAGCATGAACAGAGCATGAACGGAGCATGAACAGGGGAGGGGCAGAGAGAGAGGGAGACACAGAATCGGAAACAGGCTCCAGGCTCTGAGCCATCAGCCCAGAGCCTGATGCGGGGCTCGAACTCACGGACCGCGAGATCGTGACCTGGCTGAAGTCGGACGCTTAACCGACTGCGCCACCCAGGCGCTCCCACACTTTAGTTTTCAAAAGGGGCTAGAACTACGTTAGCTCTTGGAAGACTCTAATAATTACCAAATAAGTATGGTATTCTATACCATAATATGGTATTCTAATAATTACCAAATAAGCAAGTTTAAATAAATACTGAGATAATAAAAGTGGCTAGTTAAGAGTAGCTAATTCTAAAGTCAGGGAATTGTTTCTTTACCCAATTTTCAGTTTTACTGTACTGCATCAACATTGGTTTAATTTGTTTATGATTTGTCTTGTTAAACAAACAAACACACCACAGGCCCCAAATGGTGCACTTAGACTGAGTTCCCAAACTGGTGCATAATACATAATCTAAGTGAAGTTTTAACTACTCCTGGAAATGTAGTCTTAAAAAGGTCAGCTAGGAATTTTTCAATCTGCACCAATGAGTCTGCTACTTGGGCCCTCTCCATTCCCCTAAAAACATGAGATAAGCAGCATAATAAGACACCTTGCTTTTCTCCCTAGAATGCCATCTTTTTCTTTTGCTAATAATGACCCTCCTTCTATAAAACCCTTCTAACTCCTTGAAGCTCCCCTCTACTTGCTAGATGGGGTGCTTCATGACTCATGAATCATTTAATAAGCCAATTAGACCTTCAAATTTACTTGCTTGCATTTTGTTATTTAACAGTTTTTAAGATAGTTTTTTTTCCTAAGTTTATTAATTTATTTTGTTGGGGAGGGGCAGAGAGTGGGAGAGAGGGAGAATCCTAAGCATACTCCACACTGCCAGTGCAGAGTCCCACCTGGCCAAACCTACCAACTACAAGATCACGTCCCAAGCCAAAATGGCGAGTCAGACACTCAACTGACCGGGTCACCCACGAACCTTGGTAGTTATTTTTTTATACTTAGTATTTTCCAGATTTGGGGGCATTGGAGATCATACAGAGCGATTCTTACTTTACAGATGGAGAAAGCAAGGCCATGTTTATTAAACTTACTCGTGACTGGAATGACATTTTTAGGGCCCCAGTGTAGCATGCTTCATTCTGACTGCATGAGGAAGGAGATAACTGTTCTGAAGCATCTTGTCACTGAAGATGCTTGTTCTGACTTCTCCTTTTCTGGGAAGACATGGTGAAGATCAAGTGAAGGAGGGGATGGCAGTGTTTAGACAATAAGGAATGATCAGAGGGGTAAATTGAAAAAAATGATAAACATAGTAACTGCTTAAAATCAAAAGGAAAAGATAACTGCTTTAAAAAACACTGGCAAATAATTTTGATTCTATTTCTTATATTTACTGGTTTTTTAAAAGAGGTTTCAGTGTTTTTTTTTAAAGTGATGACTCTAGTAAACAATAATCCATTTACATTAAAATATTAATTTTTTATTTTTTAATATTTATTTATTTTTGAGAGACACAGAGCACATGTGGGGGAGGGGCAGAGAGAGAGGGAGAGAGAGAATCTGAAGCAGGCTCTAGGCTCTGAGCCCCTAAAAGATTAATTTTTAAGTTAGTTAGCAGTTTGGTTAACTTCTGTTAGTCAAATTTTCTGTTGTAATGATAACACTCATTATGGCAAATATTAAATAATTAATTTTTCTTCTTACAAAATATTTATTTATGTAATAGCCTACAAAGCTATCAAGAAGTCATTATTCCAGATAAGACAAAACAAACTGTGATGTAATTATCAAAATCAAAACAGAAATGCCTTCCATTTCTAGGGAAAATTGAGTATTTGTCTTACATACTCCTAAGATTGGGTACATGTAAAAAATTAAGAAAATGAACAATGTATTTAGAATGAAATACAAATATTGAGGCATCAGGCCTTGATAGTAAATTAAGACATTGTCATGATTTGCTGGACCAGGTAGCCTTGGAATTTTGACACTTGGTGGAAGATAAATTTGGTTTCGCACTTGAAATTTAATGCCAAGTGACTATTAAGAGGAGTAACCTGAAAAATTTTGTTTGCCGCACATATCAGTAAAGTCACCATAATGGTGAATCAATGTTCAGGGATTTAAAATGCAGAAAGGAGACCATTCAACTGAATGATCAGAAGAAATTTGATTAATAGTGGCAAAAATTTCTTGTGCCCATACAAGTGAGTGGTTCTCATCTGCCCATTTCTGATGCTATCCATCAGTAAATAATTCATCATTGTAGATCCCTGCCTTGCTTCTTATAGCCCCCTTTATAAAGATCATACAATAGAAAAGGAAAGAAATTGACACAAGTGGTTTCGGCTGAGCCTAAAAAAGAGCAGGCCTGGAATCCATGAAAAGACTCAGGGAAGGCATCGCAGAATTAGAGCAACCTCTTTGCTCACTAAGGGACAAGGAAAAAGAAAAAGAAAAAAAAAAAACAAGGTGAAGAAATGCACTAAAGACAATAAATTATAAAACAGGGTGAAGAAGCAGAGAAAAAGAGACTACATGAACCCCTCCTAGCTGTCATGCAGCAGCCTTTATCTGGGAAGTTGAGCTGCCCTGAGCTGCAGATAAGCAGTTTGCTGTAAGGCAGATTTCCATTTAATGTGGTTAAATTTTATATGATGCTTTATACTCTCAATGCTCCACCCTGCGGTTTGGCCTTTTATAAACTGCCCCATTTGCTCTGGGAAGATAGCTCAAGCCAGTGCAAAAGGCTTTCTAATCTAACATGAAAATAATGAATTGTGTTTATAATTGAATTATTAGCCAATGAAGACTGCTGAGAAATGCAGTATGGCATTTCAGTGGAGCAGTATAACATATAAAATTATATCTCCCAAAGCAAAATAGCTGATTTAATGCACTCCATGAATGTATTCCAAAAAAGCTTGACAATTTAAAATTATATAGATAGGGCAAGTGTTTTCCAGAGGTATGGTATTTGTGTTTGCATTGAAATGAATCAGACAAAATCAATTGCTTTGTATAGGCTGTAAGGCATTTATTTCTGTCGAGATCACTGATATCCCCATTGCCTATCTCCTGAACCCCAGCAATTATAATGTTCATGGGACAGTCTGACCCAAGCCATTCAAAGAAGTTTTTGTCGATAGTTCTCTGCCTTCTTTATGAGCTGAGATGGCAGTGTAGGTCCTCACTCTTCAAATTCATTTCCTGGATTTTTAAATTTATCCTTTGATCCTCTGGGCTAGGTTTAACCATTTAGTATACATCAAGGGTATATGTGTAATTATGCTTTGCTAAGTTATGGTGCAGTAAGAAAACATTCAACCTCAAATCAGAAGACCTGAGTTTTAATCCTGTCTCTTGCTACCTGTCTAATTTTGAATGAGTCATTTAACCCCTACAAACAGAGTCTGGTTAACAGATAAATAGAGACAGTAGCCATCTCAGAGAGGTTTTAAGAGATTTAAATAAGTAATGAGAATACTTTTTTATACTTTGATTCTCCCCTAATACTTCATGCCCTACTAGTTTAGATGGGAATTATTTTTTTCCTAGAGAGGCTCCTGCCCGCTGAATTTTGATCTTAATACGTGACACATGTCCTTTCCTCAACTTAACCAAATTAGACATCCTAACTGCTACATTTCAGAACTGTTCTGCTCTGTACCTGCTCTGTCACGGTTTAGGCCCATATTGTCTCATGACTCCTGTAGCTTTTTAACTGGTCTCTTTGCCTTAAGTTTTCCCATCAATAATTTGTCATACTCTGTTGCCAGCACTACAACCTAAATGTGATTAGACCACTCTCCGGCTTAAAATTATTTAACAACAACCATCTTTATAGGTCACAGGGTCGCATCAGGGTCTTATAACTTGCCATGATTAGAAAAAAACAAGAAGAGCAAAAACAAAGACTGAAAGATCCTGCTGCTGGGATTAATTACCACCAATGAACCAAACAGATGATGTGCCTGATAGGACTGGAGGGGGTTGACAGTCAGTGACCCACCTGCCTTTGCCTTCTCTGGTGAAGCTGCATTCCTGGCTTGTCTAACACGCCAGCCCTTCATTCTTTCCCACTGTCATCCTGGAGCTCTGAGAATGAAGCTCTGTAAGCAGGAGAAAGAACTCTTTTAGCAGACGTGCTAAAGACTAGATTTACATGTCCATCTTTTCTAAGTAGTATCAAAAATCAGACAATGGCAAGAGACATGCATTCTTCAAATTAGTTTTCGTAAATGGTCAAAACCAAGAATGAAATCCTGATTGCCCTCTTCTCCATGTGCAGTGAAGATTGAGACGAATTTATTTACTTTAACCCTACCTTCCTAGACTGTTAATATAATCTGGAGTTTCTGATAACATTAAGGCTAAGTCACTCTTTAAAATGTTCTAGTCCCTCCTTATAGAATAAGTTTTATATCTATATTTAATTTTAAGGTGATATTTATGATATTATTTTGACTTATTACACTTTATTTTTCCCACCCACTATCAGCCACTTACCACTACAATTTCTCCTTCTTAAGCTGTTAAATAATATTTAAATAAATAAATAAATAAATAAATAAATAAATAAATAAATATTTGGTCGGTTTGAGTATATTCTAGGTAGGAACATAGGTTATATCTCTTGCATTAGGTGAGCCCTTGATTGTATACAACTCTAGGCTCATTATAACATTTGTTACCATTCATTTCCCCCTAAAAAGTAGAACATACATTTTGTCTGGAAATAGACTTCTGTGCTCACAGTTTTGTTTTGTTTTGTTTTTTCCTAATTCTCACTTTAAATCACTAAATGTTGCTATGCCATTTCGTAACTTATAGCTGTGATTAGATGTTCAAAGCCAGTCTGCTTCTTTTATCCTTTTTATTTTCAATCCAGAACTTTTAGGAACATCTTTGTGATTGGGTAGCCGGGATATAAAAGGCATCCTCTCTTATTTCCCTGGCCATCTTATGAAGGTGTAAAGGCGAATCCTTCACTTCACTTAGAGAAAAGTCCTGCTATGTGAAGCTTTGCACAAATGCTGTGGTGACAGGTCTATATATCTTGAAGGCCTTCCATTGATTATTCATTGTTCACATGCTCAATGCACAGCTCCTGCCTGTCTGTGCTTAGATTATACATTATGTTAGAGTGGAAAACCCATATATGCTTCACTAAATTTTAGATTTAATTTTTGGCTTCTTGGCATTGGAAAGGTTTTCCTTCATCTGGATTCCATTTTCTTCATAACTTTAAAATCTTTAAAGTTCCTTTATTTTTTTTCCTTTCTGTAGTACTACAGATTTCCCCCCATAGATTTTGTTTCTTTGGTTGTTTCAGTGGGAATTAGATACTACTGGGTCTCAATTTGCCAGCTTTAAATGCAGTTGACTTCCTCTAAATTATGTAAGAATTTTCCAACTTTTCTCCTTCCAACCAACTTTTACAGTTAACTTCTTCATCATAGATTTGAATTTTACATTTGTATTTTAATTTCTTTGCAATCTCTTGCTTTCTTACTCTATTACCTTTCATCTCAGTATCAAGGCTTTTCATGGTCTTTTCTTCTTCCTTGGCTTTATTAAAGATACTTAAGAGTCTTATAAAAATAACTTCTGGTCCCTCTAAGAAATCATTTTCAGAGATGTGATCCTCTCTGAGTATTTGGACTGGTCTTCTCTTTAAGCCCTTGCTTTAATATATTTTTCATCAGTCTCACATAGGATCCCCTTCTCTTTTCTATTTTTACCTACCTTATTATCTAGGAGAAATCTACAAAAACTTGTTATTTTAAATGAAGAGGTTTGTCTTCACAGGATCCATAGCAGAGATGTTAGATGCTACAACGCTCAATGTGCACTATCATCAGGGACCTTCCTGTGTTCCTCTTCCTCTTTGATGTTTTACCTTTGGGGAGAAAACGCCCTCCAGTGTTCCTGGCACAGTGTTCCTCCTCTCTCCTGCTCCCCACCCCCACACACATTCCCTCCTCTTTCCTACACACGTATTGTCACAAGCATGGTTTTCTACCCTTCTTGGCATCTAGAAATTTCCATCTCTGAGTAAGTATAGAGAAATGCTGATGAAGCACAGAAATAATACTCTGGCTCCTTAAAAAAAAAACAAAACCCAAAAAACAGTAGTCCCAAAGTAAGGGACTGCCTTTACTTTTTCTGAACTATGACAAACACTGTGGATGGTAGAGATGTCTTTTTTCTCCCTTGTATTCCTTTTAACTTTCTTTGAGGAACCAAGGCTGCTATGTTTCATGAAGCAGCATGTGTGCACTCCTTATTGCTATTCCTAATCCAGCTCCATCAATTTTATGGTTTGTGGACATTCCCTATAAAGTTGCTGCTCTTGGTGACTTTTCTTTAACTCTTAGTCTTTCATTTTTAGGGTCATGTGGATTTTTGACGTTGTCAGTGTTTTTCCTAGGTATCTATTGAAAGGTTGAAAGAGCCCTGTGTAAGGGTCGTGACTTGGAGACATTTTATTTTTTAAAAAGTTTATTTGTTTATTTTGAGAGAGAGAGAAAGAGAGCATGCGAGCGGAGGATGGGCAGACAGAGAAGGAGAATTCCAGCAGGCTCCTCCCTGTCAGTACAGAGCCTGATGCGGGTCTCAGTCTCACCAACCATGAGATCATGACCTGAGCGGAAACCAAGAGTCAGACACTTAACTGACTGAGCCTCCAAGGCACCCCATGACTTGGAGACGTTTTAATTCCATCTTTTAAAAGTGCAGTTTGATCACTGAAGAAATCGATATAAAGGAGTAAGGAGAATTTAGGAAAACTGTCTTGAATACTGATGTTCCTAACCTTTTTATAAGATTGTATGTAAATAGCTAGGTAGCTTTTTACGAAGCCTCCTGTTATTGTATTTTAGCTGATTTATTTATCATCTATCTATCTGTCTATTTACCTGTCTATATTTGTTTATTATATTTTAGCTGATCTATATTAGTGTAGAAGGGATGCTGGGCTGGAGTAAGGCTAGCTGAAGTTCAGGCCAGATCTGGTACTATTTCCCTGTATACAGTGATTGACATTAATTTTAAAAGTGAAAAAAAAATTGGGGCGCCTGAGTGGCTCAGTTGGTTAAGCATCCGACCTCAGCCATGATCTTGCAGTTCACGAGTTCGAGGCCCATGTTGGGCTCTGTGCTGACAGCTCAGAGCCTGGAGCCCGCTTTGGATTCCGTGTCTCCCTCTCTCTTTGCCCATCTCCCACTCATACTGTCTCTCTCTGTCTCAAAAATTAGTAAAAGAGTAAAAAAAAGTGAAAAAAATTAAAAAGTAAAATGAATCAAGTAACTTATTTTAGACAAGCCAGTAAACCTCTGCATCAGTTTCTTTATTTATAAAATTAGGGGGAAATCTATAATATTTATAAATTACTTTATACATGTTTAATTTCACAACATTGTAAAACCAAGTTATTCTACTAATAATTGAGATCTGGTGAGTTCATAAAGAAGCTAGGGCAAAATTTCTGACCTAATCAACCTTGAATTCAATGTACATTGATTTTCAGTTTTTATTTTTAACAAACTCCCTATTTGTAAGTAAGTATTGGTGTTTTTATCCCATTTTTGGCAGAGGCATTTTCACTTAAAGAAAATTTTGCAATCAGCATTTATTGAAAATAGTGTGCTTGTGTTGAAGCATTTTTCTACCGTAGGTGGCTGACACTGATGGATCTTTTTTCATCCATATTTTAGTGAGTGCCCTAGGTTAGTTATGATTTTCCAGACTTCAAAGAGAGCAGACAAACCAAAATATTGGGACTGTGAGGTATGTTCAGGGACAAAGACATTTTGTCAACTCTGTGATTATGCTTTGCTTGACCTTTTTGTGAAGTGGGGTGAGAAGTACTCTGAGAATGACTCACTGGTCGTTCACCTCAGAGGGCATCTGGGCCTTAGTCACTCTAGGACTTCACAGAGAAAAGGTATCAAACTCATATCCTTTGACTTTGAAGGAATAGTCTTTTTGTAATTCGATTTAGGTCAGCATTTCGAACCTAGCCATTTTACATGGAGTATTTTATTTAAATTTCACAATAGTCTCCGAAATGTAGGTTTTGCTATCTATATTATAGATGAGGAGATCCCTCCCTAAGACTAAAGGAGAGTATGCAAATTGCCCTATGTCATATACTTAATTAGTGGTAAAGATTCCATCTATAATTTTTCTGACTCCAAGTTCATGCTTGTAAACATCATGTTGAGTCTATCAGTTAGGATTCAGTTCTTCTGCATGTTAACAGTAACCTAACTACAATTGCATTACTAAATAGAGCTTTAATTACTGCACATAACAAGCAGTACACCATTAATATGCAGATACTTAAGAAAATCAAGCTCCTTCTATCTTCCTTTTCTTCCATTGTTTGTATTGGACTTTCATCCTCATTGTTGCAAGACAGCTGCTCAACCTTCTGGTGTCATGTATGTATTCCAAGCAGGAGGGAAAGGATGAGCAAAGGAGAAAAAAAAATCACCTGTTATCTAAATTTAATCTTCTTCTTCTTCTTTTAAAAAATTTTTGATGTTTATTTATTTTTGAAGGAGAGAGAGACAGAGTGTGAGCAGGGGAGGGGCAGAAGAGCGGGGACACAGAATCCAAAGCAGGCTCCAGGCTCAGAGCTGTCAGCACAGAGCCCAATGCGGGGCTCGAACCCATAAGCTGTGAGATCATGACCTGAGCTGAAGTCAGATGCCCAAACTGACTGAGCTACCCAGGTGCCCCTATCTTTTTCTTCATCAGAAAAATAATAGCTTACCTGGAAGCCTTTCATAATACACTTCCATTTGTATCTCATTTAGCCTTAAATCTACATTTATGGCTATTCCAAGCTTCAAGAGAATGTGGGGATTCATATTTTAAGTCAAAATTTATTAAAATATAATTTACATACAGTAACACTCACACATTTTATGTATACAGATCTATGGCCTTTGATCAAATACACACACCTGTGCATTCACAATCACAATTATAGAATATTTCCATTTTGAGGAGCAGTGTTAACTGAGCATTTTGCCATCTTGAACAAAACTGAGTTTTAGTTCTGAAAAGAAGGAACAGACAATATTAGGTAGGCAGCATTGTCATACTAAGGTTAAATTTTTCATTGAGGAAAAATTGACATATAATGTTGTATTAGTGTCAGGTGTACAACATAATGATTCAGTGTTTGTGTATGTTGTCAAATGATCACCACAATGTCTAGTTTCTGTGTACTTAAATAATGGTTTGGAACAGCAATAGAGGAATTACCCATAAGTGAAAGAAGACTGTAGTTATCATTAACCTAGCTTGAAACAGGAACTTGGGTAAATCTCCAGATCTATTTATGTCTCAATTTTCTAATATTTAAAAGAAAAGCTTTCAAAAAGATCTTGAATGTGTCAAAAAGTGGGGTTCAATGAGTGAGATAATTTATGTGAAAGCACACTGAGATCTGTAAAGCTCTATTCAAATATAAAGAATTGTCTTTTCGCCCACGATTAGAGATGTTTCCTTTTGATAATGATGATGAACTTGACTTACTGGCCTGAAATATCACAGTTGTGAAAGTCAAATGTAATTGTAAAATATACTAACTCTTTAATTTATCAGTGGCTTAGAAATCAAGACAATATGCAGCTCTAGGTAGAGTCAATTTCACATTTTCATTCTTACCAGTTCTCTTTCCAACTATATCTTTTTCAATTGGGTAAAAATAGCACCAAATGTATAATTTCCTGAACCTATCAAGTATATGTACATTTATAACTAATAAATTGTTGTGTGACTTTTTAGTTATTATATAATATTTTAAAGATAAATCTTGACAGTCTTCTGATCAAACTGAAATATAGATTTTGAGAAATTATACTTTTTGTAAAATCAAATAATCTGAACTGTTGGAGTGTTTAGGAAGACCATTTTTAAATTTGTTCTCTTTTTGTTTTAGAGGAAAACACTCTTTAAATTCACCTCTTGGAATCAGGTGTAAAAAGTTAAAAATCAAAATCTATTATGACACTTTGGGGATACTCTAGAATCAGATCTCTTGATTGCTTGTTATGCATGATCTATGAATAAATGTGATCTTTTGTAGTATTTATTACTCTCAGAGTTTTGACATAACACTCCTCTGAATGTGAATATCTTTCAAAATGTGGCTCTTTCCTATAGACTTTAATCATGACTAGTGTCAACCAATACTGGCCTTTATTAAAAGTAAATGTATCTGATAACCTGGGATCCTCATTATCTCTGGCCAATTACTCTCTTCATTAAAAAATTGTTTATTATTATCTTAATTAAGGTCTTTGTTGTTTTGTTCACAAAATTCCTAGGTTGGATTCAACACTGGCTTTGCTGGTCCTTGGGGAGGCTGCCAAATTAAACATGGCCTGCTTGAAAGCTTTAATGGAATTAACGAGAGATTTTCTTTTAAGCGTTATGTCTGTTCAAAATCAGGTAACGGTATGTTGTTAATTTACGTGTGCTAAAAGACCTGAAGAAAAACAAATTTTATTTTTGCCACTATTTAAATTGAATATAATATTAGGGGTTATAATGAGCATAACTTTTTAACAAAATTTTTAATTAAATATAAAAGTAAATGCACATTTACCATATATCCCAATATGGATAGGTAGACAGATGGGTATAGTTAAAGATGTAGAAGTATGGAAATAGATTACACACACACACACACACACACACACACACATACATGAGAGGGACTTTATTTTTTTTAATTTTTATGTATTTATTTTGAGAGAGAGAGAGAGAACATGGGGGAGAGGCGAGAGAGTGGGGAGAGAAAAAGAATCTCAAGTAGACTCCACGCTCAGTGCAAAGCCCAATACTGGGCTTGATCTCATGACTGTGAGATCATGACCTGCGCCGAAATCAAGAGTCAGACACTCAACTGACTGAGCCACCCAGGCTTCCTTACATGAGAGGAACTTTAAATTGTATTAACAAACTTGAGAACATACAGTCATACATGGTTTAGTTTCCTTTTTTAGAAAATTTATATTACAAAAAACACTTTTTATTGTAATTACATATTGTTAAAACTTACATTTTAGTCTGCATGAGATAACAATTTCTTCATTGTTGAACAGTGAGTTTGTTTCTAATTATTCACAGTTAATTGCAAACAATATTGAACTGGTAAATCTCATGAATAAAATCTTTATCTGTGTTTATGACTATTTCTTCAGAATAGATTCATAAATTACTGAGTGATAGACTATGAACTTTCTTTTAATAATCTCAGAAAAGATGTTCAAATTCCTCTCCAGAAGATATAACTGTCTTGCTTTCCTATGAAAAATGTATAAAGTGCCACACATAAGAACTGAGCCTTATATAAAAATATATTCTTTTATAATATGATATGGAAAATGCTATCTCAGGGGATTAATTTACATTCTATTGATTACCAAGGAAATTGAAAAGTTGTTCTTTATAAACTTTTTAGATATTTGTAGTTTTTATTTCTTGAAGTAGATTTTATGCAATCTACCCACAGAAAATCTGTTTTTCAATTGAGTACATTTTAGAAATATTAGTTGGTGATGGTCTTTAACAGCTCTGTAAAATTTGAAGATATTTCTTACCATGAGTACAGTACGTAGTTTTAATTATGACAGAGCATATCTTGATTATCTAATAACTATTTTCTCATTTTAGGAAGAAAGCTGCAAGGTAGATGATGTTTCCTGGGCCTGGAATGTCGTCTACATATACACAACAATTCTTGCAGAAATTTGCTTGTATGCAGCCACTTCTAATTTGCGAAAAACTGCTTTTATTGGTTTCTGTGTCTGTACAAGATCACAAAAAGACATTTTACTCATGGATAAATCAGAAGAACCACCTAAATTGAAGGAAGCAAGTATTTTAGGTCTTTTGGACTATTTCTCTTCAAAAATGTCAGATAATTGTAAGTAAATTATTTCTCAACTTGTTGAGAAGCACTTCTTAAATGTCTCTATCTGCATATAGCAATAAGTATTTTATATTTTATTTTATTTTATATTTTTACAATATAGTGTTTTATTAGTTTCAGGTATATAATATAATGATTCAACAATTCCATACATCACCCAGTGCTTATCACAAGTGTGCCCCTTAATCTCCATCACCTATTTAATTCACCCTCACAACAATCTCCCTTCTGGTAACCATCAGTTTGATCTCTATACTGAGAGTCTGTTTTGTGGGGTTTTTTTTCTCTCTTTCCCTTTTTCCTTTGCTCGTTTTTTGTTGTTTTTTTTTTTGTTTGTTTGTTTCTTAAATTCCACATGAGTAAAATCATATGCTATTTGTCTTCCTCTGACTTATTTCACTTAGCATTATACACTCTAGCTCCATCCATGTCATTGCAAATGGTAACATTTCATTCTTTTTTATGACGGAATAGGAATAATATGTATATATACCACATATTCTTTATCCATTCATCTATTGATGGACATTTGGCTGCTTCCATAATTTGGCTATTGCAAATAATGCTGCTATAAACATAGCATGTAACCCTTTGAATTAGTGTTTTTATATTTTTTGGGTAAATACCCAGTATTGCAATTATTGGATTGTATGGTAGTTCTATTTTTAACTTTTTTTTTTAACGTTTATTCATTTTTGAGAGACAGAGAGAGACAGAGGTTGAGTGGGAGAGGGGCAGGGAGAGAGGCAGACACAGAATCCGAAGCAGGCTCCAGGCTCCATGCTGTCAGCACAGAGTCCCGATGTGGGGCTCGAACCCACAAACCACAAGGTCATGACCTGAGCTGAAGTCAGACGCTTAACTGATTGAGCCACCCAGGCACCCAAAATTTTCTTCATCTTTGTCAGAACCAGAGAATGTACACCCTCTGGAAATAAACATTTGATCTCCTCCTCATGTTCATACAGGATTTTTGGCTTTCCTGTATCAGTCATTACCATATGTTCCTTTGCTTTACATGATGGTACAAATGCCTAGTCAACTATTTTTACCATCAAATGATAGGTTTTAAAAACTGTGTTGATGTGATTCATTATACCTTGATTCTTACAGCATCACTGATTGATTTTTCCACATGAGGAAAATGATTTTGTCTCAGTTGTCCTGTATCATTGATAATGATCACCAGTTTTGTAAGACCACAGACGAAAAAGCTCCAAAAGTAGTATAATCTGTGCAGGCATTGTCAAATGATTACTGGGGAAAATAGGTTTGTCTTTTTTGGAAAGTGACTTAAAGAACCTGGAGCTGTTGCTGTATTTAATTGAAAATGATTTTTTCCCATACTTTTATCCCTCAAGTAAGTAAATTTTTTGTTTAGAGTGAGAGAACTGGTCAGAAGTCACACAGATTTGTATTTTAATTCTATAATTTCTATCTTGGAATCCTACATCAAATTATTTAATTTTTCTGAATGATTACTCGATAATTATGATAAGACTACTATTCATATCATAACGCTTTTTATAAGAAAAAATATAGAAACATATAAATGCGTGGCATAGTACATTGTGCATAGGAAAGGTTCAATAAAGGTTAATAGATGTTATGGTTGTTAATGTAGTTGTTAGTATTACAGTGAGAAAACATCAGTGAGGAGGGATTTTTTTTTTCCCAACACTTAGTACTATGTACACTTTATATCCTGGGGATGCTGTTTTATTTATGTATAAAGATATAAATGACAGTGAAAAATATTTTAAATGGTATATATAATATATAAATAGTCTTTTTACTAATAAGTCAAATCGTGTCATCAAGGCTTTAATAGGAAAAAACCTCAAATCATAGTTTTATAAAGGCGATGTTATAGGACACTAAAATAATAATTTCCTTGAAGATAATTTCCTGGTGATTTCATCTGATATGGGAGCAGAACTTAAAGAATCTAGAAGAATGACTATTTTGCATGTTCCATTTTCATTCTGTGATTTTGTGTCACACAAGCTTTTCATAGAATCAGACATATAATAAGTCTAGAGTGAGGTCTCTGGCCAGTGATTGAAGCGCTGCCTTTTAGTTGATTGAATAGAAATTTCTATGTATGCTTATAAATACCAATTATACATTTAACATTTGCTACTGTGGACTTAACTGTGTCCCCCAAAATTCGTATCTTGAAACCATAGCCCACAATGTGACTGTATGTGGAGATGAAATAACGATGGTGGGGCCTGATATGGTTGAATTTGTGTCCTTGTAAGAAAAGACACCGGAGAGCTCACTGTCTCTACTATGTGAGGACACAGTAAGAAAGCAGCCGTCTAAAACCCAGGAAAAGAGCCCTCACCATAAGCAAAATCAGCTGGCACCTTGATCTTGGAAATCCTAGCCAAGGATTTGGCTAGAAAAGAAATAAATTTCCCATCTTTAAGACTCTCAGTCTACGGTTTTTTGTTATGGCAGTTCAGTTATGCCTCCCAATGGGTGTTGTGCTGTAGGCATATCTGAATATGCTCAGGTGCCTGACTAATCCTTATCTGAAACACAAATTTTTGCAACAGAGACTCCATTTTATTTATTTGCTTGTTTGCTTATAAGTTTTTAATTCCACTTAGTTAACATAGTGTTATGTTTGTTTTGGGTGTACAATATAGTGGCAGCATAGTCTCTAGATGAGACAGTTTTGAGCTGGAAAAACATGAGGGAAGGTGATAAAAATTAATTTATTTAAATGCACAGAATTTTTGCTTGATCCCTGTTGAAATTCCAATTTGGGGAATCATTTTGCCTTGATGGGTCATAAAGGATGATAATAGTTAATTAACATTTATTGAGCTCTTACTATATGTCAGGTATTATTCTAGGCTAATTCATTAATCATTACAACGAGACTCTACCTAGATATTCATATAATCCTCAATTTACAGATGAGAAAACTGAAACATGAAGAGTTTATTTGTCCGAGGAAATATATTTAGGAAACAGTACATCTGGGACTTAACCTAGGCAGTCTGGCTTCAGAGTCCATACTGACTACCTCACTATGCTGAACTAAGTAGGTTAGTTGATCTGCTGAATGAAAAATTTTAAAAATTATCCATTTGCATGTTGAAGAATGTGAAGACGGCTGTGAGAAATTCTGACAGTCATTATCCTACAGCACTGTTTGTAAAAGCATTTTCATAGACTTTGTGTCATGTGTGGTCTTTATTTCTAATCTGAATTCTTAGGACTTGTTCTAAAATTTTGAATCAAAAAATCCTAAAACTGGAGTGTAGGAATCTGTATTATTAAGCCTACAGAAAACCTAACCTATAAATTTAGCTGTTAAACAAGCTGCTAAAATGCTGTCCTAATCATAGAGGAAAATATCTCTCTTACTTGTTATTGCAGACCTTTATGCATCCAATTGGAGGCTATTTATGTCAGGTGATTTATATATAATTTTACAAAGAGGGAAACATAGCTTTGTGTTGTACTCTATATTTTAAACACCATCTTCTGTGCTCCTACTTTGGTTTTCAGAGTGTTAAAATGATAGTTTTTTTTTTTTTAATTCATGTTAGTTAACATATGATAAAATGAGAAGCTTTTAACAAGCCTTGATTATCTGGAATATGTGTTGTGAAATTAACACCTGAAAATGCTGTATTCTGTGAGAAACCTTCAGACACCGATTTAGTGTGTCTTGTCTAAGAAACATACAATGAATGAAAGAATCAAATATATCATAGAAAAGTAAAATTCTTGTTGGTCATGTAGTCTCACTCAATGTACAAATCTCTGCTAGACCATTTGCGAATAGTCCACAGGCATATTCTGCCTGAAAGTCAACAGGAGGCACTGGGTGGCTCAGTCAGATAAGCATCCAACTCTTGGTTTCAGCTCTAGTTATGATCTCACGGTTCATGGGTTTGAGCCCCACATGGGGCTGTGTGCTGGCAGTGCAGGACCTCCTTTGAATTCTGTCTCTCTCTGTCCCTTCCCTGCTCGTACTTTCTCTCTCTCTTTCAAAATAAATAAATAGACATTTAAAAAGAAAAGAAAAAAAAGTCAACAGTGATCTGGAACTCCCTATCTACCAAAGCAGGTCATTCCACTTTTAAACACTGTAAACAATTCATCCTTATATTAAAATGAAATCTATTTTTCTAACTTTGGTTTAGGTTTTGCCTCCTGGAGGCAATAAGAAAAAAAAAAGTCTATTGCATTTCCCACATGCAAGCCCTTCAAATATTTGAAGATAATTGCATTGGTTCTCTTTCTCCACCTCTTCACTTTGCCATCATCTCCCATCTCTGCTTACTGCCAAGCTCCTGTGCAAACTTTTCATAATACATGAAAAACGTATTTCCAATATGGCTTATAATTAGCCTCTTAAGTTTGCTAGGAGGTCATAATGTTGTTAACTTAGAATTTGTAATAATTTATTCCAGTGTTATAATATGATGTGAGACCCAAGTATTTTTTCATTCAATGTTCTCTATGAATGAAAGAAAGTAAATATGACATTCTTCTTTTCATTCTTCTGTTGAGAATTATTTTCTTAATCTGGTTATGCAATGATAGTGGTGAATGAAATATAGGTCTCAGTTGTAAAATAACTTTTTATGCTATATTTTGATTCATTTTAACTTGGTTTTGAAAAAACATTAGCACAGAGCAATAATTCCTTTTTAAAAAGCAAATGTAAGTGAATTGGAATCTTAGAAACAATTGAAACTCTTAATGGTACTGTATTAAATCTTCAGCATAACTTTCACCTTGGTGAAGGTTATTCAGAAAAGTATACAGTAACAAGGTTGTATTTATTATACATGGAAAATATTTAACTCCTTTAAAAATCTACATTCATGTTAGTGATAGAATTCAGGCAATCTTCTTAATTCACAACTTTTTGTGTTGACAAATCTAAAATTACCACTGAGTATTTTATATATATATGGAAGTTAACCAAATGTATCTGTCTTTTTCTTTTTTAAAAATAATTTTATTGTGGAAAGAGCACTTTATATGAGATCTACCCTCTTAAAAATTTAAATGTACAGTTCATTATTGTTGACTCTGGGTACATTGCTGTATAATAGATTTCTAGAACTTATCTTGTTTTTTTTTTTTAATTTTTAAATGTTTATTTATTTTTGAGAGACAGACAGAACATGAGCAGGGGAGGGGCAGAGAGAGAGGGAGACACAGAATCCGAAGCAGGCTCCAGGCTCTGAGCTGTCAGCACGGTGCCCTACACAGGGCTTGAACCCACAAACCACGAGATCACGATCTGAGCCTAAGCCGGACACTTAGCCGACTGAGCCACCCAGGCGCCCCTAGAACTTACCTTGTTTGATTGAAACTTTATGCCTCTTAGTAACTCCAATTTCTCCTTTCCCTCACTTTCTGGAAACCATACTCTTTGATTATAGTCTTCGATTTTATGAATATGACCATTATAGATACCTTATGTAAACGAAACCATGCAGTATTTGCCTTTCTGTGAGTGTCCTCTTTCACTCAGCATGATGTTCTCAAGATTCATCCATCCTGTTGCATATGATGGAATTTCCTTCATTTTTAAGGCTTAACAGTATTCCATTGTGAGTGTATGCCACATTTTCTTCATCCACTGGCTTTATATTAGTTATGAAATTATAAAAATGAAGAATTATAAAACAGCTATTTAAAAAACTAATACGGAACCACAAAAGTCCTCGAATAGCCAAAGTAATTTTGAAGAAGAAGACCAAAGCAGGAGGCATCACAATCCCAGACTTTAGCCTCTACTACAAAGCTGTAATCATCAAGATAGCATGGTATTGGCACAAAAACAGACACATAGACCAATGGAATAGAATAGAAACCCCATAACTAGACCCACAAACATATGGCCAACTAATCTTTGACAAAGCAGGAAAGAACATCCAATGGGAAAAAGACAGTCTCTTTAACAAATGGTGCTGGGAGAACTGGACAGCAACATGCAGAAGGTTGAAACTAGACCACTTTCTCACACCATTCACAAAAATAAACTCAAAATGGATAAAGGACCTGAATGTGAGACAGGAAACCATCAAAAGCCTAGAGGAGAAAGCAGGAAAAGACCTCTCTGACCTCAGCCGTAGCAATCTCTTACTCGACACATCCCCAAAGGCAAGGGAATTAAAAGCAAAAATGAATTATTGTGACCTTATGAAGATAAAAAGCTTCTGCACAGCAAAGGAAACAACCAACAAAACTAAAGTCAACCAACGGAATGGGAAAAGATATTCACAAATGACATATCGGACAAAGGGCTAGTATCCAAAATCTATAAAGAGCTCACCAAACTCCACACCCGAAAAACAAATAACCCAGTGAAGAAATGGGCAGAAAACATGAATAGACACTTGTCTAAAGAAGACATCCGGATGGCCAACAGGCACATGAAAAGATGCTCAACGTCACTCCTCATCAGGGAAATACAAATCAAAACCACACTCAGATATCACCTCACGCCAGTCAGAGTGGCCAAAATGAACAAATCAGGAGACTATAGATGCTGGAGAGGATCTGGAGAAACGAGAACCCTCTTGCACTGTTGGTGGGAATGTAAATTGGTGCAGCCACTCTGGAAAACAGTGTGGAGGTTCCTCAGAAAATTAAAAATAGACCTACCCTATGACCCAGCAATAGCACTGCTAGGAATTTACCCAAGGGATACAGGAGTACTGATGCATAGGGGCACTTGTACCCCAATGTTTATAGCAGCACTCTCAACAATAGCCAAATTATGGAAAGAGCCTAAATGTCCGTCAACTGATGAATGGATAAAGAAATTGTGGTTTATATACACAATGGAATACTACGTGGCAATGAGAAAGAATGAAATATGGCCCTTTGTAGCAACGTGGATGGAACTGGAGAGTGTGATGCTAAGTGAAATAAGCCATACAGAGAAAGACAGATACCATATGTTTTCACTCTTCTGTGGATCCTGAGAAACTTAACAGGAACCTATGGGGGAGGGGAAGGAAAAAAAAAGAGGTTAGAGTGGGAAAGAGCCAAAGCATAAGAGACTCTTAAAAAGTGAGAACAAACTGAGGGTTGATGGGAGGTGGGAGGGAGGGGAGGGAGGGTGGGTGATGGGTATTGAGGAGGGCACCTTTTGGGATGAGCACTGGGTGTTGTATGGAAACCAATTTGACAATAAATTTCATATATTGAAAAAAAAAACTTTTGCCATAATCATCTTTTACTTACTCCAGGATAAATTATATTATTTTTAGTGCTCTAGGTAGGATATGTTTGGAGATTTATATTTGATCTATTCTCACATATGCTATCTCTAAGTTTAGTCTATATCTTTTAGAAAACACAGTTGTATTTTTAAAATGAAGGAAGAATTCAGAAATCATCAATCTGAAGATCTACATGCCCTGCTTTCTTTTGGATGCATTTGTAGGTCTATAACTTCTCCTGCTGGGTATATCATTCTTTATTTCTTTCTGTCATCCTTTTAAACAAACTATAGTTTTCAAAGGAGGTATCACTGACCTCACTATTCCTGAAAAGCCCTATGCATCCAAAACAATCTCATACCTTGTTAATATAGGTGACAGGTGCTACTTAATGCACCAAATATCAGTCACTGAAAATTAGTTAACCCCTACTCGGATAAAATTACCACTTCCATCAGGCTTGTGAGATTAAAAAAAAATAGAATATTCAGTTGATATCATGATACTGACAACATGAAATGTACCTGTTTGTTCTTTATTTGCAGGGAAGTATAGAGAATATTATAAATGGCTTAAAGAGCAAATAGATAATCCAGTCCAATTGAATAAGGATATTAGATATTTATTCTCTCTGCCTCTCATGTTTCTATATGCTATCTGTTGTGGAACATATAAGATAAATATATGGAACAGAAAGGCTAATTTACTAACTTTTGCAAGCTTCAACACTAAACCTTTAATCTTCCCTAATACCTAGACTCCTTGCTTATATGTTACCTCATGTTTTTCTGAACTTTCTTTTGTACCTTTCCAGTGGACTTGGTCAAATTATAGCTTGTATTTTTAATAATTGTTTTACATCTCTTTGTTTGTTAGCAGTAGACTTGGCTACATGTAGTAAAAAATACATTAGATTAAACAAAATGAAAATTTATTTTTCTCCCACATAAAATAAATCCAGAAATAGGCAGTCTAAAGTTGGTTTTGGGATTAAGAGTTTCTCAGGGAGGCAGGTTCATTTTCTTTGCTATTCTGAGGGTTTAGAAGGGAATAATAATATCCATTTTCCACTAAGTCTTCTTAATAGAAAGTACACATAGCATTACCGCTGTAAACTCAATGGCTTAAATGTAATCATATGGCCACACCTAAGGAGAGTTTGTTTTGTTTTTTAAATTAAGTATCAATAAGCCAAGCTAGGGTAGTGATTCATATTACTAAGGAAGAAGGGGAGAATGAATATTGTGAAGAAACTTACAATCTGTGTAAAGCTTCTTTTAGCAAATTTTGTTCTCTCTTAAGTCAGAGAACATATTTTAGCCTTTCATGCCTGATCGTATATTAACTAAGGCATTGACTCAGATAGCCTCTCAATAAACAAGTATTGAATATTGAATGGATGAAGAAAAGGACATGGATACTGTATTGAGATCTAATTATGAGATGGCATTTTCAATTCAAAATGGTTATTAAACACCATCTTTACCCATTGTATGTGTATAAATGTTTCATTTTTTCTCATTCTTTTTTTTTTCCAAAATATTTAGCACAAATTCTTTTCAATCCACAAGAAAGGAGTTGTTTTTGTTTACTCATTATAATGTGAATGGGTATTCGGTGCATCATTCTAAACTAATGACTCATGCAACATGAAAACAATTTAAAAGCAACTTTGGATAAACATGGGTATCATGTGGTTATGGAGAGTAGGATTTCAATCTGTAGTTTGAAGCGGCAGTTTTGCTTACTTCTGAATTTGGAGAAGGGAAGAACTGGGGATGAGGCAAGTAAAGATGGTGAGTGCTAAATAAGCATGAATAGTTAATGAAGCTATTATGGAAACCAGCCTATCAGAAATGGATCCTTGGTCCTGGAATCTAAAGTGTAATATACATAGTAATAAAGGCATTGGATTTCAGGATGAATTTGTATTTCTCTTTAAACATTGGACCTTTCTGGTAGCATTTGACAAAACTTTCATGTGAGGAAAATTAATTTGGACATCAGAATATTTAGACTTGCAAAGTAAACACATCCTATCTACTCTTATCTTGAACATTTGGAATTTTAGTTCACTGAAGGTAGGGCTTATTGTGATGATTATGGATTCCTACTTCAAAAATGTCATTAACTTATCTGTAGAAAAATCTCCTTCAATTTCTCCATGAGCACAGGTTTATTTACAGAGAAACTAATGACATTTAATTTTCAGGATATTTTACCACATAGGACCCTTTTATTTTTTATTTTTTAAAAATGTTATTTAGTTAACATACAGTGCAATATTGGTTTCAGGAGTAGAATTCAGTGATTCATCACTTACGTGTAACACCTAGTGCTCATTACAAGTGCCCTCCTTAATACCCATAGGAGGACACTTGGAATATCACTTCATAGAAAAATGTCTTTTTTTTAAACTTGCAAAAATAAGAATTTTTAAAAATGTTCATGTATTTATTTTGAGAGATAGAGAAAGAATATGCATGAGTAAGGGAAGACCAGACGGAAGGGGAGAGAGACAATCCCAGGTAGATTGCACATTGTCAAAGCAGAGCCCAACATGGGGCTCGATCCCACAACTCTGGGATCATGATCTGAGTCAACATCAAGAGTTGGACGCTTAACGAACTGAGCCACCCAGGTGCCCCAAGAATTTTTTATAGTTTTTGTAAAAGAGGGCCTCAAAATTATTTATGCTCTTATAAAATCTAAATCTGCCTCACTCACAGGTTGGAGTACCTTAAATACTAACAGCTCATAACCATCCTGCATATTAATATTAACATTGCTCTTTACATCCAGTAAGCATTCTATCAAGTTTATGTGTATTGAATTAAACTTAATAACTTCCAGCCTGTTAGGTAACTGAGAAAGACCTTTCAATGTGTTGAGGATAATTATAGTTAGCAAAAACAATTATAAGTAGAGTTGAAGAGTAATTTAATAAAGTTATTTTTAAAATTATTTTTGAATCATAATGAATATCTCTTTCCCTCTCAAATGTTCTAGAGTGGTTGCTGGTACCAAACCTTGTCATTAAAATATGGTTTATTCTGGGTATCCTTACAACCAGTTATCAGGGAAAAGTAATAAAATGTATATTAATACAGAAGAATATTTACTTTTTAGACAATTTTACTTTCAATTATAAGATGGAAGAGCTCTTGACCTGTTGCCTCAGTGTTATCTTTATATACCTGCATGAACATACTCACTCAAAATATATCTAGCATTAGGTGCACGATTAGAATGTACTGGGCAAATTAAACTCACAATACTATATTTAGGAATAATTTGGAGAATAATTTCTAGAATTCAAAATGTGTTCTCTTCCAATTCCTAAACTTGGTGAAGAGAATATTCAAAACATACCATTCTGTCTTATGAATGCATGTACATGTACAAATCCTAAGTGAAATACCAATAGACCAATTTCAGCAGTGTGTTAAAAGAACAGCATACCATATTTATTCTGTTCATTCTAGGAATCCAAGGAGAGACCAATATTAGGACATTTAAATATCTTATAACTAAGGAAAAAGGAGTCACTCTTTTTTTTGTTTATTTATTTATTTTGAGAGAGAGCGAGAGCAAGCATGAGTAGGAGAGGTGCAGAGAAAGAGAGAGAGAGAGAAAGGGAGAGAGACAATCTGCTGACAGTGCCGAGCCTGACAGGTGACTCAATCTCACCAACCATGAGATCATGACCTGAGCTGAAATCAAGAGTCCGATGCTCAACCAGCTGAGTCATGCAAGCACCCCAGGAAATAAGAGTTGTTCTTCATAGATGCCAAAATGGAATCGATTAAACTAAAAACACATGCCTGATTTTTCAAAAAACATAAAGCAAACAGGGTAAAAACAAGAAATATAAGGGTACTTTCTTAAATTGATGTGTATTCATCAGAAACCAAAATTAACATTATCCTTAAGAAGAACTAAAAATAATCCCATTTAAATTAACTGAAAGTCAAAGATTTCTATATTAATTGCTTATATTTTACCACATTCTGATATCCTCGCCAATATAAAACAAAAAGAAAAAAGCAAGTATAATATTGGAAAAGCATTTATGAATGATCCAATGTCTATTTTGAATAGCCAAAAGTATGAAAATAATACTAGCACTAATTAAATAAAGTGGTTACTTACAAGAAACATTATTGTCAATAACTTTACAACATATCAGTAATAACTAAATAGGAAAAAAAACCCTCTGATAATAGTGTAAAAACAGCAAAATTGTAAGGAATTCTTATATGAAAGAACAAATCCCATAAAAGAAGACTTGAAATAAATGAATATAAATTTACATATTATAAAGAAACAGACTCTCCCTAAATTAATCTAGAAATTAAATGTAATTCTAAGAGAATAGTCAAAAGAATAGAAGTTGGCAAGTCTATTCTATAGAAAATCTGGAGGAATATAGTCAAGAAAACTTAGAAAAATAGCAGGCATTTTCTTGAACATAAAACAATATAAAATTCTCTGTATTCTACTAGTAAAATAACTAGTCTGTCTGGATTAATAGATTTTCGTAACAGAATATAAAATATCTATATATTTGTATTTGTATCTGTGACTATGATATTTACCTTTTGCCAAATTTTGCCATATTTTTTGATATAGAAGATGCATTAGTATATAAGATGTCTTAGTTTTATAAGAACTATTTTTGAAAATATTAATTACTTCTATCATTTGGGCATATTTTAAAGTATCCCTGTACAATTAAACCCATTATTTGTGAATATAATTAGATTACATTAAATACTGCAATCAAAGGAAATCATAAAAACTGGAGATGCAGTCATATTTTACTAGAAAGTATGAAGTTCATTAAAAGTAAATAATGTTCCACATTTTAGTTAACACTGAAAACTAACAAGAACACCATTAAGTTTTTAAAAAATGGGTAAATTCCTGAAAAACACACCACAGTAAAAAGCATGCAACAAAATGATTTTTAGAAGGAATTTCCAGATCATTCTTATACATGAGTAAGTATCTTACTGAATGTTAGTATACAGGCAAACACAGGTGGGAAAGGGATGACAGAGATTCTAATAGGAGGCTGCCTTTCAATAAATTTCCTTCTGGCTTAGTAGGCTGCAAAAATGAAAATAAGTACTCGTAATTGTTTCAATTTTTATTCTCAAACCGCAGAGGATCATTATCTTTCAAGTTAGGTAAATCATGATTCCAAAATTTGAAAACCCTTCATCCCTGCAGAGATCCAGAAGATTGTCTTCATTGCTGACATTTACTGTTTTAGGATCTGATGGTCATCAGAGTCATGAGACAGCACATTGTCCTTAGTACTACAAAGGACATAGCTAATTCCATTTTTAAAATGATTCCATTGCTATTTTTTGTTTCACTCCACCCTATGACATTTAACACACTTCAGCTTGAGTAATTGTTTAGGTCTTTTCCTTTATTTATTATTCTCACCTCAAAATTCGGAACTGGTATCTATCCATATTACTCATCCTTCCTTCAAATACCTTATTGATTGACACTTCTAAAAGCAGAAATTTTCTGGTCAGCTTGGTGGGTAGTTATTTCTCCCCTTAACAAATTCTATTATGTGATGCCATTTTCCCTAATAGCCCAAGGCTTGGACAACACTTGTCTCATAATCATTCCTTCCTCACCCATCTGATTTTTACATTAGACTAGGGTAAACAAATCACTTAACAGGATGGAAGCTATTTATTATCTTGCTTAATGAAGAACACAGAGACTTTTATTGGTTCACAGATGTCATCAAGATTCTGTCTCTTTATGTCTTTCTATTCTACTTCTCAGGGATGTTGGATTTTTATTCCTATGCTTGTTATCTCATTATTAAAAGAGCTTTCTAGCTCTAGACATCACAGACTCACGTAGCATTGCAAGGCAAGAGGAAAGAGAAGGGATGATACTGGCTTTTTTTCTAAAGAGTCTGTCCACCTTATAAAACAAAAGATTTCCAGGAAGCACTCCAGAAGACTGTCCCTTGTGTGAAACTGACAGGATAACTGGTTTCATGACTAGCTACAAGGAAGGCTGGAAAAGTAAATGCCTGGTGAAGAGAAGCATTTGTGATGGCTCTGGAGAATTCATTCCCATTATCTGGGTACAAATAGGGTTCTATTTTTAAGAAAGGGGCAATATTTGGCTGGTAGGTCAGCAACTACCTACAGTGTTTAAAAGTTAGAAAAGATGGAAAGTTTGTGCCATCCGCTCAACATACTAACACAACTTAGTAATGTATTTTATGATGCATAAATTTTAATAGTCATGGTGTTAGCAATTTGAATAGTCAAAGTGTTTACTCCTTTGGAGTTTACCATCTTGTTTGATAATATATCCAGTGTCAGAAACACTTTGTATTTGGTTGATATTTATAAAAGTGGAAAATTAGTTTGTCACATTATTAGTCAAATACCAGTAAAACATATTTTATTTTCGTATTCACCTGGTGTATTTTTGTGCTATTTTTGTTTTTACCTGAATATATAGTACATATATTCTTAATAAAAGTGATGCTCCATTATGTTGATCCTCTAAAATTTTTGATAACCCCTGTCCTTGTTATCATTTAAAATTGATGAGTTGTCTCTTTTTTGATACTGAATTACTTTAGTTACATTTGTATATTAGTACTTCATGGTGGGGGTGGGAAGGGGTTACACCTGGATATGTTGCTAGGCAACTGGCCCTGAGCCTGGGATCTCAGAGACTGCGGGGAGCTGAGAGAGGAACTGCTACAGGTACTCTATTTTCCTTCCATTTAATGTAGCCTTTGGCTGAGCTGCTGTCAGCGCTTGGGGATGCGGGGGTGAGGGGGTTGGTGTGGGGGGTGGGGGAGGCAGAGGACAATGGCTTCAGTTCATAATGTGTGAGAAGAGCTGAGAACTTTAAGTATGAGGTGAAGGAAGAAGAGTCCCTGTGGTCAAATATTTCCTGGATATGAGCGATATTTTGTGATCTAAGATTACTTTATACCCAACAAACATGGGAAAAGTTAATCATTTTCTTCTCTGTCAATACTGTCTCAGCAATCAAAACTTAATCTGTATGGATTGTAGAAAATAGTTTTTAATTGTAGAGACAAGACCTAATCTTCTAACTTTATATGAGGATCTTCATAAAGCACAAATAACTAGGATAAAGGGTTACCATGATTTTTGAAAGTTAAATGTTGCTACTTTTCCCAGGAAGTTTTGCTCCCATCCAACAAATAAATCTTAATCTAGCTCTGTATATGTTTAACTAAAAGATTCCTATTTCCTCATTCTGTTTATTCCCTTTTGGGTTGCTACTATTTCTTTTGGTTGGACAGACTAAAACAACATGCTGGACTTTTCAGCCAAAAAGCCTTTGACTGTGTAAAAGTCTTTACTTACTCAAACAGAGGAGCTGAAAATCTCATGGGAACATTCCTCACATTTTTGAAGCATAAATACAAAGGTATATCCCATTTGAGCCAATGGTCTAAAATCCATCTGTGGCTGAACATAGTGAAAAAAAGACCCAGGAACTAGAAATCATGCGAGATTTTGTAAAAGTATTAATGGTGTTAAAGTATGTTACAATGTGCAGTTTTAGAAACCAATTTTTGCAACAATATGCCTTAGCAGGGAATAAAAAGAATAATATAGTTGTTGGCTTTCTATGCAAATTAATTTAGAAGCAAATGTATATACATTAATGAAAATAGCTCAGTTAGGTACTTGTAACTTCCTTTGTTATACCAGCCAGAATTATATTAAGATTCTCCAGAGTGTTTTTGATTGATTTTTTTTCTGTCATTAATCTGGTCCAGAAATGAATATAATACCCTAGAGTCAGTTTGCTTTTTACCCCTCACATCTATCAAAAGTAACCTGATAATATGTTCATGGGTACAGAGGTCTCTAATCTAATACATTATTCCTGTGTTTGATCCAGGTGTTTCTTACTGTTTTGAGTGAATAGTTCTTTTTAAATACTTGCTAAGTAGTTACTTATAGGAAGAAATAATAGAAGCCCCTCCAAAAGGGTGAAGGATGAAAAAATTAGGTAACAGGAGGAAGAAAAACAGCACCAAAATGGCTCCATTATAGATGAATATATGTGCACTGAACTAGACTTGGTGTCAGAAATTTGGAGTGTCAGAAGTTTGGGATGAGTCTCAGCTCAGCTGTCATGTACTAGATTATGGTAGCTGGCTATACCTTTCAGAATCTTAGTTTCTTCAAGATTTTGGATTTTAAAAGAAATTTGCATGTACCATGCTTATAAACGTAAAGTTATTCTTTTTTTTTTAATTTCCAAAAGAATCTTTATTATTTTCTTCTTTTTCTTTTTTTGTTTGTTGCCCCTTGGATACAAAAACCTGTGAGGATTAACTACTTCCATAGAGATAATCTAAAATCTTGGTGATATTCTTTACTTTAATGAAATTGAAAATAAATCCATACAATAGAAATGTGATGTTTCTTTAATTGATTTATAAGAATCATAGTTCTTGAAAAGCAAATGAACCACTTTCTTCTTTGGTTCCCAGTTAAAACTCCAGATGATAATTATTTTTTTTCTTTCTTTTTTTTTTGAAGATAATTATTTTTAATCAACAATGCAAATTACTTGACAATGCAAAAGATCATAAAAGTTAAGAAAGGGAAATTCTACTCAGTTCCTTAAATGTCTATAGTCATTTTGGCATCCTATTTGCCATCACGTTTCAGTTAACTGCCCCATGCTAATATAGGAATCAGCTGACTTTTGCTTTTTGTTTTCTATATTACCTACAACAAACACTGAGTAAGTTAGTAATACTTTGGTTCTCTTTAGTTTATTCTGTTGGCTATTTGTTTAATATGTATAATGATCAAATACGATGATATATTCAGAATAATTTTATCCACATTTAATATGTATGTGGATTTAGATACATAATTATTTCTATAGTGTAACTTTCTGAAAACAAAGAGTACCTTGGAATTCCTGTTTATTCTACTAGTCATCCAAAATATACCCCCCCATCTCTCTTGTTATTTCCTATGAAGTTCAGGAGTCTTCAACATTACCCTCACTTCTGAAATCACCTATGAGTTTGGGCATCCCCAAGACAACCCTCAGGTTTGCTAATTTGTTAGAAGAACTAACAGAACTCAGCAAAGACATTTTAGTCATGATTACAGTTTATTACAGTAAAAAAATAAAGATTAAAATTAGCCAAGGAAAAGGTACATAAGGCAGAGTCCAAGATAGTTCCAAGCATTGAGCTACCCATTGTCCTCTCCCAGAGGGGTTGTGCAGAGACCATTCACTTCTCCTAGTAGTGATGTATGACAATTTGCATAGACTATTGTCAACTATGGAAGATCATCACGCTTTGGTATTCAAAATTTTTACTGGGGCTCATTCACGTGCACATGGCTGACCCTGGTGTCTGGTCCTTCCAGAGGCCAAATTAATACCATGGCCTAAGGCTCCTAGATAAACAAAAACATTCTTATCAGACAGGACATTCTAATGCCTAAGAGTCAGGCAATGGCAAAGGCCAGCCCTCTCTTTGGACATTGTTAATTCTTAACTGTACAACTCCCAAGTCTATGTACTCCTCACTTTTCTTCTAGACTACTGCAAAAAAACTAAAAGTCTCCCTGTTTCCTTAATGCTCCCTAGAACCCATTTTCTATCAGGAAGCCCAAAAGATTTTTAAAACATGAAACAGGTTTGTTCATTTCAAATGCTCTGTTAACTTTTCATTACACTAAGAATAAATTCCAAACTCCTTTCCATGGCTTACAAATTGGCCACGATCATTCAGAGGATGCCTCTGCACTCACAGATGCTGCATTTCCTCCTGCTCCTTGGATGGTTAACTTTTTAAAAATGCATTAGATCTTGTCTTGAATATGATGTCTTCATGGTGGTCTTTCTCTCATTGTGTCTATAGTTTTCTTCTGTAGTCACTGTTGAACACATTAACACCTTCTGTTATTTTCCTAACACTCATTATCAACTGACACTGTCCTCTTTACTTTTTTAGTATCTGTCTTTCTCTACTAGCATTAAGTGTCCTGAGAGCAGTTACACTGTCTTTTTCTTTGGCACATTAGAACAGCAGTTGGTATATAGCATTGATTCAGTAAATATTTGTTAAATGCCTGGCTTGCTGACTGGTTCTTATCCATTGGTTTCTTGGCATTGATCTAGTTCTTTTCCTATATATGGCATTTCACAAAGACCATGTTTTACACTACATTTTACATTCAGGTTACCTTTTACTGATACATTTGATTCTGCCAAATTATATTTCTCAAAATTGTAAAGGCTGTGTTCATTTATACTCATTCATCTGAGTAGAAATACTCATATTCCACATTCACTGCATTTGTGAGATCTAAATATCTAGACTGGCCATTAAGGGCTTCCCTGGAGTTCAAAACACTAAAATAAAGCATTGCTACAAAGAAAGGATCATAATACTGATTTTCAAACAGCATAGTTTCTTAATAAGTTTTCAAGATTTATTAAGAATTTTGTTTTGGTTCAGCTTTGTTATTTCCTAGAATACTGTCTGCTTAGCTGCAGACAGACACATTTTCTCTTAGTATATTTAAAGGAACATCTTTGATAGTTGCCACAGGGTCACTCAAAGCAGAACAGAAGAGTGCCTTATTCTTCAGCTTGGTCCCTGGATGAGGAGTTTCATAGCAGACATGCTTCTTATCAAATGTCAAGATGTGCATATTGGACTGCATTCTACCTTTTATGACAGTTGTAACACATCTCAGCTGTCTTTGTAAGGCTTTTTTTTTTCATTAACTGTCAGTGGATTGGAACCGTAATAGATTTTCCCTGCAAATATTATTCATAAGCAATACTTCACTGTAGTTTACTTTTTTTAAGTTTGTTTATTTATTTTGAGAGAGAGAGAGAGAGAGAGAGAGAAAAAACAAGCAGGGACAAGCAGGGGAGGGGCAGAGAGAGAAAGAAACAGAAGATCCAAAGTGGACTCTGTGCTGATAGCAGAAAGCTTGATAAAAGGCTCAAACTCACGAACCATGAGATCATGACCCGAGCCAAAGTTAGATGCTTAACTGACTGAGCCACCCAGGCGCCCCATTTCGTTGTAGTTTAAATGAATAGGTGAAGAGCTCATTTTAAAAATCAACAACAGTATTTTAAAAGTTTGGTGAGTTTTGAGAATTCAGTTACCAAAATACATTTTATGGGCTCATCACTGGTCTTGTGGATTTTGTCCATCTATCTATCTATCTATCTATCTTCTACATATCTATATTTTTAGAGAGAAAAAGTGCACACAAGCAGGGGAGGGGTAGAGGGAGAAGTGGGGAGAGAGAGAATCTTAAGCAGACTCAATACTCAGCATGGAGCCCAATGCTGGCTCAATCTTAAGACTGGGATTGTGGTCTGAGCCAAAATCAAGAGTTGGACACTAAACTGACTATAACCTCTGTAACTGCTAATTTAAAATATATGAAGGTAGCTTATATGTACTTATATCAATCATTCTTATTAACGTAAAGAGTTTGGGAGCCTTTAAACAAATATATAAAAAGGTTAAAATTCACAGTATGTTTTATTTGTCATAATGCTCAAAACTGCATTATTTTTGAGGTTCTCAATTCCAGAATTATTAATTTAAAACTCATAATTGTTTTGTTGCTCATATTGAGTTCCAAACTTATTTTTCTGTTAGATTCACAAATCCATAATTTCACTTTTGCTATTTCACTTAAATTTTAGCTATATTTTTACAACAAGCTATAAGCCTCTGAAAGTTAGATTCCCCTTACACCCTAGTATGCCACATTTTCCAAATATTTTATCTCCTTTCTCTCCAAACTGGCTCCTCTACAACAATCTCTTTTCTAAAAGTGATTTCATTATTGTTTCCAGTTCCTTAACTTAAATATGTACTTTTCCTCTCTACTTCATGTTTTTCTTCTCCTCCGTAGCTAAGAATTCTTATTAGATCTTCTCCATAATGTCTTAAGTTTGTCCTTTACTCTCCAAGCTCCTGCTGCTTATCACAATAAAGACCTAGATTGCCTTATATAGCTCCCACATTGGTTTCCCAGTTTATTGCTGGAATAGATGTAACATGTCATGGAACACATATAACATTACTCTTTTGCTCAAACATCTACCACTTCATCTGATCCCATTTATCTTTAGTTATTTTACCTTATCCATTTCTTTTCTTAGATTCCATACCCAACTTGGGGCTCTAACTCATCACCCCAAGATCAAGAGTTGCCTGCTCCACTAAGCCACCCAAGTGCCCCCAAAATTTCTATTTTTAAACGTAAACTCTATACCTAACATGGGGCTTGAACACATGACCCCAAGGTCAAGAGTTGCATGCTCCACCCACTGAACCAGCCAGGCACCCCTATCCATTTCTAATATGAGCTCTCTACCTCAGTTCAATTTGAGATCCTCATTATCATCCTCTACCCTCTGTCTTCTTATAGTTACCTCTCGACGAGGAGTCAGTGGGCCTATTGCCAAAGGAATGACTAGGCAGAGTTCCTGCTGGATCCCTAAGTGGATGGGACCACCTCCAGGACCATGGTTGAGCAGGGTGGAAATGTGATTATGGAACCACTTCTGTATCTCCAGATGTTAGGCCTGTTACCTGGGATGCAAGTAGATTTGGCCCCTGCCACATCCCTGAACACTCTCCTGCCAGGGCCTGTGGGGGGGTTTCTGGGTCAGAAGAGCTGCTTCTGTACCATGGTAGAGTGAAGCTGGAGCCAGGTCACAGAGCTGCTTCAGGGCCAACAGACAGCAGGCCTGTTACCAGAGGCACCAACAGGCATGGGTTTTCCTGGGTCCTTTGCTGGAGATCCTTTGTGGATCAAAAGGGCTGGAGCCGAGTTCACAGGGTGGGCAAGGATGCTTCCAGGTCCGTAGCTGGGACCACATTACTGCCAACAGGTGTTCCACCTGGGCTGGGACTGCCTCCTCAGTCTTGTTTCCACTGGGGTTGCACAACCTCCTACCTGGGTCCCAAGGTCCTGAAAAAGGCACTTTTGTTTATGGATGGCTGCCAAGTTGTTGTTTCTATGAGGGGATGAATGCTGGGGATGTCCTATTCTGCCATCTTGCTGGTATCAATTCATACATGTAATTTCAAATATGGCAGCATACTAATTTTAACTTGTAAAATTTTTATGGGGAGAATTACATTTTCAAAAGAATTGGCTGCTTACCTATAGTTCACACTATCTCTTTCAAAGTATCAATAGAAAGGATGAAAGGTGCCTTAAGTTTGGAAGCTGGACATTTGCCTTCCTCCTCCCACTTGTAAAACGTGTACATACTTTCCATTCTGCCTCCTCTTTCTACCTTCTAGTCTGTTTCCTATGAATGGAATAGAAGGAAGGCAAGCACTTGTCTGAATTGGAGAGCCTATGCTGCATGGCGTAAGATTAGACTCTCCTTCACTTGGCTCTGTCACTCATCATCTGTGTCATGCTAGGGGATTTTCATTTTTTAAAAAAATGTTTTATTTATTTTTGAGAGAGAGAGAGAGTATGAGTGGGAGAGGTGCAGAGAGAGAGAGGGGAACAGAGGATCCAAAGTGGGCTCCGTGCTGACAACACAGAACTCGATGTGGGGTTGAACTTACAAACCATGAGATCATGACTTTAAAGTTGAAGTCAGACGCTCAACCAACTAAGCCACCCAGGTGCCCCTGCTAGGGGGGTTTCTAACCTGAGTTGAAGGTCATATGTTCCTTCTATTATGCTAAGTGTAATACAGTCATCATAGCAGAACTGTAATGAGGCCTAGAATAAGGGCACATAGTAGTAGGAATGCCCAAGTTTTCTAGTTATAACTATAATAATTATTATTGGGGCATCTGGGTGGCTCAGTCAGTTAAGCATCCAACTTTGGCTCAGGTCATGATCTCTTTGTGGGTTTGAGCTCTGTGTTGGGCTCTGTGCTGACAGCTCAGAGCCTGGAGCCTGCTTCGAATTCTGTTTCCCTCTCTGCTCTTCCCCCACTTATGCTCTGCCTCTCTCTCTCAAAAATAAAAAATAAGCATTAAAAAATTTAAAAAAAATATTATTATTATGTAGCTTGGATTATAAAAATCTAGATTGAATTAGGAAAAGTTGAGGATTATCATTTTTTCATATTGTGCTTTATCTTTATTCAAGAAGAGAACTGATGAGTTCCAGTGTCACACAGGCTGTCATCAGGATTTGGAGGACAGTACAATACAAAATTCAATTGACTCTAAAGCCCTTCCTGAACCTTCTCTTCCTCCTGTTCTTCTTACCTGCTTCGCATATACTCATACTCTCATGTTCCTCTTTGACTGACTTTAGTTCATATCCCCTTTGAGACCTGCTGTAGTAGTTCATTCTACAAATTTATCCCATCTCTATCTAAATTAGAATTCTCTTTTCCTGAATAGTATTATATAGCACTATACCCCTGAGGTAAGAAATAATTAAGATAAAGAGTAAAGAGAAACTTTTTCCTCCTTTCTGTATGGGAGAGGTGTATTTTAAATGTGGACCTTGATAATTTATATAAATTACTAATTGGTATATAAGTTTTAGAAAGAAGATTGTCTTAGACTTTTAAAAATCTCTTCTGGATTCATTGTTCCCTTTCCTCTGTTTCAGTTGATTTATGTCTCTATTAAAAAAAAACCTTCCAGTCTATAATTATATTGGCAATTTTTGTCTGCTTTTCACATTATTTTCAAGGCTTTCTTCTTGGTTCAAATGGTGTGTTTCATAGAGCTTGATTTTTCTCCTATTCTCTAATTTGTTATAAAAATTCACTATGGTGGTTTAAATATTCATATTGCCTTGAACAAATTCCTCTTTCCATGAATTCCAAAGTTTTTTTTTTTTAAATACATAGTTCCTACTTCACCTGTCCAACTTTTACATTTATGAGGTATGATAATAGTTAGGTGCAGATCTTTTCTTACGACTAGAAATTTTAAACTAAGCTGTGATCTTTTAAAATTAAAGGAGTAGGAGCTGTGAAGAGTAAAACAAATTCCAAAGCTCAGAATTTCAGACTTTACAACACCGTATTAGTAAAACCGCAGTTCTTCTTTTTCACAAAATTGTGCATTACTAAGATGAATAAGATTATGTCTTCCCAAAGAATATATCTTTTTCCACAGGTAATCCAGTGATATGGATTGGATACTATGGCTTAGTGTATAACCTGGTGAAAATGTCATGGGAACTTCGGGGAGATGATGAGCAGGATGGATTTAGAAACAAAATATTGCAAACATTACAGAAGACCAAGGATCATGAGAAAGACAGGCGAATCCATAATGCAGTAAATATAGCTCAGGTAAGATAAAAGCCAGGGCAATAAATTGGTACCTCCATTATCAAGAAGTGTTTGTCCTTTCTCTCTAAGGAAAAGAGAATGTCCATATTCAGTGAGTGTCAGTGACTCACAGCTGGGAAAACCATTTTTAAAATTGAATACTGATCTAGGTTTAGTTAAAGATAAGAGTGTTGGTACTCTTTGACTAAGAAGCTTGAAGAGAGGAGGTGATTTGGGGGAAGGAATAACTTCTGCCTCAGGTTTGTGACTGTGAGAATTTTAAGTATACTGACCATGCATTCCAGTTTGCCCAGGTTAGCCTGGTCTAGGCCTAATTTTCTAGCTTTCTAATAAGAAAGTAATGAATTAATTCACTCTCAAAAGTGTCTCAATTTGGATAAGTTATTTTTAGTTATCTTATTTGTAAGTTTTTCTTTCTAGCGTTAGATAATATAAATTGCAAATCTGGATTCACTAACACTAGTCTTTTTCTTTAAAGTTAAAAATGTATTTTACAAGTTCTTGGTTTTTCTAGTTCTGTTTGAATGACTACATAATTTTTTTTCTTCACTTTCAAAGAAAATCATTATGAAATTAGCTATCCATTCTTCATGAAATGCAAATGTGATTTTCCAGTGATGCTTTATCCATATGGTATCCTATGATATTTTTAATCTCCTACCATTTTTTTTCTTTTCTATGTCTTATTTTGAGCTAGGTTAATTTGTTTGTTATCCTAAAGTACACTTTTTTTTTACCCTCTCATTGAAAGTTTCTGATTCTTTCTAGTGTTTACAGATGCAATTATCCTAACACCCTTAATATCCTGTTTTCTAATAATAATTAGGGATGTGAATTAATGTTAACAAGTAAGAAGAACAAATAATGAATTCACTCTGCCTAATCAATTGTCAAAGCATATGGGTGGGCCATCATTGCAACACAGAGTATCTACCCTCTAGATTCTTAGTAGAAAACAAAACCTTAAACTCCTTGCTTTTTAAACATAAATGTGATTTCGAGTAAGAATCTTTATGGAGGACTATCTAAAAATATGCATTCCTTTTCTCTAGATGTCTAATATATTTTTCACAGAGAAAGACTGTCAAGAGCTGTCCACTTGAACTACGTTGTTCTGGATTCCGTGGGCTTGCTTTTATGCAACCACGCTTCAGTTTTATCCTTACTTGTGGACAGAACGTAGAAAAATTTTAAAATAATCACTACTGGATCTATTATAGTGATGACCACTATATCATCGAGTATCCTCTTTGCTGAGATTTAAGAAATAAATCTTTCTTAGTTTCATGTGCTGTCTGAACTTTATTATTATTTTGGATAAGCTGCTCAATAGAGTTTTTAAAAAAAGGAGAGTCAAATTTTGGCTAGTTTTGAAATAGAAACAGAGGACGACATGCATTCATCTCACCGAGTCTTATTATTTTGTCTTTGTTTTTTCATTTTACATGAATTTTCAGTTATTCATATTATTCTTTGGTTTTGTATCTATTTTTATATGCCACTTCACATCTCAAATGGATTGTATACTGTAACCAAATATAAGCCAACTCAAATTTGTCATTTCTATAATTAGAATTCTATTTAGATGCCTGCTTACAGGGCCATTCATTTGGTATAGGATAGTCTTCCTTCTTCAAAATTTTACTAAGTATCTATAGATAATTGCATTTGACATTCATAAGTCAGTTAATCGGACATAGCAAATATTTTTTGTTTGCTAGGTCCAAGGAAAGACCTTTCTTTACTCAAGCAGTCAGCTCTGAGAATAAAAGAATAGACAAAAGCATAACCACTAGATGGGCTAATTAGTTTTTAATGTTTAGTTAGAAGACTTCTAAGGGATACTTTCATTCATTTTAAATAGTAAATGTATGGAAAGGCAAGTTTTCCTCAGAGAAAAATCTAAATTAGAAATTTCTAAAGGCAGTTAAATTAACTTAGGTATAGTACATATTTAATATAAGAAATAAGTTTAATTTGCATTAGATAGATTAACTAAAAGATACAATTCACTCTAGATCTATATTATAAGTTAGGTAGAGATAGAGACATTTAGATTATTGGATAACAAAATATATGATTTATGGTTATAAGTAATAGAGTGCCTAGTCAGTGTCTTTGAAATATCACTTAACTTAGTTTGAATTCCTTTATTTAATAATAAGATACTACAAGTATATACACTAAAAAATTAGTATAAATTTTTTTACCAAATTCATTAAAAAATATGAAATAAATATGTACATATTAGATCCTAAATCTATTTTGCCATGCTGAATTCTATGGAAGACACAGGAAGTCCAAAAAATGACCTTTATACAATAATTTTTACTGTCTTATTCAGACGACAGAAGATTCAGAAGATGGAATGTTATATGTATGGCTATTCCCATCAAAGTTCATGGTACACAAGGGAGTTCAGATGTTTGGTTTCTAACTTTCTTCTTATATTAATATGGAATACGTTATTGTCATCTTTAAGTAGTACTTGAGCTGGAAACTTAAATGATGAGTTATGTTAAATGACTCAAGGGAGCAGCATCAAAGAGTGAATCTCTTAGATAAGGAAATGTTGTGAGCCGAGCAGAAATAAGAACACCATGTAAGAAAAAGCCATTGGTTTACTTGCCTCGTTGGAGAAAAAGTCTTGGATTGGGCAGTAGTAGGCACTATATTTGAAAGTTATGTTTGGGTTACCAAGCTAAAGTCTTAGAGACTTAGAAATGGTTTCATAAAAATAGGAATGCTAAGTAAAACAATGAGTTTTGGGAGAAAAGTGTTCTAACGAACAATTTTAATAGGTGGGTAATTTATGTTGGGTAAAATCATGTATACAATTTCTTATATCTTTTTAAAATAATGAATAATTGCTTAGGACTTTTGGTATATTATTAGAGTAATTGTCCTCATTTTAGTCAAGATTCCCTATATTCACATCCTTGGCATGATTCCTTCTATACTCAAATTCTTGGCTTGATCACATGACTTGATTTAGAAAATAAGACAATATCAATGTTATACAAATGGGAGATTTAAAAACACTTATGTATTGGGGCCTGCCCTCTCTTGTTCTCGTGGAACCCTGTAACTGCCATGTGAGCAAATCCAAATTACCCAGATGGTAAATGAGAGACCGCATTGTGCAGAGACTAGTCATCCTAATTGATCCAGTGCCTCCTCCCGAGACTAGCCAGTTCTTAACTGACCAAACAGCTGACTACAGACACATGAATGAATCCAGCTAAGACCAGAAGAACCATTCTGCTATCTCTACCTTCAATTGTTGACCTGTGGAACTGGGGGCTGAATAAATAGCTGTTAAACCTTAAAGTTTTGGGGTGAATTGTTTGCATAGTAAGAGGTTTGCGAGAATTGCATAAATGAGACTTCAGTCTGCTAAATTGTTCAATGTAAATATTGCTTTTTTTCTTTCATATTTATCATTTTTAAAAGGCACTGATAATAGATTTGTTGAGCATGTGCTGTGTGCCATGTGCTAAGCACTTTACATTCATTAATTATTTAATTCTCATACAAAACACATGATATTTGTATTTTCATGCTCTTGATTTTACAGATGAGGAAATTGAAACTTTAAATAAGGAATTTAAACTTTTTGAGAGGTGAAGTAATTTACCCATGGATACTGTGGTAAATTACATTGCTTGCTTTTTTTTTTTTTTTAATTTTTTTTTTCAACGTTTATTTATTTTTGGGACAGAGAGAGACAGAGCATGAACGGGGGAGGGGCAGAGAGAGAGGGAGACACAGAATCGGAAACAGGCTCCAGGCTCTGAGCCATCAGCCCAGAGCCTGACGCGGGGCTCGAACTCACGGACCGCGAGATCGTGACCTGAGCTGAAGTCGGACGCTTAACCGACTGCGCCACCCAGGCGCCCCATTGCTTGCTTTTTCTAATGTTGAAGAGTCATTGCATTCCCGGAATAAAAACACTTGATGTAATAACCTTTTTAATATTGTCATATTTGCTTTGATAATATTTTGCTTAACATTTTGCATCCATGTTCAATGGGTACAACTGTTCTCTAATATTTTTTCCTTCAATGTTTTCTTATAAATTTTTGTATCAAAGTTATACTGGATTTATAGAATGAATTGGGAAGTGATTATCTTTTTTTCCTATTCTCTGGAAGGATTTTGTAATATGTCATTTCTTCCTTAAAAATTCTGTAGTATTTACAATGGAGCCATTTCATCATGGATACTTACAGAAAGTTTCTAATTGCAGAATAATTTTTATAGTTATATACCTTCCTATACTTTAATTTTCCTTGCATTAGTTTTCTTTCTTTTTTTTTAGGAATTTCATCTGCATTTTAAAAGATTTATCAAGGTTTTCACATTATCTTTCTATGATATCTTAAGGTCTTTAGGATCTGACATGGTATTATCTCCTTCATTCTTTACTCTTGTTATTTTTGCTTTTGTTTCTTTTTAAGCTGTCAGGCCAAGGGTCTAATCAACTTCTTTGTCTTTTAAAAAGCAGCTTTTGATTCTCTTGATACTGATATTCTGTATTATATTTTCTCTAATTTTTAATATCTTATATTAGATTTATATTTTCTTCTGATAACTTCCTTTCATTTAATGTGTTGCTCCTTTTCCAAAATTATTAAACCATATTTGTCACTGACTTGCAGCTTTTTTCAAATATATGATTTTAATACTATTAGTTTCTCTCTACATGTTAATTTAGATGTAACCTGAAAGTTGTGATAAATAATATTTTAATTATCATCCAATTCAAAAGAGTTTCTAATTTCTACTATTATTTCTGTTTTGAGCCACAGATTATTCAAGCTCATCACTTAATATTCACATATAGGGAGATTTTGCTATTACACTTAGGATTTTGATTTTTGTTGAATTCTATTGTGCCCAGTGACGATGCTCTTATTATTATATATTGTATTATTTCATCCTACCCCTTCATTTGTCTTGTGGTTACACCTTTTACTTGTTACCCAAGATGTGACAAAGTGAATCCTTGTGGTATTGAAGTCTAATATAAAAAAATTTAATATTTTCCTAGACCTTAAAACAGCCTTAAAATATTGTAACTACATTTATTTCTCTTTACTTACATAATCTTCCTGTTGAACATTTTAGTTGTGTGTGTGTGTGTGGGGGGGTGTTTGTGTGTGTATATGTGTAGGTTTATAGATATCCATATATTATTAATATGTTTTACAATCAGTATTCTTTAGACTTACCCACATATTTACATGTTTCTTTTCTTACTCTCCCTTCTTAAATTTGTGGCCTTCTCAATGGGATTATTTTTATTTTGCTCAAAGAAAATCCTTTTGTATTTTAATAATATCTCTTGTTGGCTAATTCTGTCAATTTTTATTTACTTAAAAAGGTTTTTATTCAATTTAATTTTGAAGGATAGTTTTATTGGCCAAGAATTCTAGGTTGGTATTAGATATGACATAAAGTTAAGTGTCTAATCAATTGCTCTGTTTATTCTTCTCCCAGGCAGTGGTTTTCCTTGCATCAGTTTTATGACTTTGGTCATAAAGGTTTTTTTTTTTTTCAGTTTATTATTAGCTGGTATTTTTCTAATGTCAGATTGCATATTAACATGTCTATAGTAGGTTTCAAGAATAATGTCTAAACTAACTCCTTTAAATTCCCCACAAGTAATTATGACCAAGTAACAATTATGACCAAGTGAAAATTACCAAAGTGATTAGCATCTGTGCAGTTCTCAGTTTTTCTCTCCGTAGTCACTGTGCTGTGTTCTCATGTTACTCCTGTGTGATCTTCTCTCCTAAATTCCACAACTGATATCCCTTCTCTTTATGCTTAATTTCTCTGAATAAAATAATATTCATATTTATTTCAGATTTTAAAAGCTGCCTTCTTAAGGGAGTTAATCGTGATACTGTAAAATAAGTTAACTTCTCACATCTGAAGAAGTCAAAAGCAAACGATTTTAAAATAGTGCACACATAGGGTCTATAGGTGTAATGTATTACAACAAATAGTTTGAATTTATTAATATTGTGTGTTCTTGTCTGGAATAATCTCAATAGTTTCTATGTAACTTATCTTTGCAAGTGTGTTTAATTTTACAGTAGAAGATGAGCATGGTAAAATCAAGGTTTCCTTTTCTTTCTTTTTTGACACGCATTGAGAAGACATTCACAGTCATAAAACTACAAAAGTTATTTATGACTAAACATTTTTAGTTTTCCTTAATAGCTTACTAATTCCCCAATTCCATTGAACCACTTACATTATTAGCCTGTGACACCTTTTTTGGTAAAAAGTTCTATGGTATAAAATGGGCATAATCTTTCTTTTATATGTCATAAAAACTGTCAGTTTTTAGGTGCTCCCTCACTGCTCCATGTGGATAGAGAACACATAAAAAAAAGCTATGAGGGCTTGTGTCTCAGATGCTTCTTTTTAAAAAATTTTTTTTTTTTTAAATTTTTTTTTCAACGTTTTTAATTTATTTTTGGGACAGAGAGAGACAGAGCATGAACGGGGGAGGGGCAGAGAGAGAGGGAGACACAGAATCGGAAACAGGCTCCAGGCTCTGAGCCATTAGCCTAGAGCCCGACGCGGGGCTCGAACTCACAGACCACGAGATCGTGACCTGGCTGAAGTCGGACGCTTAACCGACTGCGCCACCCAGGTGCCCCTAAAAAATTTTTTAAGATGTTTATTTATTTTTGAGAGACAGAGACAGAGACATAGCACAAGCAGGGAGAGGGCAGAGAGAGAGAGAGGGAGACACAGAATCCGAAGCTGGCTCCAGGCTCGGAGCTGTCAGCACAGAGCCCAATGAGAGGCTTGAACCCACGAACGGTGAGATCATGACCTGAGCCCAAGTTGGACGCTTAACTGACTGAGTCACCCAGAGGCCCCTCAGATGCTTGTGTCTAAAATAAAATAGGTTTTCCACTTTTATTCAGTTAATGCAAATGACTATGTTTATAGCACAACCTTTGTTTATTCTTTCCTTCCTAACACCTTGCTGCCAGAACCTTTCCTCATGTAAGGTAATCATCATATTCCCTACACAGAGTGAAACATAGCCGTAATTATAAACTATCATACATTATAGTCAGAAGGATTTATTTCAGAAGGATTGAATATACCTCAATGTTTATGGAATTAAGTAGAAATTTTATCTTTTTATACTTTAAAAATAAATATGCAATTCATATGATAAACTATTGAAGTTAATGAATAAAATTTTGTACTTAATACCTCAATTTATCTGCATCACTGGTAAACCTTTTACTAACGATATTATATGTACTCTCATGTCTTACATGTTTTTTTTGACCATAATAGCATTCTATCATCTATAATTCTCATTCTATCTGTTTGTGAAATCTGATCCTTAATGGAGGTTAGAGGAGAGGTGAAATATTTAATAGCATATTTGAAATGAGAAATAATTCTAAATAGATCCCTAAACATGAGCCCTTCATCTGACAAATTCAATATAAACCCAAATGTTGCCTGAGTATTTGGGATAGAAATAAAATACCGTCATATACTCACAGTGGCATAATAAACAAATGTTAATTGATGTGCTTTGTTTGAAATACTTCCAGGGAGACTTGCAATGAGCAAGACTCTTCTGTAGAGGCAATTCGGCAACATATGTCGGCACATGTAGGAAAAGTCATCATGTATAAATGCTTTCTGCCATCTGGCATATGACCTAAAATATCAAAAAGAAATATGTACAGCTAAAATGAATATGTGACTTTATTCAGAGGACCTTTGACTCATCAGGTAACATACTTCATGGTTAACATTTTATGGTGAGGTCTTTAAACTAAAATTCATTTTTTATTCTTAATGATATTCCCATACTCGTGATGTACTCTACAAAGCAGCAAACTAGAACTCCTAATAGAACTCCTTTCTCAGTACCTACCTCTCTCCTCCTCCACATATGGCTCTTCTTTTGACATAAATAGAAAGTCTGAGTGTGGAAAGGGAGATGTATTTTTGGAAGAGTACAGTCTCTTTAAATACTTATCAACAGAATTCTAATGTAACAGATACATTGTTTTAGGAGAACAAAAATATTTGTAGAACTTACAGTGAGCCAGGCACTGTGCTAAGTATCTTACATATATTAACTCGTCTATACCTCATAACTCTCCCACCACCGCCGTGATCCACCCAGATGGGAGTGTCTGAGTCTAAACGTGATTAAAATAAGTGGCTGATGGTGGATACATCTATGAGTGAACTTAATCCCAAGGCTCTGCTATTTCCACTCTGTTGTGTCCTCTTTCTCTAAAATTAAATATAAACAAGGCACTAACATTTATTGAAGAATTTTTTATATCAGACACTGTGCTAGAAAATGTATTCAATTTTTGTGTTTAACCTTTATAACAACACTGTAAAGGGGAGTATTATCACCTTCCCATTTTAGAAATAAGGAAAACTTCTCAGAGATGTTAAACAGTTTGTGCAAGATCACACAACTAGAAAACGGATATTCCCATATTAGTCCTTTTCTTAATCTACTACATCAGTCTTTCTCAGACTTTACCACATATAGGAGGAGGGCCTGACATTCTGTATTTATAATATGCTACCAGGTAATGACAGATAATGATGGTCCAAGGACTGCAATTTTAATAGTTCATAACTAGTAATAATAGTTACTCATGCTGTCTTCCCTTGTGAGATTTTATAACTCCTGTAGGAAATATCTTTTGTAACTACCAATGAGTCACTTCTATTTAAAATTTGAAATTTGAAGAAAAAAATTACCATTTTTTTCCTGCAAACAAGTTAAATATTTCCAGCTCTAGGATTACTTAAGGACAGGTGAAGATACAAAAGAGACAGAGAGCAATAGACAGAGGTAGGATTTGCTGTAAACTCTTTTGCAATGGCTAACATCCTATTTCTTTCTCTTTTATTCTCTTATGTCAAGCAGAATATAAGCTAGCTTACTTTTTGATGTGTTTACTACATTTCCCTAATTATTGACAGAAAATGAAGAACTCTGGAGAGACTGGCTTGCTTATTTATTTGCTTATTTATTTATTTATTTTGCTACCACATCGCGATTCCTTAGAGAATTTCCCTTTTTGTTGATTTATCCATCTTCTTGAATGTTTTTTGTTGTTGTTTGTTTTGTTTTCTACCACCATTATACCCAATACAAAGACGAAATGGTGGACATCTGCCCCTACACGTAGCTAGAACATGTGTGTGAAAGAAATACTCTCCAAGAACATCACCTTTCCAATTTTAATACTAGATTAGTAAAATTAACATAGATATTCCAAAATTGCCATTTGGTTCTTAGTAAAAAAATTCATTTCAACAATACAATAAAGAAAATCCTGAATTTTAAAGCCTACGTGGACATTGCTAAAAAGTAGGGACATTTGATAAAAATGTATGTAATGTATAAATAATGTTAACAGATGGAATTTGAGGTAATGTTTATTGGTAGGCTAAGTTGTAGTAAATTTGTGAGTTTGGAGTCTATTGTAAGGAATGGCCATTAATATTTTGTGTTAGTTTACTTCCAAGAAGTATAGATATGTATTTATGCATAGTTGGCATTTAAGTCTCTGGATTACAACATTAGAATAATGGCTTTAAGAGAAGGAAGACTCTTAAAAAGAGATAGCTATTGGGGCGCCTGGGTGGCTCAGTCGTTTGGACATCCGACTTTGGCTCAGGTCATGATCTCGTGGTCCGTGAGTTCGAGCCCCGCGTCGGGCTCTGTGCTGACAGCTGAGAGCCTGGAGCCTGTTCAGATTCTGTGTCTCCCTCTCTCTCTGACCCTCCCCCATTCATGCTGTCTCTCCCTGTCTCAAAAATAAATAAACGTTAAAAAAAATTTTTTTTTAAAAAATTAAAAAAAAAAAAAAAGAGATAGCTATGGTAGTAGAACCATGATTCTATTTTACAGATTTGCTAATGTGAAAGTGACAATATAACAAAATTGTTTTCAGCCTGGCAGAAATTGTATCAAATCCTCTCTGGGGTAAAGTGCAAAGGCTGAAGCTTTAGTGCTGCGTCCTTGGGAATTCTTAAAAGAAACTGATACTTGAACTTCCCACTGCCTACTAAGTTAACCCTCACAAAACTCAGAGAGTAGTTACCATTAACTCCTTATCACAAATGAAAAACAACTCAGAACTAAACTAAACACAGAGGCCTAGAGAGGTAACATTTCCCAACGTTTACATTCTTTAACAAGTGGAAAAGTCCTGCTTGACTTCAGATCTAACTGCGAAGCCCATATTATTTCCTGGTACTTCCTCTGGGAAAACAAACAAAATCTTTTAAAGATAAGGCAAATATACATTTGACTGATATTTGAGGCTATATTTCCATTGGTTGAATGCCTTGAACGTCAATGGGGGAGAGAAGTTTACCTGGGCTTTCAATCAGTGAACCATATGAGAGATGTGGACATGCCTTCATTTTGCTTCATGAAGGAACAGACATCTGATCTACAGGTTATCTGGTCTGGGAGGGAAGAAAGCAAGGAGTAGCCAAATGAGACATAATAAAAATAGCATCAACATTCTGTACTGCAGGGTAATGTCATGTCTGGAAACAATGCGTTTTGCCAGAAATATACCAAAAACTATTTTTGTTCATTCGTTTACTCACACATTTATTCTTCCATCCCTCTCAGTAATGGAAGAGCTCATAGTAATATATTTATGCAATACTACATATTATTATTGATTTTGAAGTACCTTTTCTTATAAAAAGATTGAGCCAGGGAGGATAAGCAGAATAAAATGAATTGGTACTGACCACCTTGCCTGAGCCCACCCCAGCTGGAGGTTCTCCATGCACCTGGTATCCAGTGAGGCATGCAGCAGGTGACGCAAGTAAGAGGGGAAAAGCTTTTGTAGCCAGGCTCAGATTGGGGCTGCTGCTTCTGGCTCCTACCCACGCAGATTTATTCACAGCAAGCAGCTGTTGTAATGCTTTCATGTAACTCCTCCCAGAATACCTTGGCTGCCCCAAATCTAGCTAATTCCGCCACCAGTATAAGTAGTGGTGCTCTGCAGGCAACAGCCAGTCTCTTCATGCTCTTATTCTCCTTTGTATATCTTGACTCTTATGAGACTCAAGTCAAGAAACACTTATACAGTAGTGCTCCCTTATCAGCAGTTTTGCTCTCAGAGGTTTTAGTTACCCGTGGTCAGCCGTGGTCCGGAAGCAGACGATCCTCCTGACCCACCAAACATCAGAAGGTCAATAGTAAACTTAATGCTAAGTCACGACGCCTGCGCCATTCACCTCCCATCTCATCACATAGGCATTTTAACATATCATCACAGAAAGAAGGGTGAGTACAGGACAATAAGATGTTTTGAACACAAAAACCACATTCACTGACCTTTTATTACAGAATGTTGTTACAATTGTTCTATTTTATTGTTGTTAATCTCTTAATGTGCCTAATTTATAAAATAAACTTTATCATAGGTATGTATGCATAGGGAAAAACAGTATATATAGGGTTCAGTACTATCATGGTTTCAGGCATCCACTGAAGGTCTTGGAACGCATCTCTCATGGAGAAGGGGGGCATCCTCTGTACTTCTCCATTTTCTAAATCCAATCCAGATGGTGTGTAGACACCCACTGTGACAAGACAAAAAACAGGCCTTCGTTGAATCTGCCAATTCCATACCTTATTTTATTGGCACAGAAAATGTTGAGGATCTCAAAATTGAGCATATGAAGTATTTGACTAAATGATGAACCCCAGTATTAAGTCTGCCGGAGTGTCAAGTATAAGATGAAGGAAACAATATTCAAAATTAGTGAAGAGATGATTTTCTTAAATTTAGTTAAAAAAAATTTTTTTTTAATGTTTATTTATTTTTGACAGAGAAAGAAAGACAGAGCATGAGCTGGGGAGGACAGAATCCAAAGCAGGCTTCAGGCTCTGAGCTGTCAGCACAGAGCCCGACGTGGGGCTGGAACTCACAGACCGTGAGATCATGACCTGAGCCGAAGTCGTACGCTCAACCTACTGAGCCACCCAGGCACCCCTCTTAAATGTAGTTTAAGAAGAATAGACATATTGGGGTGTCTGGCTAGTTCAGTTGGTTAAGCGCCAGATTCTTGCTTTCTGTTCAAGTCATGATCTCATGATTTGGTTCATAAGTTCCAGACAGTGTGGATCCTGCTTGGGGTTCTCTCTCTCGCTCCCCTTCTTTCTTCCCCTCGCCTGTGCTTGCTCTCTCTCTCTCTCTCTGAAAGTAAACATTTTTTATTTTTTAAATATAGACACCTAAAGCCCTACCTAAAAGATGAGAATAGATTTTATCTTATCTAAAGATAAAGGATGAGATGTGGAAAAGAGATTTCAGGTTTCATTTGATTCACTGAGGCCATAAAATAGGTAATACAAAAATCTCTGATTCTATTTATATGTACATTGGAAGGTACTTTCAGGTGTTAGTGTAATTCCTTAATACATTTCAGCTGTACTAATTTAAGGCCAATGTGCTCTAGATACAGTTTTACATTGTTAAGCTATCACTGTTCTCTCGAGAACTGAACACTTTGTTTTGAGGCTTTGGATTTGATGTTGCATTTGAGTTTTTACTACTGTAACTGACATGTACCAGGGCAGTGATGGATTGAGTCTACCCCAAATCCAAGCATAATGAGTAAAATTTGCTTATATATTTACTTACACCTCTTAGAATTCACCAGAAGTGCCAGATGCATTTACTCAAATGATTCCAAAAAGTAATTGACCTCAACTAATTTCAAAATGCTTTTTATTTCTGCATATGTTGAATACTTTTACAATTTAAAAAAGATGATGTTTTGAAGGTAAAATTGACAAGTCTTGAAATTAAAAATGTAAAGATGTGAAGGAACCAAAACTGTAAATCAAGTAGTTGGGAAGTGAAGATGGGAAACTTACATTAAATTCAGAAGAATTTTTGTACTCTTTCTGTAAATACTTTTAAATAAACTCTATGAAACAGAATAGCCTCATTTAGAACACTTCCTGTTATCAGTCAATATTTTTAGATAGTTAAAACTCAGCCTAAAGTGGGATGAGTTCTGGAAAGTAAATCTTTCGCAGCTGCTTCAAGGCACAGAAACCTTTTTTAAAATAGATACTCCTTAAAGTCTTTTGCTCACATGGTCACAGAGTAATGCTTACATGTTCCAATATCTAATATCCCCACGCTAGTCTTGATAACTAGAGTCATTTCTTTTATCTTGAGAAACCTACCCTAGACACCATATTCAGCAGATGTCAAGGTATGGAGTATGTGACTGAACATTACATTTTGTTTGATACCTGAATGCTGTGAATCTATTTTTTTAATGAAGATAATTTATTGTCAAGTTGGCTTACATAAAACACCCAGTGCTGATCCCAACAAGTGCCCTCCTCAATTCCCATCACCCACTTTCCCTCTCCCCCAAGCCCCCTCCCCATCTATTTTGGATTATATATTGTGTTTGTGTACTTGTGCTTTTATTCATAATAACTTCTCATGTTATGGAATTGATTTGTATTGGACACAAACTATAAGTAAAAGGAAATAGCTCAAAAAATACGGCGTTGTAATTGCCTTTGAACAGGTGAACCTGTAGTCTTTGAGACCTTAATTTCCTCAAAGTCACAACAGCTATGAAGTGTCATAGTTTCATTTTTTGTTTCAAACTGAATGCTCTTGCTATGGTTTTGACCTAGTTAATAAGATAGCAACAACTGGGAATAGTATGAACATAATTGTTCGTTCAAACTGGATACTATAAACATACATGTTTTTTGCATTTTACTCTTTCCCAGCCTCCAGAGCTTTTACAATAATCCCTATTTACTTACCTGCCTTTTGCTGTTTTCTTCATTGCTTTGACCCTTTAGTTTTTCAGTTTTATCATGAGATTGTTGTCATTTTTTCCCGTTATAATTTTGTCTGATTAATGGAATAGTCAGTCTTCAAACAGTAATTTGATTGAGCCAAGCTGATCTTGGAACCTTAGAGTTAAAGTTAGATGTTCATATGCAGAAAAATATTTTCTGTTCCTTAATTTCCTACCATAAGATCAATAGGCATATAAAGTGAATCCTGAATGACTGGTAATAAACTGCCTGAAGATGGATAATACTGAATAAAAAAATGTAAAAAACTTAATGAAAGGAGGCAGCATCCAATTTATTTGCAAGAAGGATTTCCTAACATGAACATATTGTGAACATTAAAAAAAATGTAACACATGAGATTTTGAAACCTGCATCTTCATTTATTATCACCAATTCTAACCAAGGAAAATATGCCTCTAGCCATTTCAAAAGAAGTTGTAATTAAAAATCAGTCATGGACAATATTGAACATAAATAGGAAATTTCAGCAAAAAGCTCTTTCCTAACTAAAAATTGATTAAATATTGTAGAATTTTTGTGCTAGATATTTTAAAAAAATATTATAACTTATTAAATTTAATTTAAATCTAAATCCTAGAACATCTTCAATGTGCAATAAATACAAAGATCTTTTTGTTTTTTACTTAACACAAATTTTGTTCAATAAACATTTTCTGTTAGCTTGAAAGAAAATTCACATTATGCACAGATGAAACTCTGTTTTAATAAAACATATACTTCAACTGCTTAATTTTTTTAAAAAAATGTTTATTTATTTTGAGAGGGGGATGGGGGCAGAGAAAGAGGGAGACAGAGAATCCCAAGTAGGTTCCATCCTGTCAGTGCAGAGCCTGATGTGGGGCTCAAACTCCCCAACCATGAGATCATGACCTGAGTTGAAACCCAGTTAGTTAACCATCTCAGCCACCGAGGCACCCCCGATTGCATAATTTCTTAATAAATATTATAAATAGGAAATTCTTGTATGGGAAATGTACAAATTGAAAATACAATTATATCATCAAATTTTTGTAACTTCAAGACTGGTTTTGTTCATGCTTAATTGTTTATTTCACTAAAAACTGTTACAATTTTAAAAATCTTTTGGGAATCTGCTTTTATTCTTAAAAAGATTATTTTTATTTAATAGGAAGAATGTGACATTAGTCAAAGAAAAAAAACATACGTTCATCTTTTATACAAGATTTTTTCCTCTCATTTAATTCTATTTCAACAGATTGCTTTTTCTTTTCTTTCAACAGGCTGAGTTAAATGACCCAACTGATCCCTTCACTAATTATAGTGCAAAAGTCTCATCAAATGTAGGGGATGAAATTTTCTCTAAATATATAGGATGGAGAATTGCCACTGCTCTTTCCAAACTATTTTTCCCCTCCACCGATGCCTACGTTCTTCCTTTGAAAAAACCAGTGACAAAACAGGATCAAATGAAATACCTGAACAAAAAGGATTCCGTGAAGAGGAGAGTTGTACATGTTACTATAAGGTAAAGTGAAGCACTATTCAAAATAGTCCTGTTATTATACTGCATTTCAAAATCATACAAATTATATATAATCATGCACCACATTATTTAACTCCATTTCTCTTTTTTTCATTTCAACTCTGGGCTCCAATGACTTCTAGGTATTCTGTCATATGCAAGTACCCTCTTCTTAGAAACTATTTCCTCATGTTTAAAATAGATATTGTTATATAAGTCAATGTTTTAATACAGTGAAGCGTCCTTCCCAGTACTGACCTTCATTTGCCTATTTTACCCCTATCTCTCCCTGATTAATTGCTTGTGTATCCTTCCAAGGTCTCTAAAATATAAACAAAATAAATTATACTTTAGATTTTCTCTCCATTGTTACGTGAAAGCCTACTAAATATATTTGGCATCTTACATTTTTTATTTAACTTCATTTCTTAGAGATTCTTTTTCATTCCAGGAGACAGGGAATTTTCTCATTATTATTTTTTAAATAGGTTATGATGTTTTCCTTAGTATGGATGTCCTACAGTTTATTTTTAATCAGTTTCCTTTTGGCATCTGGGTTGTTTTAGACTGTCTGCCACTACAGACTACAATAGAATTGAAACTTCCACATATATCTTTTAATGCACATGAATAAATTCTTGGAAGTGTGATTTCTGAGTCACAGGATATACGCCTTTGTGGTTTTGGTGGGTATCTTCTAATTGCCTTTCGGAAGAATTGTACTAACTTATATCGTCACTAGCAATATATGAGAGTACTTGTTTCTCTTCAGTCTTTCCAATGGAGGATTTGACAAACATTTGGATTTTGATACTCTGAAAAGTGAAATATTTCTAAATACAGTTTTCTTTTTTTTTTTTTGACATTTAAATTATATTCCATGTATGCAAGGCTGGTTCAACATTATTAGATTGTGTAATCCACAGCATCAATAAAGTAAAGATGATAAAGTATATATTTAAGCAAGTAGAGCAGAACAGTTTAAGACTAAAGTAAGTAGGCGCGCCTGGGTGGCTTAGTCAGTTAAGCGTCTGACTTTGGCTCAGGTCATGATCTCATAGCTGGTGAGTTCGATCCCTGCATTGGGCTCTGTGCCTATGGCTTGGAGCCCAGAGCCTGCTTTGGATTCTGTGTCTCCCTCTCTCTCTCTGCCCCTCCCCAGCTCATGCTTGGTCTCTCCCTCTCTCAAAAATAAACATTAAAAGAAATAATTAAGAAAAAGACTAAAGCAAGTATAAGAAACTAAATTAACAGAAAGTCAAAATGAAAATAGAATACTAGCATCAAAATATGGTTTGACAAAATCAAACACCAATTCAGGATAAAAACTGAGCAAACTACAAGTGTATGGGAACCACCACAACATGATAAAGAAGATAAATAAAAACCTACAGCTAGCAACAGACCTAATAAGAAACTTAAAGCTTTTTTTAAATTTACATAACTTTTATTTAATTTCTAAGTTCTTATTTTTTATTATGTTAATTTAATTTTTTATTTAAATATAGTTTTCTTAAGGTGAGTGGTTTGAATAACTTCATATGTTAAGAGCCTTTTATTTTTTCATTATGTGGGAATTAACTCTTTATTTCTTTTGGCCATTTTCCCCACTGAGTTTTTATCTTTGCACGAACTATTACCTATTAATTCATGTGTCCCTTTGTCTATGGTAAGAACTACAAATGTTTATTTTTCCCTATATATTTTATTTATCTTTAAATTTTGCTTGTAGCATTTTTTGCTATTATCATTTTTCTATGTAATTATATCTATTTAGGAAAGTTCTTTTCATTCTAAGATTGAAATGTTATCACATTGTTTTCTGGTACTTTTAAGGATCTATTTTGAACTTTTTTTTTTAAAGACTCTTAAATTTTTTTTTTAAGTTTATTTATTTTGAGAGAGAGAGAGAGAGAGAGAGAGAGGAAAAGGGCCAGAGAGAAAGGGAGAGAAAGAATCCCAAGCAGGCTCCATGCTGTCAGCACAGAGTCTAATGCAGGGCTTGAACTCACGAACCATGAGATCTTGACCTGAGCTAAAATCAAGAGTTGGACGCTTAGCCGACTGAGCCATCCAGGCGCCTCTGTTTTGAACATTTTAATCATTGGTCCAGCTGAAAACTTTTGTGTGTGAGTTGTCAATCCATATGGCTACTGAGTTGTCCCAACAATATTTATTGAGTCCTCTATTTCCTTTCAGTATTTATTCTGATGTAAAATGTTATGCTTATTAAATAGTAAATTCTTATTATTTTCTTTTTCTATATTCTAAAAGAACTTCAGTAATTTGGAATTATCTACTCTTTCAAGGTTTGGTAGAATTCCCTCTTTAACTTCAGTATCTTATGCCTCTTCTCAGGGTAGCTCTTTGTCAAATGTTTTGATTTTATATGTCCATTGACAAGGTTGATTCAGCCACAATGCATAGGTACAGCTAAATTCAGTTCTTACTATTTGAGATCCATGCCATAAAAGTATCTGAAGTATCAATCCTGAATTTCAGTCTCTTTAGATCTTTCTCTTTCTTCTTTAGTCAATTTTAGCAGATTGTGCTTCCTTTGAATACTATTTATTTTAACCCATTTTTCAGAATTTATTTGGCCACAGTTGACCGAAGATGTGTATTAAGATTCCTGTTGCTGTGGTTATTTTCTCCCTTAACCAATTCTCATTTTATGTATTTGTGTTTTGTCACTTTTATTCTTCTTAATTTAGTGTCATATTCTTTTTATATTATTTTTCTAGTGAACCAGTGTTTAGATTTTAACTCACATACTTTTGTTCTTATGCCTATGAATTTGTTACTTTCCTTTGATCTATTTTGTGGTTCATTTTCTAATTTCTTTTTACTTTTTTTTATTTTTTTTTTTTATTTTTTTATTTTTTATTTTTTTTTTTCTAATTTCTTAAATAAGGTGCTAAGTCGTGTGGGAAATTTTCTTCCTCAGCCTGTGTAAATCATTATTTGTGTTCCAAATTCTGAGACTGTTGCTGCCCAAAGGCAGGAGGTATGATAATTTGGTGGAATAAGGTCAGTAGATAGGCTTACTTTTTTGTATGCAAAAAGTCCACAGGAAAATAAACAAATGTTTAGGAAGAGTTTTGACCTAGCTTTGAGCATTTTTTGAAGAATTCTAAAATTAGTAAGGAAGATAGGTACATTTTTTTTTTTTTTTACATATTTATTCATCTTTGAGAGAGAGAGGTGGGGTCGGGGGAGAGGAGCAGAGAGAGAGGGAGACATAGAATCTGAAGCAGGCTCCAGTCTCTGAGCTGTCAGCACAGAGCCTGATGTAGGACCCAAACTCACCGGCTGCGAGATCATGACCTGAGCCCAAGTTGGACGCTTAACCGACTGAGCCACCCAGGCACCCCGGTACATTTGAATTTAAGGATTACACTACCTGGATGTTAGTAATTCAGAAGAAGTAAATATGATAAAAACATTCCTCAGCAAATATTTTAAATATTTGTAAGGTTGCAATATGTCAAAGTACAATGAAAATGCCAGCTTTAAATATCAAGGGTATTGAGATTTACTTTAGAATCTACAACTGTATTCTGTATATTCTCAAGGACCAAAGGCATGGAAGAAAAAAATCAATCTGGGACCACAGAGAGGACATTGAACAAATGTACTTTGGTTTCTCATTATGGTCAGTTAAAGGAAAAGAGAAAGAAAACTAGAAAGATAGAAGAAACTGGATTTTGATAAGAGGAGATGAAGGAAATAGCAGGGGAAAGTCACTAGATGGTTAAAAGACAGATGGAGATGATGATGGTTCCTGTTGGGATACAGAAAAGAAAAACTGGTAGAGGAGAGGAGACACAATGGCAATACTTAAAATAGCAGAAAAGAGAAATAAATGTATGAGCGAAAGGAAAGATTAAAGAGAACAACTGAGAAGACATACAATACTAGTGAAAGGTACAAATGGAGAGATGTACACGAGGGTTGGGGACAGGGGAAGAGAATATGCACAGTCAGAGGGAAATGAGACAAAAGAGTACTGGGGTGGGGTTATGACTCAAAAAGTCCTGTAGGTTTTGAAGGATTAGTAAATTAAACTTCTCATCAGCGCCTCTAGTTCATTACACAAATGACATTCATCATTGATCTTTCAAAAAAATGTTATCTCCTTATCCATTTTTCACAGCTCATTACAGGCTCTAGCAATTCAGCTTACAGTGTCTCTGGCCTGAATGAGAGAATCCAGCAGCCCAAGCATCCCTCTGGCAGGAGAACCTCATGTGGCCCAGCTTTCACATCACAGCATTCATGCTGTAGTGTGTGTGAACAGTGCCCCGTGGAGTTGTGCATAGTGCTGGATTCCTTTAGGGGTAGACTAATCTCTGGGTGCAGCAGAGGTGAGTGGTGTAGGGCTGTAGTTCAGTGGCCTGAAAATAAAAGTTAAGTCAGGCCTGGCTGAAATAGTCGCTACTGTCCATTAGGGGCATGGGAAATCCCTGCTTGATTTATCTATTTATTTTTTCATTTTTTTAATGTTTATTTTTGAGAGAGAGACAAAGTACGAGTGGAGGGAAGTCAGAGAGAGAGGGAGACACAGAGTCTGAAGCAGGCTCCAGGCTCCAAGCTGTTCACACAGAGCTGGACATGGGGCTTGAACTCACGAACCACGAGATCATGACCTGATCCAAAGTTGGACACTTGGCCAACTGAGCCACACAGGCACCCCAGAAAATCCCTGCTTTTTAAAAAGTAGTTGAGGGGCGCCTGGGTGGCTCAGTCGGTTAAGCATCCAACTTCGGCTCAGGTCACCATCTCGCGGTATGTGAGTTCGAGCCCCGCGTCGGGCTCTGTGCTGACTGCTCAGAGCCTGGAGCCTGTTTCAGATTCTGTGTCTCCCTCTCTCTCTGACCCTCCCCCATTCATGCTCTGTCTCTCTCTGTCTCAAAAATAAATAAACGTTAAAAAAAATTAAAAAAATAATAAAATAAAAAGTAGTTGAAAAGCAAATTTCATTCTAAGCTATGCATTGGCAAAATGTCTCTGGCTCACTGAACATTAGGTGTGGGAAATGTTAACTCTTCCATTTTCTCGATTCTGCATCTATTCAGCAGTCTCACAGCTAGCTCCTTTTGTTGGTTTTCCACCTCTTTCCACTTCCAGGTCCACAAACTGGAATTAGTGCAGTTAGTGAACATCTGAGCATGTTGAAGTTTTGTAGCTAAAGCACAAGACCTAATTCAAGGCCTGCTGAATGCTCAGCTCTTTTTCACCTCTTAAACCTCTTCGGGTACAGGGTCATATCACCAATTCCCCTTTGAGTATTCCTAGAAACATCCATTTTGTGCTTTCCACAAGTAGCACTGTGAAAGACAGCAAGAAGGCCAACCTTTAAGGACTCCTACAGAAGATGGGACACATTGAAGAGGCAGGAGCACAGGACATTTAAGAGAATGTGTTTCTTGATTGCCTTGGAGCACTAAAGTGTACTTAATTCAGTGTGAAAATATGAAAATTTACTAGTAAGGAGAAAACAGGAGTTTCCTTATTGATGAAGCATCTGCTATGACCTATAATTTTTTCCAAAAATACTTTTCACTTGTGTTTGTAGACTATAAAACTCTTTGAGAGCAGGAATTCTGTCTTTTGTATGTTTATAAACATATATTTTACTCTGAAAGATTTGCAGATTTGACTTCTTTCTTTTATGAAAATTTTCAAAAGAAAATTTATTGTTTTGCTTCTGTATATTGATTTTTTTTGGTTTTGTTTTGCTTCAAGATAGTGGGACATGATATTGAGCACATGCTCTTTTTGCCCTTCAGCATTTTTTTAAAAATAAAAAAATCATTATGGTTCTTTACCACATCATAAAACTGCAGCCAAAAACCTAGGCATATAATACTTCTACTTCAAAGCATACTATTTTCCTTTTCTCTCTTTGTCAGTAAAAATAACGTAAATTTACCTTAAGGCTGAGAACTGAGAACTCTGAAGACCAAATTTTCAAAAACCAGTTCCCACATCTGCTGTTCTGAAGTTTCTTGTAAGTGTATGTGTTAAGCTTATGCCTTGAATCTCTATGAACTCACAAACAACTAATTTTTTGCACATATGTAACGATTCAGAGAAGCCTAACTTAAAACTTGATCTCTGATTGTGCTTAGTTTGCTCACGAATTTCACGTTGAAAGACTTCATAAGACCAGCACATGGAATAGAGTCCAGGTGAAACTAGCAAAGATGGGCTGGGAATATCTGTTGTCCTCTAGGCATGAAATTTTACATAGCTGACTTCATAAAAGAGTGGTTGTACCCAAAGCTACTACTACATCTCTGCAGCTTCCGTTATAAATGGAGCCTACTCCAAAGTAATAGAATGAGGATAGAACATTTGCTGAATGGCAGCGAGTCAGGGAAAGGTAAATACCACAGTGTCCCATAAGAACATGCTCTATTGGAGGGACCAGTGGTCATGGTGAGGCACATGGTTTTTATTATCCCATTGAGAGGGGCGCTGGAGTTGAGGAAGCAATTGGACATTCACTGGGTTTGTGTTTTGAGGAAGAGACGCTGCCTGATGGCTACTCTACCTTCTAATAATGGAAGTGTGAAAAATAGCTTCTCAAGGAAGAAACACGTTAGGCTCAGCTGCCATCTGAGATTGGGCACCAGCTGGATAGGGGATGCTAGAAATGCCAGCTATCCAGAACCTGGAGCTTTTGGGACGTTTCCTTAATGGTTGTGAAATAAAGCCATTGGGAAACTTCTGAAGTTGGGTTTAGGAGAAACTCCAGCAAATGAAGGACTTTTAGGACCCCTCGTTCTAGTCAGCAATTTGCCAGGCAATTCAAGATGAATCTCTGAGGTCATAGTTGAACAAGCCTTTTAGCTACCCCATCTGAGTACCTTTTATAAACAAGGCCCTGTGTTCACAGTCAGATGTAAGACCCTTAGATGTAGGTAGATACGATTATTTTATCCATTTTATGGATTTTATGTATCTGTGAAAATACTCATTTTGTATGTGAAATCTGAGAGCTTAAGTAATTTTCCCAAGTATTCACAATCATTAAGTGTGGGAGTTGGAGCTTAAAAGCATTCTGACTTTTAACTGAGACTACTGTGCTGCTTTCTTTCCCATCCTGTGAAATTCATCTGATGGCAAAGCCTTGAGCAGTTTGTTAAAAAGCTTCAAATCATAAGAAAAGGGGTTTTATTCTTTTTTTTTTTTTTTTCAATTTCCAGCTCTTGATTTTCAGAACTTGATTTTGATTAAGGGACATTTTTTTTTTCCTGGGCTCTGCATCCCTCTAGTTAATATTAGGAAATCTGTGTCAAGGTCAAGGCACTTTCAGTAAGTCAGTGTGATTATTTTTCCCCTCCATTGCCTTTAGTGAAAATCATACTAACTTAATAGAAGATGTCGCCTCCTTAATGTAGAATGCATATAGATGCATTCTCCATAGAAATGGAGAGGGAGGTGGGGAGAAAGAAAGTTTAAAATTTTAAAAAAGGAGAGCTGCAAGGGTGCCTGGGTGGCTCAGTCGGTTGAGTGACCGACTTCAGCTCAGGTCATGATCTCACGGTTTGTGAGTTCGAGCCCCGCGTTGGGCTCTGTGCTGACAGCTCAGAGCCTGGTGCCTGCTTCTGATTCTGTGTCTCTCTCTCTCTCTTTCTGCCCCTCCCCCACTCATGCTCTATCTCTCTCTGTCTCAGAAATAAACATTAAAAAAAATTTTTTTTTAATATAAAAATAGGAGAGCTGCAAAGGATTCCTAAATGCCTTAAACAAATCTTTCTAGTTCTTTGATGAAGGGAAAAAAATCTGTGCATCCTTCACAAAATATCAAATATATTTATTTATAGTTTCTTTCTGATTTAGATTAAGTAATTTAACTTGACTGAGACTTAGGCTTCTAATCTTTGAAAATGTAAAAGCTGTACATCTTCTCAGGCTTATCCTAGAGATAGAAGGAAAAACTGTAGATAAAGAGCCTGGATATGTTCGTTCCTTTTTCCTTTGTTCTATAATTTGGTAGATTTTCTAAAAGATTTTTTATTTAGAATATAATATTTAATTCTTTAGTAAATAGTAAATAAGTGGAAGATTTACATTTTTGTGCCTATATATCTATTTAAGCTATAAATTTCTGTTAGCAACTTTTCAAAGAGAGCGTACAGTTTCATGACGATTTCCTTTTTGGTTCTGTTTTGTTTCCATTCTTGTTTCTAGTATTAGAAAGAAAATACAGTTCGGAACTGGTTCTATGTCATATATGCATTTTGAGAGTATGATATCAAGACCCATTATGGAAGGGTAAAGTTTGGAATGTTAATAATTAGCATGGCTTATCATAATTCTCAGCTGAAGAGAGATAAAGAACATGAATGGGTCTTCAGAGATGAGCTCCTATTTTCTGAGCCTTTGTGGTTTGATTATTAGAAAATTGGTTAGATCAGCTCCGATCAGTCATTTAAGTGTCTAGAAACTTGTAGAAATTGAAGTCGTATTAGTGAAATCCAGCTGCCAGTGACAGAACCATGCTTCGCACATCCATTTCCAATATGTGACTCAGTTTACCTGCAGCATTGTCTGAGAGATAAATCAATCCCCATCTATCTTCTACTGTCTCCTTTCCTTTTCAGCCTTTCCACTGGATCCTTGGTCTGGAACGGGAGTTCTAGATGTCATCAATGGAGCCATAGCTTTAGCTGACACTTTGACTGCAGTGGCTTTGTGCTTATGCAGCAGGTGTCTAGTTTCAGTACAGTCATCACCCCAAGAGTTTCCCATTCACAGTAACAGGGTTGAATGTAGACTCTTAAAAATGGCACAAGTTGGGGTGCCTGGGTGGCGCAGTCGGTTAAGCGTCCGACTTCAGCCAGGTCACGATCTCGCGGTCCGTGAGTTGGAGCCCCGCGTCGGGCTCTGGGCTGATGGCTCAGAGCCTGGAGCCTGTTTCCGATTCTGTGTCTCCCTCTCTCTCTGCCCCTCCCCCGTTCATGCTCTGTCTCTCTCTGTCCCAAAAATAAATAAAAACGTTGAAAAAAAAAAATTAAAATGGCACAAGTATTAAAATGAACTGGGTGAGATGTAAAAAAATTCTGTGTTTCAAGTACAGGTGAACTAGAATCAAAATGGTGGCCCTATAGGCAGACGAAAGTTGTGCAAAAGAAAACAGAAACAAAATCTTTTTTTTTTCTTTTGCATTTTGTTTGGTTTATCAAGTGAACTTTGCTTTTCTTTATTTTTAATTTTTAAAACATTTTTAAAGTTTATTTATTTGAGGGGGGGAAGAGGGGCATAGAAAGAGGGAGAGAGAATTCTAAGCAGGCTCTCTGCACTGTCAGCACAGAGTCCAATGTGTGGCTCAAACCCACAAACCAGGAGATCAGGACCTGAGCCGAAATCAATAGACGTTTAACTGACTGAGCCAGCAGGTACCCTGAACTTTGCTCTTTTTTAAAAATAAATTTGTGTCACATTGTATAAGTTTAAGAAGTACAGCATATTACTTTTATACACCTTATATAGTATAATGTGATCGCCAATGTAGTGATATTTATCACATTACATAATTACAGTACAATAATATTATGGTCTATATTTGCTATACTGGGCATTATATCGTATGGCTTATTTGCTACTCATTACAAGTATGTACCCTTAAGCACCATCGCTCTTGTCCCTCTATCACCTGTTAGCCCCCATTTTACTCAGTTTTTTACAGGTTTAACTTATTAAAATTTCTCCTACAAGTAATAGTGTTTATCTTTCTCTGACTTACCTTGCTTCGTATAATGTGCTCAAGGGCCATCCATATTGGCACAAATGGGAGGATATTTTCCTTTCTCATGAATAATATTCTATTGTGTATTTATACCACATCTTTTTTATCCATTCATCCACAGATAGGCATTTGAAGTGTTTTCATATCTTGGCTATTGTGAGTAATGCTGCAATAAACATGGGAATGCATATATCTCTTTGAAATCCTATTTTCATTTCCTTTGGATATATTCCCAGAATTAGAATTGTTCGATCGTGTGGTAGATCTATTTTTATTTTTTTGAGAAACCTCTATATTGTTTTCTACAGTGGTTAGACCAATTTACATCCCTTCCAACAATGTATAATGATTCCTGTTTCATCACATCCTTGCCAACACCTGTTGTCTCTTGTCTTCTTGATGATAGCCATTCTAACAGTGTGGAGTGATATCTCATCGTGGTTTTGGGTTGTATTTCCCTGGTTAGTGATGTTGAACATTTTTCATGTGTTAGGCATTTAGATGTCCTCTTTGGAGAAATGTCTATTTAGTTCTTATGTCCATTTTAAAAATTGAATTATTTTTGTTACTGAGTTGACTGAACTCTTCATGTATTTTGGATATTAACCCCTCATTCGATACATGGTTTGCAAAAATTTTCTCTCATCCTGTATGTTGTCTTTTCATTTTGTTAAGTTCTTTTGCTGTTCAGGTGGTTTTAAGTTTAATGTAGTCCAATTTATTGAATTTTTCTTTGGTTGTGCCTTTTGTGTCGTTCCCCTCAAATTATTGCCAAGACCAGTATCAGTGAGTTTCCTCCCTATGTTTTCTTCTAAAAGTTTTATGGTATCAAGTATTGTGTTTAAGTTTCTGATCCATTTTGCATTATTTTTTTCGTGTTAGTTGTGTGAGATAAGGATCCAATTTCATTGTTCTGCCTGTGTTTCTCCAGTTGCTCAGCACCGTGCATGTATTGAAGAGACCATCCTTTCTTCGCTGGGTATTCCTGGTTCCCTTGTTGAATATTAGTTGACTGGTATGCTGGCACTTAATTCTGGACTCTCTATTCTGTTCTGTTGGTCATTGTGTCATATTCATGCCAGTATCATCTGTTTTTATTACCATGGCTTTATAGTATAGCTTGAAATCCAGAAACACGATACCTCTAGCTTTGTTCTTTTTTCTCAGGATAGCTTTAGTTATTAGGGGTCTTTTGTGGTTCCACTTAAATTTTAGTATTGTTTCTAATATTTTTTTGTGTAGCATACCTTTGGTGTTTTGCTGGGTATTGCATTGAATCTATAGTTAGCTTTGTGTAGTATGGCCATTTTAACAATAATAATTCTTGTGATCCATGAACATGGATATCTTTCCATTTGTTTGTGTCTTCAATTTCTTTTAGCAAAGTTTTGTAGTTTTCATTGTATGGACTTCTCACTTCTGGTTAATTTTATTCCTAAGTATTTTGCTGTTTTTGATGCTATTGTGAGTGGTATCGTTTTGTTTCTTTTTCAGATGCTTCATCATTAGTGTAAAGGAATGCAATTGATTTCCATATGTTGATTTTGTATCCTGCTGCTTCACTGAAATTGTTGATTAATTCTAGCAGTCTTTTTTTTTTCTTCACTGATTGGGATTTACTATACATAGGATCATATCATTGGCAAATAAAAATTTTACTTGTTTCTTTCTAGTTTGAATGCTATATATTTATCTTGCCTAATTGCTCTAGCTAGGAGTTCCAGTTCTATACTGAGTAGGAACAGTGAGAGTGAGCATCTTTGTCTTTTTTCTGCTTCTAGGGCAAATGCTTTCAATTTCTCTCTACTGAGTATAATGTTAGCTGTGGGTATGTCATATATGGTCCTAGATATGTTGAGGCATGTCCCTTCTATACCCACTCTGTTAATAGTTCTTATTATAAAAGGATAATGTATTTTGTCAAATGCTTTTTCTGTGTCTATTGAGATGATTGTGTGATTTTTATCTTTTTTTGATGTGATAAACTACATTTATTGGTGTTGAACAATCCTTGTGTGTGTAATCCTTTTAACGGGTTCTTGAATTTGGATTGCTAATATTTTTGTCAAGAATTCTTGAATCTGTATTCACCATGGATATTGGTCTATGGTTTCCCTTTCTTGTGGTATCCTTATCTGGTTTTGTTATCAAAGCAGTAATGGCCTTGTAGTAGAATAAGTTTGGAAGTGTTCTCTCCTCCTTGATATTTTGGAAAAGCTTGAAGAGGATTTTTATATTTTTTCATTTATTTTTTATTTTTTAAATTTAAATCCAAGGTAGTTAACATAGAGTTTAATAATGATTTCAGGAATAGAATTTAGTGATTCATCACTTACCTATAATACTGAGTGCTTATCCCAACAAGTGTCCTCCTTAATGCCCCTTGCCCATTTAGCACATCCCCTCACCCAACACCTCTCCAGCAACCCTCAGTTTGTTCTCTGTATTTAAGCGTCTCTTGTGGTTTTTCTTCCTCTCTGTTTTTACCTTATTTTTGCTTCCTTTCTCTTATGTTCATCAATTTTGTATCTTGAATTCCACATATGAGTGAAATCATGTGATATTTGTCTTCATCTGACTGACTTATTTCACTTAGCATAATACACTCTAGTTCCATCCACGTTGTTGTAAATGGCAAGATTTCACTCTTTTTGATTGCTGACTAATACTCCATTTTGTGTGTGTGTGTGTCTGTGTGTGTGTGTTTGTATATTGGTATATATATGTGTGTATATACACACATATATATAATATGTATGTATACATATACACACATATATATACCACCTTTGCTTTTTAAAATACACATTAATTTTTTTTTATTTTTGAGAGAGAGAGAGAGACAAGAGCATGAGTAGGGAAGAGTTAGAGAGAGAGGGAGACACAGAATCTGAAGCATACTCTAGGCTCTGAGCTGTCAGTACAGAGCCTGACATGGGGCTCGAACCTTTAGACCATGAGATCATAACCTGAGCTGAAGTCAGACACTTAACTGACTGAACCACCCAGGTGCCTCTATACATCACCTCTTCTTTATCCATTCATATGTTGATGGACATTTGGGCTCTTTCCATACTTTGGCTATTGTCAATAGTGCTGCTATAAACATTGGGGTGCATGTGCCCCTTTGAGACAGCACTGCTGTATCCTTGGGATAAATACCTAGTAGTGCAACTTCTGGGTCATAGGGTAGTTCTATTATTAAATTTTTGAGGAACCTCCATACGTTTTTGCAGAGTGGCTGCACCAGTTTGCACTCCCACAACAGGAAGAGGATTGGTATTAATTCTTTAAGTGTTTGGTAGAATTCTTTAGTGAAGCTATCTGGTTCTGAAGTTTTCTGTGTTGGGAGTTTTTTGATTACTATTATAATCTCTTTGTTGTTCTGTCCAGATTTTCTATTTCTTCCTAATTCAGTCTTGGTAGGTTGTATGTTTCTAGAAATGTATCAATTTATTCTAGATTATGTAATCTGTTGGCATATAACTGTTCATGGTGTAGTCTCTTATAATTCCATGTATTTCTGTAATGTCTATTATATGCCGCCTTTTTCATTTCTAATTGTATTTATGTCCTATGCCCTCCTCCCCTCTTTTTAAAGTTAGTCTAGATAAGGTTTGTTAATTTTGTTCATCTTTTTTTGAGAACCAGCTCTTAGCTTTGCTGATCTTTTCTAGTGTGTGTGTTTGTGTGTGTGTGTGTGTGCGCGTGTGTCTATTTCATTTATTTCTGCAATAATTCTTATTTACTTTCCTCTGGTGAGTTTAGGCTTCCTTCATTCTTTTTCTAGTTTCTTGAGGTATAAAGTTAGGTTGTTTTATTTTATTTTATTTTATTTTATTTTATTTTATTTTATTTTATTTTATTTATTTTACTTTATTTTATCATTTCTTTAAATTTTTTGTAATGTTTATTTACTTTTGAGAAAGAGAGAGAGAGAGAGAGAGAGAGAGAGAGAGAGAGAGAGAGAGACTGTGAGCAGGGGCGGGGCAAAGAAAGAGGGAAACACAGAATCTGAAGCAGGCTTCAGGATCTGAACTGTTAGCACAGAGCCTGATGTGGGGCAGGAACTAATGGACTGAGAGATCATGACCTGAGCTGAAGTCAGACACTTAACCGACTGAGCCATCCAGGCACCCCAGGTTATTTATTTTGGATTCTTCTAATTTCTTACTATGTGCACTTATTGCCATAAACTTTCAGAACTGTTTTTGCAGTATTTGATATGTTGTGTTTTCATTTATTTTGAGATAATTTTTTATTTTTCTTTTGACTTATTCTTTGACCCAATGGTTGTTTATAAATTGGTTGTTTAGGGGGCATCTGGGTGGCTCCATTGGTTAAGTGTCCGACTTGAGCTCAGGTCATGATCTCATGGTTCGCAAGTTCAACCCCTGCATTGGGCTCTGTGCTGACGGCTCAGAGCCTGGAGCCGGCTTCAGATTCTGTGTCTCTCTCTCTCTGCCCCTCCCCTGCTTGAACTCTCTCTCTCTCTCTCAAAAATAAATAAACATTAAAAAAATAAATGTTTAGTTTTCACATATTTTTAGATCTTCTTACTCTTATTGTTGATGTCTAGTTTCATACCATTGTAGTCAGAGAAGATGGTATGACGTCAGTCTTCTTAAATTTCCTAATGTTTGTTTTGTAGCCTATCATATGGTCTATCCTGGAGAAGGTTGCATGTCCACTTGAGAAGAATGTGTATTCTGCTGCTGTTGGATGGAATGTTCTGTATATGTCTATTAAGTTCATTTGTTCTGAAGTATGATTCAATTCCACCATTTTGTTACTGTTTTTGTTTTTGTTTTTTGTTTTGTTTTGTTTTTTTTTTGGTCTGGTTGATCTATCCATTGCTGATAGTGGGGTATTGAAGGACCCCTACAATTATTGTATTGTCTATTTCACCCTTAAGATCTGTTATTAATTGCTTAATATATTTTGGTGCTCAGATGTTGGGAGTGTATATGTTTGTTATATGTATTCTTGATGTATTGACCCCTTTGTCATTATATAATAACTTTTTTGTTTCCTGTTACCTCTTTTGGCTTCAAGTCTATTTTGACTGATACGAGTAGGTATCAGCTTTTTTTAGTTTCTGTTTGCTTGGAACATCATCTACCATCCTTTCATTCTGAGCCTGTGTGTGTCTTTAGAGCTGAAATAAGTCTCTTACAGGCAGCATATAGTGGATTTTTTAAAATTCATCTAGTCACTCTGTGCCTTTTGATTTGTGAGTTCAATCTATTTATATTTAGGGTGATTAGTGATATGTAAGGATTTAGTATTGCCATTTTTGTCTTTTGCCTTCTGATTATTTTCTTTTTCCATTGTTTGTTTTTCCTTCTCTTTCTATCCACATTTGTAAGTTGGCAGTTTCCCATGGAGATTGGCTCAGTATCTCCCCCTGCTTTTTTAAGTTTCATGTATCTGCTCTAGATTTTTGCTCTGTGATTACCATGAGGTTGATACAGAACATCTCAGATAAAATGGTCCTTTTTATGCTGATAGCAATTTATCTTTATTAATGTATAAAAGTTCCATCTTTTTCTCTTCCCCTTTTATGCTTTTGATGTCACAAATTATCTCTTTTTATGCTGTGATTACCAAGTTGTAGTAGCTAAAGTTATTTTTAGTTCTCTTTTCCTTTAACCTGTATGCAATGGTTAAGAGTTTAATAGAGTATTTAAAAAAAGTTTCAATATTCTAAGTCTGTTTATCACCTTAATCAGAGTTTTATACTTTCATCTTTTTGTTTCTGCTTGAAGAGCTTCTTTCCACATTTCTTTTTTTTTTTTTTTTTTTTTTATTATTTATTTTTGGGACAGAGAGAGACAGAGCATGAACAGGGGAGGGGCAGAGAGAGAGGGAGACACAGAATCGGAAACAGGCTCCAGGCTCCGGGCCATCAGCCCAGAGCCCAACGCGGGGCTCGAACTCACGGACCGCGAGATCGTGACCTGGCTGAAGTCGGACGCTTAACCGACTGCGCCACCCAGGCGCCCCTCCACATTTCTTATAGGGCAGGTCTAGTGGTGATAAACTCCCTCAGCTTTCCTTGTCTGGAGAAATCTTTCTTCTTCATATCTGAAGGATAACTGCTGGATAGAATATTCTTGGCTGGTAGATTTTGTCTTCAATATATTGAATATGTCATTTCCACTCTTGGTCTGTAGAGTTTCTGGTGATAGCTTAATGGGGGTATCTTTGTATGTTATTGTGTTCTTGATTGTCTATAAAATTCTTTTCTGAATCATTAACTTTTGATGGTTTCAATAAAATGTTTCTTGGAAAAGGTCTTTTTGTGTTGCAATAAGATGTTCTATTAGCTTTATGGACTTGTATATACAGTTGCTTCCTTAGGTTTGGGAAGTTCTCAGCTATTACTTGTTTAAATATTCCCTCTGCTCCTTTCTCCCTCTCTTCTTTTTCTGGTATACCCATTATTCTTATGTTGGCTTTTCTAATGGAGTCAGATAGTTCTCATAGGGTTAACTTTTTAAAAATCTTCGTTCTCTTTTCCTCTTCCACTGGAAACATTTCTGTATTTCTATCCTCAAGCTTGCTAATTCTCTCTTCCATATGATCTGCTCTATTTCCAGTGAACGTTAATGCATTCTTCATTTCACTTATAAAGTTCTTCAGTCTTAGAATTTCTGCTTTCTGCTTGGTTCTTTTTTAGAATTTCAGTTCCTTTGGTCAAGCACCAAATTTTGTTAATTCTATTAATTTTATTCCTGAGATCATTGTGTTGCCTTTCTGAGTTTTCTTGCAGCTTATTGAATTTCTTCAGAACAGCTGTTTTAAATTCTTTATCAGTTAGATTGCAATATTCCAAGCATTTTGGGGTTCAGTTGCTGGAAAATTGTCATTTTCTTTTTGGGATACGATATCACTGTGATTTTTCATGGTCTTTGATAAGAAGTGCCTCTCTCCCTGCATTTGAAATGGAGAATACCTTTCTTATTCAATCAAGGTTTTGTGTACTTTGGTTTTAATAGTTCAACAGGTTGGTAGTTAGGAACCTGCCTTTTGTTTTCCAGAAGATGGTGCTATAGCACAAGTGTTTGGTTTCTCTTAACAGCCAAGATTGGGCACTTACACATGAAAAAAACAAAAAACAAAAAACAAAAAGTTTGTGGCGGGGGTCTGGAGGAGGTTACACTTAGCACTTGGGCCTTTGGGTTTGCCCACAATCTGGTAGGGCGATCCTCAACTGAAGGGGTTCCTGAGGTCTGTGTATACTCCTCTTGCCTCCCAGAGAAGACAGCAGAGGTGCTTTCCTTCAGTTCTCTTTGCCTACTTCCCTTTCCTTTCTCTCCCTCTAGTCACTGTGGTCTGCCTTAAAGATAGCAACCAGTCCCTCCAACTACAGTCAGTGTCTTTTGGCTAAGCAGACTCCCACTCATCACTTCCACCTGTCACCTCCTCTTTTAGACGAGTTGTGTTGGCTCACTCCTGGACCCTCCACTGTTTTCTTTGTTATCACTGCCTCTGCTGTTGTGGGCAACACTACCACTTGCCTCACTCTGTTACCTCCTCCATGGTCCAGTCCACACTCTCGTGGGTTCACGGATGGATGGATCTCTTAGGTGTGCTGGTATGCTGTGCAGAGGTGTTTTTTGTTTTTTGTTTTTCCCAGTTATGGATGTCTAATTCATTGTAAATCAAAGGGGAGAGAAAAGAGAAACAACTCACAAAGAGCACTTAGTTCTTTCAAAGAAAAGGACAATGTTCAGCTTGTGATGAAATGGATTTGCAGTGGTTGACTGTGTATTACCTTCTTAATTAGAATGTAAACTTGGATGTGACTTTAATAAGATCAGGATAGTCTCCCTGCTTTCTAATTGAGTTTTGTACTCACAAAACTTTCTATTCATATATATATACATTTGTTCAATAATTATTAATTTAATTCCTAATATAGGTCAAATACTATGAAATAAAATGTGTCAGACAAAATAAGTCAAAATGGTTCCAGTCCTTCCCAGTGGAACTTACACACAAGTGTAGGAGATGTTAATTAAAATCACACATACGTGTGCTAAATCTCTATAATGGTAAGTACTAGGAGTACATGTAAATAATGATGAGTGCCTTGAGGGTGAGGTACATGGTATTATGAGACATGGAATTGGGAGGGGAGGTCAGGGAGGGGAGGTCAGGGAAGGGAAGGGAGGTGTATGCCAAACAAGCACAAGATGTGGGAAGTCCCCTTGGTGAAAGGGATTATCAAGCATCCAAAGAGCTAAAAGAACAGTAGTGTGGCTGGGTCACTGAGACCATGGGAGGCTGAGGCTGGAAATGGGGTCAGAGTTTTTGGCTTTATCTTAGAAGCCAATGAAGGCATTAAATGTGTTTTTGTGATGGAATGACGAGTCAATGGTACAAGGGTGTTTTTGTGTGTATTATGTGTATGTGTTTGAGTTATGGTATGATCATAGGTGTGAAGTACTATATAGCTAAGTGATCTTGGGCAAGTCATTTAACTTCTCTAAACCTAAATGTCTTTTTCTGTAAAATGGGGTAATGATAGTACCTTTCTTGTTGGGTACCTATGAGAAAGTCAATTAAAAGTGCTTATTACAGTACATGGCACAAAGTAAGCACAAAAATGTTCACTATTATTATATTAGTAACCATATGATAGTATAATTATAAATGCAACACAATAAATGCATATTATTGACCAATATGATTATATTGATTACATTATGATGTATATTGTAGACATCATAACATTTTCACTATTGCTGTTGATGGCTTTGTTATGTAGGCAAAATGCATAGGATGCTGTTGTATATAACATGCACTACTTTGGTGGCAATAAAAATGGATAGGAAGCAGATGGATCTTTATAATATTTGGGAGAAAAAGCAACAGAATTTGAGGATGATTAGAGATGAGAAAGTGACAGGAGTGAGGAGAAGAAAATGTCTTTTCCAGGTCGAGCAACATGTCCAATAATGGTGTCATTCACTAAAGCAAGGAATGATTGGGGAGAGCAAGGTGTAACTGGGGTTAGGAGAAGATTGTGGTTTGGTTTGGACATGTTCAATCTGAAGTAACGTTTTTGAGTTCTTCAGGTGGAGATGTCAAGTAAACAATGAATTTCACTTCTATAATTCAGGGAAGAAGTCTGAGCTGAGTTATAGAATGAATGTGTTGACTGAGTCATGGGCACAAACAACACTGCCTTGGTAAAAAACATTAAATGAGAAGGGAGGCAAGGCTAGGGTGGAAGTTTGAAGATTACCATCACTTAATGTCTGAAAAGAGGAGAATGATAGGAAAATAAACAACAAACCAAACCGTAGGTACAGCTGAAGAGGAAGGAGAAAATCCAGGAGGACTTAAAACAACTTGAGAAAAAATTATGGATGGTTGTGATAACTGTAAAGCATGGTACAGTAATGCTTTTTGAAACCTTTACATGTATGGAAGTGTTGATATCAAGGGCAGATAAGGGATGGTTTCTTAAATCATCTACTAAAATAGTGATAGAATCTCCTTCTTCGGGTATCTTTAAGCAGCATTTTGTGCTTGCTGCACAAAAAAATATAAATGCAAAAAAAATGCTAATATGAAGCATACTTTCAAAGTACTTGCAGTACCCACCTAATGAAAACAAATTAAGTGCCTGACCAGTGTGTGAAGCTTTCCAAGTTTGTAGAAAAGATCCATTAGTCAGGAAGGGCAGTAATATGGTAGGTATATGTATGTGTACACAGCAGTAACAAATTTCTACTCTCCAATGAAACAGGTGTATGTATCAAGAAATATCAGTATTGGCACCAAAATATGAAGAAAATTTTGAGGTAGATTGTCACATAGAAGCAAAACCTAACGGCCTTTCTGATTATTTCTCAGGATTACAGGCTTTTTAAAATTGTTACTAGTCTTGCGAATTATTTTAGAGATAAGATTTGTTAAAAATATATTTATGTCATTAGCAATGGCACAGTACGTCTCTTCTACCATTTTATCTATAAGCAAGATGGAGAGATATGTATATAGGGCATTAATTTCCCCCCATAAGCACTTTTAGAATCAGTATTTCATATCCTCCATTTTCATTTGAGAAAGTAAAACTTTCTCAGCCCTAACAAGTTAACCAGACTGTGTAAAAATGTTCACGGCAAGAACTGCAGTGAAATCAGAGGTCTCAGAGCTGGTTCAAAACATCCTCCAAACAGGCTTGAGGTGTTCTGCACTGTGGATCCCAGTAGAGAGTAGCAATGCCAAAGAAGAGTGTGATGGAAAATACCAGTCAGGAAAATGGGAAATGGTACCATGAATGTATAAAAATTGCATGACTCTTGTTTCATGCATGTCTTCATTATCTCCAAACTATTGCGCTGCTACATTTCTAGAATATCTGCATTTGTTTATAAATTTGTTGTGTGTTTCTGATAGTGTTCTTCCCCCAATTTTAATTCTCGCAAACTAAATTCCCTTTTCATTTTTTTTCCTTTCATCTTTCACCTCCTTCTTAAAAGGGTAGATCTACATCCAACACTAATCATGCCTTATATCTTTAATAAATTGTCACATCCATTTATCATTCTGAACAGCTTCCACTTTCAACGCCAAGTCTGTCACTGCAATATAAGATCAGTAATTACTAAGCATCCATCATATTTGAAGTGATATGTCACTAAATTCTTGGCTGTTCACAATAGTTCACTAACCTGAGCCTTGTCAAGCTAGAACTAATGTTGAGTGGTCCCCTCAACATTTTTTTTCCTCCGTTTTTTCCCCCTACATAAAGCTATTCAAAGGAAAAAGCCTATCTTTAGCATGATAATTTTACTAGACCATTTACATGAGCAAACCAATATTGTCACACAGAAGTCTAAACACAGCTGGCTGATAAGTCAACCACCTATCAGCATACTGATATCAAGCAAGGAGAGCTTGTGATAAGTGAATTGTACCCAAAAAAGTCCCATCTAATAATTGCACTAGATTTTTTTTCTTGCTGAACTACAAATAGCATGTATGCAGCCAGCAGTGATTTTCAGGAGTGTGTCTAAAGCTAGGCCTTAAAAAAATCTAGCCTACACTTCCTTACAAATTCCCAAATGCTTATGGATCTTAATTCTATAATGTTCACCTTCTGCCCATGGATAAGATATAGGAAGGACAATAAATGGTGAATTCTGTTTGGCACTCGGGACAACTTCCCTGACAGGACCATGTCTGGTTGGGGAGGTGAGTCTGGAGGTGACACAGCCCGTGGGCTGAAGCAGGGCGGTTAACCCCACTCCCGGGGCCAGCACCTCTTTGCCACTAGTCTGCATGTCAAGTATGAATTGCATTAGCCCAGACTGAAGGCTTGGCAAATATGCTCAGCATATCAGTGTGTTACAGTAGTGTTGATGAAGGTGGAGGAGGTGACAGAGAAGTGGAAGTGGCAGGAGTAGGGACAAAACAGCCCGACAAGCCATGGCTCCCTAAATCTACCCACAGGTTCCTCTGCTTCATTTGGGAAGAGGTTCCAGCATCTCTATATTCATCCCAATTGTCCTCAGTCATCAAATAGCACTTGCTTCCACACAGAGTCCTAAACATAGCTGGCCAAAGAATCAAGGGCATATTAAACATAATGATATCAAGCAGGGAGAGGTTATGACAAGTGAATTTATTTTAAGGAAAAAGTCCATGAAAATAATTCACAATCTCCATTTCCCCCCTCTCTTGTTCAATTCCTTATTCTACTCCATTAATAATCCCAATGTTATGAAATTCTCTAAATTCTGGATGCTAGAATATCCAGAATATCCACTTTATTGCACATGAGTTGAGATAGGTAATATTACTATAAATTCTTCCACTCCTGGCTCAGGAAGCAGTGACGTTAGCCCTATATTTGAGAGTTTTACTGCCACTAGGTCACATACGTTGAGGAGTGTGATAAAGTGATAGGCCCAAGGTAGTAGTAATTTGGCTGGAGGTTATGAAAAAGAAAAATATAATTGTATTTTGGGATGATATATATACAGAACACTGTATATTTAGGAAGGAATGTGCTTAAATAAATGGAAGCACTAAAGTTCTTAGAAAAGCATTTTCTCCCTTTTCTTCCCATACTCAGGGATGCATTGTAATGTAACCGGGACTCAATGGGGTTTCCAGTCATCAGAAATGGAAATTATTCGGTGTTCATATGCTCTGTTGCTGAGCAAGGCTCACTGTCAGCCATTCCATATCGTTCACCTTTAATTGTGGTGATATATTACTGCATGACTGAGAACGGGACAAGAGGGCAGTTAATTCGATTGATGTAGACAGCCAAAGTGGGTATTTCAGACCCCTGAAATTCCCTTTAGGACTTCAATGATCCTTTTTGGCTGTCTCGGTACATCACAGCAGTGGGATAATTGCCATATTTCCCCTCTGTTTTGTGGACAACCACCTCTGTTATCTCAGCCTACTTGCATTTAGATTATTGGAGACTAAAATGATGAGGGGTAAAATGGACCATAAAATATACCATTATGTTCAAGTTTAAGTAGATTTAGAAAATAACTAGATTTAATCTGAAGGAAAACAGGCTTGCATCAAACAAACAAACAAAACCACAAAAATCCCAAACACACAAGCAAACCAGAAAAACACCAGGTAAGATTGTGGGAAAAAAAACTAGGTCAATTTAACACCAACTGGCATCTGTAAGGTGTGATAGAAAGTAAACTTCTAGTCTTTTGATACAGCTGGGACTGCAAAAGATTACTGTGGTTGGCACTGCCTTGATAAAAACAGGTTACTATTAATATAAAACTGTATGTTAACTCTACTAGAATTAAAAACAAAACACAAAACCCCCAGGTTACTATTAGGGAGTCGGGGAGGGTGAACAAAGCCCAGAACAGTAAACACTCTCTATGTTTTAATGATAAGGAAATTCAAGGAATTAGATTTGCAAGTCTGACTTGGGCATGCAAGCGGGCAGAGCTGTGGCACCAACCACGCCCCTCCCCATACCATTCGTTTTTCCCTCATTACCACTCTGTGTCCCTGATATTTGAGTGAAATAACAAACAAACAAAAAGCAACAAAACTCCAGAAGATATTTAGAAAGGAGAATGGTTTAATTCTCTATAATTATGTGAATCTAAGCATGCCTGTTTGAGAACATCCAAAGGCACTGCAGACCTATTTCTTAAACCTATGGTCAGTGTAAATAATTCAGATTAGCAAGTCATGTTGCTTGACTTCCTCTACTCGGCAAACCATCATGACCACTGCAAGGATTTGTTTTAGGCTAGAAACTGGGGAGTTCACTTCTACCTATGAGGAGGCCAACAAGCCAAAGCTGTCATCAGTTTCAAGAGCCATTCCAGGGGGCCCCTGGGTGGCTCAGTACGTTAAGCATCTGACTCTTGATTTGGCTCATGTCATGATCTCACAGTTGGGGAGATCAAGCCCCACATGGGGCTCTGCACTGACAACATGGAGCTGCTTGGGATTCTCTCTCCTTCTCTCTCTGCTCCTCTCCTATTTGCGCACATGCGTGCTCACATTCTCTGTCAAAATAAATAAACTTAAAAAAAAAAAAAAGCTATTCCCATGGAAGAACTATAGGAGTCATTTGGTCCAGTGCTCTTCCAGTATTTGAGGAAACAAAGGTTTCACAAAGTTAACTGACTTTCCCAAGGTCACTCAGAAGACCAGGAACAAGGCAGCCGACTTGGGATAAGAACCCAAGATATCCTCTTTCTCGGTGTGGTTTTGGAAAACTTCCATAATTTTCATAGAGATGCAGCAACACTCTAATAGTTGAAACTGACTTTCTTCAAAGGGTTTATGGTTGGACTCAACTAAAATTTTGTTAACTTTCTTGAACTAAAATCTTTAGGAATTCTTGTATGAAAATAAATGCCTAGTCATACTTATGTGGTAATTTTTGTATTACCTTTGAACTACAGCTACGCTCTCCCCTACCCCAGCATCAGTATCTCATGTTGAAAACCCATCATTTTAAAGTTACAAGGAACCACTCTCCTCTGCTCAAGCAACTATATTAAAATATCTTCCATATTTATTTTTTTCTGATTGGTATTCTTTAGCTCTATATCTCAAAGGAGAGTTTTGATAGAGGATAGTAAAATATCCACATTATAAGATGAAGACTAGTGCCAAAACTAAGAATAATTAAAATGACACTCTCTTAAGTGACTGTTACAAGTAAAGATAGACAAATAACTTTTCATTTATAGCTGCACATATACATCTTGTTTAATGCTTGTAAATGGCCTGATTGGTTTAGGTTTATAAGCTGCCAAGATATTCCAAGGAATACATTGTATGACTTCCAAACAAACAGGGAGAATAAAGGAAAAAAAAAACCAACAAAGCATCACTTTTCCAATGTTCTCATGTAATTTCAAGGGTGCTTGGGTATAGAAGTCAAGGGCATCATTTTCCTCTAAAAAAGAAAAAAGTCTCACAGCTCCATTTAATGCTCGGTCATTTGACAACCACACAGGTTAGTGTTTTGAAACTAGAAGATAAGGTGAAGGAAAAACATTTGCTATGGATTCAGCAGCAAAATTTAAGGTATGCTCTGTATTTTTGTATGGCTAGAAGAATGAGCTTACAGAGAAGAACACAGATCTTGGCCAAATGTATCCCATAGAATTTCAATCTATGCAAACTTGAACAAATGAGGATCTGGGTGTGTGTAACAGACATATATGGATGAAAAGTGAAATCATTCAGTTACGTTCATGAAGGTCAAAATGATGAGCATTTTTATGTTGGCCTCTTGGTCCCTTAGCAGCTTGATTTTTCCCTTGAATTCTGTACTCAGGTATACAGTCACCTACATGTTATTTTCATCTAGATGGTCTTACAAGCATCTCAAATTTAATGTACCAAACTTTCACTCTTTTCCTTCCGACCCAAATCGGCCCATTCCCTAATTTTCTCAGTAAATGGAAAACTCATCCGTCTGTTAATTGAGATCTTGTAACCATCACTGGGTCTAAATTCACTCACATTGTATGCTGTCAGACAACCCCGTAGTCTCTACCTTCAAAATATTTCCCAGGTCTTTCACTACTTCCACGGTTTCCACCTGATTCAAGAAAGAAAACAAATTGACATTTGAGACAGGACAGTCTCGCTGTCAAAGGAACTTTAGCTAAGCTTCTTGGTAAAAATAGTAGGAAGCTGAACAGAGCTGAAATCTTTTTGGTAGACCAGGCACGGTGCTAAGCACTGGACGTAGAGTGGTGATTTGACAAATAGGACTTTTACCTTCATGCAGTTTATAATCTAAGATAGTGTACAGATAAATCAGTAAACAAATGAGATAATTACAGATTATTTTAAGACCCATGAGTGAAATTAGGTGATAAGATCAGAAGAACTGGAGGACTAGGAAAATCTCTATGAGCAGAGATTTTTATGTTTATTTTTGTTGTGGGCAGAGACCTGCTGGGGGAGAATAAGCATGCCTTGTAAGAGAGAGTATAGGCAGAGGGAATAGTGAGTCCCAGGGACAGGCAAGGATTTACTACAAGTGGTAACTAAAAAGGTGGTCAGTGTGGTTGCAGGGTAATGAGTGAGGGGAGCAGGTGAAATTGTCACTGCAACCAGGTCTTACAGGCTGTCAGTCCAGATAAGGAATTCATTCAGGTTTCATTCCAGTGCAAACGGAAGTCACTGGAAGGTTTTAACCAGAGGCATAACAGAGCCAATTTACCTTTAAAGAGAACAGATTTTGGTCGGAAGGTGAAGGCTGAATTAAATTGACATTGCTCTTACTCCTTTTATCCCCTTTTCAAGATTTAAAGCTTGACTTGAAAATGACCTACGTTTATGCTAAATGTCTGTTGAAAATTCCTTTGATAGGACTCATCCTTCCCAATCACTGACTGAAATTCCCATTTGCATCTACAGCTGTATTAACCAGCCATAGTTTCAGCTCCTGGAAACTGCAGAAATTGGCTGGTAAACCATTTCTGGCCTGATGAGGGCAACATTTGATCAACTCATTCAACGGGATTGGCATAATAAGAATAGAATAATATTTATGATATTCCGATTTTTTAATTATGATAATCTTAAACGTCAGACTTTGGAAGTTGGTCTTTAGTTTTAGGTGTTTTGCTTTCATGTAGATATTTTCATGTACTTAATTTGTTTAAAAATCATACACATACATACACACATAAATACATACAGTCTATAGGGAGTTGATAGCAAAAACAAAACACACACTCACCAATTTAGAAAGAAATTATGTCCTAGTAACCATTTATGTTTTTTTATACTTAAGATATTTGCTGTCCCAACAATGGCAATAACAGAATGCATTTCTCTGGTACTCATCTCTTTTCCTGTTACCACAAAATTTCAAGCAGTAAGCAAGGAAAATTGCCATTTTGATAGTGATTTCAATTCTGCAGTTTATTTTACACACTTTTTACACTGTAGACTCTGAGATTATTCTACTAGCTATAGAATAATTCAATAGAGCCCTATTAAAAACTAAACAAAAATTGCCTATAATATATTCTCAGTACGGATTCAGCCTATGCAAATTAGCTAGAACTCTCTCCCACTTCTGACTGTGCTTGTTTCCCACAAATGCGTTTTGTGTACTTTGTTAGCTTCAACCAATGATTCTTGAGATGTTAGTTTACAATGTCTTAAGGGGTTTCTCTTCCAACAGTTACTGAAAATTTCATAGAGGTCTCTTGAAGGTCTGAAAGCCATTGACCTTAAAGAATGAATTTTTAATGGGGGAAATTCCAGGAACATAGCCAAATCATGTGTGGGCTATTTGGGATCTGGAAGGCCTTTCTTTCCTTAAGTTACATCCACCATAAGGACCCTTAAAATGGCTGTGTATGCGGCGTTCATCCTAAGGCTACACCTGCCTGAGATGGATTGGTCTCATGAAAAGCTATTCTTTTTTTTTTTTTTAATTTTTTTTTCAACGTTTATTTATTTTTGGGACAGAGAGAGACAGAGCATGAACGGGCGAGGGGCAGAGAGAGAGGGAGACACAGAATCTGAAACAGGCTCCAGGCTCTGAGCCATCAGCCCAGAGCCCGACGCGGGGCTCGAACTCACGGACCGCGAGATCGTGATTTGGCTGAAGTCGGACGCTTAACCGACTGCGCCACCCAGGCACCCCGAAAAGCTATTCTTTAACTTTGTAATGTAGGCACTCAAAAGTTTTTGTCCTTGATTATACTTAAAAATGTCATCATAATGTCCTCTTAAGGGTTATATAACATTATCATAAGGATAAAGAAGTATAATGATTAATTATAGTAAGACTAATTAGTATTTACATTCTACTTTTCTCTTGCAATTCCTATATAAACAGAAGCTAATTAATAGATTAGATGCCAATATTTTATCTTCAAAGAGTTTAATGCTTTAGATTATTATTTATCTTTAGCTCAAGTGCTCCTTCAGCATTTTTATTTGGTGCAGTATAGTACAACAGAAGGCAGATGTTTTTCTTTTCTCTTCCACTGTAAGCAGTAAAAGGTATTCAGAGCACTATTTTCACCCATTTGTGCTTGCAAGAGTCCTAGAAACAATGGGAAGAAAGTCACTTTATTTGGAGAAAATTTTAGTGGAATATAATGCATAACTTTATTCCAGAAATAAAATGCATATTCTTATAAACCAGATGAAGAATGATTTGCAAACAAGCCACACCATTCAATTCTTGGTTTTTGTATAATTTATTGCCAAATTGGCTTACATACAACACCCAGTGCTCATCCCAACAAGTGCCCATCACTCATTCCCCCACCCCCACCCCCGTCCACCTTCAGTTCTCTGTATTTTAAGAGTCTCTTGTGGTTTTCCTCCCTCCCTCCCTGTTGGTATCTATTTTTTTTCTCCCTCCCTCCCGCCATGGTCTTTGGTTAAGTTTCAATTCTTGTATTTTAACCAGTTTATAAGAATTTAGAAAAGTGATCAGAATTCTCTGCACATTTAAAGAACTACTTAAATGTCTAGAAGGGCTTGTGATTGCAGAACACAATGAGTGTGGAGATTTCACCTCCCTCAGTGTCCTTTTCAGCCCCACAATGCAGCAGTGAGTGAGCTGTCCTTTACGTGTGGGTTGTTCCCTTGCCTAGCCTTTAGCCTTCAATGTACTTCTGTGACTATTCAGTATCATTATACCATAGATTTTTGATTTTGTTTTTCTTAGATGATTGTCTATTTCCTTATTTATTTTTCCTTCTATTTACTTTGGCTATATGTTGTCTCTTTTTTTTTTAGCTTTTTAAATTAGAAGCCTAGGCATTCATTTAAAAATTCTTAGTTTTTCTAAGGTGTCTTCAAAGCCACAAATTTCCCTCTAAACTCTGCTTTGAGATGTGTTTTCATTAACTCAGTGCAAAATATTTTCTTACTGTTCTTGTCATTTGTTCTTTGAATCATGGTTATTTAGAATTCTTTTTTAATTTCAAAATCTGTGGGGGTTTATAGATATATTTATTCATATACAATTTTATTCCGTTTGAGAGGTCATACTTTGTGAAATTTCACTCTTTAAAATTTAATGGGATTTTTTTTTATGCTCAAACATTTGATCTATATTTGGCAAATATGCCAGGTGCATTCTTGAAAATACTTGAAAACAGTATGCATTCTGCAGTTGTGTGTATTGTTCTATAAATGTCAAATTAGCTCAAAGTGGTTGATAGTACAATTAAAATCTTTTCATTTAATTACATTAATATTTTTTATATCTGTTAGAGAGTGGTGTAAAAATCTCCAATTATGATTATAGATTTGACTATATCACATCTTTATCCTGTGGAGTTTGCTTTGTGTTTGTTGTATCTCTCCTATTAAGTACCATACATTTATCATTTCAGTGTTTCCTGGGGAATTGATCAATGTCTCTCTTTACTTCTGGTTAATCTCCCTTGCCTGAAAATCTACATGGTCTGGTATTAATATTTCCACACTATCTTTTTAATGCTTGCCTTTTTATGATATATGTTCTATATTTTTCCCACTCATTTTCTTTCACCTTATCTGTGTTTTTAAATTTAAGGTACATATCTTGAAGATAGCATATGGTTATTTTTTTTTAAATCTAGTTTGACATTTTTTGCCTTTTAATTGGAATCTTTTCTCCATTTAAATTTAAGAAATTTTTTTTTAGTTTCCAGTTGAAATTTTTCTTTTTTTCTTTCATTACAATACAAAAGGTTTTAATTTTTAATTTTATTTTAACTCCAGTATAGTTAACAAACAGTGTTATATTGGCTTAAGTAATACAATATAGTGATTTAACAATTCCATACATCACCCAGTGCTCATTACACAAATGTACTCCTTAATCACCAAGGCCTATTTCACCCATCCCCCCACCCAACTCCCCTCTGGTAATCTTTAGTTTCTTCTTTATAGTTGAGTCTGTTTCTTGGTTTGTCTCCCTCTGTCTCTGTCTCTCTCTTTTTTCCCTTTGTTCCTGTAAATTTAAATTAAATATTGCTATGGCTGGATTTACTGCTACCAATTTTTCTGTTTGTTTCTCATTGGTTGCATCTTTTCCTCCCTCTTCCTCCTTTCCTGCTGTATTTTGAGTTATTGGAATATGTTTTACTATTCCATTTTATATAATCTATTGGGCTTTTTGGTCATACTTTTATGTTATTTGATAGTTGTTTAAGGTATTATAATATGCATCCTTAACATATCAAAGTCTCCTTAGTATTGTACCACTTCATATAAATGTAAGAACATTGTAGAGATTCTGGATTCTGTTAACTCCCTGTGAAGAGTTTTGAGTTTTGTTAGTGCTAGCAATTTAATTGTTGGCTGATCATGTTGAACTTGTGGAGCTTTGGTTTTCACTTTATTAGAAGGGCCTGTTACAACATAGCCCTTAGTCTAAGGAAACATTCCTTAGTCCTGAAACTTCTTTATTCCTGTGGTTGGTTTTTTTTTGAAATTTAATGGCCAGTTAACAAATTTTTGCCAACCTCCTCAGACTTAGCAGTATGTAAATTCCAAATTTCCCTGCAATGATCAGCTTAGATTTCTGCATAGCCCATCAGACTTCAGCTGCTACTTATCATTCTGCTCTTTAGAATCTCTTCCATATGTGTACAGTTAGTGGTTTATCCAAGAATTGGAATGGGCTTTGTACATAGATTTTCAGGCTTCCATCCTTTATGGTGCCCAGCTTTCTGGGATTCCCTCTCTTAATTTCTAGCCACTATAGCAGCCTCAACCTCCATCCTCTGACACCTAAAGCAATACATCTGAAGATTTTCCTTGAGTATTAGCTATTCTGAATTTGGAAAGGCTGCAGTGTGCCCTCAAGAGAAGTTACGTAAATGTTGATATCACCCAGTTGTATTCTCTTACTTTCAAGAGTTCAGCTCCCTTCTGTTTGCCTACTTTTGGTTGCTCTCCAATGCCTTTAAATAGTTGGTTTTTATATCTTATCCAGAGTTAATGATTGTCATTTCTGAGAGGTTAATTCAAATTAAACTTCTTTGTTATGCCAAGAACTGGAATTGGAAAAATGATTTTTTTAAAAAATTTCAAAGCTCCCTTATGAAAACAGCTGAGGAAGATTCTGAACCATACAGGGTTTAGCAAGTCATATGATCTAGATATGTATAAACTCTGTACAGTGAGATTATCAGCCTATTAATTTTTTACAGTCACTTCTGTCATTGGCTTCTTCATTCTTATGTTGAATCAAGTGATATGATTATAGGGACATGGTTTATTGACAAAAACAGACATTATTGTTTTCTTCTTGCTTTAATATGAAATTCATTTTATTAGATGAGGGAATCTAAAAGCTTTAAATTTGGTGATACCTTATTTTATATATACTCTGTAATTTATGATACTTAGAGAGTCTTTAACTTAGGTTTTATAAAATAGATGCATTTAAATTGTTATCAGACACTGAAAGTACCCACTCTTTTTTCTAACTGTCTTCTCATTCTCTTTACCTTGGTTTATGCGACTTTATATCCAGGGGTTGCATACTCAACAAATTAGTGCCTGTAGGCCTAGCAAATAACATAAATGTGTAAAGCCAGCTAGCATGGGGAAATAATAGAGAGTTCTGGAAAATGAGGCAGATTGGTAAAAACATGCATAATGTAAAATTTCAACCTCACCAGCTTTTGGCATATAGGGATCTATGGGCCAATGTTGCCAGATATCCCACTTCTAAGAGAAGCTGAACATAGGGATTTCTATGTGAAAAAAATACCCTTCAGATTAGATCAAATATATTTGATTAGTGTCATATTCCACCTGAGTTGCTGTAACCATAGACTTGGTGGCTTAAACTACACTTGGTAGTCAAAACTACCATAGACTTGGTGGCTTAAACAACAAACATTTCTTTTCCATATTTCTGGAAGATGGGAAGTTCAAGATCAAGGTGCTGACAGATTTGACATCTAGGGAGTGCCTGTTTCCTGGTTTATAGCCAGACATGTTCTTCAGACATGGCACAAAGGGCAAGATTGCTCTGTGGGATCTCTTTTAAGGGCATGAATCTCTTATTACCTATTCATGTCCCAAAGGTCCCATCTCCAAACACCATCACATTGGGGATTAGATTTCAACATATGAATTTTAAAGGGAACAACACAAACATTCAGTCTATAGCAGTTAGTGTACAGAATCCTTGTCTCTTTAATTGTTTACTTGTTTCCATTGTTGGCTTGTCTTCCTTTTGCTTATTCTCCTGCACTCACTTGGAATGCTCCTCCATGCAAATCTACCTAAATCCTATTTTCTATTCCCAATTCAAGTTTCACATCCTCATAAAGCTGCTGAGAGTCTTCCAGTCTTCATGTTCATCTTCCCCTTCTGTGAAATATATAATATTTATAGTCTTAGAAAACACTTTATGACTTAATTTTACTGCCTTCGTACACTGAATTGTGCTTCAGTTCTCAGTGTCTTTATTTTTCCCATTGTTTTTCAATTTTCTTTTATTAATTTATAGTTGGTGTTGATACATAAAGCTTTTTTTAAAGTGTGAAGGAAAGTGAAACTGCAGAAGCATTATTGATTTGGAGATCATAGATACATTGACTCCAAACCCTTTATTTGACAAATGAAGGAACTGAGGCCTAGTAAGTTAAATGATTTGCCAGTGAGCAATCAGAAAGTTGATAGCCAGATCTCATGACTCTAAACCTCTTCTTGGTTTTCCACCAAAGACACAGCACTCAGTATATTTAGGAGAAGGTATGTTATATTCAGTATCAAAAGATTTATTGTTTCTTCCTGTATGTTCTTTATTCTTAGAGTAGCTGAGTGACATAGAATCAGATTCTTTAGAGCCAAGGAGATAAAGTAAAATATCTTTCCTGTGAAATTGAGAATATCTGATAGCTGCATCCAATCACTTAAATTTGGTAATGGGGAAGATTATAGATCAGCCTAACTCTGTTGTTTATAAGATTTTGATTTTATAGTATCTATTTCCCCTTATGACGCTGGTTGTGAAAGAACAGATTTTTTCCTCTAAACTACCTACTCTCTCATAAATTCTTAAGTAGAATTAAATTTTATTAAGAAAACTGTAGCATTGTTATAATAGAACTATATTCTACTCTTGTATGCCTTTGCCTTTTGAACATAGTCATTACACCACACGATGGCATCCTAAATCAGTTTCTATAAATGCCCCACCAAAGTCAAAACATAAGGCTTTGCATATATGAAACTTATACTTTTTTAATCCAAAAATCTAGATGAATAACATTATTCATGATTTTCAATTCATTAAAATTATTTGCAGCTTCTTTATTCAGAGCTTGATATGAAAAAGTAGTTGTTTTTATGAAATACAACTGCATTCACTATCATTTTGAATTGTTAAAGAGCTTAAATATTATACACTACAAGTAAATTCAATATACTCACCTAATTTTTAGTATGCAGTAAATGAAATTCTTCCTATAATGAACTACAGAATGGAACTATCAAAATGACTGTAGAAGTTTTAAATAGAACCTCTAAATTTCCAATAGTAATTTGTAAGTAGAATTCTTTTGTCATAATTTTGTACTTTGAATGCAATTTTACTAAGAAACCACAGTATTAAATTCCAAATAACCATATCTAACTTTAAAAATGATGCAGACAGGATAGTCTTCTCTTCATGAAATGTTTAAGTTCTGTACATTTTTGCTGGTAATACACTTATAGCTCCGTGGTTCTTAACTAGCAAATGGAGCATGCATTTGCTCTTGTTTTTATTTAACAAATATTTATTCCCTTCCACTGATACTTAATAACTGAGTCATCTCTCTTCCAAAAGACCAGATCACTTTCATTTTGATTCTAGCAAATAGACAGGTTATAAATGTGGCATTAAGTTAATGACATTAATTCTCGAAGCTCAGCAATATCTATATTTATTTCCTAGAGCTACGTAGACTATCTTATTCAATTTTATTTTACATTTATTACTAAAATGGTTATATTAATATATATTCTTGCCTCTAGATTTTTGTATTAGAAAATTATGATTTTCATATCTTGTGCTTTTATTATTTAGCCTGATATTTTTATTCCAACATTACTTCATACAAGTTAGACATTTGGACTAAGTGGAATTTTTTTTTAATCAATATGTTCATTTTCATTTTGTTCTTTCAACCAAGTGAGATAGTCTCTGTGACATTATTATTTGATGTATCATACTTTGTTACATATAGAACTGCCTGGGAAAATCCTTAAAATTCTATGTCAAGGCCCTATCTCAGCCCAATGAAATCAAACTCTCTAGAGGTGGAATCCAGATACCATTATTAAAAAAAACCCTTTGAGTGATTCCAATACACATCCGAGTTTGTAACCACTGAAATAGATGGTAGGAGAATGTTGACATTACATAAGGATAAGACTTCTCTAGTTTAAACCATAGATCTTTTACTTTTACAATGATATTGTTTTACTTAACTTTTCTAAGCTTCAATTTATTGTATGTAATATTTGACATATGAAAAAATATATGCAATATTAAATATGAAGTTTAACTAAAATAATAAATACCCATGAACCTACCATATAACTTGAGTATTAAAAATTATAATGTGTGCTTCTGGGGCACCTTGGTAGCTCAGTGGGTTAAGTGTTCAACTCTTGACCTCAGCTCAGGTCATGAACTCAGGGTTCTCTAGGATCGAGCCCTATATTGGGCTCTGCATACACAGTGCAGAGTCTGGTTGGGATTCTGTCTTTCCCTCTCTCTCTGCCCCGGCCCAGCTCGCTTGCTCGCTCTCTCTCTCTCTCTCACTCTCAAAGTAAATAAACATAAAAAATAATTAATTAAAAAATTATAATGTGTGCTTTTTATTCACAGTTTCATGTACCTGCTTGAAATCATAGATAGCCACTGTCTTGAATTTTGTATCTTTCATTTGTTTTTGTGAAAATATTTATAACATGTATGTTTCTCAAACTAGCTTATTATCTAGTTGAGCTTGATTTTAGGTTTTATAAAAAATTCTTACTATATGTACCATTTAGGACTACTTATTCTTTTTGTTCAATTTATATTATGTTTCAGAGACCCTCTCTTGTTTATGTAACTGTAGTAATTCCATTATTTTCACAGAGGTAATATATTTCATCGTGGGAATGTGCAGTAATCTTTTTCAGCGCATCTGTGAATGGACATTCAGGACAACTTGTAAATTTTTGTTATTGCAAACAAAGCTGCTGTGAACATTTTTATATAGACTCCTGGTGTAAATATGGTACTATTTTCCTAGGATAAACGTAGGAGTGGGATTTCTGGGTCATAGGATATGTTAATATATGATAGAGCATTAAAGATATATATAGCATAAATAATGCTGGTTCCCTCTCTGCCCCCCAAGATGGTAGTGTTGATTTATACTCTCACCAACAGTTTTAAGACTTCACACTGCTTCACGTTCTTATCAACACTTGCTGCTCTCAGACTTTTTCATTTTGGGAAATCTAGTGGGTAAACAATAGTTCTCTGTAGTGATTTATAATGGGTTGAATTTATTTTTATATGTTTATTTCCCTATTGAGTAGCTTCTTCTGAAATAGCTATTCTTGTCATTTCCCCATTTATCTTTTGGTTTATTCATTTTGCTGGTTGTAGTTTGCTTTCCCACATTTGTTATGCTATTTTATGATAAATATAAGCTCTTAATTTCAGTGAGGTTGAATTTATTACTTATTTCAGTATTTCTGTCCATTTTAAAAAATCCTTCCCCATATTCATATCATAAAAAATATTCTCCCAAAGTTATAAAGTTTGCCTCTTATATTTATGTCATTAAAGAATTTGTGGTTATGGTGTAGGGTAGGAATCTAGGGTGTTTTCCCAAAATGGATAGCTAATAGTCATACACTATTTATTGAAAACTGTTTTGTTCACATAATCAGCTATACTATATATGTTATGTATCAATTTCCATTACTACAATGGACTTAATCTGGGCTTTCTGATATATTCCAATTGTGAATTTATTCATCCTTCTGTTAGTATCACGATACTTTAGTTATTCCCTACAAATTCATATCAAGTTCTCAATTTTGTGAGACCTTATTACTTGCACTTTATAATTCTTAAGCAGTATTTTTACTGTTGGGCCTGTAGTCTTCTGTATAAATTTCAGAATCAGATTGGTATGTTTTCTGAAAAAGTTTTTTTATGGATTTTTGCCTAAAATTGCACTGAGTTTATCAAACAGTTTTGGGAAATGTACTCCTTTATGATGCTAAGTTTCTACTCTATGAACACAGAAAAGGTTTTCATTTAATTAGTGATTTTAAAATAATTTAAAAAAATTTTTTTTTCCCAACGGTTATTTATTTTTGGGACAGAGAGAGACAGAGCATGAACGGGGGAGGGGCAGAGAGAGAGGGAGACACAGAATCGGAAACAGGCTCCAGGCTCTGAGCCATCAGCCCAGAGCCCGATGCGGGGCTCGAACTCACGGACCGCGAGATCGTGACCTGGCTGAAGTCGGACGCTTAACCGACTGCGCCACCCAGGCACCCCTAAAATAATTTTTAAAAGATTTTTAAGTCTTCTGTTAGATATCCTAAAAGATTAGTTCATGTTTTTTTCGGATTTATTTATCGATTTATTTATGCTATTATGATGGCTCTTTTTCAAACTTCCATTACAAAAAATTTAAAAGATGTAGAAAAGTAGGGTAGTATAATTAACCTCCTTTTACACAACCTCTAGCTACAACAATGACCAGTTAGGGCAAATCATGATTTATGTATCCTACCATCCATTCTCTCCCTCCAACCCCTGGTTATTTTGACGCAAATCCTTGAAATCATATCATTTCATTTACAACTAGTAAATTGTGGTTTTGAAAAAATTTTAAGAAAAAGTGTGTCTCCTAATAGTTGCATATGAAGAAGTAAATGTTTTTCTATCATTATCTTGTATATAGCCAATTTTCTAAAATCTCTCAGTAAAATCTCTCTCTGGAGTGTTTTCTGTAAAATTTGTGTCTAATGAGATTTTTAAAATCTTCCTTTCAGATCCTTAGAGCTTTAATTTGTTTTTTTTTTTTTTTTGAGTCATTGCACTTTTGAGTGCTACATTAATTTTGAGCAGAAGCAGTATTAGTTGTCTTGTTCACAAATTTAATAGAAATGTTTTGATATTTGATAATGATATTTTCTGCATGTTTTTGGTAGATATGATTCATTAGAATATGAGTTAATATTTAATTAATTCATAGTTATGACTTCTTACCGTAGTTACTCAATTTTATCAAATTATTTTCTCCACTATTGAGAAATGATAACTTTTTGTTTTGATTTGTTATATAATATTAAACTATACTAACATTCCTGGGGTATCTCCAAATTTGTCATGATATTTTACTTTTCTCGATATGCCCGTATTCAGTTTACTTATATTTTCCTGGATTTGGTTTGCTAGTATTTTGCTTGGAATTTTTGTGTCTATATTCATGAGGGATATTGGTCTGTCATTTTCTTTTCTCATAGAATGAGGTGGGAAGTGTTTCCCTCTATTTATTTTAAAAATTTTTAAATGTTTGCTTATTTTTGAGAGAGAGAGACACACACAGAGTGTGAGCAGGGAGGGGCAGAGAGAGACAGGGAGACGCAGAATCTGAAGCAGGCTCCAGGCTCTGAGCTGACAGCAGAGCCCAATGCAGGGCTGGAACTCATGGACTGCAAGATCATGACCCGAGCCAAAGTTGGATGCTTAACTGACTGAGCCACCCAGGTGCCCCTCCCTCTATTTCTTGGAAAAGTATGAAATATTGATGTCATTGCTTCCTTAAATACCTGGTAGAATTTACCAGTAAAGCCATCTTGTGATGGTTTTTTGTTTAGGAGATTTTGTTGTTGTTTTTATTAATTCAGTCTCTATTTGTTAAAAGTCTTTTCAGATTTTCTATTTATTTTTGAGTCATTTTCAGTAGTTTGTGGTTTCTGGGTCTTTGTCAATTTCAACCAAGTTATCTATTTTGTTGGCATATTATTGTCCACAGCATTCCCTTGTAAACTTCTTTTTTTCCTGTAAGATCAGTAGTAATGTTTATTTTTTCATCTTGATTTCAGAACTCTTTTTCCTACTCAAAGAAGCAACTTTTGGTTCTGCCAATTTTCTTTATTGTTTTTCTATTCCGTGTTTCATTTATTTCCACTCTAATGTTACTTCCTTCATTTTTCTGGCTTTATGTTTACTTTTTTCTCTGCTTTTCCCATTTTTATATAACATGGAAGATTATTGATTTGAGACCTGCCTTCTTTTTAAAAATTTTGGTACATCAAAGTATTTTCCAGTTTTCTTTGCTATTTTTTTCTTGGCCCAAATGCTTATTCAGGAACGTGATGTTTAATTTTACATACATACGAATTTCCCAAATTTTCTCCTTTTACTGATATCTAAGTTTATTCTGTTGTGTGTGGAGAAGATACTTTATATGACTTTAGTCCTTTTTGATGTCTTGAGACCTACAGTATTATGTTCTACCATATGATTTATCTTGGAGAACATTATATGTGCACTTGAGAAAAGATGCATATTTTGCTGTTCTTGATGTTATTATGACTATTTGGTTTAGTGTCAGTTAAGTCGTCTATTCCTTATTGATCTTTTGTCTAGTTGTTTTTTGATATAGAGAGTAAGGTATTGAAGTTTCCTCTATTATTGCTGAATTATCTGTTAGTACCATAAATGGTATCAGTTTTTTCTTCATGTATTTTGAAGCTGTTTTTATATATATACATATTTGTAACCGTTATATATTCTTGATGAGTTCACCTTTTTATGATTATTTTTTATTTTCATTTTAAGTAGGCTCCACACCCATTGTGGGGCTTGAACTTATGACCCTGAGTTCAAGAGTCATATGCTCCACTTACTGAACCAGCCAGGCACTCCTGGCATTTTTATGATTATTGAGTGTCCTTTTTTTCTCCCCTCTAGTAAAAATTTTTGTTTTAAAATCTATTTCATGTTAGGATATTTTGATTACTGTTTGTGTCGTATGTACTTTCACTTTAAACATATATTTGTCTTTGAATCTAAAGTGTGTTATTGATAACAGATCGAAATTTTAAAAAATGTTATCCCAATCTCTGACTTTAATTGGAGTGGTTAATCTTTTTGTGTCTAATTTAATTGCTGATAAGGGAAGACTTAAATCTGTCATTTTTCAATTTTTTCTTTGTCGTCTCTCTGTTTTCTTTAGGTCCTCTATCCCTGTCTTCTTTTCATTAAATATTTTTCTAGTGAATTGTTTTAATTCCCTTTTCATTTCTTTTACTATTTAATTAAGTTTGTTTTCTTTGTGGTTGCTTGGGGATTATAATTAATATCATAACTTATGAAAATTTAGTTCACATTGCTACCAACTTCATTTCAACAGTATAAAAACTTTGTCTCTCTATAACTTCATCCTTTCCTCCCCTTTTGTGCTACTATTGTCACACACTTGGATGTAAAAGACCAAGGGATCCCACAGATGATTGCTTTAAAATCCACTCTTCATATACACCAACTACAAGTGCTATTTCCATCTTCTGATAAAAGTATGCTGCTATAATTTGGAGCTGTGGTTTTCTACTTCAGTGTAATAACATTTACTTTCTGTGGTTCAGAGATTGGTCAAAATGTGCCCCATCCTTGTTTTTCACCTCTGATACTACTTATTTGGGGTGTGTGTGTGTGTGTGTGTGTGTGTGTTGGGGGGACTGTTATATATTTTCGGGGATTTGGCAAGACAAAACTGGGGAGGAAAGTGTTCCAAGTCTATTACTATGATCCAGTGGTCACTTTATTTTAAATATAAAATCTAGGTCCCAATGGCAAGTTTTTGTCTAAAGATACTCAGCTCTTTAAGCAGTAGGTCTAAGAATGGAAATTAGTTTCTTGACTTGTGTTGATTTTCCCTATATCATACTTGCTTTTTCAATGAAATAATAGTCTGAAAAGTAATATCATCATCCATATGTAAAATAATGTAATTTAAAATGGAAAAATGTAGGGCACCTGGGTGACTCTGTTAGGTGTCCAACTTTTGGTTTTAGCTCAGGTCATGATTTCACAGTGCAGGGGTTCAAGCCCTGCATCAGGCTCTGTGCTGACAGCATGGAACCTGCTTGGATTCTCTTTCTCCCTCTCTCTCTGCCTCTCCCCTGCTCCCACACTCTCTCTTTCTCAAAATAAGTAAAATTGAAAAGGTTACATTATAAGTGAAATTAGAGAGTCCTAATGAATTTTTAGAAACAGATAACATTATACATTAAAGCTATCATTGAAGTTACATGAAAGAAGATTGCATATAAATAAAGGTCTAAGATTCAGTATTAACATCACTTTATTTGATTCTCATTTGCCAAATTAGAAGAGATATCTTTATCAAATACTTTTGAATTATTTATTGGTAACTAAAATATAAATATCAAATGCATATTGTTTATATAAGAAAAAATGATATATAGTAATCTAATTTAAAGTATAAAACATAAATCAGAGAAGCAGACATCTGGATTCAAAATAAGCCATTCATTCACTTGCTAATAGTGACCAATCTTTGATACTAAAGACAACACAAATACTAGTATATATGCTATTGTGAAATAGGTTGATATTTATTTTATTTTACCAAAACAGTAAGAAATGGAATACTTTATTTCAATAGACACATTTTTATTTTTTTATTTTATTTTATTTTTTTTTAATTTTTTTTTTCAACGTTTATTTATTTTTGGGACAGAGAGAGACAGAGCATGAACGGGGGAGGGGCAGAGAGAGAGGGAGACACAGAATCGGAAACAGGCTCCAGGCTCTGAGCCATCAGCCCAGAGCCTGACGCGGGGCTCGAACTCACGGACTGTGAGATCGTGACCTGGCTGAAGTCGGAGGCTCAACCGACTGCGCCACCCAGGCGCCCCTCAATAGACACATTTTTAGATGATGATGGGGACTTGACCTTCTTTACCCTTACTCTCCACATCTCTTTCTTATATAGAATAGGAGCTCTTTTTAAGGCTCTCTGCCATTTTCTTTTTATCTTGAATCATGCTCCAGAGAACCAGTTCAAGTAGAGTCTCCATCAATATCAAAGGAAATGAGTGAGGAACAACTCCCATGGTAATTAAAGTATTACAGGTTTGGGGAAAAATAGGCATCCAGAAGAATCATTTCCCCTGTATTCTCTTAGAAAACAGGCGAACAACAACAAAAAACTCATATCTTCTACTTAGGTATGTAGCTTAATCTGAACTTTCTAACTGTTCATCTTTTTTATTATTTCTAACTTCTTCGGATAAATATCTCTAAATTCTCATTCATCCTGGTAGGGTGAGTTGCTCAGAGGCTTGCATTTGGGTATAAATAAAGAATGATGAAAATATACTGTTAAACTATTCTAGTAAGAGCTGAGTATAAAAAAGGAAATGGTAATTCATTTCTTAATCTCTGGAGATGATTTCTTTCATGTAGAATATAAAGGTTTTCCTTTTCTTCCATTGCTATTTATTTAAGGAACACTGAAGTAGACTGCTTACTTAACTTTAACTTCCAATTTTTATTTCTATAGGAGGTAAAAACAAGTTGTAAATGTCATTGAGAACTAAAAGAAAAAATACGGGAATAATGACTAGCTATTTTAAGAATGAATGTTTAAAGTAATATATGAACGGACCTATTTATTAATAGAAGATTATTTAAAGGAAGAAAAATTAGAATTATATATTTTTCTTCATAGTTGAAAAAATCATATATTTAAAATATTATGTTGAATTTGATATATGTATAATACATGCTTCATATAAGTGGTTATGAATTTAAGTGAACCTTTTGAAAAAAGAATTATATTTTTGGGTAGAGTCCTTGATTATACACAGAAAGCAAATTATATTCAGCAGTGCTTTGGCAGATACTGACTACAACAACAACATTTTGAAATTAATGAATTTGATGAAAAACTATCACAAAACAGAGACTATTAAAAGTAAAAACTAGTGGACAACCGGAAAAATCCAAAATATGCACAGACCATAGATCAGACAAATAAGCTGTAGTATAGTCATCCAATGTTGCATAATGAAAATGAATGGACTATATTTATATGCAAGATAAGGTTGAGCTAAAGAATCAAGATACAAATTGTGTACTTGATAATGACACATAAGTTTAAAAAGAATCACAACTAATATATAGTGTTTTAATGTAGGATAAAAGTTATATTTGGCAAGGGACAACTGGGAAGAGGGCATGAAAGGCCTGTTTAGCAATGTTTTCTTTCTTGATATGGGTGTTGTTTAATATAATGCATTAACTTAGTGATAATTCATAAAGTTGTATATTTGTGCACTATTTTCTATATATACTCTAATTGGGTCTACATGGAGAAAAATATCTAGGATATATGGATAAAAGAGATTTTCTACCTCCATTATGGGTTATATCTAAATGTCTTTTGACAGGAGCAGCTGGACATACATACATACATACATAAGCAAATATATAAGTGAAATTAATTCCCCAGGCCTTAAAGACATCAATTGCTATGACTCATGAGTTCTTTTTGGATATTTTGGGAGAAAAAGGAAGCCACAAAATTATACAGACTGGCTATGGTATATTGGAACCAGCCAATAGCTTTTTAGAAAATTTCTGGTTCTATCATGATCATGTAAACCTAACCATAAATTCATTGATACTTTAAATCTCAACCAAGGATTCCAATCCATGGCTTTTTACTACCTTATTCTTAAACCACAAAGAAGGAGCCACAAAAATCAATGTCTCCATCTGGTCTTAATCAAAATACTTCTACTTCTTCTATAACAATGCACAGACGAAACACTGCTTAGCATTTCATTAGCTAGCTGAATTATAATTGCAGCAGTGGTCTAACACAAACAAAGCAACTTTGGCACCTAAAAGCTCAATAAACTCAAAACATTGCCTTATGATAGCAACATCTTGAAAATTGTGTTAATTCCCTTTGCTTTGCATACAGACTCTCAACATCAATGTCCACAAGTGAATTTTCATAGTTTTTTATTCCATCTTCCTTGTCACATTTAACACTCTGAAGCTTATTTTGTATAATTTACCCTGTATTTGCCTCTATATATACACATGCAAAATGTGGTAGAAAACTGAAGTCATTTTCTGGATAACCCAAGCCAAAAAATGGCCCCAGTTGCCTAGATATTTCAGATGAAGTTGTGTTTCTCTTAGTCTGAGTTATAAGGATAATTATTGCAATTCTGTATTTTACATGCATAGGCAAATCCTTAGAATTCAGAGTGTGGAAAAGTGCTGAGGGCAGTGATTTCAAAATGAAAGGAAGAAATCTATTTAAAGTAGAGTGAGAATTTGAATTTATCCTTTTTGTTTTGACTCAACATAAGAAAACTTGCTTTTTAATATTTCGTTAACATTTTAGTAATCAGATTGATTTTCATAGTATAAATTAAAGTGGGCACCATATAGTAGCAAAATTGGGTCGATGTTGATGATTGACACAGGAAAAAATCATAGCATGGGATATAGTCAGCTTTAGTGTGATTAAAGAATATACATAAGAATAAGAGATGCGATGTTTGCCAGGAGATTCTTATGGCTGAGACATGTCACATGGTGATGCTATTCAGAATGTAATAATGAATGCCTTTCCACTATAATAACACCTATTCTAACCCTCTCATTCTAAACTGAACATAAATATAAAGGATATTAAGAATATTTGAGATGTCAATGAAATAAAATGTTGTTACAGGATAATGGTCTCCTGCTGCTTCATAAAATACCAAGCCAAAGGCAAGACTTACATTTTCAGAGAAGAAGACATTAATCCCATGACAGTGTTTTATTGCAGTGATTGTATTTCTATTATACAAGATGAGTGTGTAGATTTAATCAATTGATTTGATATATGTTGATGTAGTAAATTGACAGTGGTTTATCATCATTATGAAATTGTTGCATTCTTGTAGGCAATTTATTAAAGAAAATACAGCTGTTCTAGGAAATTTAACTTTCAAGTTGAGGGGAAATAGAGGTTTCTGACTAGCTGGAGCTTGGTTCTTCTTAAAAAAGTAATAGTTAATAGAACAGTTGAGGGACAGTATGATTGACATACTCAAAAAAGTTTATGTAATAGTCCTGTTAATATTATAGTTCCACATTTCAACTTGCTGACAGGCAAAGCATAATAATTAAATACAATTATTTGAGCAAAAAAAACCCCCACAATTACACCAAGTTGAACTCCTTCTCAGAGTGCTTTACTAAGGCATTTACAAAACTAGTTTTGTTATTTTGAGTGATTGCTAAGTAACAGTTGATATCATTAGACTATAGCATCATTCCATATTTCTAAATATTACTATAATATGTAAAAAATATGAAAAAATAAAAAAAATAATACAAAGACCCATTGTGCAAGATAGCTTTGACTTCTTATGGAAGCTCAAACATCTAAGCCAAAGCAACCATTATTTTTTAGTGGAAAATGGAAAATTTCTTGCTTTCTTTTGTAGAAAAGAAATTGTAAAAGTATTGTAGAAATACCTTAATGCCAAACTAGTTGGATGTATTCCATTGAATGTGTTTAGAGTATTATGTTTCATTTGTAAATACTTATTCTTTAACATCTGAAACAGGTCTAAGGTTTGCTTTAAGAACCTTTTGAAATTTTTTAAGTGGAGCCCAAATAGTACAAAGGCAGGTCTGATTTCCCATACCTTTTTGTCCTGTTTGTTGACTGTCTAAAAAATGTGAATTTTGTTTTTCTAAGGCTATCTATGTTAGCATCCTTCATCTCTTGTTGCTACAAGGCCAAAAATCTGAAAGTTAAAAGCTCAGTCTTCAAAATACAAAGTTAAGGTAAATGAAAAGCTGTATTTTTTGTAAAAATGCAAATCATCAAGCACATATATCCTTCAGGCCATTCAGGAAAAAAAGTGAGAATGGCCACAAGTGCAGTAAGAATGACATCTGGAAAATGCTGGTAGAGTTGAGATAGTCTTTCATTACATTTTTCATACTCTTGTCATTAGGTTTTCATTACAACCTGGGAAAAATAAATTTTTACGCTAATTTTTTTATGACTCTATTTTTTTATGATCACATATTGTATTAGTCTGCTATGGCTTCCATAACAAAATACCACAGACTGGGGCATTTCCAGAGGCTAAAAGTCTAAGAGCAAGGTAAGGTTTCTCCTGAAATCTCTGTTTTTGGCTTGTAAGTGGCTGCCTTCTCTTTGGGACCTGCTTTTTCTTTGGGACCTCTCTGTGCATGGATATTCCTCATGTCTTTTCATAAATTTCAATTTCCTCTTTTCATAAGGATACTAGTGAGATCAGATTAGGGCTTACCTATGTGACCTCGTTTAACCTTAATTATCCTTTTAAAGGCCTGACCTTCAATTATAGTCACCTTCTGAGGTACCAGGGGTTAGGACTTCAACATATGAATTTGGGAGACACAGTTCAGCTTTTAATACATACTAATAAGATTTTCTTTGAATTTTAATATTTTCCATTAAAAAAACCTGAAACATTGAGTGAAAATAGGTTGCCAACATCAGCTAGAAAGTTAGCAATAAAGCCATAACAATATATGATCTTCAAAAAACATGAAAACAAATTATTTGTTGAAAGGACTATTTGTCACTTTTATTCTTCTAAACTTTTGACCACAACCCCAAGTATATCATTATGCTATACTCTTACATTGATAAAGTATTTCTCTGTGTGTTGAATTCCTTCTATGTCTTATTTTTCCTACAAGGAATAAGTTCTTTGAGATAAAAGACAATGATTTATATAAGTATGTAATGCATTCACTTCATACCTAGCACAGGGCCTCACTCTATAAATATTAGGGAAATAAATGGATAATTGGATGGATGGATAGATGGATGTAAGGATGAAATAATCTGTAAGTCACTTATTAATTTAGAGCTGTAATTTAGATATTTTATACCTGAGCTTATTGCTGATGAGAAAAACTCTCAATTAGGACAGAAGATACCTTAGGAATATCATCCTTTAGTAGCTCTTAAAACTAGCTCCTAAAATATGACCACCAAACAGATTTAAGAAAGATTTGTGCATACTTCCTTATTAAACATCCATCTAGTTGCCAGTCTGAGTTTCAGAGGCAAAGGTAGAGCTATGAATGTTTGACATACTCATTTTCAACCAGACTGGAAATACAAGGTAGTTTGGGGGCAAGCTAGGAAATGTGTTTACATTATTCATTTTCTGCACCATTGTTCTTTGAGCACAAATTTGTATTCAATCTTCAGAGATTTTTTCCCATCACCAGAAAATACCTATATTTTAAGCTTAACAAGAAAATTAAAAAAAAAAATTTAAGTAAGGGCACCTAGGTGGCTCAGTTGGTTGAGAATCTATCTGACTTCGGCTCAGGGCATGATCTCGTGGTTAGTGAGTCAAGTCCCACATTGGGCTCACTGCTGTCAGCCTGTCAGCTTAAAGCCCGCTTCAGATCCTCTGTCTCCTTCTCTCTGCCCCTCCCCACTCTCCCCAAAAATAAATTAAAAAAATGGTTAAGTAATATATGTGTGTTGTGGGAAAAGGAGAAAATCGAGGTAAATAAAAAGACACAAGAAAAGAAAGCAACAGTCATTACAATTCTAGTTCCTAGTGATAACTACTGATAACGTGTTAAATAAACATCCTAATGTTTATGTATCTTAAAGACGTGCATATATTAAACCCATATAAATGTGGAAATGAGTTTATTTCTGTCTCAGATGGATCAAGGCACCGAAAGGATGCACAATGACAGCAAGTACCCACATGCTAAAGTGAACTGCTTGGTTACCTACACTTCTTGAGGAATAGCTGAAGAACTGGTTTGATTATGATTAGCTGCCAACCATTGTTACTAAGGGTGCATCATATAAAAGTGTTCCTTTCTGAAGAGTCCAAGGGAGATAATTCTTTTGGAGAATGTTGTGTTCTGTGTCTGCCTTCTCAGGAGAGAGTCTTCTTCACCTCTAGCCAAGGAAGATGCCATGTGTAGAAATCTGGCCTGTGAGCTTGGTGTTCTAGAGAAATGGCTCTTTTGAAATACTCAGCACTCTGTGTCAAGCCAAAAGAATACATGGGTGTTTTTCATGGTCAAGATATGGGCTCACTGGGAGTGAGAAACATTGGTAGCAAACAGAATGGAGGGACTGTAGGACATCAATAGCTGAGGGGAGCAGTGAGTGGCTGGATTGAAAAGGCATAGGTCACATTCCTGCTAAGGAATCCCCAGGAAGCATACATAAGGCATGTGCCAGGCCCAGAGAATGGTAACGCCATATCATGATAGTGCTAGGCAGTGGAAACCATTTCTGCTCTAAACATCTCCCTACTTCACCAACTTCCTTCTCTTGGTGCCCTGGCAAGATCAGAAGTCAGGGATAGCAGGTGGAAGAGCTTTTTTTTTTTTTTCAATATATGAAATTTATTGTCCAGTTGGTTTCCATACAACACCCAGTGCTCATCCCAAAAGGTGCCCTCCTTAATACCCATCACCCACCCCTCTCCCTCCCACCCCCCATCAACCCTCACTTTGTTCTCAGTTTTTAAGAGTCTCCTATGCTTTGGCTGTCTCCCACTCTAACCTCTTTTTTTTTCCTTCCCCTCCGCCATGGTTTTCTGTTAAGTTTCTCAGGATCCACAGAAGAGTGAAAACATACGGTATCTGTCTTTCTCTGTATGCCTTATTTCACTTAGCATCACACTCTCCAGTTCCATCCACGTTGCTACAAAGGGCCATATTTCATTCTTTCTCATTGCCACGTAGTACTCCATTGTGTATATAAACCACAATTTCTTTATCCATTCATCAGTTGATGGACATTTAGGCTCTTTCCATAATTTGGCTATTGTTGAGAGTGCTGCTATAAACATTGGGGTACAAGTGCCCCTATGCATCAGTACTCCTGTATCCCTTGGGTAAATTCCTAGCAGTGCTATTGCTGGGTCATAGGGTAGGTCTATTTTTAATTTTTTGAGGAACCTCCACACTGTTTTCCAGAGTGGCTGCACCAATTTGCATTCCCACCAACAGTGCAAGAGGGTTCCTGTTTCTCCAGATCCTCTCCAGCATCTATAGTCTCCTGATTTGTTCATTTTGGCCACTCTGACCGGCGTGAGGTGATATCTGAGTGTGGTTTTGATTTGTATTTCCCTGATGAGGAGCGACGTTGAGCATCTTTTCATGTGCCTGTTGGCCATCCGGATGTCTTTAGAGAAGTGTCTATTCATGTTTTCTGCCCATTTCTTCACTGGGTTATTTGTTTTTCGGGTGTGGAGTTTGGTGAGCTTGGAAGAGCTTTTGGAGTAAAAAGAAGTCACTCATGTTTTCTGCTGACAGCACTTTTTCCACACTGGAGGAGGATAGAAATAATAATCTAAAATGAAGCTTGTCCATTACACATCACTTGTTTCAAGTATTGAAATGAAATTATAACAAAAGTAACTGAGTGAGCATAGTAACTGAGTGACCATCTGGCCTCACCTAGATTTTATCCAAGATATACCAAAAACTGACTTCAACTAAAAACCAGGTGGAAAAGGGCAGGCTAGAGGAGATTAAAGAGGTATTTGCCTGTACACTATACAACTCTGCTATTTCAACAGTATGAACACACATAAGCCATATATGAGATGTGTATTAAACATATACAATTAATTATACACATCATAAATCTATACACAAAATGGAACTGTATTTGGCATACTGTTTGAGAGTTTTGCAACTTGGTCTTCTCTTACTGATGTATCATAGTAAGATTTTTTGCAGCACCATTTTTATTTCAAAGTAATCCATTGAATAGTTACGTATATTTTTAATTTCCCTGTTGTTGGATGTTTATATTATTTTAAATTTATTCATGTTTAAACTAGTGTTTGTTGAAGTTAGTACCCTTACAATGAATAATTAGTGAATATCCATCTTTATTACTTAGATTAAGTGTATACGCATGAATGGGTAGAATCAGAAGGTACATATATTTTAATGGGTGTTGTTAAGTACTTCCAAACGACCATTAAAAAGTCTTTACCAGTTTATAAATTCCAAATATGACTGAAGTCTTATGGTATTCATCTTTCTCTGTCTTATTTCACTTAGCATTATACTCTCTAGATCCATCCATGTTGTTGCAAATAGCAAGACTTCATTCTTTTTTTATGACTGAACAATATTCCATTGTGTATGTGTATGTATATGTGTATCACACCTTCTTTATCCATTCATCTATTGATGGACACTTAGTTTGCTTCCATAATTTGGCTATTGTAAATAATTATGTAATAAACATAGGGATACATGTATCCCTTTGATATAGTATTTTTATATTCATTGGGTAAATACCCAGTAGTGCCATGACTGAATCAGAGGGTAGTTCTATTTTTAATTTTTTGAGGAACCTCCATACTATCTTCCACAGTGGCTGTACAAGTTTGTATTCCCACTAACAGTGCATGAGGGTTCCTATTTCTCCACATCCTTGCCAACACTTCTTGCTTCTTGTGTTTTTTTATTTCAGCCATTATTACAGGTATGAGGTGATATTTCATTATGGTTTTGATTTGCATTTCTCTGATGATAGTGATATTGAGCATCTTTTCATGGGTCGATGACCATCTGAAAGTCATCTTTGGAGAAATGTCTGTTCATGTCTTCTACCCATTTTCTCATTGGATTATTTGATTTGGGGGTGTTGACTTGTATAAATATACATTTTAGATACTAATTCATTATTGGCTATATCATTTACAGATACCTTTTCTCATTCAGCAGGTTGCATTTTAGTTTTGTTGATTGTTTCCTTTGAAATGCAGAAGCTTTTTATTTTCATGCAGAAGCCAATAGTTTATTTTTGCTTTTGTTTCCCTTGCCTCAGGAGACCTATCTTGAAAAAATGTTGCTATGGCCAATGTCAGAGAAATTACTGCCTATGCTCTTTTCTAGGATTTTTATGGTTTCAGGTCTCACATTTAGGTCCTTAATCCATTTTGAGTTTATTGTATGTTGTAAGAAAGTGGTCTAGTTTCTTTCTTTCACATGTTGCTGTGCAGTTTTCCAACCCCATTTGTTGAAAAGACTTTATATCATTATATATTCTTGCCTCCTGTGTCAAAGATTAACTGACCATATAATTACGGGTTTATTTCTGGGCATTCTGTTCTCTTCTGTTTATCTGTGTGTCTGTATTTGTGCCAGTACCGTACTGTTTTGATTACTATAGCTTTGCAATATAATCTGAAGTCTGGAATTGTGACACCACCAGTTTTTTTCTTTTTCAAGATTGTTTTGGCTATTCATGATCTTTTGTAGTTTGATTCCAGTTTTATCATTAACTTTTAATGCATATATTATAAACTTTTTGGGGTATTTTCCAAAGTGGAAAATACTACATAATGTTAATTATAAATTGTTATAATTTGCATTATTATTATTAACTCCGGTTATTATTGAGTTGAAGGTGCAATGTTTTGCTAATTTATTTGCCAAAATGTTTTCATTTTCTAATTTTATTGGCCACAGTTGCCTTCTTTTGCCCATTTAAAAAAATAGTCTATACTTTTTTCTGAGTCACAACTCTTTTGATATATTAAAAAGTTTAATACTTTTTCCTATATGTTGGTATTACATGCTCCCAATAATCATTTATGTTTAAATTTCTTTTCTTTTGTTTTAACCATGCAAACATTTTACCTAATTTTCAATTTTTCTATAGTCAAATGAGTCAGTATTATCTTGTATGTTTTTCTGTCTTTAGTTATCAGAATTTGAATGGCCTTTTTACCTTCATATTGTTTATATTTTATACTTGAGTCTTATGTTTTGATACAATTGAAAATAAAACAGTTATCAACATGAACCAAATAACAAAAATAATGGAACATACATGGATATGTTTTAAGAGACATGAGCTCTTCCCACATTTCCTTCACTTTGCTCATATTCTTTTTCTCTCTTTGTCTATTTTTTTTTAATTTTTTTTTTCAACGTTTATTTATTTTTGGGACAGAGAGAGACAGAGCATGAACGGGGGAGGGTCAGAGAGAGAGGGAGACACAGAATCGGAAACAGGCTCCAGGCTCTGAGCCATCAGCCCAGAGCCCGACGCGGGGCTCGAACTCACGGACCGCGAGATCGTGACCTGGTTGAAGTCGGACGCTTAACCGACTGCGCCACCCAGGCGCCCCAGTCTCTTTGTCTATTTTTTGATAAACCAACTATAGTTGCCAATACATTTTCACACCTCTTTCCATGTATCTTCACTCTCTTTTTAGAACTAATCACTATTCTAAGATTTCAGGGTGTCATTTGTGTCCAGGTACATATTCTAGATATATCAGTAAGCAATTGTTTTCAGTGTTTTAAAATTTTTATTAAATTTTTCTAATGTCTTTCGTTTGCATGCCTTTTTACTTAGAATTGCGGTTCTGAAGTTCACTGATGTGGCAATTTTTTCCCCACAACGTTATGTATTTTAAAACTACCTATGCTGATGGTTGTATCTAATTCACTGCTGTCTACTATACAAATGTAATATTAAAACTCAGATCATCTTTCTGCTACAAATGGATAATTAGGTAATTCCAACTTTTTAAATTTTTCATTTATAGTGTTAGAATGAATATTCTAGCTCATGTTTCCTTGGGAACATGAAAAAGAGCTTCCAAGAGATTCATACCCAGAAAAGGAATTGTTGAGTCACACATGTGTGCATATTAAACTTTGCTAGCTATTGCCAAATTGTTCTCCAAATGATTATATAATTTATAGAGCTAAGTGTAAGAATTCCTGATAGTCCAAAATTTTTCCAAAACTTAAAGAGATTTAAGTTTCTTTATCAGTATTTGAAATAGTGTCCCATTGTTGCTTTGATTTTCATTCTCTTCTCCTACAGTTGTATATCTCTTAATAAGGTTGACTGGCTATTTTGAAATACCTGACCATACCCTGTGCTATTTTTTTCCTACTGTTGTTTGAATTTTTCTCATTAATTTGATTTTTAAATTTAAGTGTTGCCCAGATTTTCCCCAAAATAGATATTTTGTTTTCATTTTCTTTAAATGTGTTTTGACGTATGAAAATTGTTTAGTGTATTGAATTTACAATTTCCTTTAAGTATTCTGCATTTTGGTGTCTTATTAAAAAATTCTTCCCTATCTTGATACCCTAAAACTATTTTCCCTTATTTTCTTGAGAAACCTCTAACATTTTGTTTTTCTCAGTGTGTTCTTTAACCCATCTGGAATATTTTATTTTTGTGCATAGTAAAAGGTAGGGATCTATTATTATCATTTTCCCTCTTGGAACACAAATTGTCCTGATGTTCTTTTACTGAATAGTCTATTCTTTGCAACAGATTTGTAATGTTATGTCATATACCATACACATATAATCTGTTTCTCTATTTGGTCTGTTTTTCTGTTTCTGTTCCAATTTCTCACTGCTTATGATTATAGCTTTAAAATGAGCCTTCAGTGTGACAGGGCAAATCTTTTCTATTTTTTTATGTATAAATAACATGGTTTTATCCATTCTTGATCCTTTACTTTTTATAGATTTTAGGTTGAATTTGTCCAATACTATAAGTAGCCTTGTTAAAATTTTATTTTCATTGTAATGGGTTTATAGATCAACTGAGAATGTTGGCGATCTCCATTTTATTTAGATCTGTAATTATATAAATTTCTTGAAAAATTTATTGATACAGCATAAAACTATTGATCACTCTATGCTACTAGATAGTTTGTGGATCCACTTGTATTTCTATGTATACATCACATGCAAATAACAATATTAGGTATATGCTTATTTTTTTCTTTAGTTATATCTAGGCTAGGATGTCTGTGTAATCTTGAAAAGAAGTGGTGATAATGAGCATCTTTACATTTTTCTCTGAGTCAGAAAGAGATTTGTCTAAAGTCTTAAGTGTTTAAGAAGTCCCCCCCTCAATTCACTGTTTGATCAGAGTTTTTAAATGCTTTACTCTTGGAACTGAATAATTTGGTTTTCTTCATCTATTGTTACAAATTACATAAATAATTTTTTAAAGTTTTTTATTTGAGAGAGTGAGAAAGAACATGGGGGTGGGGCAGAGAGAGGGAGAGAGAGATAATCCCAAACAGACTCTGCACTGTCAGCACAGAGCCTGTGATGTGGGGGCTCAGACTCACGAACAGTGAGATCATGACCTGAGCCGAAACCAAGAGTAGGACGCTTAACAGACTGAGCCACCCAGGCGCCCCTACATAATTCTTTTTTCAATACATGAAGTTTATTGTCAAATTTGTTTCCATACAAAACCCAGTGCTCATCCAAAAAGGTGCCCTCCTCAATACCCATCATCCACCCTCCCCTCCCTCCACCCCCCATCAAACCTCACTTTGTTCTCAGTTTTTAAGAGTCTCTTATGCTTTGGCTCTCTCCCACTCTAACCTCTTTTTTTTTTTCCTTCCCCTCCACCATGGGTTTCTGTTAAGTTTCTCAGGATCCACATAAGAGTGAAAACATATGGTTATCTGTCTTTCTCTGTATGCCTTATTTCACTTAGCATCACACTCTCCAGTTCCATCCACGTTGCTACAAAGGGCCATATTTCATTCTTTCTCATTGCCACGTAGTACTCCATTGTGTATATAAACCACAATTTCTTTATCCATTCATCAGTTGATGGACATTTAGGCTCTTTCCATAATTTGGCTATTGTTGAGAGTGCTGCTATAAACATTGGGGTACAAGTGCCCCTATGCATCAGTACTCCTGTATCCCTTGGGTAAATTCCTAGCAGTGCTATTGCTGGGTCATAGGGTAGGTCTATTTTTAATTTTCTGAGGAACCTCCACACTGTTTTCCAGAGTGGCTGCACCAATTTGCATTCCCACCAAGAGTGCAAGAAGGTTCCCGTTTCTCCAGATCCTCTCCAGCATCTATAGTCTCCTGATTTGTTCATTTTGGCCACTCTGACTGGCGTGAGGTGATACCTGAGTGTGGTTTTGATTTGTATTTCCCTGATGAGGAGTGACGTTGAGCATCTTTTCATGTGCCTGTTAGCCATGCAGATGTCTTCTTCAGAGAAGTGTCTATTCATGTTTTCTGCCCATTTCTTCACTGGGTTATTTGTTTTTCGGGTGTGGAGTTTGGTGAGCTCTTTATAGATTTTGGATACTAGCCCTTTTTCTGATATGTCATTTGCAAATATCTTTTCCCATTCCGTGGGTTGCTTTTTAGTTTTGTTGGCTGTTTCCTTTGCTGTGCAGAAGCTTTTTATCTTCATAAGGTCCCAGTAGTTCATTTTTGCTTTTAATTCCCTTGCCTTTAGGGATGTGTCAAGTAAGATATTGCTACGGCTGAGGTCAGAGAGGTCTTTTCCTGCTTTCTCCTCTAGGGTTTTGATGGTTTCCTGTCTCACATTCAGGTCCTTTATCCATTTTGAGTTTATTTTTGTGAATGGTTTGAGAAAGTGGTCTAGTTTCAATCTTCTGCATGTTGCTGTCCTGTTCTCCCAGCACCATTTGTTAAAGAGACTGTCTTTTTTCCATTGATATTCTTTCCTGCTTTGTCAAAGATTAGTTGGCCATACGTTTGTGGGTCTAGTTCTGGGGTCTCTATTCTATTCCATTGGTCTATGTGTCTGTTTTTGTGCCAATACCATGCTGTCTTGATGATGACAGCTTTGTAGTAGAGGCTAAAGTCTGGGATTGTGATGCCTCCTGCTTTGGTCTTCTTCTTCAAAATTACTTTGGCTATCGGGGCGTTTTGTGGTTCCATATGAATTTTAGGATTGCTTGTTCTAGTTTTGAGAAGAATGCTCATGCGATTTTGATTGGGATTGCATTGAATGTGTAGATAGCTTTGGGTAGTATTGACATTTTGACAATATTTATTCTTCCAATCCATGAGCACGGATGTTTTTCCATTTCTTTATATCTTCTTCAATTTCCTTCATAAGCTTTCTATAGATTTCAGCATACAGATCTTTTACATCTTTGGTTAGATTTATTCCTAGGTATTTTATGCTTCTTGCTGCAATTATGATGGGATCAGTTTCTTTGTCTTTCTGTTGCTTCATTATTAGTGTATAAAAATGCAACATTGATTTTGTATCCTGCATCTTTGCTAAATTCATGTATCAGTTCTAGCAGACTTCTGGTGGAGTCTATCGGATTTTCCATGTATAATATCATGTCATCTGCAAAAAGTGAAAGCTTAACTTCATCTTTGCCAATTTTGATGCCTTTGATTTCCTTTTGTTGTCTGATTGCTGATGCTAGAACTTCCAACACTATGTTAAACAACAGCGGTGAGAGTGGACATCCCTGTCATGTTCCTGATCTCAGGGAGAAAGCTCTCAGTTTTTCGCCCTTGAGCATGATGTTAGCTGTGGGCTTTTCATAAATGGCTTTTATGAACTTTAAGTACATTCCTTCTATCCCGACTTTCTCGAGGGTTTTCATTAAGAAAGGTTGCTGAATTTTGTCAAAGGCCTTTTCTGCATCGATTGACAGGATCATATGGTTCTTCTCTTTTTTTTTTGTTAATGTGATGTATCACGTTGATTGATTTGTGAATGCTGAACCAGCCCTGCATCCCAGGAATGAACCCCCTTGATCATGGTGAATAATTCTTTTTATATGCTGTTGAATTCGATTTGCTAGTATCTTATTGAGAATTTTTGCATCCATATTCATCAGGGATAGTGGCCTGTAGTTCTCTTTTTTTACTGGGTCTCTGGTTTAGGAATCAAAGTAATACTGGCTTCATAGAATGAGTCTGGAAGTTTTCCTTCCCCTTCTATTTTTTGGAATAGCTTGAGAAGGATAGGTATTATCTCTGCTTTAAACGTCTGGTAGAACTCCCGTTGGAAGCCATCTGGTCCTGGACTCTTATTTGTTGGGAGATTTTTGATGACTGATTGAATTTCTTCGCTGGTTATGGGTCTGTTCAAGCTTTCTATTTCCTCCTGATTGAGTTTTGGAAGGGTGTGGGTGTTTAGGAATTTGTCAATTACTTCCAGTTGTCCAGTTTGTTGGCATATAATTTTTCATAGTATTCCCTGATAATTGCTTGTATCTCTGAGGGATTGGTTGTAATAATTCCATTTTCATTCATGATTTTATCTATTTGGGTCATCTCCCTTTTCTTTTTGAGAAGCCTGGCTAGAGGTTTATCAATTTAGTTTAGTTTTTCAAAAAAACAACTCTTGGTTTCGTTGATCTGCTCTACAGTTTTTTTAGATTCTATATTGTTTATTTCTGCTCTGATCTTTATTATTTCTCTTCTTCTGCTGGGTTTAGGCTGTCTTTGCTGTTCTGCTTCTATTTCCCTTAGGTGTGCTGTTAGATTTTGTATTTGGGATTTTTCTTGTTTCTTGAGATAGGCCTGGATTGCAATGTATTTTCCTGTCAGGACTGCCTTTGCTGCATCCCAAAGCGTCTGGATTGTTGTATTTTCATTTTCGTTTGTTTCCATATATTTTTAAATTTCTTCTCTAATTGCCTGGTTGACCCATTCATTCTCTAGTAGGGTGTTCTTTAACCTCCATGCTTTTGGAGGTTTTCCAGACTTTTTCCTGTGGTTGATTTCAAGCTTCATAGCATTGTGGTCTGAAAGTATGCATGGTATGATTTCAATTCTTGTAAACTTATGAAGGGCTGTTTTGTGACCCAGTATGTGATCTATCTTGGAGAATGTTCCATGTGCACTCGAGAAAAAAGTATATTCTGTTGCTTTGGGATGCAGAGTTCTAAATATATCTGTCAAGTCCATCTGATCCAATGTCTCATTCAGGGCCCCTGTATCTTTATTGACCGTGTGTCTAGATGATCTACCCATTTCTGTAAGTGAGGTGTTAAAGTCCCCTGCAATTACCACATTCTTATCAGTAAGGTTGCTTATGTTTGTGAGTAATTGTTTTATATATTTGGAGGCTCCTGTATTCGGCGCACAGACATTTATAATTGTTAGCTCTTCCTGATGGATAGACCCTGTGATTATTATATAATGCCCTTCTTCATCTCTTGTTACAGCCTTTAATTTAAAGTCTAGTTTGTCTGATATAAGTATGGCTACTCCAGCTTTCTTTTGGCTTCCAGTCGCATGATAAATAGTTCTCCATCCCCTCACTCTCAGTCTGAAGGTGTCCTCAGGTCTAAAATGAGTCTCTTGTAGACAGCAAATAGATGGGTCTTGTTTTTTTATCCATTCTGATAACCTACGTCTTCTGGTTGGTGCATTTAGTCCATTTACATTCAGTGTTATTATGGAAAGATATGGGTTTAGAGTCATTGTGATGTCCGTAGGTGTCATGCTTGTAGCGATGTCTCTGGTACTTTGTCTCACAGGATCCCCCTTAGGATCTCTTGTAGGGCTGGTTTAGTGGCAATGAATTCCTTCAGTTTTTGTTTGTTTGGGAAGACCTTTATCTCTCCTTCTATTCTAAATGACAGACTTTCTGGATAAAGGATTCTCAGCTGCATGGTTTTTCTGTTCATCACATTGAAGATCTCCTGCCATTCCTTTCTGGCCTGCCAAGTTTCAGTGGAGAGATCAGTCATGAGTCTTATAGGTCTCCCTTTGTATGTTAGAGCACATTTATCTCTAGCTGCTTTGAGAATTATCTCTTTATCCTTGTATTTTGCTAGTTTCACTATGATAGGTCATGCAGAAGATGGATTCAAGTTACGTCTGAAGAGAGTTGTCTGTGCCTCTTGGATTTCAATGCCTTTTTCCTTCCCCAGATCCAGGAAGTTCTCAGCTATCATTTTTTCAAGTACACCTTCAGCACCTTTCCCTCTCTCTTCCTCCTCTGAAATACCAATTATGTGTGTATTATTTCTCTTTAGTGCATCACTTAGTTCTCTAATTTTCCCCTCATACTCCTGGATTTTTTTTATCTCTCTTTTTCTCAGCTTCTTCTTTTTCCATAATTTTATCTTCTATTTCACCTATTCTCTCCTCTGCCTCTTCAATCAGAGCTGTAGTTGTCTCCATTTTATTTTGCAGTTCATTGATAACATGTTTTAGCTCCTCCTGGCTGTTCCTTAATCCCGTGAACTCTGTAGCAAGAGATTCTCTGCTGTCCTTTATACTGTTTTCAAGCCCAGCAATTAATTTTATGACTATTATTCTAAATTCACTTTCTGTTATATTGTTTAAATCATTTTTGATCTGTTCGTTAGCTGTTGTTATTTCCTGGACATTTTCTGAGGGGAATTCTTCCGTTTTGTCATTTTGGATAGTCCCTGGAGTGGTGTGGGGCTGCAGGGCACTTCCCCTGTGTTGTCTTGAATAACTGCGTTGGTGGGCGAGGCTGCAGTCAGACCTGATGTCTGCCCCCAGCCCACCGCTGGGGCCACAGACAGACTGGTGTGTGCCTTCTCTTCCCCTCTCCTAGGGGCAGGATTCACTGTGGGGTGGCGTGGCCCGTCTGGGCTACTTGCACACTGCCAGGCTTGTGGTGCTGGGGATCTGGCATATTAGCTAGGGTGGATTGGCAAGGTGCACAGGAGCAGGAGGGGCAGGGTCAGCTCGCTTTTCCTTCAGAGATCCGCTTTGGGAGGGGCCCTGCGGCACCGGGAGGGAGTCAGACCCACCGGAGGGATGGATCCGCAGAAGCACAGCGTTGGGTGTTTGCGTGGTGCAAGCAAGTTCCCTGGCAGGAACTGGTTCCCTTTGGGATTTTGGCTGGGGTATGGGCGAGGGAGATGGGGTATGGGCGAGGGAGATGGCGCTGGCGAGGGCCTTTGTTCCCCACCAAGCTGAGCTCTGTTGTCCGGGGCTCAACAACTCTCCCTCCCGTTGTCCTCCAGCCCTCCCGTTCTCCGAGCAGAGCTGTTAGCTTATAACCTTCCAGATGTCAAGTCCCGCTTGCTGTGGGAACACACTCTGTCTGGCCCCTCCGCTTTTGCAAGCCAGACTGGGGGTTCTGCTTGGCTGGCCGGCCGCCCCTCCGTCCCTGCTCCCTCCAGCCAGTCCGTGTAGGGCGCACCGCTTCTCCGCCCTTCCTACCCTCTTCTGTGGGCCTCTTGTCTGTGCTTGGCTCCAGAAAATCTGTTCTGCTAGTCTTCTGGTGGTTTTCTGGGTTATTTAGGCAGGTGTAGGTGGAATCTTAGTGATCAGCAGGACATGCGGTGAGCCCAGCGTCCTCCTAAGCCGGCATCTTCCCAGGATCCTCTCCATAGATAATTTTTTAATGTTAAACTATTCTTGCATTACTGGTATATTCTATCTCATTTTTTATCACTACTACCAACAGTACTTTTTAATGATATATTGGTATTTTTACATAGTTTTTACCTATTTTCTCAATATCTTTGTATTATTTTTTCAGTATGCCTAAATAAAAGTCTATTTTGGGATTTTATGTTTTTCCAATCTCAGCATCTGTTTCTTTTTAGGGTGAGTGAATATGTTCCTTTTCTCATTACTTACTTTTTGGAAACCATATTGTTTAAGTGTTATGTGATTTCTTAAGTTTTTAATATTGAAAATATTTTCTTCTCTTTTTTGAACCTATTTAAAATTGTAGGTTTTTACTGCCAAGAGGATTAGATATTTAGAATAGTTCCTGCCAAATAATATATGTTCAGTAAATGACAGCTATTTTAGGTATCTATTACTTCTTCTATTTGCCCTTTATATAAATTTTGAAATTAAATTGTTTTCACATTTTTCCTCTTGAAATATTCTTCTCCATAATTTTTTAGAATAATCTGGGTGTTTATATTCAAGGTCATGTTACCCATTTATTTTTGAGATACAGTTTTTTAAGAACAGTTTTAAATTCACCACAAAATTGAGTAGAAATGTTAATTTTTAACAACCTTAATTTTTTCTACATTATTTTTAACATTTTTGTATTGAGTTTTACAAGTACATTAAAATTATTTAAAATTAACTCTAGGCTTTATGAAATTTTATTTTTCACATTATTTCAGTCTGAAGATGGGTGTTGATACTGGCTGGGTCTTTTCTCTTTTTTTATACTCCAAATTTTAAGTATGTTCCAAATCATCTCTTTTCTGTACCAGAACTTCCTTCTGTACAAAAGATTTAAAATTTTGTCTCTAGTCTCAATTGCTAATAGAAATCAACTGTAGTCTTGCTTCAGTTATACAAATGGAGGGAGAACAATGAAAAGAAAACCAAAGGAAGATCTTTGCTATCTGGAGTTAACAAAGTTGCATTTCTCAAATAACAGAACTCAGTAAGATATGTTAATTTTCCTCTTCAAGGCTTCTGCTCAGCGCTATATTCAGTTCACTAGCACTCTTGAGAATTCTGTTGACAAAATATATTACAATACACCGGTGTCTCTCCTCTCTACTGTGAATCCCCAAGTCCAAGCCCTCATCATCTTTTGCCGTGATACTTAGAATAACCTCAATGCAATTTCTCCATTTCTAGTTTTGACCCTCTTGAAACTTAGTCTGTACTTTACTATTGGACTAATATTTTACCTCACTGAATGAATTATTTATCTATGAGGTGTCCCCTCATTCTGAGTAGAGAAGTAGAGACTGGGTTCTTGACATATGATCGATCTCTAAAAGGATAAGAACCACTCCATCCAAGGATAAAATTGCCCTCACTTACCTTGTCTCGTGAGTAATACCCACATCAGTAGTAATTTTTGGAGTTTGTGAAGAGTTCCTGGATATCCCGGACCACATTATTTTCCCAACTCAGAAATCTTACAGCACTTAGAGCATGCCCCAAAGATTAGACCTAAAATTACGTTATTTTACATGGTTTGTATACTGATAATTTTATTACCATATGTTTATTATTACTTCCCATTGTTTAAAGTTAATTTTCCTTCAGTATCTCCTTACTCTGTAATTTAGTGTTTGCCTTTATGTTATTTCCAACATTAGATTGTAAACCTGTTGAGAATTAGGATAATATATTTTATTCCTGTGTTTTCTGCATTCTTCTGATAATAAATGTTCAAGTATTCTAACTGATTTATTAATAAGGCTAAAATGGAACTCTTGGATCAAATAATTCCTTTAAGGGTATAAGTAATTATAACTCAAAGTACCTTAGATTATTTTGAAAAGTAGAGGGCACAGCACATTGGAGCAAATATGTTTGAAATAGTGAGCCAATGAATCATGATTTGAGTCTCTACAAGAATGAAAAATGTTTTCCCCAATGCTTTTGATTAAATTTAATGGATGGTACCAGAGCAACTCAATTAGGTTAACATGTCTGGAAAAATAAAATAGTCAATTTGATAGTTAAATATAGACCCTGGTTCTGACATTAAAATCAATACTAAATAAAGCAACATTTTTTCTCATTACTCTCTTTCAAACTTAAAGAGATTATAGTTTTAAAAATAATTTTCACTTTAAGGGCCAATTGTTCAGGTTAAATTTATTAGCAACATATGTTATGAGGTAGCTGTGATATAGCATTAATGATACTTTAATTGTTATTGAAAAACTTTAGTTCCAGTTTTAGTTCAAATACTAGCTTTGTGAATTGAAGCAATGGATCTGTCAGAGCCACAGTTTCTAAATATGAAATTGGAATAATTCTATATGCCTCATGAGTTTCATGATATTATGAGGATTAAATGAAATAATGCCTATGAAAAACATTTCTATACCTAATAGCATTTCTAGAGAAAAATAATTCTTTATCTCAAGATATAATTTAATTTTAATAATTTCAAATTCTTATTTAGGCTATAAAAAAGGTCATGTCCTGAAATGTATTTTCTAAATAGAAACACCTTTATGCTAACTAAGAAACTTGCTTTCACATATCCTTTGATCTGCTAACTAGGCCTTCTGACAATCAACAAGATAAAGTAATTTATTTACAACAAAAACTGTGACAATAACGTGTCTCTTTGCTCCAGGTAAGGCTGTGAAAGAGCTTATGTTAGATTTTCTACATAGATTATAACCTGGTAAAAGGTCAGTATCCTATTATATTTGGATAATTGTTTTGCATAGAGTGGATTGCGGGCTGCCAGACTAGACCTGCTGTAGAGACAGTGGCCTCTTGAACTTCTGTTCTAAGCACCTGCCCCTCAGTGGTGAATGCTCTTTATAAACAAGAACCCAAATATAACATTTGTTACAACAAAAGAAACACAGTAACTGCTTGCTGTAATTCCAGTGAGGAAGACAGGATAAGGAGGAGAGAATGTAGCTGATGGGCTCACATCTGTCACCCTTCTCACACTGGCCTCTGTCTAGACTTGAGGATCACTCACGATCACTGTGGCTTTCTGTGGCTTTTCCCACAAATGGCCATTTTTATGGCCACCCCAGCATTCTTTTGATAAACTTTAGCTTGTTGTATGATTAGTGTTAGCATGGAATATGATTTTCTGTTCGACTTTTAACCTACTTGTGGTTAGGAGTGTGTTTCTTAGAGGCAGCTTTTACTTATTTCTTGTGTAGCCAATCTGTCAATCTTTACCATTGAATTGTGGTGTTCAGGCCATATACATTAAATGTAATTATCAACATGGGGCACATGGATTTTTCACTTGTGTAAGTGTCTGACTCTTGATTTTGGCTCAGGTCATGATCTCACAGTTTGTGAGATCAAGCCCTGTATGGGGCTCTGTGCTGATGGTGAAGAGCCTGTTTGGCATTCTCTCTCCCCCTCTGTCTGCCCACCCCCTGCTCACTCTCTCTCTCAAAATAAATAAACATGAAAAAATAAATGTAATCATTAATATGATTTGGTTTCAGTATGCTACTATCTTTGTTAGTTTTCTTTTATCCTGCCTGTTCTTTGCTGCCTTTTTGTTCTTTTTTGTGCTTATTTTTTAATTAATTGGGAGGTAATTGAGCATTTTATGATTCATTTTATCTCCTTTGTTGGCTTATTAATTATAACCCTTTGTTATTTATGTGGTTGCTTATATGGGTCATGGTATACATCTTTAGCTTATCACAGTCAGCTTCCCAGTGCTATTATAATACTTCATATATCAACACTATACTTTTCTTTCTTCCCTCCTGGCCTCTGTGTTATTCTTGTCATGAATTTTACTTCTGTATGGGTTGCAAATCATCCAAAAGATCCTGTAATTTTTATTGTAAATAGTTAATCTAGTAAAAGATAAAAACATAATAACCACTTTCTGCAATTCTAGCCACCAAGGTGGGATAATGAAGAGAAGGAGAAAAAGTGATTGGAAATGGACTATTTTTGGTCCTGTATGAACACCAAGGATTGTTTTCTCTAATTTTTTCCAGTGCCTGTTTTTCCAGTCCCTGGTAGTTCACTCACATGCATGGGTTGACCATCACTCAGCTGAGTGGGGCCTTCTCCAGCACCTTGCCCAGAAAACTCTGGCTGTTTTGGCCTCCTTGTCCAATCAGCTCCATTTCTTCAATTCAAGCAACCGCTGAGTTCTTCCAGGATTCTCCCTCCCTACACCATGGTTTGATGACTTTGCCTAGGCAGTGAGTTAGGATAATGGGACCTCATCTGTTTCTTGTCTTTGAAGATTACTGTCTATCATCATTTGATGTCCAGTGTTAACAATAGGTTTAAAAATCTGTATTTATCAATTTTACTTTTTTTTAAAAAAACAATTTTTCAAACAGGAACATACATAAAATTCCATTACTTCATCTTGCCTGGAAGCTGTCATTCATATTAAATACAATATATAAGGGATGGAATTTTATAAATGGTACCATAGATATCAAAATGTTTCTTCTCTATGGATAGCCAATGGATCCAGCACAGTTATTGAAAAAGAGAAAAAGATAGCCTTTCCTCACTGCACTGCAGGATTACCTTAGTCATAAAGCAAATAACTGTATGTGAGCGGTCTTTTCCTAGACTGTGTTTTGTGCCACTGGTCTGCTTCTATATTTTTAACTAATATCATCCTCTGAATTTCTGTGACTGTATAATAAATCTTTTTTTGTATAATCTTTTTAAATTTTTTGAGATTTTTAAATTTTTGAGAGACAGAAAGAGAGCATGAGCAAGTGAGAGGCAGAGAGAAAGGGAGATATAGAATCTGAGAAGCAGGCTCTAGGCTCTAAGCTGTCAGCCCAGAGCCTGATGCAAGACTTGAACCCACAAATTGTGAGATCATGACCTGAGCCAAAGTCAGATGCTCAACTGACTGAGCCACCCAGGCACCCCCTATCTAATGACTCTTGATTAAAATATTTGTTCTTCTACTTTAGGATTGCCTTAAGACTCTTCAGGCCCTTTTAGTTTTCACACAGATTTTAGCATTAGCTAATGAATGTTGCATAGAGGAATTAATCTGGGAAAAAATACTATCTTTAGAGCATTGAGCCTTTCAGTTCATAATCATAGTACATTCCTAAATTTACTGAGATGTTCTTTAATATCTGGTGATATTCAGTATATAATCTTAAATACTTTTGTTAGCACTGTTTCTAGATATTTGACTTTTTGATATTTTATAAATGTATATTGTTAAAATTTTTATTTGCTATTTGTTGTCATAAAGAAATGGCAGTGTTTTGTGAATTTTGTATATAGTAGCCTTGTTAAATATAGACATTGTCTAAAAATTTATCTATGGATATTTTATCTTCTATGTACAACAGTCACTGAGGATAATAATACTGTTTTTCTGTTCCTTTCTTCACCCCAGCACTTAGGTGTTTTGTATACTTGTCTCTCCTCATTATTCTGGGCTTCAACTTATAGTTGAATAGAAGTGATAACAGTGTGCATTTCCTGAATAAGTCCCAGTCTCATGGATAAAGGTTTCAATGAATCATCATTAAGTGTGGTATTAGCTGTGGACTTAAAAAATCATCTTTATCAAGTTAAGAAGTAATTCCTATTCCTTAATTTACTAAGATATTTTTTATTATGAAAGGATCTTGGGTTTTATCAAACATATTCATATATCTCTTAAAATGATATTTTTTTAAAATTCAATTAAACTGATAAATTACACCACTTATTTTTGATTGATAAACTGAACTTGTATTCCTGGAATTATACCCATATGATCATGATATATTATGGTTTTTATATACCACTCAAATAGATTTGCTAATGATTCATTTATCATTATCGCATCCCTGTTCATAAGTAATATCATTAATTATTAGTCTTTTATACATTTATATTTAAAGTTATGCATTTATTTAAGGCAATAATTATGGGTTCAAATGGTGTTGTCTCAAAATTAACATGTTGAAGTCCTAACCCTCAGTACCTCAAAATGTGACCTTATTTAAAAATAGAGATATTGCATATGGAATTAGTTAAGATGAGGTCGTACTGGAGTAGAGTGGGCCCCTAATTCAGTATGACTAATGTTCCTATATAAAGGGGGAAATCTGGATGCAGATAAATATACAGGGAAAATGTCATGTGAAGACAAAGGCAGATATCAGGGTGATATAGCCACATCCAAGGAATGCCAAGATTGTCAGAAAACCACTAGAAGCTTAGACAGAAACATGAAACATATTTCTCCCTCACAAGAAAACAACCTTGCCGACACCTTGATCTTCTTGTCTAATAGCCTCCAAAACTGTGAGAAAATAAAAATCTGTTGTTGAAGCCCCTTAGTTTGTGGCACTTTTTTTTTTTTTTTTTGGACAGGAGCCCAAGCAAGCTAATACAGATCTCATTTGAAGATTTTTATATTTTGCTTTCAGTAGTTGTAAATATGATATACTTAAGTGTTATTTTCTTTGTATTTGTCTTATTTTTTATTTGTAAGCTTTTTGAAATATTTCATGAGTTTTGGAACTGATGGCTCTCATAGTTTGGAAACTATGCTGCCAATGCTCCTTTGATTTTCAGAGGTGTTCTGCTAGTGTGTTAGCTTCCCACACTGCACAGTTTTAGAATTTGGCAATACTTCTAAAGAAAAACTGGCTGGATTTTGAAGCTCATAAATTATTCAGTTTTATCTCTCCAGCCTTACAAGACCACCAGAAGTTCTCCTAGTTTTTCTGTCTCCCACCAGTATGCCTCTACCCAGCAAAGCTCAGATTTTTGGCCTCTTATTCTGCATTCACAATTGACAAGTTACATGGAGAAATAGTATCTAAGAAGGATTAGCTGATCTCTTTGGTCATCTTCCCTTGAAAACCTTTCTTAAATGGTCTTCAAAGTTTTAGCCACTTTAGCAAAGTGAATGATTTAAGCTTGTTTTCCCCATTTTCTTGGCAGGAGTATTGGTGTGTCACCATCTTCTTTAATTGCTTTTCTGGTTATAAACATATATATTTTTCATAAAAAATGAGAAAAAGAAATAAGCCCTCACATCCCTCTTCCTATCACCTTTAGGTAATCATTATTACTATTTTAGTGTGTTCCCTTACAGATCTACTTTTTGGAGGTGACTTACCCAGTAAACACACACACACACACACACACACACACACACACACACACACACTGTGGCTAACCACTAAGATATCACTGTCGCCTTATGAACTTCAAAACCCAGAAATACATATTAATGGATAAGGGGAGAAATTACACTTACCAAAAGATCCTCATTCAATCAAGTTACTTTATTCTTCTGAATGAATAAATTCATCTAAAGAAAGAATGGGTAAATTTAGGAGGCTAGTCAGCAGTGGAAGCAGAGAAAAGTGAGCATCGTAGAAAGCAGCCCTAATCTATCTAATTTCCTTTGCTCTGATCTTTTGCTCAATATGCAAACTTAAAAAAAAAACAACAAAATTGCTTTCCTGTGTGGAATTGCCTATAGGGAGAGATTATGCTGCTAAATTAGTTCTTTTTGTAAATCAATATCTGGCATTCTGTTTTTGTGCATCTATTTTTTAAAACTTAGTTTATATGAATCTCATTAGCGAGTGATCTACTTTCCTGCATTGATAAAACTTGCATTTGTCTCAAAAGTACAGAGGTAATAAAATGGTGGGGATCTGTCACAGTAGCTATTGACTTTTCTCAGGCAACACCCAATTTCTCCACAGATGTCTTTCCAATCAAATGGCAGTATTCACTTAATAATAAGTAACTTATTTGTTTTGCATAATTGTGATTATTTTGCTTATAGAATTTTGCAATCTGCTATTTTCAGTTATTCTTAGAATGTGAAGGATTTCCCAACTCATTAAATATCCCTAGAATGAAAACGTCACGTGGGATTTTTCTGTCTTGTTCATTGCTATATCTTATTGGTAACATACAAGCTGATGCATATGGTAGATATGCAGTAAATATTGGGAGAATCAATCAATAAACTATTATTTTCTAGCCAGTTAGTAGTATTAGTACCATACTGCCAAGCAGGAATTTTAAGTTAAAAGAGGATATAATTTGTTGTTGGATTGTGCTTGTACTACATATGCCTAGAAGACTGTTAGGAGAAAATATAGAATTCTGATAGGGTTGAATTTAGGGGAGCCAAATAAATCCCAAGGATTTGTTGGCTAATCTTCTTCCCTTCCAGAAATTTGTTATTAGTCATTAGAAATAGAATTTTACTGATCTTTCTATAGCTGTTTCAGATTGGAAGTGGTGCTGTCCCACCCAAGTCTGGCTCTGCAAGAGCCTATTGTATCCCCCCGCCCCCTGCCAGGTTTTTTAACGACTAATTGGATGTCTTAAACTTATACATCACTGTCTTAAACTTACACATACAACACAGTAGTTTGATTCACATATTTTGTGACATGATTGCCACAATAGGCTCAGTTAACATCCATCTTCTCATATAGATAAAGTAAACAGAAAGGAGAAAAGAAGAAAGAAAAAATTTCCCCTGGTGCTGAGAACTCTTAGGGAATACTTGCCCAATGACTTTCCTATGTGTTATGTAGCAGTGTTATCAATAGTCACCATGTTGTACATGACATCCCATCTTGCTTTTACCAACGATGCACTGATGAGTGAATCTGTAGATAGATGGTTGGGCACATTTTATTATTTATTTAGTTTAAGTTCCTAAATTAGTAGTTGTGTATATGTGTTAGATGTTTGGAATTGCCGAACTGTTAAAGCAACCTTTAAAATGTTAATTTATACACCAAAATACTGAGATGGCAGTATACTTAAATGGCAAATTGAAATTGAAATTTTCTTTAAACAAGAGGTACTCTAAGGAGAATAAGAAAGTAACATTCTGGTACATTCAGATCCCTTTACTGAAATTGGACCCAGCTGACATATTAGGCAGCCTAACTTCAGGGCTGGTTAAGGGTCTGGGCTCTAGACTACCCTTTCATGGACACTGCCTTGTCATATGATGTTAACTACCAATCACAGATGACACTGATGGAATGACTTAAGAAGTTGAATGTGACAGCTTTGTCAGGTAGAGGTCCCAGTGACAAATAGAAAGCTAGACATAACCACAGCTCTGAGGAACTTCCAGTTTGATGCCTCACCGATATAATATTTTATCAAGACAGCTTCCCAACCAGGCTGATCTTCTTGACCTGGTTTTCCCTGTCTTTGTCTATCAGCATATTCATTTGACAGTGTGCTAATGCAGTGTTAGAAAGTAAAGGCAGATTTCCCACTCTGTATCTACATTGAAAATCTTTCCCTTTTGGTAGTGCTTTTCTTGGTGTGGTTTGTTTGATAGTTTTCTTCAGGAAAACTGTCTGCTGATAAGGATGCTATTGACTTAGGGAAGCCTGTCCAAGGCTTTGGCTGATTTCCGGTGAAAGTATTACCAGGATAGGCATTAGCATGTTTTGCTTTTAATTTCCCGCCTCAAAGTCCTTGGAAAACATTTGCAGTTAGTGAGCTGGAAGAATGGAATTTTATAGTAGTTTCACGATGTATAATATGCGCCAGTTTCATGGTATATATAAGTTTAACTCTAAGATCTTTCCAAATGCTATGGTGATTCATATTATCATGGTTATGTCTCCTGTTCAAAACGTAAAGTTCCTCTTCATTTATATTCTATATGGAATGATTTCTCTCATTACATAAAGATGTTTTTGAATATGAGAACTGTATATCCTCTGACAGATGCTATGTGGTGCACCTGAATAAATGTGAACTTAAAGGTCATACCATACGTTAGCAGGGCTGGACTCTTAGGTATCGTTTACATTTATGCCATACTTCCAGGTGCAACCACCTACACATTAATGCCATTTTGAGCAAACTGGCAGCACAGCCTAGATCCCAGACTAAATCTGGCCCTCCATGATGTCTTATCAAGCTGTGTAGTTTTCTCCCTTGTTCTCCTCTCCCCATCTTTTCTACTTTTCAGCCCCCATCAACATAGTCCCAAGCTGCTGACTCAGGAATTGAGTAATATTATTGTCCCATAGCAATAACATTGCAAGTCTGTATTTATTGTGTAGCTTTTGCCCATTTTCACTCATTTGATATTTACTGAGCATCTACAATTTGTCAGGTACTGTACTCTGCTGATAAAAGACTGAAGAGGCAATTTTCTCCTCTCTGGCTCTTCTAATGTGGGAATAAAAATAACTATATTAAAAATAACTGTTATCATAAGTTCAGTGTGTGGGAAGTGCTATGAAAAAGTTCAAGCAATGGAATGAAAAGTTAGGCAAAATATGGCTTCCTTATACAGGATAGTCAGGAAGGTTCTCTCAGAAGAGGTGATATTTGAGCAAAGACCCGGATGATGAAAAGAGATAGTCATGTGAATTCTTGGAGAATGAGTATGTCAGATAGCAACCACAAAGGCCTTCAGATTAGAACAGTCAGCCTGGTCTGTGGAAGGGGCAGCAGGAAGGCCAGTGTGATGGAGAACACAGAGGGGAGAGGAGATACAGGGACATTAGGTGGGAAGGTGGCACTGTAGGGCAGGTGAGATGTGATAGAGAGTCTGGAGGAGGGAAGAAATAGTGGAGTCAGAGAAGAGTGTTTAAAAGTAGAACTGACAGTAAATACTGATGAATTGGAGATGGACAAAAGGAGGGGAAATGGGATCTTTGGAATAAGTCCCATGTGTCTGAACTTAGCAAGAGGGAGAACTTTGCCATTTCACTAAAATAAGAATGGCTTGAAATGAGATCAAGGGAAAAGACAGGACTAAATGGGCAAAAATAACATGTTTGGGACATAGAAAGTTTAAGATATCTAATAAACATCCGACTATGACATATGTAGCAGCATTTGTGTGTGTACGTGTTTGTGTGTGAGAAGTAGCAACATATCCTCAAAGATGATTTTTAAAAAATTACTTCAAAAATGATTTGAGCAAAATAATATTTGTAATATTTTGGGAATAAATGTTTAGCATTCTAATGCAAGTATTTGGGAGGGGGATAGCTTTTTATTTTGATACAATATCAAACAAAAGAAAACTTGCAAGAGAAGTACAAAGGATATCCATATGTATCTTTTTCTGGAATCATAGATTGTTAGCATTTTGCTGCATTCATTTTATCATGCAATGCGTATTACCTGTCTATACATCTATCTATTCACACAGCCACATAAACACACATACGATGTATGTATGTCATACACACACATACATTTTTACCAAACCATGTGAAAGTAAATCTCAGACAGCATGTCCCTTTATCCCTAAATATTGCAGTATATTTCCCCAGAACAAGAACATTCTCTTATATAAACACAGAACAATTACCAAAATCAGGATATTGAAATTGATACAGTACTAACCTATAATTCACAGTCCATATTCAAATGTGTCCAATTTTTTTTGAAAGTTCTTCTATAGCAATTTTTTTCCCCACGCTCCAGGATGTAGTCCAGAATCACACATTGCATTTGATTGTCATGTCTCTCTTGTCTCATTTGATTTGGAACCATTCCTCAACCTTTATGTTTTTTTTTTTTAATCTTGACATTTTTACAGATGACAGAAAACTACATTGTAGAACAAAACATGATATGAGTTAAATTTTTCCTCATAATTAGATTCAGGTTATTCATCTGTAGCAACAAAAGCACAGAAAGGATATGTCCTTCTCAGTGTATCATATCAAGAATATTAGTCTATTTGATTATTGGTGATTTTAATTTTCAACTCTTGGTTAAGGTCGTGTCTAATAGATTTTTCCACCATAGACTTACTCTATATTCTATCGGTAATTAATTTATCAGAAAATATTTTGATACTATCTTAATACCTCGTTTGCTCTTAAACCTCTACCCACTAGTTTCAGTATTCATTGATTTTTTTTGTTTCATATTTCTTGCACAGCAATCACAGTTGCAAAATTTTCTATCTCTATTGTTTCTACTGCATTTAGGAGTCATCTTTCTTCCAAAAGAGCTTTCCCTTTCTCCTTCTTTACTTATTTATACAATTATTTACTCATTTATAACCCTTATTTATAACCCTATAATTTTATTGATCCTTGTTTTTCTCACTGAGTTTTAATCTGTTATTCTCATCGTTACTTGGTCTTGTATATTGCCTAAGGGAGACCTTCAGTCAGATTCCTGTGTCATTTTGATATGTCTCAGTATTTAAGAAAAAATTTTTTTACATTTATATATTTTTGAGAGAGAGAGGGAGAGAGAGAGAGTGCACACACACACACACGCACACACACAAGCGGGGGAGGGATAGAGAGAGAAGGAGACACAGAATCCCAAGCAGGCCCTGAGCTGTCAGCACAGAGCCGGAGGAGGGGCTCGAACTCACAAACCGCGAGATCATGACCTGAGCCAAAGTTGGACACTCAACAGACTGAGTCACCCAGGCGCCCCTCAGTATTTTTAAAAAAGTGCTTCCAGATTTTCTAGAACCAGATACTTTTCACCTTCTATCTTTCCTGCCCAGTTCTGAAGTTAGCCATTTCTTCAAGGAGCCCTTGTTCCTTTTAGTGGGGAATGATACTTATAAACCACTAAGAAACCAAGGCTCTTGGAGTCTTAGCACGGCAAGTACATTGAAGAATATTAGGAGGTCCTGTTTCACAGCTGCTGATTTTTAATGTAAATGGCCACTAAGGCATGAACTGGTAATATTTTTAATTCACTAGTATAAGGGAAAAGACAGGACTTGTTCTTAAGATTAAAAAAAATTTTATTTTGTATTTTTAAGATCAAACTCAGTGCTATGTGTCTTTGAAGCTTTGTGCACCTTTTGACATTAAGAGACATCAACCTGCTAATGGATCAAAGAATAAAAGCTTTAGTGCAAATAAGAGTTGGTCCTTGTAGTCTACAGAGAGTTCTACTTTCCCAAGCATCAGGGGGCAAGGAATGTTACTGATATAGTTGAGAATAACAGAAAGTTGATGTTTCCAAGGCAATAGCATAAAATGTGATTTCTAATATCTGTATTTTCTACAGGTAAGTATGTAAACAAAATAATAAGGCTGAAACAGAAATGTGCCTAAGTCAATTTCTACATACACCATCAAATGGTCTTGTGGCCTCAAAGATGCCTGATAATCATCCCAAAGGCTTAATTCTTGTTAACCTCAAAGAGACACTCATTTTGATTTCACGTAATACACAGTGCTGGAAGTAAAGGGAAAGAAAATAACTCAGTATAACATAACTGCAATATTTCCTATTAGGCAAAATTTTTATGAGTCACTTTAGCAAATATTTGGAGTGTTTTAGGTACAAGACTTCTAACCAAGCTAGCATAGGAAGTACATACTTGAAGCCCCAGAACATGTCATCCCTTCTAACTGCTCCAGACACATAGGAGGTACATAAAAATGGTTTTAAAAGTAAAAATTCATAATCTTACAAAAAATGAGGACAACCTATCCTTATATAAAAACATAAAAGAAATGGAGAGTAGTGAGTGGGGATCAGCATTTTGGCCAAAAGCTGCTAGAGACTTCTTTGGGTTCAGCTGCTGTGGGGTATCAGAGAATAAAAGCACCCCAACATAAGATGGGGAGGTGTAGTCAGGCCTACTACTATAATTTCTGTCAGCTTCCCTTCTCTCTTCAAAGGGGCTGAAGATAGCTGCTATTAATCCTGCCTGAGCCTACACTTGAGATCAGGCTGCATTCCCAGGAGATTAAGAGGACACAGATACAAGCCCTAAACTAGGTACTGAGCTAAGATTCTCTTGGCTCATTGATTTACAATATCTTCATATCACTAGAGAAGGAGAGCTCCACAAAGCCAACCTGTGACCTTATTTTGTATTAGAACACCAGAACACTGCGACAACCTGAAGAAAATGGTTGTAAAAACAAAGACACAGAAAGAGAGAGAAGGAAAACAAGTGATGGGTGAAGAGAGAAATTAAAACATCAACCTAAAATTAGCTTACAACCAAAATTCCCACCAATGAATACTACAAGAGAACTAGCGAGAAAATCAACAGTTGAAAGATACATTAGGATGAAACTAGAATAAAAGAAAAAAATAAAAAACAATTATAATAAACACACACAGGATCTTTAAGAGATCTTTAAGACAGGATCTTTAAGATAAAGGAGAACTTGCTTTATAAGAAGTTATGATAAACAATGGCAGAAAAACACGATTCCCAACTTCAAGGAGTTTATCGTGATAAATATTCTGTCTCTAGATAGATGACAGATCAGGATATACTACCTTTGTCATAATTTTGAGTGAATATATATAGGCTACTGACTACTTTGCCACCATGTGAATGTGTTTTGATTGGATGTGTGTATACACACACACACACATGCTTGTTCTTTGCAAATATGTGCAAAATACATACAAATTTTAGAATGCATTATAATATATATTATCTAACTGTGGCATTTGTAATTTGTTTTCCTTCTTTAGCAATATGGTAATCATGATGATTGATTTTTCAGTGTTGAAATGGCATTCCTGAAATAAAACATACTGGCTCATAATTTATCATCTTTTTTTTATATATTCCTGAACTTGATTTGCTATCATTTTGTTAAAAATTTTATGTCTGTGTTCATGAAAAATATTTATCCACAGATTTTTTTTTTCTTGTAACACATTTTCTGGTTTTAGTATCTCAGCAGTGCTGCCTCATAATATGAATTAGAAAGTGTTACTTTCATGAAGAGTTACTGTAGAATAGATATGATTTCTTTCTTAAAGGTTTAGGAGAATTATTGAATCCAATGGGTTCAGTATTTCCTTTCTTGGAAGGATTTTAAGAATTCAGTTCCTTTATATATATTAGAGTAGTCACGTTACACTGATTTCTTCTTGAATGAACTTTGATAGTTTTTGCCTTTCAAGGAATTTGCCTATTGCATCTAAGCTGTTGAATTTATAGGGATTAGTTTGTAATATTATATTATCATTAGAATGTCTATAGGATCTGTAATAATGTTTCTTTTTTTAGTTTGATATTGATAATTGGTAGCTTCCATTTTTGTGTTCTTTTGCTTGGTAAGTCTTGCTAGACGTTTATAATTTTTATTGATCTTTGCAAAGAAAAAGCATTTGATTTCCATTTACTCTATTGTTTTTTCCACTTTCAATTTCATTGATTATTGCATCCATATTTATTTATACTTTCTTCTACTTAGAGTTTAATTTGCTTTTCTTTTCCCAGTTTCTTTTTTTTTAAATTTTTTAATGTTTTTACTTATTTTTGATACAGAGAGAGACAGAGCATGAGCAGGGGAGGGGAAGAGAGAGAGGGAGACACAGAATCCAAAGCAGGCCCAGGCTCTGAGCTGTTAGCACAGACCCCAACGCGGGGCTCGAACTCACAGACCGTGAGATAATGACCTGAGCTGAAGTCGGAGGCTCAACCGACTAAGCCACCCAGGCGCCCCTCCCAGTTTCTTAAAGTGGAAGCTTAGATCACCAATTTGGGGCCTTTTCTTTTTTCTTTTTTTCTAATGTAAACATTTACCTTTAAACATTGTTTTAACTGCATTTTACAAATTAAAAAAATTTTGTTTTCTTTCAATTTAAAATGTTTTCTCATTTTCTTATGACTTCCTCTTTGACTCATGGGTTGTTTAGGAGGTGTAGTTTAATTCCAAGTATTTGGAGATTTTTCCAGATACCTTCCTTTTACTGTTTTCTAATTTAAGTTTTTAAGTAGTCTTAGAATGGACTTTTTATGATTTTTATTAAATGTATTATGGTTTATGGCTCAGAATACTGTGTCTTGGTGCATCTTCCATGCCTACATAAAAATATATTCTGTTGTTAGTTGGAATGTTCCATAATGTTAATTACATAAAGTTGATAGTGTTGGTTTTAATATCCTTATTAATTTTTGGTTTTTAATTTTCTGGTTTTAATATCCTTATTAATTTTCTGTCTACTTGTTACACATTAAATGCTGGGAGAAAATTGTTGAAGTGTCCAAGTATTATGGATATTTCAAATCCGAAGTATAGATTTGTCTATTTCTCTTTCACTTCCATATTTGCATCATGTATTTGTAAGCACAGCTTTTAGGTCCATGCATAATTAGGATTGTTTTTTATTTTTAGTGAATTGATTTCCCCCCCCATCATTTCATAATGTCGTTTTTTGTGGTTTTTGTTTTTGTTTTTGTTTTTGTTTTTTTTTTGTTTTTTTTAGCTCTGGTAATGGTTTTTGTTCTGAAGTCTAGTTAACACTGCTTAAGGTGTTTGTTTTATAATATTGGTCTTTATTTCTTGCCTTATGGTATTAAAACGGAGTCTTGGTTGTTATAAAATGAAACAGTGAAAGAACTAAACAGGTTGACTAAAGCTCAGGGAGTTCAGACAAGGTAATAGGGGCTCAAATGAGAGGCTGAGATGAGGAGATTAAAGTGTTGAGAGGCTGAAGGCTGTGTTACACCCAGCTAGTTAGTGGCAGAGGCAGGGCTAAGATCCTTAAACTGGGTGATCTATAGTTTCACCCAAACTAAAACATGTTTGCCAATGAATATACCCTTAAGGAGCACCTTATTATCCAATAGTTCTAAAGTTAAACAATAGAGATTTAAAGTGAAGTATCTTACACCTTGGGGTTGTCAGAATGGGGACTCTACTTCACTCCGGTAATAAATTGAAACCGCTCATCATGCTACAGGGAAATACACCAAAAGTAATTGTAAAATCATTTCCACTTTCCATATTTTGATCTCACGACATCAGTGAAACAATCAGTTAGTGATAGCAATGCGACCCTCAAATAAAGTCAGCTCCAGTTTTTGGTGCAGGGGCTTTATGAATTAGCTATTAGCTTTTTTGTAAAGCATCTGGAAAACCAAAAAGTGTCTGTTAAGTACCTCACACACGGGAAAGAATATATGCATGCACATGCAGTGTTTTCTATCATATTTGGAACTGCCCTTTATCACTTTTGCAGGAGAAATTATGATTGACAAGTGCAGGTGGTCTAAAATCGTTAGTACATTGCTCTTTTATTTTTTTCTTCCAATGGTGTCTTCCTCCTAAACTGATTAAAAACACTAGGTTATATGTTGGGAAATTTTTTTGTGTTAAGATATCTTTTTATTTCCTGTCCTATCTTCCATTTTCTCTTACTCAAATTGCTACAGTAATCTTGGAATTTTTATAGCTGTCCCTTTTAAGATACATTTTCAGAATCTGCTTAGAGAAGACTTGATGGAATCTATTTTCTGTCTCAGTAGGAGAATCCTAATTTGCATCTCCTCATGGCTCGTTGTGGCCTAAATTGATCTACACTGACCTGGTTCATTTTAATTCAATTCAAAGTTTTTTTGTGTGTGCACACAGAACCAACTACTACCTGTACTGAGAGGCTGCAAAATCAATCCCAAGGAAATTTAAGCAGTCCGGATGGGTTCTTCAAATAAAAATGTACTGTGTTATACTGTTTAGAATTGAGAAGGGCACTGAGGTGAAACTAAGAAGCTACAAGAGTTTAACCAACCAACTAGTCAAAAACTGTATGAGTTGTCTGGTACAAAATATATTTTGTTCCTCCAATTGTCTAATTATTAATCATCTGTCATTGCTATAAAATCAGTTCATGTACCATGTCATACTTAAGTATGCTTAATATTTTTGTGGCAAGGGGGACAACTATTATTCTCCTAGAGTCGTAAAGATCGTACTAGTTTATTTCCTTAAGCCAAGATTCTGCAGACACTTTAGAAGTGAGATGTTTAAAAAAAAATCTCAGTCTTCGATAGTTTACTTTGCTAGAACATGCTGTGCTATTGAGCCAGAGTCAACAAAAATAATAGTTGGAACTTCTTTCAGTATTTTAGCACTTTCTTATAACAAATTTTCTCTTAAGTAAGCTTCTGAACCATAAGGAAGTAACAATTACAATTCTTGTTTTTAGAAAAAGATCTCATACTGGAAATATATCATACTATTGAGCTTTAAAAATACCAAGTGTGCAATAAATGCTATTCATAAATGCCCGTAACATTAAGGATGAATAATAAGTGCTATAAGGAAGGTAAGGCTATAGAAGGAAAAGAAAACTTCTTGCTGGAAATAGGAAATGTTTAATTAATGATATGTCACTGCCACAATTTACTTGCACTTGTGCTAAGCCTGAAAAAGTGAGGGTGAATCCAAGAGTTATATACTTCAGCAAGATTGAATGGGCAATAGATGAGATGAATCAAATGTACAGAGATTTGGAGGTGATGAGATAATTCACGAGGCTATTTCAAAAATACAGGTGAGGCTTGTGAAGTATGAATAGAGAGTAGCCAGTAGTGATGAAGACAGGTAGAAAAATGAAAATATAACTTGGGCCACTATTTGGATTTGAAAAGCAAGAGAGGGAGAAGAGTAAACTGACTGGCTGACCGACTAGGTTAATTAACTACTAACTTACTAAAGCAAGCCAGAGATGTTTAGCCTAGGTAGTTCAGAAGTTGATAGTGCTTTTTTACCAAAAGAGAGAAGAAGAAAGAGGGCCAAATTTTAGAAGGATCCATTAAATTCTTAGCCTTTTGAAGGCAAGAATTGACTTTGTAGTCCCAAAATTTGATACAGACGAGGTGCTACATAGTCATTTAATGAATGATGAATGACACTAAATTAACTTCAGTTTTAGATATACTGTGCTGAGTTTTTGGTGTCACCAAGATGTTCAAGTAGAGGTACCCACCAAGTAATTGCAAAGGCAGAAGCAGGGTAAAGAGGTAATAAAAACTTCCTGGGGAGAGACAGTAGTTATATCCACATGATTATAAGGAAGGAGGTAACAGCAAGGAGAGAAATATTTGGAATAATCCCTATAGTGAGAGGGAAGAAAATCCAGAGAAGACACAACCCCAAGTAGAAGAGGAAGACTAGAAAAAAAAATCTTAGAAAACAGAGAAATAATTTTAAAAGGGGACAGTTAGACATATTCAGTGGCATGGACAGGATATGTTGAGAAGGAAGAAGAAAGGTTAAAAATTAGTTACATTTATTTTACTTTGTAGAAGGTTTTCTGTCTTTCACTATTTTCCTTTATAAATGTTTATGGGCATGAATACATAACAATATCATGAAAGAGCAAGTTGCCTATGATCATATCTCCTTGAGATAATTGCTGCTTAATTTGGCATATCTCCTTCCAGTCATTTTCAGTGTATATGGAAATAGCCAATGGACAATGCATTAGTTGTCAAATGTGCCATTTGTCAATATAACATTATGGTCTATGAGCTGTTTAATGATTTCTGCCTAAATTTCAACTTCATCTAGAAACAGTGTTGCAACTCTTGATATTTTAATGTTTGATTTTTTTCTAACAAATTATCTTAATTCCTTTTCTTCTTAAAATTTAGTCTAATTTTAACAGTTTCTTTTAAGTTACACTTAATTTTTCCCTTGGCCATTATGGAATTAATGGCATTTACTTTTATTGTTACAGTTTATATGTCTTCTTTTTGTTTTGTCTGCTGTGTTTTGTAGGATTTCTTGTTTTTATTGTGTATTTTCTCTGTAGAATTTGTCATTCCTATTTTTATTTACCCCATGCTTAGGATGGCATATGTTCATTCTATTTTTAATTCTTTTCATTATTACATTCAAATTTCTCAAAAAATTCTATATGTCAAAAATTACTAGTGTACAAAAAATATTTTGCATCATATTCTCCTTTTGATTCTTTCCCCACTCTGTGTAAGAGACATATCTGCGATGTAACACATTTTACTTCTCCATTTTTTCAGATTTTAAAACTATGTCTATTTTAGAAGTCACATCAATATAATTTAAACATAAATTATACTTTATGTAACACTATTTTTATTCAATTTTGTAACAAATTTTAAACAATTAGACTGAAATATATGTTTCATTTGATTCAATGTTCACTGCTAGTAGAACTATTGGCTGGATGATAGTTTCTGGAACTACATAATAGATCACTGTCCTCAAAGAACATAGAGTCTAATGGCTTTCTCCCAATGTAACTATTCCTTCTTGGTCTCTATTTTGGTTGAAAGCACTCTGAAGCTTAGAGTTAACTCCATTCTTAATCTCTTAATGTAAGTATTTTATAGAAAGTATAGTAGTGTTCCAGGGAAGATGGTGGAGTAGAAGGATCCTAGCCTCACCTTGTCCCAAGGATACAACTAGGTAATGGACATATCAGTGTTAATAACTCAGAAAACAAGTGTGGACAAGAGTCCACATCAAATAGGGTAGGAAGGGAAGAGACCAGGAAGGAAGGTAAGGAGCTAAGCAGACCTGCAGGACTATTCTCAAGACGGAGCGTCTTTGTGGACATAGGGAAGGGAGAGAAACAGACCCTACACCTCAAACCCCAGGCAAAGGGAACTAGAATGGGGAAGATGTAGCAGTAACATTTGGCTTTGAAAACGAGAGGGGCCAAATTTCACGAGTTCTTATAATCAGTGGACCTTAAAAGCTGGAATTTTAAAAATCAGTAGGCTCTTAGAAAAGCTGGGAGAGGGAGTCAGCACGATTAAAGAGACAACACAAAAAACAGCCCCACAGAGATTAGCACAGAAGCAGCAGTTTGAAAAATACCTGGGAGGGAGATTTGTCTACTAATCTCAGAGAGTGTGCTGGAGGGGCAGAGACCATTGGGAGACTTCTCCAGTAACAAGGGGATGGCAGGTGCCATTTTCCTTCCCCACTCCGCATCCTAGACACAGAGATACCTATGGGAACCACCACAGCACAGCACTCACCACCTGACTTGCTAACAGCGCATGCTATGCCACCTTGTTCTGTAGACATGGCCTTTCCAGCCAGGCCTCAGCTCCAGGTTACCTCCCTCAGCAAACTGTACAAAACTTTGCTACACTGCATCCCAACTCCCTGGGCTTCCTTAGATCTTCCCTCTCCAACCTGGCCTGCCTAGGGCCCTGGCAGCTACAGACTTCCTCCCACCAGTGTGAACTACTGACACTGCATGCCCCGCTCCTGCAGTTTCTTGCCATTCCGTGCTATTGCATCACTGGCAAATACCTGTTCTGACTCAACTTAAACTCAAGTGGCCCAAGACTTCCCCTAACACAGGGACCAAACCCTGTCCACAATAGGCAAAGAGAGCCATCGCAGATGACTGGACTGAGGGCAAAAGTGGCTCAGCCACGACAGCAGGGTACATAATGCAATACACACCGGGGACACCCTTGAAGTGCCAGGTTCTGGTAAGTAGGGGACATTGGACTGCAGGGCATTACAGAATCTCTTTTTCATAAGACCACTACTTTTAAGTTCAGGAGGCGTATTTGACTTTCCTAACAGATACAGAGGGAGACAGAGTGAGACAAAATGAAGAGATAGAGGAATATATCCTAAATGAAAGAATAGTACAAAACCATAGCAAGAGACCTAAATGAAATGGAGGTAACATGCTTGGTAGGGAATTTAATCATTGTAAAGATACTGACTTGATTTGAGAAAAGTGTGGAGGGACCCCAGTGAGACCCTTAACAAAGGGATAGGAAACATAAAAAAGAACTCATTAGAAATGAACTATATAAATAAAATTAAAAATACACTAGATGCAATATATAGTAGACTAGAGGAAGCAGAAGAACACATCAGTCACCTAGAGAACAGTCACCTAGAGACATCAGTCAAGCTGAACAGGAGAGACAAAAAACAATAATAAAATATGACAATATACTAAAGGAACACAGCAACACCATCAGGCATAATAACATTTGCATTATAGGGATCCTAGAAGAAGAAATGAGATAAATGGAGCATAATGAATTTGAAGAAATAATAGCTGGAAATGTCCTGAATCTGGGGAAGGAAACAGAAATCCAGATCCAGGAGGCAGAGAGAATCCTCAACAAAATTAACCAACAAGTCCACAGTAAGACATATAGTAATTAAAATAGCAGAAAGTAGTGGTAAAGAAAGAATTTTAAAAGCAGCAAGATGAAAGAAACAGTTATATACAAGAAAACCCCATAAAGCAATCGGCTGATTTTTCAGTAGAACCTTTACAGGACAGAAGGGAGTGGCTTGATGTATTCAAAGTGCTGAAAGAAAAATACTCTATCCAGCCAAGAATACTCTATCCAGCAAGGCTATCTTCAGAGTAGAGGAAAGGTGAAAAGTTTCACAAACAAAAGCTAATGTAACTCATGACCAGTAAACCAGCCCTACAAGAAATGTTAAAGGGGACTCTTTGAGTAGAAAGGAAAAATCATAAGCAGGAGTAAGAAAATTAGGAAGCACAAAGGCAGTAAAATTGAGTATATCTACAAAAATCAGGCAAGAGAGTCACAAAATAAAATGAAGTAAAATATGATACCATATACCTAAAACATGGAGGGGAAAGGAATAAAGAATGGGTTCAAACTTCAGTGATTACCAACCTAATATAGATTGCTGTATGTAGAAAATGTTATATACAAACCTAATGATAATATTAGGTAATAAATTAGATAATAAGCCACATATCAAAAACCACTGATAGATCGCTTCTCGGCCTTTTGGCTAAGATCAAGTGCAAAAACCACTGATAGATATGCAAAAAATAAAGAGAAAGGAATCCAAGTATAGCACTAAAGAAATACGGTAAAACATGAGAGAAGACAGGGAGAAAAGAAACAGAGAACTACAAAAACCACCATAAAACAAATAACAAAATGGCAATAAGTACATAGCTATTAGTAATTACTTTGAATGTAAATAGACTAAATGCTTCGATCAAAAAACAGGGTGACAGAGTAGATGAAAAACAAGACTCATTTATGTCCTGTCTACAAGAGACACATTTGAGACTTAGAGACACATACAGATTCAAAGTAAAGGGATGGAAAAGCATTTGTTATGCAAATGGAAGTGAAAAGGAAGCCTAAACATATTGTTTATATCAAACAAAATAGACTTTAAAACAAAGACTACAAGAAGAGACAAAGGAGGACATTATATAATCATAAAGGGAACAATTCAACAAGAAGATACAAACAATGTAAATATTTATGCATTCAACATGGGAGCTCCTAAAAACATAAAGCAGCTAATAACAAACATAAAGGAAGTAATCAATTGCAATACAATAATAGGTGACTTTAACACCCCACTTACATCAATGAATAGATCATCTAAACAAAATCAACAAGGGGGCAGTGACTTTGAATGACACATGGGACCAGAGCAATCTATCAGATATATTGAGGATAATCTATCTAAAATGGAATACACATCCTTCTTGAATGTATATGCAACACTCTCAAGAACAGATCACATATTAGAACACAAACTAGTCTCAACAAATTTAAAAAAGATCAAAGTCACACTATGCATCTTTTCTGAAGATGATGCTATGAAACTAGAAATCAACCACAAGAAAAAAATCTGTAAAGAACACAGATACATGGATGTTAAATAACCTGCTACTAAAACAATGAATGGGTCAACCAGGAAATAAAAGAAGTAAAAAAATAAACGAAAACACAATGGCTCAAAATCTTTGGGATGCAGCAAAAGCAGTTCTAATAGTGAATTTTATAGCATTACAGGCCTACCTCAAGAAGCGAGAAAAATCTGAAATAAACAACCCAACCATATACCTATAGGAACTAGAAAAAGAATAGCAAACAAAATTCAAAGTCAGTAGAAAGAAGGAAATAAGAGTAAAGCAGAAATAAATGAAATAAAACTAAGAAAACAATAGAATAGATCAGTGAAACCAGAGACTGGTTCTTTGGAAAGGTCAACAAAATTGATAAACCTTTAGCCTGAGTCATAAAAGAGAGAGGGACAGAAATAAAATACACAAAATCAGAAATGAAAGAGGAGAAAACATCTGACACCACAGACATACAGAGGATTATAAGAGAATATCTTGAAAAATTATTAACCAACAAATTGGACAACCTAGAAGAAATGGATAATTTCCTAGAAAAATATAACCCCCCAAAATTGATTTAGGAGAAATAGAAAATTTAAAGAGACCAATTACCAGTAATGGACTTCAATCAGTAACCAAAAACCTCCCACCAAACCAAAGTCCAGGACCAGACAGCTTCAGAGGTAAATTCTAGCAAACATAGAAGAATTAATACCTATTCTTCTCAAACTATTCCAAAAAATAGAAGTCAAAGGAAAGCTTCCAAATCCATTCTATTGGGCCAGCATTATTCTTATACCAAAACCAGATAAAGACTACAAAAAAAGAGGAATACAGGCCAATATGTCTGATGACTATAGATGCAAAAACCTTAATATTAGTCATCTGAATCCACAGTACAGCAAAATAATAATAATAATTCACCATGATCAAATGGGATTTCTTTCTGGGATACAAAGGTGTTTCAATATTTGCAAATCAATGATGTGACACATCATATCAACAAGTGAAAGGATAAAAACCATATTTCAATAGATGCAGCAGAAAAAGCATTTGACAAAGTACAACATCGATTCATGAAAAAACTTTCAACAAGGTAGGTTTAGAGGGAACATGTCCGAACATAATAAAGGCAATATATTAAAAACCCACAGATAACTCAATGCTGGAAAACTCAATGGAATCACACTCAATGGTGGAAAACTGAGAGCTTTATCCCAAAGGTCAAAAAGAAGACTAGGATGTCCACACTCACCTCTTTTATACAACAGTGCCAACAGTCCACAGCAAGTCAGACAACAAAAAGGAATAAAAGGCATCCAGATTAGTAAGAAAGAAGTAAAACTTTCACTATTTGCAGATGACATAACACTATATATAGAAAACCTTAATGATTCCACCAAAAAAACTACTAGAACTGATAAATGAATTCAGTAAGGTCACAGGGTAAAAAATCAATATATAGAAATATACTGCATTTCAATACAATAACAATGAAGTAGCAGAAAGAGAAATTAAGAAAACAACCACATTTATAACTGCATGAAAATAACAAAATACCTAGGACTAAACTTCACCAAGAAGGTAAAAGAACTGTACTGTGAAAACTATAAAATAGGAGTGCACTGGTCATGAGCACCAGGTATAGAAGTGTTGTTGAACCACTATGTTGTATACCTGAAGTTAATATTACACTGTATGTTAACTAACTGAAATTTAAACAAAAACTTAAACAATGTTTTTAAAATTTAAAGAAATAAATTAAAAAATACACAACTCCAAAAAAATAAAGTACTATTATGAAAAAAAATGAAAGAAAATTGAAGATGACACAAAAAAATACAAAGACATGGAAAAATAAATATTGTTAAAATTTCCATACTACCAAAGCCAATCTAAAGATTTAATGCAATCTCTATCAAAATACCAGGAACATTTTTCACAGAACTGATACTAAATCCTAAACTTTGTATCAAACCTCAAAAGACCCTGAATGGCCAAAGCAAACTTGAAAAGGAAGAATAAAATCCTAAAAGTTGTATGATGCCACAAAAGAACCTGAATAGCCAAAGCAAACTTGAAAAGGAAGAACAAAACTGGAGGTGTCACAATCCCAGATTCAAGATATACTATGAAGCTGTAGTAATCAAAACAGTATGGTATAGGCACATAGACACAAAGATCAATGGAACAGAAAAGAGAGCACTCCTCCCGCTCAATATAATAGAAAGCCCAGAGGTAAAGCCACTATTATATGGTCAATTAATCTCTGACAAAAGAGGCAAGAATATGCACTGAGAAAAAGTTTCTTCAACAAATAGTGTTGGTAACACTGGGCCACTTTCTTTCATATACAAAATAAACTTAAAGTAGACTAAAGACTTAAATGTGCGATCTGAAGCCTTAAAAATCTTGGAAAGAGAGCACAGGCAGTAATTTCTCTGACATCAGCCATAGCAACATTTTTATAGATCTATCTCCTGAGGTAAGGGAAATAGAAACAAAAATAAACTATTGGGACTACATCAAAATGAAAAACTTTTGCATAGAAAGGAAACAATCAAAACTAAAAGGCAACCTTCTTAATGGGAGAATATATTTGCAAATGACGTTGGATAGAGGGTTAGTATCCAAAATATATAAAGAACTTATAAAACTAACATCAAGAAAACAAATAATCCAATTAAAAATGGGCAGAAAATATGAACAGACATTCCTCCAAAGAAGACATACATATGGCCAATATACACATGAAAAGATGCTCAATATCACTCATCAGGGAAATGCAGATCAAAACCACAATGATATATCACCTCACACCTGTCAGAATCAAAAACACAAGAATCAACAAGTGTCAGTGAGCATGTGGAGAAAAAAGAAACCTTGTGCACAGTTTGTGGGAATGCAAACTGGTGCAGCCACTCTGGAAGACAGTATGGAGTTTCCTCAAAAAACTAAAAATAGAACTACAATATATTCCAGTATTCCAATACTGGGTATTTACCCAAAGAATATGAAAACACTAATTCAAAAAGATACATGTACTGCTATGTTTATAGCAGCATTATTTCCAATAGCCAAGATATGGAAGGATCCCAAATGTCTATCAGTAGGTAAATAAAGAAGGAATAGTGTGTGTATGAATATTATTCAGTCATAAAAATAGAATGAAATCTTGCTATTTGCAATGATATGGATGGATCTAGATGATATAATTCTAGGTAAAGTAAGTCTGAGAAAGACAAATACCATATGATTTTATTCATGTGGAATTTAAGAAACACAGCAAACAAAGAAAAGAGAGAGACAAACCAAAAAAACACTCTTAACTATAGGGAACAAACTGATGGTTACCAGAGGGGCAGTTAGTGGGGGGAAATGGTGAAATAGGTCAAGGGTATTAAGAGTAGACTTACCACAATGAGCACTGAGTAATGTATAGAATTGTTTACATCTGAAATTAACATAACACTATATGTTAAGTATGCTGTTGGAATACCTTTTAGAATAAATTAAAATAAAAACAATATAACAGGAAAATATACACGACAAATTTCTTCTTAGTACTCGAAAATCTAAAAATTTTTGGGAACAGTTCTTTTGTCATTTTATATTGAAGCAGTGAAATCTAAGGTTGATTTTACTTAAGTTTATTCCTCTCATATGTAGAATTTTGCTTTTATCCTTGTAGTTATTTTTTTTTCCTGGGTCACTATTTTTTGAAGTGGTATAGAAAGTCATTTAAATAAACATACTTAGGTCTGTTTCAACTCTGTAAGTTTTCTGTGGTCATACCTTTGAATACTGCTTCTATTTCAAATTTTCTGGATTTTTAAAAAATTGATAATTGTTGGGTTATATAACATTCCATTTTAGTTATTTCTTCTCTATTTGAACTTTATATTTTCCTCTTACCCTTGGAAATCTTCCTGAATTGGTAGTCCTTAATACTGGTTTATTTTTCATAATGTCTGCTCTGTTTTCTTAAAATGCTTTCCTATGTCTTGGTCTTTTACAATGGCACTTTATCTTTTCATACCATCCTTTATCATCTCACATTTTTTTTAACTTTTCTATTCTTACGACTATCAGTTCCCATTTTACAGATATTATATCTTTGTACTTACTGAGCGGAAAGTAGCTTTCTGTAACTTCTTCCAGATTTCTACTGTAAATAATTGTTTAAAAATTTATTTTCTTCTGTACATGTGGGATGATGTACATTCTTCTTGACTTTCAGTAAGTTAGAGATTATTTTGGAAGTTTTCTTCTACTTTCCACTTAGCGAAGAGAGGTCTATATAGGACTGGTGTTTGCCAACAGAAAGGATTTACAAATTGTCCTTTGTCCCTTTCTATACATTTGCATGCTAGTGGATGCCCAAAGTTAGGTGTATAGCTGGATAGCCTGGTTCCCAGTCTCTCTAGTAGGATTTTATCTAATGTGGCTCTGCTGGAATGTGAGGAGATTTTCCATATTCCACCTGGATCTCAGATTGCTGACTAGTGCTATTATCCTCAGTCTGTTTGGAAAACAGAGGCCCTTCCTATCTCTCCAAGTTTCTGCTTACTCCCAGTAGAACTTCATTTGTGGTAAGTAACATTTCTATGATATAATTAATCTCTGACCATCAATTTTCTTCTATTTAATTTTTAAAATTAATTTTTATGGCCTGGAGAAGGTAACTGTATATATAGGGGAGCAGATATGGGGAGGGGGAAAGTAACCACTTAGGTGTTGCAAAAATAGTTACCTGCATTATTGGTTGGTTAAGACCTTGTAAGCAAATACTCATAGAGCAAGGACTTCCTGCTTTCATGTGAGCATTTCCCCCTCTTTCTTTCAGAAGAGTGCTGGTGGGTCCTCGTTTCCATTTTGAAATCCAATTCCTCTATTACTAAATATTGCACATAGTAAATATAGATTCTGGGTTATCTATTTTTTCGATCAATTCCCAATCAAGAACATATTATAATGGAATAAGAGTGTTAGGGATACTGCAAACATAGCATAGTATATTTTTAAAGTGTGAATAATTTCAAGAATTTTTTTCCTTAGCTATTATCAATAACAAATTATTTGTAATACATCTCATAATTATGGAAACATGCCAGCATGTCAAGAACTTCTAGAATAAAACAGTGGCAGAATATTAATATTTAGGCATTCTAAGTTGTTTAGCTTCAAGCCTAAAATCTTATACTATTGTATTTTCTATCCGGCAACAGTTGAGTCCTTCAGAGTCAGGAAAGAGGAAAAAACATCTCTCATATTTCCCCCTTCACCCACCCCAAATCTGTTGTTGCTATGGCAATTAATTGCTCCTCTGGTAAGACAACTCTGCCAATCTTTCATACTCTGACACCATTCTGTTTCAATAACTCCTGAAGTGGTCCCACTTCTTTAAGTATTTCTTGTTCAATCTACACAACTGTCAGAGTAATCATTTTGAAACACAATTCTGATCATACTATTTTACTACTTAAAAGTTTTCAAAGACTATAAAGGTGTTGTGCTGAATGAAGGCAAAATCTTCATAGAGAACAGATTCAGAGCCCCTAGTTTCCATCTCTATCACTTCCACTTTCCCCCCTTCCTTCCTCTTCTTGAGGACCAGAATGATATATTCCATAGATTGTCTGATGTCTCTGTCTGGCATATAAGAAAAAGCCTATAAATCCTGATATTTCTGGATTCTTCAAGAAAATGGCTTCACTCCTGTGCTTAGCAGCCCCCTAAAATGGCCTCCATTGATTCCTGTTTCTTGATATCCATGCCCTGGTGTAATCACTTCTGTTATAGTGATGAGAATGTGGCAAAAGAGAGAAGATGCCACTTCTAAGGTTGGGATACCAAAAAAAAAAAAAAAAAAAACTCACAAAAAAACCAGAGGCTTCTGTCCTGGAGACTCTCACTCAGTCACTCACTGACTGTGAGGGAAATTAACCACCATGTTGCCTTGAGGAGGGGCTTGAGTGGCAAGAAACTGATGTCTCTGACCAATAGCCAGTAAGGACGTGCCAATAGTCATATGAATAAGCTTGAAACTGAATTGTCCCCCAAGGAGCTTGATGCCTGCAACCTCTGCCAACACCTTGGTTTCAGCCCTGAGAGAGACCCTGAGCCAAAGGCCATGTCCAAATTCCTTACCCGGAAAAAACTGTGAGATGATTAACCTCCTGCTTTAAAGATGTATGAAAATTGCTAACTGAGGAGTAATTTGTTATGCAGTAATATGTAACTAATGTAATCACACCATGATGAGAGCCATTATTCAACAAGCCCCAACAACCCACCCAGAGCTTCCCATTGCCTTTTTACTATTTTGCTTTTAAATACAAATAATTGGGAACAGGGGCACGAGGAAAACCTGGGGAATGATGGTTATGTTCATTTTCTTGAATATGATGTTGCCAAGGGCATATATGTATTATCAAAATGAATGAAATTATATATTTTAAGCATGCACAACTTATTGTCTGCTAACTATACCTCAATAAAACTGTTAAAATGTGAATAGAGATAATAGATTCACCAAATATTTGTAAAAAGACGCTAACATAAGAGATAGGGACCCAAATAAAATGTAAAGTCATTCAGAAAACTGAAACTGTGTAGGACAGAAATGAAGTTCAAAAAGAAACTATAATTATCTTCTGAGAAATAAATGAAAATTTTCTCATCCATGAAAAGGGGATGCTATAAAAAAGAACAGTACAAGAAAGAATTCTTAGAAATTAAAAACATAATAGTGGAAGCTAAAAATTCAACAGAATGTTTGGATGATAAAAATGAAGAGATCTCTCAGAAAGTAAAATAAAGACACAAAGAGGAGGGAAATGGGAACAAGAAGATAAGAAATGAGAGGCACAGTTCCAGAGGTCTAACATTAGAATAAAGGGAATTCCAGGGGGAAAAAAGAACAAAGACGACTAAGGGAAGTTATTTATCAATGAAAGGCTTTTTGTTGTTTGTTTAATTTGAAGAACTAAAGACAAATTTATACATTTAAGGGGCCCAAATAGTGCTCAAAAAATAAAATTTAAAAGACCTATTGTAAGGAACTTTGTATTATCCATTATATGTAATAAATGACCAAAAAGTGTAGCCACTAAAAACAACACACATTTACCATCTCACAGTTGCATTGAGTCAGGAGTCCAGACATAATTTATCTAGGTTCACTGTTTGAAGGTCTTTTACATGCTGCAATCAAGGTGTTGGCCAAGACTCAGGTCTCATCTGAAGGCAAACCTGGGAAGACTCCACTTGGAAGATGACTGATAAATTATTAGAAGGATTTAATTCCTTGTGTGTTGTTAGACTGAGAATCTAAACATCTTATTGACTGATATCATAGACCATTTTTGTTACTTGCCTTGGTAGGCCTCTCTAATATGGGAACTTGAATTACCAATGCATACATGCCAAGAAGGCAAAAAAAGAGTTAGCTAACAAGACAGAAGTCACACCTAATTATTGAAGTGATATCCCATTACATTTATTAAATTGTATTGGTCAGAAACAAGTCATTGGGTAAGCCCATACATACTGTAGGAGAATTACACAGGGCATGAGTACTAGCAGGTGGGGATTATTAGGATGATTTTGGAAATCTGCCTACCACACGCTTCATTGTGAAAATTGAAAAACTAAGGAAAAAGTAAACTTAAAACCTCCTGTGACAGAAACCATTAGCAATCATAAAACATTTCATGTGTTTTTTGTTTTTCCAGAAGACTTCCTTGCAGTTAGATTAGAATAGTGGTTCTCAGTCAGGGGTAATTTTGGCTCCCAGAAGACTCTGGCAACATTCATGGACATTTTTGGTTGTCACAAGTCAGGGGTGTTAATGATTTGGAAACTTGAAATGTTGCTAAATGTCCTACAATGCACAGGATAACCCCCCACAATATAGCAAAGTCTAATCTAAATGTCAATAGGTCATGTTTAGAAACCCTGGATTAGAATATATTTTTTGCTAAGTACTATGAGCCGAAATGACATGACACTTCTGTGGCCAATTAAGATCTAGTATCTCTCCTCGCCAGGGGTATTCCCAGAATGACAGTGATATAGCACACCTAGAAAGCAACCAGTTCCAAATGGTGTACAAAGATATTTAAACTCAATAAGTTCAAACCTGAAGTTATCACTTGTTTTCCATGCAATCTGTATCCCTCAAGGAACTCTGATACACGTACACAGTTAATTTATATGTACCTTTATTTTCACGAACACTATAGTAACTCCTACTCATTCTTGAGATTGGTTTCAGAGGTGTTCCTAGAGCCATACCTCTGCCTGGGGGGAGATTACATTCTTCCTGTTTTGTGAAAGCATCTACATAAGTTTCTATAAGCTGCCGTTAAAAATATTAACATCCTTTTTAAAATTAACATCATTTTACTGTGTCTTTCAGCCAATCAAATCATAATCCAGTTGTGATAACCACACAAATTAGTGTCTAAAATGAGAATGATAAAATGGCCCAGACTTTAATGGCTAAATTGATTCATAGGATTGTAGAAACACTAAAAAGTAGAGGATAAATCTGCAATTCTAGGATAGCAGAGGACCATCCCTAGCTTACGACTGCAAAATTTTGTTTCTGGAAATGCAAGAAGAATTGTTTTTGTGTGACATGTCCATTGGAAATTTTGACTTAGATTGAAAAGATATTAAAATTCAAAAAGCCTTGACTTTGAGTTCCATAGTTTCTCGGTAAGCTGTAGTCAATGTGAAAGTGACACCTGAAACTTTCCGGCAGGTGCTTTATATGGAAACCACCAGATCAATAGTCTGACTGGCAGGGAAAATTACGACTGAAACTATAGTAGCCGATGTCTAAGACAGAGCACATTGGATGGGATCTTTGAGAATGGAACAAGGCCAGGGACCCTGGAGTTTCCCTTCACTGGTGATTCTCATGCCAGGCAGAAATGGGATCATTGTCCAGCCTGAAGATGTCAGAGAGGGGAGACCACAACAATTTTTTAACTCTCACTGAGCAGACTGTATTTATAGAATGTTTTTAAATGCAGGAACTACAAAACAGAGCAATTAAATAGGTTTCAGATATTTTAACATAAGGGATAAAGTAATGGTAATAATACTAGTTAAGTTGAGAACAACTTTTTTCTTTATTAGCCTACTTTTACTAGCCTACTTTGGATAGCTCTTGTAAATATCTGTGCTTTAAATCTTGTCCCTTATAGGAAGCTGTAATCTTGAGGTCCTGTGATTTGGACAATCTAATTATGGTGAAGGAAAATAAAAATGTTTAGATATGATATATTACTTGAACCAATTACCCTTCCTAAATAGAAAATCAACATTATTAATTTGAGATAAAAATCTTCCATTTATGTGCCCAGAAAGTAATTAATTTTTAACCCCCTTTTAAAAAGATGTATGAAAGATTAAATTTGAATAGATAGGGTTCTGAGTGTGAAAGTTATGGTTAAATATATCTCTAAGGACTTGAAACTTTTAGTTTCCTGAATGTTCCATGGTTCCTAAGGCCACTGAATTGAAATGGAATTGGGAAAGATGCTACTGAAGGATTAATGGACAGTTCTACTTAAGATCTAATTTTGTATGTAATCAAAGTTGTTATTAGCTTAAAATGGACTATTATATCAATAGGATGTTTTATACAATCCTCATGGTAACCACAAAGCAAAAACTTATAGTAGATACACAAAAGGTAAAGAGAAGTGAATCAAAGCATATCAGTATGGAAGAAAACATCAGTTCACAAAGGAAGACAGCAAAAGTGGAAGAAACAAAGGAACTATAAAACAGACCAAAACAACAATAATATGGCATTAATTCATCCTAACCCATCAATAATTACTTTAAATATAAATATACTAAATTTTTGAATGAAAGCTATAGAGTGAATGAATGGATTAAAAAACAAAACAAAACAAGATACTGCCTACATTAGGCTCACTTCAATTCTAAAGACAGGCACAGACTCAAAATAAAGAGATGTAAAAGATATTCCATGCAAACAAAATTTTAAAAAGGTAGCTATCTTATATTGGACAAAATAGACTTTAAGTCAAAAACTGTAACAGGAGAAAGAAGGTCATAACATAATGAAAAAGGGGTCAATTCATTAAGAGGATATAACAATTGTAAATATGTATGTACCCAACTTTGAGGCAACAAAATATTTTAAGCAAATACTAATATATCTGAAGGGACAAATAGGCAACAATACAATAATAGGAGACTTTAATTTTCCCTTTTCAACATGTATGGAATTTTCGGACAGAAAAATAAAAAGAAAACATTAGACTTAAATTATACTTTAGACCAAATGGACCTAACAGACATTTACATAACATTCCACCTAACAGCGTCATATTCTTCTCAAGTGCACATGGAACATTGTCCAGGAGAGATCATGTTAGGACACAAAACATGTATTTAGCAAACTTAAGAGGACTGGAATCATACCAAATAGTTTTTCCAACTACAGTGTTCTAAAACTATAAAAATCAATAACAGGAGAATAACTGGAAATTCACAAATATGTGAAAATTAAGTAACATTCTCCTGAACAACCAATGGATCACAGAAGAAATCAAATGTGAAATCAAAAAAATATCTTGAAACAAATGAAAATGGAAATACAACATAGCAAAACTTATGGGATGCAGCAAAAGCAGTTATGAGGGAAGTTTATAGTGATAAATACTTACCTTAAGAGAAAAAGAAAGATCTCAAACAACCTAACTTAATACCTCAAGGAACTAAATGATGAACAAAATAAGCTTAAGGTAGCAGAAGTAAAGACCTAACAGATCAAAGAAATAAAGGAAATAGTAGAGACCAAAAAATGCTAGAAAAGATTAATGAAACTAAGAGCTGTTTTTCTGAAAAAATAATCAAAATTTACAAGCCTTCATCTAGACCCACCCCCCAAAGAGAGAAGACTCAAATAAATAATAAAAAGTTATGGCATTGCAACAGATACCACAAAAATATAAAGGATTATAAAAGACTACTACGAACAATGATATTCCAGCAAATTGGATAAACTAGAAAAAATGGATAAATTCCTAGAACCATAAAACCTACCAAGAATTAATCATGAAGAGATAGAAAATCTGAACAGACAATAGCAAGTTGATTAAATCAGCAGTCAAAAAACAAAACAAAACAAAAAACCTCTCAACAAAGAAAATCCCAGACCAAATGATTTCACTGGTTTGGTTAATTCTACCAAACATTTAAAGAAGAATTAACATTAGTCCTTTTAAAACTCTTATAAAAAAACTAAAGATGAGAGAACACTCTCAAACTCACTTTATGATGCCAGCAGTACCGTGATAACAAAGTCTGATAAGGATACTACAAGAAAAGAAAAGTACAGGTCATTTATCCTAATGAATATAGATGCAAAAATTCTCAACAACAGACCAGCAAACCAAATTCAACAGCACATTAAAAGGACCATACATCATGATCAAGCAAGATTTATCCCTGGATGCAGGAATGTTTCAACATGTGTAAATCAATAAGTGTGATATAACACATTAATAGAATAAAAGATAAAAATCATATGATCATCTCAATAGATGCAGAAAAGCATTTGACAAATTTCCCATTTTTACTTCATGATAAAAATCCTCAATCAATTGGGTATAGGAGGAACATACCTCACAACATAATAAAGCCTATAAATAACAAGCACACAGCTAACATTGTACTCAATGGTGAAAGCATACTACTAGAAGTCCTAGACAGAGCTGTGAAGCAAGAAAAAGAAATTAAAGACATCCCAAGTCAGAAAGGAAGTACTTCAACGGTCTCTGTTTTGCAGATGACATAATTTTATATGCAGGAAAACAAAAAGGATCCATGAAAAACTATTAGACTAATAAATGAATTCAGTAAAGTTGCAGGATATAAAATCAACATACTAAATCAGTTGCTTTTCTGTACACTGACAATGAACTATCTAAAAATAACCTCTTTTACAAAGCATCAAAAACAATAAAATACCTAGGAATAAATTTAATCAAAGAGGTGAAAGTTCTGTACACTGACAACTTTAAGGCATTGATGAAAAAAACTGAAGAAGATACAAGTCAATAGGAAGGTACTCCACGCTTATATATTGGAAGATTTTAACACTGTTAAAATGTGCATACTATCCAAAGCAATATATAGATTCAGTGTAATCCCTATCAAAATGTCAATGGAGTTTTTCACAGAAGTAGAAGAAAAACAAATCCTAAAATTTGTATGAAATTACAAAGGACTTCCATTAGGCAAAGCAATCCTGAGAGAAAAGTTAGAGGCATTACACTTCTCAATTTCAAACTATAGTACAAAGTTATAGTTATCAAAAACGGTATGGTGCTGGCATAAAATCAGAAACATAGACCAATGGAACAGAATGAAAAGCCCGGAAACAAACCCGTGCATATACAGTGAACTATTATTTGATAGGGCAGCCAAGAAAATTCAATGGAAAACAGTTTCTTCAGTAACGAGTGGTGGGAAACTTGGGTATTCATATACAAAAGAATCTATTCATATCCCCCTCCTATACCACTCACAGAATTAATTTGAAACGGATTAAAGACTTAAATATAAGAACTGGAACTGTTAAACTCCTAGAAGAGAACATAAGAAAAAATAACCTCGACATTGGTCTTGGCAACAATTTTTTGGATCTGACCTGAAAAGCAAAGGGAACAAAAGTGAAAATAAGCAAGTGGAACTATATCAAATTAAAAAGCTTCTGCCCAGAAAAAGAAAAAACAAATCAAACCATGAAATGGTAACCTATAGAATGGGAGGAAATATCTCCAGAACATCTATGTAGAAAAGAATTTAATATATAAAATAAATAAGGAACTTCTACAACTCAGTAGCAAAACACCCCAAATAATCCACTAATAAAGTGGGCAAAAGACCTGAATAGACATTTTTCCAAAGAAGACAAATGGCCAACAAGTACAAAAAAAAAAAAAGGTGCTTATTATCACTAATCAAATCAAAACCACAATGGGATATTACCTTATACTTGTTAGGATGTTATCAAAAAGATAAAAGATAACAAGTGTTGACAAGAATGTGGAGAAAAGGGAATCCTTGCACACTCTTGATGGGAATGTACAATGGGTACAGCTGTTACGGAAAATAGTATGGAGGTCCTCAAAAATTTAAAATAGAACTGCAGTGTGATCCAGCAATTCCACTTCTGAGTATATATCCAAAGGAAACAAAATCACTATCTCAAAAAGATATCTGTGCCCCCATATTCATTGCAGCATTGTTTACAACAGCCAAGACATGGAAACAACCTAAGTATGCACTGACAGATAAATAGATAAAGGAATGTGGTATATATGCATGATGGAATATTATCTAGCCATAAAAGGAGAAGAAAATTCTGCCATTTGTGACGGCATGGGTTGACCTTGAGGGCATTATGTAAGTGAAATATGAAATAAGCCCAACAGAGAAAAGCAAATACTGTATCATCTCACTTACATGTGGACTCTAAAAAAGCAGAACTCATAGAAACAGAGTAGACTGGTATTTGCCAGGGGTTGGAGGAAGGGGGAAATGGGGAGACCTTTATCAAAGGGTACAAACTTGTAGTTATAAGAGGACTAAGTTCTGAAGATCTAATATATAGGATGGTAACATTGTTAACGTAGTTAGCAATACTGTGTTATATACTTGAATAGTGCTAAGAGAGTAGATCTTAAACGTTCTCATCACATACAAAAGTGCTAGTTAGGTGAAATGACAGAGGTGCTACCTAATTTTGTGGTAGTCATTTTGTAATATATACCTGTATTAAATCATCATGTTGTATATCTTAAACTGACACAGTGTTATATATCAATTATATCTCAATAAAGCTGAAATAAAAAGAAGAAACTGCAGTAGAACTGAGGAAGTCTTTGAAGAAATAAGTTGGTTAAGGAGAGTATTCTAGTAGCCAAATAATGAAAATTTAAGCTTCCCAAAAGGGAAAAAGAAGTATACAATTGATTGGAACAAGTTTGGAATCAGTGAAAAGTGATACATCCACAATGTTTTTGAGGATCATAAATCTATGATGAACATCAAAAAGGAAAATAAAGCATACTAGAAAAAATGCCAGCCAATGAGTCTGGGTGCCCAGTTTCTCTCCAATCAACCAATCAATCAGTGTGTGATAAAGGGGTAAGTCATTGAATTGCTAAACAAGGAGGTAGTTCTGTGGGTTGTTTAAAAATACAGTTTCTTTCCCTCATTGGGTAATTCCAAAGGTTATTTTAGTCGGCTTGAGATAAAAGCAACCTTTTACCTGCTAAGTTGATGCTTCAACACTGAATCATAGGTCAGAGTGTGAAATGCAGGATTAAAGAGGCCTGAGACATGGGCATGCCACATGTTTCTGGGGAATACCTCCTGTATGATGGGATGTTCACTCCATACTTGTATATCTTCAGAAAATCTTGGGAACCTGAAAAACCACAATTCTGTTTAAAAAACTGTGTTATCCCTTATTTTTTGTTTTTGTCTATTTTGGCAAATATCTCTGAACATTTCCCATCTTTGACATATTAAAAAAACTGAACATGTCCTAAATGTGTCTTTTACTCAGTCCATAAACATCCTAGTGGGACAACCATGCATAATTCATTCAGGAAATCTTCTCTTACCTCCTACCTCTGTACTCCACAAAACCCTATTTTACTATTTTATAGAAGTTTTTTTTTTTCAGTGTACTGTAGATTTCTGTTTACATGTCTGCAACCCATCTGAACTTCGAATTTCTAGAGCATGGTATGCAAGTTTAAAAAAAATGTTTTTTCTTCCAGTCCTTACAATAACTTGCCTCTCACAATAAATGTGGAACATATGAATGAATGAGTGAATAAATGAGTCACCTACTGTTCCCTTAAGTGTATTCTGGGTTCCATCCTTCTGAGTCCAAGTACTTCTCATATGAGTCCTTTGTTTCCTTCATCCCTGTCTGTACTTCTGCTTTGTTACTTGTAGTGGGTTGAATTGTGTCCTCCAAAAGATATGTCCAAGTTTTAAGACTCCATACTTGTCAATGTGACTTTATTTGGGTAACTAAGATAAAGATCCCTTACTAAAGATAAAGATGAGGTCATCTTGAATTAGGATGTGTCAAAAATTGCACTGGAAATTAAACAGACAAAGAAGGCTTTATTCAAGTCTTGCAATATAGAAGAGAGATTGAATTAGACTCCCTTGAAACAAAAGACTGGAGGATTTTTAGTGCTGAAGTGAGGTAGTGGAAAAGTACTGGAGGATGTTAGAGGAGCGGGGGTGGGGAGGTGGGGGGGCAGCAATGTGATGAGGTCATCTGTGCTTGCTAATTGTCAATTTCTAGGTTAAGCTCCTACCCTACCACAGATACTGGAGGACAGGGGCACTATCTTTCTTGATTGATTGGATTTTAAAGGGATGGTCAGGGACCCAGGGTCAGGAAGAAGCCTTGTCTAAGGGTTTAGTCAAGCTGAGGGGAAAGTTAAGGCTGTCTTGGTCATGTGGGCCTTATATCCGGTGACAATGTCCTTGTGTTCTTATGAATGAGAGATGGAAAATAGAAGACATTCAGAAACACAGAGAAGGTCACATGAAGATGGGGAAAATGGGAGTGTTGTGTCTATAAACCAAGGAATGCTAAGGATTTCTCACAGCCATTGGAGGCTGAGTGGCATGCAATATGTTTTCCCCAGAGCCTCCAGAGGAACCCACCTTGCCAACACGATTAAGATCTTTTGGACTCAAGGACTGGGAGAGAATGGATTTCTGTTTTGTTAAGCTGATCAATTTGTGGTAATTTGTTATGGCAGACCTAGGATTGTCATACAAGAAATTTATGGAAAGGTTTCTCTTCAATTCCCATTTAACTCCAAAAAGTCAAAATTGTACATCTCATTCATGACGTACCTTAAATGTTTTGTTCCTGCATCCCTTTTTTTCTTTTCTTTTTTTCCTCTTTTTGGTACCAGCCAAAAGCCATGGCTTCCTCCTCTGAATTCTTTTGATAATGCTGATGATAAGGGTAAAAAAGCTGGAACTTGTTTAGTATTTGCTCCATCAAACATGCTTTATGTCTTATCCTTCTTAATCCTCATAAAGATATAACAAGGTAGGTACCATTATCTTTTTATATTAAAAATGAAGACACTGAGGAACATAAGGATTAAATAGTACTAAGTAGCAGAATGAAAATTTGCTTTGAGATCTGACTGCAGAGCCCTGTGCTTAACCATTTTACTGTATTTTTCAGTTTATATAATTGAATGTTTATCTTTCTTATGTCTCATGTTGTCTCCTATTATAGTTATCTACTCATTTTTCTTTTTTAGTATAAACTATTCATCTGAGATAACTAAAAATCACAGATGCCCAAGCATATCCATTTAATCTTCCTATTTTAAAGGTTTTCTAATATTATTTATATTGTGATGCATTTCTTTCAACTTTTATGATTCAAGAAGTAATTGAGGAAACTTGCTTGAATACTTTTAACCTTTAAATAATTTTTTAATGTTTAATTTTGAGAGAGAGAGAGAGAGACAGAGTGTGAGCAGGGGAGGGGCAGAGACAGAGGGAGACACAGAATCTGAAGCAGGCTCCAGGCTCTGAGCTTTCAGCACAGAGCCCGATGCAGGGCTTGAACTCATGAACCATGAGATCATGACCTGAGTTGAAGTCAGACACTTAACTGACTGAGCCACCCAGGCACCCCAACCTTTAAATAATTTAAAAGTTCTGTCTTATTTATCTTTTCACAGAATTTAGCACAATTCTTTGAATATCAGAAATGCCCAAATTTTACTGAACGAATACAGTTAACCCAAGGATCTGCCCCTATATGTCCCCAAATTCCTCAGCATTCTAGGATCATATTTTCCTTTAATATTTTAATAGAATGGCTCAAGCCCCTATTGGACATGTGGTGGGAAGCCCATTGCTCTTCTGCCCCATAATACTTCTGAGTCTTGCAAGTTGGGGGAGGAGTCCATATATGTTCTCTGCTCACCTACCACTTGAGTTGTTTTCCTTTGAACTCCTGCTATCAGTTTCATTCTGTGACTTGTCTCCTGCGATTGCAATCCTCTTGCTGTCCTGGGTACTGTTCCACTGACGTAAGAGTTCTATCTGGGAGACGCTTACTGATGGCTTGGACTGTAAAGGGGATTAAAGCATATCCCAGCTTTAATTTATTCATTCAAGAATTCACCAAACATACTAGCATTCATTGAGTGTCTGGTGGCACTGTGCTAGGCACTGGGGAGACCAATAATAAACAAATGAAGTCCTTACATTCATGTTGCCCATACTCTACTCAGGAAAACAAAACTCAGTCAGGCACACAGATGAATGTAAAATTACAATGGAGGTAAGTATGATGAAGGAAAGGCCCCTGATGGACTGAGGGCTATGGTAGTGGGCTTGCACAGAGAGTGGAAGAGTAAGTGTACGTTAGCCAGCCCTGTGGCAGAGAGCATCAGGGGAGAAAGGCACTGGAGAAAGGGTGACAGCACATGGAAACCATAGTAGGGTGGGGCAGGATACACTGTAGCAACTACAAAAAAGTCCATGTGCTAGAAACGTACAGATGCAGGCCAAGAAGAGAAGTGAGTCTGGAAAAAACATGCAAAGCCACTTTGCCAAGTGCAAAGTCTACTTCAGGCTTTCTTGACAATAAATGTGATCTAAATCCTAAAGTTAAGTGGGAGTTCTTAAACAGTTTGAAGTAGGGAATTGACATGATTCCCTTTGTATTTTGAAAAAAGTTCTGGCTACTGTATACAGATGAGACTAAAAAGGGTGAGGCGTGGTGGATGCAGGGATTCGAAAAAGGAAGTGTTGGTCCAGGTGAAAGATGATGGTTCAGACCAAGGAAATGATGGTGGAAATGTAGATAAATGGAAAGATTTCAGAAGCATTTAGTGCCGCATAAAGCAAGAGGACCTAGTGATATGAGGGAAACATAGGATGTCAAATGTACAAAGCTCACTAAAATTTGCTGGATAGACAGAAAATTGCAAAAATTACACTAGACATTGCTGTCTTAAAAAGTGATCAGACTTTTCTGAATATGGAAAATTTTCATGGGCTATGTCTCTCCTTAGCTTCTTGCCTAAGAGCTTTTCCTTAAACCCACTTTCTCTCCTCTAAAACCATATTCTCTACAACCATTTTGTTGCTTTACGTATTTTTGGATTCACAACAATTTCTTCATAATAATTGTAACATAATGCAACTATTTGGACAATTTAACACTAAGTCTCCACTAGTTTAGAGCCTAGGTTTGCACCGCCAACACTTCTATTGAACTGTTTGTAAACTGTTTGCCATAGTTTCACCCTTAGTACTACAAAGACCTTGGAGAAGTACTGAAATCACAGCATTTTTTGCTTTTTTTTTAGTATATCTTAGATCAAATTCTTAGGCTTAGACTTTCACCAGACCTTCCAGGGTCATGGGGTTATGTATGGCTATGGGAACTTTAATCTCCCCATTGGACAAAATTGATTTCATGCTTCCTTAAACCCTTCATTTCCTATCATCTCCTGTGCTACTGACTATACCTCCTAGGAGAAGATAACTTTTTTTAAAAATTTATTTTGGGGGGGGGAGAGGGGGGGGGAGAGAGAGAGAGAGAATGCAAGCATGAACTGGGAAGGGGCAGAGAGAGAGGGAAAGAGAGAATCCCAAGCAGGCTCCACACTGTGTGGGGTTTGAACTCATGAACTATGAAATTGTGACCTTAGCCAAAGCCAAAAGTATGAATGAGTACCCAAGCATCCCAAAGATTACCTTTTTATTATTTTCTAGTTCTGATACTATATATCATTCCCTACCTTCTAAAATGTCAGTTTAGGTAACCCAACATTATTTATAGAAACTAAAAGCTATAGGTAGTAGTCTACAAAGAATAAGTACTTGATGTTAACAATGTAGAGTCAAAATGCTGTGTAATGAATTATGACTTGAAAATCCATATATTCCTGGAAGGAGAACTATCTATACCTAATATTGTTCTTGTGCTCTTTTGAAGGGAACATCCTTCTTTATCAGAACTTCCCATGTTTTCTTATCCGGATTTCTTCACCAGAGCTGATGAAGAATTGGCAAGAATCATTGACCATCATGTAAGATTGACTTCCTTAAACTAGCAGCAAAACCTTTGTTCTTTAAATGCACTGTGAATTAGAAAGTGCAGTTCTGAGACTAAAACATTAACACATCAAACTTAGAAATGAAGCCATGATTAGGCATTGCCAAACTTAATTATATCTTACTGTGCTGTATATATACTTCAGTGCCTTTATTGGGTTACAGAAAATTTGGCTTTCTGTCATTTGTAAAATACTAGCCTTATCATGCTTCCTGAATTTAGTACTGATTTCTTGTGACAAGGATCTGGTATTGAACACTGAACACTGATTTCTTTTATAATGTGGTTTTAGTAATGGAACAAAAATCTTTTGGCTCAATTTTTGGTGATCATTCTTTACCCCTGAAATATTAGACTTAAATCACTTTGTTCTTGGTATGAGTTAAACAGTGGCAATTCAAGGCCATTCACTTAAGACACCTTAATCCACTCAGCTATATTTAGTTCATGATTTATGAAATAATTTTGTAACTTTTTAAGAGTAGAGTTGGAGTAGAAGAGAAAATACTTATTTTCTCTTTTTCTTTGAATACAGTATGGACTCAATAGCATATAGAATATGTTTAATTAATTGTATCATCCTTTTATTCACTAATGAAGTTTCTGCGAAACCAATATATTATATATACAGAACATTATACAAATTTTGTAATGGTTTATAAATTGCAGCATCTGTATTTCACTATTCACTTCAACTAAATGATCTAGGATAGATGATAAGAGATAGCAAATAGCCAATGTGTATATACACATATATGTAGTGTAGTTTTTTTTTGTTTTTTTTTTAATTTTTTTTTCAACGTTTATTTATTTTTTTTGGGACAGAGAGAGACAGAGCATGAACAGGGGAGGGGCAGAGAGAGAGGGAGACACAGAATCGGAAACAGGCTCCAGGCTCTGAGCCATCAGCCCAGAGCCCGACGCGGGGCTCGAACTCATGGACCGCGAGATCGTGACCTGGCTGAAGTCGGACGCTTAACCGACTGCGCCACCCAGGCGCTCCATGTAGTGTAGTTTTAATAACAGAACAAAAACCTTTTGACTGAATTTTCAGTGAGTTTTTTAGCCTTGAAAGATTGATAAGACTTGAATCATTTTGTAATTAAACACATCTGCCTAGGGCTAGTTCAAGAGATAGAGGACATCCTTTTGAATGGTAGAGAGGAGGCCAGGTAGTAGCGCCTAAAAACCTTCATCTTTTTCTCTTTCCAAGGATGTAAGCATTATCGAAGTAATTGCTGCCACGGATCTGTTTATAGTGTATTCGCGGAAGTGTAAAGGAATTCTTTCTCAAAATATGTTTGACAGTTAATAGAACCCAAATTGTTTGATAGGTGGCTAGCCTAATCCAATAGTCTGCAGTATTGATTGGAGAAGGTTATGGAAGTTTCTCCTGGTAGCACATTTCAAAAAATATTCATGTATATATCATTTCCTTTTAGATAGCTATAGCAGTAGTGCTCTATACTTATATTTGCTTTTACATTAGTTAATGTGATCTTCACAACAAGCCTGTAAAACATTTATAAAAAAGAAGAATGGTAGTTTACAATGCAGTTATTTGCCTAAGGTTTTGAAGATAGTAAATGACTAACGTTTTTTGAGTCTACACACAAAACCAGATTTCCAGACTTCAAATCCACTTTTCTTCTCTGGTTTTCATAGTTGCTTAATTTCTTGGTTTATAATTACTAACCTTAACAGGGTGGAAAGGTGGAACCTGTGGTATTGACAAGAAACAAAAACCTACAAGTTTAGTTGTCCCATTAAGTCAGTTGAATACTATGCAGTGGCCATATTAAGCAAATAATAAGGCAGATACCTCTAATTATTCAGCATATATTAAGGTGCCATGTACACTGCTGGTATTCTATACTATGGTGATTAAAATCCTGACTGAGTGGGTTAAATAAAGCAGTAAATAGTGCTTCCATTTCCCATCACCTTCAACTGTATCTGCATCCTCCTTCTTGCTGCCACAATCGATGATAACAGTATCAGATAAAGTAAAGACAAGACAATGGTTTATCCAAATTGAATTTGTCATGGTCAAGAGAGACAGAATGGGGAAGAAAAGTTTACTTTTTTTCCTGGGAATACCAGGAAGAAAGATCATAATGTTGTGGTGAATTCCAGCCATGCCAAGTTCTAACAAGAGAGTGAGCTAAGAAAGAGGAAGAGCTGCCTCCTGGACATTAGCAATATGATACCCCATTACCACTTCTTTACATGCTGTTTGGGAAACCAAAGGGTTCTATTTTGCTGAGAGTTCTTAAGAATTAATCCTCTGTTGATTTTTCACAATGTAAAGATCAAGGTCAGGAAGTACATTGAAATCTCTCATATAAGGTAAATTAGTGGCCTTTGTTTATGGATACTGTCATTATTACATCAACTACCACTTTTATGCTATAACATAAATTTGGTAGTTTTGTCAAACAATATTATTATTTAGTTTGTTATATGACAAAAATTATATGTCACAGATGGGTATCATAGTTATCAAAGTAACATGTGTATTTCCTATGTCTTAAAATTTAACTTGGGGTAAGAAAAATGAGTATTTTATTATGCTTTTTCATTTAATATTTACTCTGAGTGTATTGACATTTAAAAAAATGTACTGCCTTTGGAAAGCTGAGTTTTTTTTTTTAACTCTGTGGTTTAGTCCTGCTTATTAATATCTATATATCTCAAATAATAGTTATAATTCACAGCACTAGTATATAGTAATTTATAAGTTGATAGGTGCTTAAGCATTGTCTGATTGTTTGTGAGTATGGACAGACTGAGGGTGACAAAATGAGCAAGGGTAGGAAGTGTCTAGGAACTTCCAACATTTCATGCTAAGGGTCTTTGTGCCCTGAACTTTTTACCCGGAGAGATTACCACCTCTTTCACTCTTTCCTTCATTAAAGATAGTAGAAGGGGAAAAGAGTCCTCATGATGATGTCTGGTTGATTTGAGGTCCTTACTTCTAACTACTGATTCCTAGAATTTTGCCTCCAGATGATGCTGTTATTATTGTCATGATTAACATGCTCAATTGAAGTGAATCCTTTAGAAGTCTTTGTATTTGCTGCAGAATCAGCATTTGTCTGCCCATCAATTTTATTTTCTACTTCATATGTAATAGTATTATAATTTTTACCTTTCCCATTAATTTGGCTTTTCTTCTTGTTTTGCTTTGGCTTGATTTTTTATTTTCTGATTCCATGCTATTATGTAAATATCCATATTGATGAAAAACTGAAATTCCTTTGTAATATAAAAATGTAAACCTTGTTTTCTCTTTATTCTCTCTTTTTTTGGGGGGAGGGGAGGGGAGCAGAATTGTATACTTACTAATAGATGGCTTATATATATTTCCAGTTATGGTAGGGTTTAAGTTCCTTAAGAATATCTGTGAGAAAAACTGAGAAGATAATTGGATAATAGAATCTGCATCTTAAGAAGCTAAAGTGATGTATTTTTTCATGGAAATTCATATGTAAATGACACTTTCTCTCTGTGACAGTGGCAGGAAGAGCTAAAGATCCGACGGAAAGAAGATGCAATATGTGAGGCCCAAGAACGTAAAGAAAAAGAGTTAGAGGAAAAAAATCACTTCAGAGAAATTATGAAGAGAAGAGAAGAGAAACTACACAAGCAAACCAAACCCTACGAGCTTCCTCCTAGGACTGAAGTAATTTCATTAGAAATAAAATGACCCCCCACCCCCGCCCCTAATTGAAGTCCATAATGCCAGAAATTCATTGCATGAAAGAGACCAAGACAGCTAGATATTAGGAAAAATTTCTTCTAATTAATTGGAAGCCATTTCTTAGGAGTTGTTATCCTGGTGCAGACTCTTTAATAGTTCTGTCTTAGTCCTAAATTAGCAGCTCTTAATCACATTTGAGTGAAGTGATTTTATTAAACTTTTTCAAGAACACGGCTAGAGCTTTTCCTAATTGACTTTTTTCTTGTGATCATATAGCATATTTAATCAATGATTCTCAGAGTATTGATTTTTCATCGGACAGTTAGATGGAAGTGAATTACAAATTATTAGTCACATTTAAGGATTATTTCTTGAAAACAGAATGAGCACCAACTGATACCCCTATATTACTTATTATACAAATAAAAGAAGTAAGGCACTTGCTTGGATTTGTATTTCATAGTCAATCAACACCACATCAAACTATATGTCAGAAACTTGAATTTGATATACTATAGTAGATATACAAATCTGGAGGGGCCAGATATCTCAGAATGATTTGGTCTATAGCACATACCAAAGGAGACCCCTGATTGATAGTGGTTTTACTTTGCAAGATGAGTTTATGAGGATGGATGTGGATGGTCCTGGAAGGCACAGTAACACTTACCAGAGGGATTCATCCAGTTAGAAGACATTTTTTAAAAGGCACTTCACTTCCTCTGAAGCTCTCAATCTATGGGTAAGAGTATTGGGTTGGGATTCCTGTGATGGCTTACATTCCTTTTCTGAAAAATATAGATAATAATCACACCTCAATTTCACACAGCTGACTTGCTGATACTCAAGAGACAGTTAGCTTATCAGGGATATTAAACTCAAATGCCTACCAGCTCCAGAAGGTAACAGAAATAAGTGAAAGGGGCTATGGAATACCTACGCTATATAAAGAAAGTTCCTAGGACTCGGCTACACTCTGCAATGTATGGTCAGTAATACAGGATCATACAGTCTTTCCAGAAGAAGTTCTCAAATAGGATTATTTTTTAAAATAAAAGTTGCTAGGGGTACCTGGGTGGCTCAGTCAGTTGAGCATCTGACTTTGGCTCAGGTCATGATCTCACGGTTCGTGGGTTGGAGCCCCGCCTCGGGCTCTGTGTTGACAGCTCAGAGCCTAGAACTTGCTTCAGAATCTTTGTCTCCTTCTGTCTGCCCCTCCCCGCTTACTCTCTGTCTCTCTCTCCCAAAAATAAACATTAAAAAAAAAAAACTTAAGAAAATAATGAAATAAAAGTTGCTTAATTTTAAGATGGTGGCAACTAATTTTTTTAAAAAAAAATCATATAATTTGGGGTTAAATTTGACATATGGGCCACAAGTTTGTGACCCATATTATGTGAACTTACAGTGTCAATCTTTGTTTAAGATAACAATAACACGTAGTAGAAAAATGGAAGGTGGGAAAGGTGTTTTTATTATGATTCCCTATAGGGCTGTTTCAAATCTATGTTGCTCTTCCCAAACCCTTTGTGTCATCCTTGTCTCCTCTTACATAGAGTAAGTCAGTTCTCAGATATAATACCTCCCAATGCACCTTTCCAAATACCTTCATTAATATGTGCTTTCTCCACATGTGAAAAGAAATCTCTCCTACAGTCTCCTTTCCCTGAATTTCACCCCTTTCAAAATCTTCCTCTATCAGCTATTCACTATCCCCCTTGAAGAGCTCCTTATCACTCACTCCTATCCACGGAGGTCTCAATTTTCTACCATCCTTCCTACCAAACTACTCTCTCCATCAGTCCCTCAGTGATAGCAGCCTTTCTAGACTGCCCTTTTAAGTCATAACTTTTCTGATGATTTGTAAGAGAGGGAACCACTGGGCCGTAAGCTGTGGGGAGGGACTCTGGACATCTCACTGCTACTTTCAAGAATTTCAGCAAATCCTGCTGTTTCAGAACCACTTTCGTAGAAGCCTCCTGCTTCCAATTTCTGTACTGTTCCTTCTCTGGGGCACTGACTGGTCTGCCTTAGGGCTTCCTCACTGTAGACTTAGGGTCATTTACTTATTTTTCTGCCCTGCTTAGTCTGTTCCCAATTGTTCACCTATTTTCTAACTTCCACGTTTTTCTTCGTATTACCAATGTGTTATCTTCTTTTCTCCTTATGGATTTATGACTTTAAAAAAAGTAATTCTGGGGTGCCTGGGTGGCTCAGTCAGTTGAGCATCCGACTTTGGCTCAGGTCATGATCTCGCAGTTTGTGAGTTCAAGCCCCACATCGGGCTCTGTGCTGACAGCTCAGAGCCTGGAGCCTGCTTTGGATTCTGTGTCTCCCTCTCTCTCTGCCCCTCCCTCACTCATGCTAAGTATCACTCTTGCTCAAAAATGAATAAACATTAAAAATATTTTAAATAAAAGTAATTCTTTTTCTATCACAGTAGTGGAGATTTGTAAGGGAGCAAAGAATATACACACACATATAAATATATAGAGAAAGAGATGATTAATCAGAATGCTTATACCTTTATTCTTAAATTATTCTCAAAATTCTTTTTTCTTATACTTTAAAATTCATAGAATCTAGGAACACATCTCTCTCTTGGTTTTCCTCGTATATCCTTAAATTTTAGCAAAGGCTGGGGTTCATAGATCTGGGTTCACATTCTAGCTATGCCTCCTACTAGCTATGAAGCACTGGTTATGTCACTGAACCCAGTGGAGCTTCAGTTTACTCATCTATAAAATGGGTACAGGGGGAGGAGCCAAGATGGCAGAAAAGCATGGAAGCTTTTTGTGTGTCTCGCATCCATGAAATACAGTCAGACCAACACTAAACCATCCTGCACACCTAGAAAACTGATTGGAGGATTAACACAACAATCTGCACAAACTGAATCACAGAATTCAGCAGGTACGTGGCGCAGAGAGCTGAAGTTGGGGAGCGAGAAGCTGCAATAGGTAGGGAACCGCTTATGCGGGTGGAGAGAGGACAGAGACTGGGGAGGCAGGGGGATATGGAACAAGCACCCCTCCCCAAAAGCAGCTGGAGAGAAAGTAGAAAATTGTAAACAGCCACAGGGACTAAACTAAAAAGGGAGAAAGGGGAGGGTTTAAATTCCATTAAGACTGTAAACAAGGGGAGCACAAAGGCTGCAACTCTGCAGCTTGATACCTGGTGGTGCTCTGGTGGGAAGGGCGAATCCCCAGGAGCAGAGTGGGGTCCGGGAGGTTCTAGGGCCACACAGGGAGAAGCGGTTCCACTGCTGGAAGGACATTTGGTAGAGACTGTTGGAGCCACCTGGTCCCAGCAGACCCCAGAAGGCGGCCACATTTGCTGGTGCTGGAACAAGATTGTTCAAGGTGAAGCCTGGTGCCAGATGTGTGTTGTGATTTTCCATAATCCCTGAGGTGCTGTTGCTATACTATCTCATGAGCATTTTCTGGGACAGGCTGGCACCTGGCCGCAGTCTCAGGGCACTGGCAACCACAGGGTCCAGCAAGCATACCTGGGTGCAGCCGATACTCGGCCACTGCTCATTCGGCCATTGCTCAGTGAGACCCTCCCACAGAGGGCGGAGCGGGTCAAGGGCGCAGTCCTTCAGAAGTAAGGGGCCAGGGAAAACAGCCGCATCTGAGACAAAACTTGGGAGAGAGGTGCTGCCTGGGGCCTGGTCAGGGAGAATGGAAAAGCAGGGAGTGGATGAGAGCTGAGGACGGAGGACCGGTGTGCGACTGCTGATCCAGGAGAACAGATTGGGTGGCTGGGTGGCGCCATTTTTCAGCGCCCCCACGCATGCACATGCGCGCCAACAAGCGCCGCAACAATTCACCCCAGTAGGCCAGCAGCGCCATCTAGGGGAGAGTGGAGCTGTTACACCGAGTCCTGCCCAACTGGGCCAACTTCGCTCTTCAAGAACACAAGTCTCACCACCGGCTTAATTCATGGACTATAAAGAGCTACATAGACTGACTTCTAGGGGAAAAAAGCAATTTCAGTCCTACTTCAATCTGTTAGTAGGTTCATCTATTCAATTTTCTTTCTTTTTTATTTTTCATTTTCCTTTTTCTCTTTTACAATTCTTTTCTTTTTCTTGAATGCAGAAAGAGAAAAAATACATTTTTATTTTCAATTTTTATTAAAAATATCTTTCTTTTATTACTATATTTTTTACCTTTGTGTAAATTTCAAATTCTACTTTGCTTCAATCATTTTATTTTAGTCTACTTCAGTGTGTACTCACCTTTTCAAATTTTCAGTTTCCTTTTTCTTTCTTTTTCTTTTTTCTCTTTTTCATTTCTTTTTCTTGAATGCAGAAAGAGAAAAACTTCATTTTTATTTTCAATTTCTATTAATATTTTTAAATTTTATTACCATGTTTTTTGTTTTTATATAAATTTTTTCAAATTCTATTTTACTTCCATCATTTTATTTTAGTCTACTACAATGTATTCACTTTTTCAAATTTTCAAATGATTTCTTTTTTTAATCTTTTTTCTTTTTTTGCTTTTTTTTCTAAATACAGAAAATGAAAAATTCATATTTTTAATTTTTATTAAAAATATTTTTCTTTAATTTTTTTCTACTATATTCTTTACTTTTGTGTATATTTCTTTAAATTCTATTTTACCCCCATCATCTCATTTTAGTCTACTTCAGTGTATTCATTTTTTAAAATTCTCAACCGATTTCCTTCCTCCCCCCCTTTTTTTTCTCTAATCTGTCAAACCACTTTCAACACCCAGACCAAAACACAACTAGGATCTAGCATCATCTATTAGATTTTTATGTGTGTGTGTTTTTAATTTTTAATTTGAATATTTTTTTAAGTTTAATTTCTTTAATTTTTTCTACCTCATTAATTCTTTTTCTCCCTTCAAAATAACAAAACAAAGGAATTCACCCTAAAAGAAAGAGCACGAGGAAACGAAAGCCAGGGATTTAACCAACACAGATACAAGCAAGATGTCTGAAACAGAATTTAGAATCACGATAATAAGAATACTAGCTGGAGTTGAAAATAGATTAGGATCCCTTTCTGCAGAGATAAAAGAAGTAAAAAATAGCCTGAATGAAATTAAAAATGCTGTAACTGAGCTGCAATCACGGATGGATGCAGCAGCGGCAAGGATGGATGAGGCAGAACAGAGAATCAGCGGTATAGAGGACAGAGAATAACGAAGCAGAAAAAAAGAGGGAGATTAAGGCAAAAGAGCACGATTTAAGAATTAGAAAAATCAGTGATTCATTAAAAAGGAACAACATCAGAATCATAGGGGTCCCAAAAGAGGAAGAGAGAGAAATAGGGGTAGAAGGGTTATGTGAGCAAATCATAGCAGAAAACTTTCCTAACCTGGGGAAAGACACGGACATCAAAATCCAGGAAGCACAGAAGACCCCCATTAGATTCAACAAAAACTGACCATCAACAAGGCATATCATAGTCAAATTCACACAATATTCAGGCAAGGAAAGAATCATGAAAACAGCAAGGGAAAAAAAGTCCCTAACCTACAAGGGAAGACAGATCAGGTTTGCAGCAGACCTATCCACAGAAACTTGGCAGGCCAGAAAGGAGTGGCAGGATATATTCAATGTACTGAATCAGAAAAATATGCAACCAAGAATTCTTTATCAAGCAAGGCTGACATTCAAAATAGAAGGAGAGATAAAAAGTTTCCCAAACAAAAATTAAAGGAGTTTGTGACCACTAAACCAGCCCTGCAAGAAATATTAAGGGGGACTCTCTGAGGGGAGAAAAGATGAAAAGATTTATAAATAAATAAATAAATATATATATACATACATACACACCAAAAGCAACAAAAGATTAGAAAAGACCAGAGAACACCACCAGAAACTCCAACTCTACAAGCATCATAATGGCAATAAATTCATATCTTTCAGTACTCTAAACGTCAATGGACTCAATACTCCAATCAAAAGACATAGGGTAACAATGGATAAGAAAACAAGATCCATCTATATGCTGTTTACAAGAGACCCGCTTTAGACCTAAAGACACCTTTAGATTGAAAATAAGGGAATGGAGAACCATCTATCATGCTAATGGTCAACAAAAGAAAGCCAGAATAGCCATACTTATATCAGACAATCTAGATTTTAAAATAAAGACTGTATCAAGAGATGCAGAAAGGCATTATATCATAATCAAGTGGTCTATCCACCAAGAAGACCCAACAATTGTAAACATTTATGCGCCAAATGTGGCAACACCCAAATATATAAATCAATCACAAACATAAATAAACTCATCAGTAGTAATACTATAATAGTAGGAGACTTCAAAACCCCACTCACAACAATGGACAGAATATATAATCAAAAAATCAACAAGGAAACAAAGGCTTTGAATGACACACTGGACCAGATGGACTTAACAGATATATTCAGAACATTTCATCCTAAAGCAGCAGAATGTACATTCTTCTCCAGTGCACATGGAACATTTCCAGAATAGACCATATACTGGGACACAAATCAGCCCTAAGAAAGTACAGAAAGATCAAGATGATACCATGCATATTTTCAGACCACAATGCTGTGAAACTTGAAATCAACCACAAGAAAAAATTTGGAAAATGTAACAAATACTTGGAGACTAAAGAACATCCTACTAAAGAATGAATGGGTTAACCAAGCAGTTAAAGAGGAAATTAAAAAGTATATGGAAGTCAATGAAAATGCTAACACCACAACCCAAAACCTCTGGGACGCAGCAAAGGCGGTCATAAGAGGAAAGTATATAGCAATCCTGTCCTTTCTAAAGAAGGAAGAAATATATCAGATACACAACCTACCTTACACATTCAGGAGCTGGAAAAAGAATAGCAAATAAAACCCCAAACCAGCAGAAGACAGAAAATAATAAAGATTAGAGCAGAAATTAATGCTATCAAAACCAAAAAAAAAAAAAAAAAAAAAACCAAAAAAAAAAAAACCAAACCAGAACAGATCAATGAAACCAGAAGCTGGTTCTTTGAAAGAATTAACAAAAATTGATAAACCACTAGCCAGTTTGATCAATAAGAAAAAGGAAAGGACCCAAATAAATAAAATCAAGAATGAAAGAGGAGAGATCACAACCAACACACGGAAATAAAAACAATAATAAGACAATATTATGAGCAATTATGTACCAATAAAATGGGTAATCTGGAAGAAATAGACAAATTCCTAGAAACATATACACTACCAAAACTGAAGCAGGAAGAAATAGAAAATTTGAACAGACCCATAACCAGTAAGGAAATCGAATTAGTAATCAAAAATCTGCCAAAAAACTAGAGTCCAGGGCCAGATGGCCTACCAGGGGAATTCTACCAAACATTTAAGGAAGAGTTAACACCTATTCTCTTGAAACTGTTTCCAAAAACTAGAAATGGAAGGAAAAATTCCAAACTCTTTCTATGAAGCCAGCATTACCTTGATTCCAAAACCAGACAGAGACCCCACTAAAAAGGAGACTCATTTCCTTAATGAACATGGATGCAAAAATCCTCAACAAGATATTAGCCAACTGGATCCAACAAAATATTTAAAAAATTATTCACTGCGACCAAATGGGATTTATACCTGGGATGCAGGGCTGGTTCAATATCTGCAAAACAATTAATGTGATTCATCACATCAATAAAAGAAAGGACAAGAACCATATGATCCTCTCAACAGATGCAGAGAAAGCATTTGACAAAATACAGCATCCTTTCTTGATAAAAACCCTCAAGAAAGTAGGGATAGAAGGAGCATACCTCGAGATCATAAAAGCCATATATGAATGACCCAACACTAATATCATCCTCAGTGGGGAAAAACTGAGCGCTTTTCCCCTAAGGTCAGGAATAAGACAGGGATGTCTGCTCTCACCACTGTTATTCAACATAGTATTGGAAGTCTTAGCCTCTGCAATCAGACAACACAAAGAAATAAAAGCATCCAAAACAGCCAGGAGGAGGTCAAACTTTCATTCTTCACAGATGACATGATACTCTATATGGAAAACCCAAAAGATTCCACCAAAAAACTGCAAGAATTGATTCATGAATTCAGCAAAGTTGCAGGATATGAAATCAATGCACAGAAATCAGTTGCATTCCTATACACCAACAATGAAGTGACAGAAAGAGAAATCAAGGAGTCAATCCCATTTATAGTTGCACAAAAAACCATAAAATACCTAGGAATAAATCTAACCAAAGAGGTGACAAATCTATACACTGAAAACTATAGAAAGCTTATGAAAGAAATTGAATAAGACACAAAAAAACGGAAAAAGATTCCATGCTCCTGGATAGGAAGAACAAATATTGTTAAAATGTCGATAATACCCAAGCAATCTACATATTGAATGCAATCCCTATCAAAGTTAACATCAGTATTCTTCACAGAGCTAGAGCAAATAATCCTAAAATTTGTATGGAACCAGAAAAGACCCCGAAGAGCCAAAGCAATCTTGAAAAAGAAAACCAAAGCAGGAGGCATCACAATCCCAGACTTCAAGCCATACTACAAAGCTGTAATCATCAAGACAGTATGGGAGTGGCACAAGAACATACACTCAGATCAATGGAACAGAATAGAGAACCCAGAAATGGACCCACAAACGTATGGCCAACTAATCTTTGACAAAGGAGGAAAGAATATCAGATGGAATAAAGACAGTCTCTTCAGCAAGTGGTGCTGGGAAAACTGGACAGCAACATGCAGAAGAATGAATCTGGACCATTTTCTTACACGATACACAAAAATAAACTCAAAATGGATGAAAGACCTTAATGTAAGACAGGAAGCCATCAAAATCCTCGAGGAGAAAGCAGGCAAAAACCTCTTTGATCTTGCCTGCAGCAACTTCTTACTCAACACATCTCCGGAGGCAAGGGAAACAAAAGCAAAAATGAACTACTGGGACCTCGTCAAAATAAAAAGCTTTTGCACAGAGAAGGAAACAATCAGCAAAACTAAAAGGCAACTGACAGAATGGGAGAAGATATTTGCAAATGACATATCATATAAAGGGTTAGTATCCAAAATCTATAAAGAACTTATCAAACTCAACACCCAAAAAACAAATAATCTAGTGAAGAAATGGGCAAAAGACATGAATAGACACTTCTCCAAGGAAGACATACAGATGGCCAACCGACACATGAAAAATGCTTAACATCACTCATCATCAGGGAAATACAAATCAAAACCACAATGAGATGCCACCTCACACCTGTCAGAATGGCTAACATTAACAACTCAGGCAACAACAGATGTTGGTGACGATATGGAGAAAGAGGATCTCTTTTGCATTGTTGGTGGGAATGCAAGCTGGTGCAGCCACTCTGGAAAACAGTATGGAGGTTCCTCAAAAAACTAAAACTAGAACTACCCTATGACCCAGCAATTGCACTACTAGGCATTTATCCACGGGATACAGGTGTGCTATTTGGAAGGGACACATGCACCCCTATGTTTATAGCAGCACTATCAACAATAGCCAAAGTATGGAAAGAGCCCAAATGTCCATCGATGGATGAATGGATAAAGAAAATGTGGTGTGCAATATATATATATATATATATATATATATATATATAATCACTCAGCAATCAAAAAGAATGAAATCTTGCCCTTTGCAAGTAAGTGGATGGAACTGGCAGGTATTATGCTAAGTGAAATTAGTCAGTCAGAGAAAGACAAAAATCATATGACTTCAGTCATATGAAGACTTTAAGAGACAAAACAGATGAACCTAAGGGAAGGGAAACAAAAATAATGTAAAAACAAGGAGGGGGACAAAACAGAAGAGACTCATAAATATGGAGAACAAACTGAGGGTTGCTGGAGGGATTGTGGGAAGGGGAATGGGCTAAATGGGTAAGGGGCACTAAGGAATCTACTCCTGAAATCACTGTTTCACTATATGCTAACTAATTTGGATGTACATTTTAAAAAATAAAAAATAAAAAATGATAAAAAATATCTTCCAAAAAAATTAAAAAATAAAAAAATGGATACAATTTATGTAATGAGTGGCAGCAGTCAGAATCTAATCAAGAAAACAGAAATGTTTGGTATTTTAAGAGACAATTTAACATTAGGAATTGTTTTATTAAGTGTTTAAATTATTTTTTAATGTTTGTTTATGTATGTATGTATGTATGTATGTACGTATGTATTTAGAGAGGTGTGTGTGAATGAGAGCATGCACAAGCGGGGGAAGGTGCAGAGAGAGAGAGAGAGAGAGAGAGAGAGAGAGAGAGAGAATCCTAAGCAGGCTCTGTGCTGTCAGCATAGAGCCCAATGTTGGGCTCAAACTCACAAACTGAGTTCATGACCTGAGCTGAAATCAAGAGTTGGATGTTTAACCGACTGAGCCACCCAGATGCCCCAGTGAAAGGAATTGCTTTAATGGTGTTAGAGAACTGAGAACATGGAAATGAACCAGAAATAATACTTACAAGAAACTACTACCACCTCTAGGACCAGGGCATGAAAAAGAAGTGGGCTGGATTATTAAATCTAGAAGCATGGAAGAGGAGCCGCACACAGTGGGATTCAGTCCTCTGACAGGAAGGTGCTGCCCTGCTGCTACTGGGGCCTCTGACAGGGCACAATAAGGTGATTTTGGGGGCACAGAGAAAAAAGGAGACAAGAACACATTGTCTTTTGCTGAAACCATGCTGCCAAGAAGAGCAAGAAAATGGAAAGAATCCATTTCTTCCTTTGCCATCTTGGAGCTCTTTCTCCAGTGCTCCTGTCCCCAGCATCACAAAGCAGACAGAGGGTGGGTTTAGGACTGAAAGATACAAATTAATCCAATTTTTTTTTCTTCTGCATTTTTGGCCCTCTTTTCTACAAGCTCCTCCAGGACCAAAAAAAAAAAAAAAAAAAAAAAAAAAGCTTGGACGAGAGCATCACCTTTTAAGTTAATGGAAATGTAAAAAAAAAATTACTCTAATTTATCTTTATAACTAACCCTTAATTGTTCCAGTAAGTACTTAACCTAACACAAACTTAACTGGATCTCTTTGTAATTTACTCTTCATATTAATTTTGCCTCAAAGTGTACAAAATGTTCTCTGAGTTCCAGGGTGTGTTGGGCACCAGGTGGATTGTCTCAGCAATTCCTGTTGTGTTCAGCTGATGGTTTCTGAGCCCTAGTTACTTATTTTCCCAGTCTTCTCAAGTTTGTGGGAGGAAGAAGAATGAGAAACATATTCCATGTCTACTTACCCTCCCCAGCTCTTACTGATCTTTAAATGCCTCTCCAGCGTGGAAGTGCTAACTTCTCTCAGGTCTAAATTCCTTTCTACCTAAAACATATTTCCATGCTACTTTTACTCTAGGTTTACTTTTATTTTGAAAAAATAAACCCAGGTCTTCCTATGTTCATTTTATTATGAATTCTCTATAGATTTCTTTTAGCAACTACCAAAGCAGTTTCTTTCTCACATAAATTACCTAATAAACCCTTTACCCTTATGAGAATGAAATATTTATAGGACTTTTAGCCAGGTTTACTTGGGTATTGTAAATTAAAAACATATATTAGGGGACAAAAGAGAGAAAAGATGAATAGTAAATAAATTCTGAGTAGCAGAAACATGAAAATAAGCATTTCTGCTAGTGCAGTTTAGTAAAGGTAAATCAAAAGATTCACCAAGGTTTGTGGGCATGCCAAAGAAAATGCCCAAAATAAATATCTTTCCTCTGACATCACTGAGTGGGTGTTTAGGGGCATGAAAAGGTAGTACACAAAACGACTCACAGCAACAATTTTAGAAACTCTATCGTAATGTTTAGCAATTATTCAAGTAATTTATTCTGCTCTTACCAGTAAAAGTCATGTCTGGGACATATGGCTGCAACTGTCTACTAGTTGATTTTAAGTGACCTTTCTCACTGGTTTTGGGTTTTTTATATCAATAAATCCAAAGAAAGTTATAGCTTATAACTAGTAAATACAGTTCCTTCTTTCCATATACCACCATACCCATTTCGCTATGTCCAGGGTTCAATAGCACGGTTTACAGAAGTGGCACTTTCAGCATTTTAAGTTGGGCTTTCTGAGCATTTCAGCTACTTAGCATCTTTAGTCTCTACCCTCAAGGTGACAATAGCAGTCCTGGTCCCTGCACCCCTGTCAGTCCTGACTACCAAAAGGACCCCGGGGAACAAAATTGCTCCTGGTTTGGGACAACAGGTCTATAAGTTCCACTGACCTTGACTTCCAAATTCCTAAGTTAACTTCTTGGTGATTGCTTTCCGACTGCTTTCAAATTTTGCCAACTGCTTATACATGAAGATCTCACTTTTGGTCAGCTAGTGACTCCCACTTAAAATCACCATAGGTCCCATGAAGCCACTTCATGCCTCCTCATGTCTCCATTTGCTGAGGTGGGAACATGAATGTGATTTTATATTGTGATTTTGGTTTTATATGTGATTACTGGTGATATGTATCACCTTTCCTGTGGCCAAAACACAAATGAAGACAGGAAGTCACGAGAAGCTGCTCTGCCAATGCCTGTACAGAAAAGGCATGTCTACTAATAAATTCAGCCCACCCTGTGCTTCACAGCCTTAGGCCACTGAAAGTATTTGTAAGGCTCCGTGTGCTAATTCTAACTATTTTCTCTGATATGCAGGATATGTTTGGGAATTTAGAGCAAAACTCATTTTAAATTATCATCTTCTATAACATAAATTCACATATTTATATAGTTCTGCAAATTTTGTTGATGATTTTGTTACTTTTGAGCTACATGCATTTTTCATAGTGACATAGATTTCAAGGATAATTTGGCTGTAATGTTATTCAAGCTCACTTTTTCCTCCGATCATTCTAGCTAAGGGACCTATTTACATAATACCTAGTGCCTTGTTATTTTTTTACTCCTGCTTCATTGGAAAGCTGAAAGTAAACAAAAAGAAATGCATTTCCAAAGCAGTTTTTAGTTGGAAGATCTTTGTGGTATCCAACTTTCTAGTGAAATTCCCCCAGCTGGCTCTATACTGGAAAAGGCAGGTTCTCTTTTATGAATGAACATGGTAGAGGTTAAGCATTTTAGAATCACCAGTACAACATTTTTATATATAATCAGACTACTGGCAGTCCAGTGATGCCATGACTATTTACTCTCAAGTTTCCTTTTAAGGACATTCATGGGGCACCTGGGTGGCTCAGTTGCTTAAGCCTCTGATTTCAGCTCAGGTCATGATCTTATTGTTTGTGATTTCAAGCCCCATGTCAGGCTCTGTGCTGACAGCTCAGAGCCTGGAGCCTGCTTTGGATTCTGTGTCTCCCTCTCTCTCTGTCCCTCCCCCGTTCTCTCTCTCTCTCTCTCTCTCTCTCTCAAAATAAATAAACATTAAAAAAAATGAAGGACATTCATAGTTTGGTTTCATTGGAAAACTGAGTTTGACTAAATGCAAAATTCTCAGAAAGACTGAAAATAGGTAGCTTCCCAATAGACCAAGGCAACCAAAAGCCAAAGAGAAATATAATGCTGAGAAATAGTCTTTTATTTAAACTAGCCATCAATCATTCCCCACACCTGGTTTAAGGAGAAGAGTGAAAATAAGCCTAAAACCTAGTTACTCTTTAATTGCCAAATAATAAATGTTTGAGGTCCCTTGAAGAAAAACTCTAGAGTCAATTACAACCCTTGGGGCCAACACTCATGAGAAGAGGGAGATAGTAAGGAGAAATGAAACAGCTTATACGATGTGTGCTAGCGATTAGAATCAATAATCCAGTGCCATCATTCTGCAGATGAAAAAACTGAGCACTTGCAGTTCACCAAGCAAAACACGAGCTATTCATTAGTTCACTGAATACAACAAAACTATGAAGCAGGTACAATTATGTCCATTGAATCCTGAAGAAACAGAAACTTTTAGAAGTAATGTGTTACAATGTCACTTAGGTCTGTGAGCTCTTAACAACCACACTACACTTCCTCAGAGATTTGGAAAAAGAGCAATCAAGAATCTTATCCAAGACGCAGTTCTGCTTATGATACCATTCTGAAGCTCTCTGTCCAAACATATCATGCCATTTATGAGTACACACTAACAAAATAGAAATAAAAACACAAGCATATAAAGTTGAATTGATAGTAAAGCTTTAGATGAACTCTCAAAGGAATTAGAAGTGTGACAATTCATGAAATGTCAAATGAATCATGATTGTTATTTAGTAATCATTCAGGAGTGAATAGTGAAATGCTATTCTGTATTCATCCTAATGTATAGTTATTATGATGGTTTTGAAAGGATAATAGTATCTGGGAAGCAAGGGGTATCCAATAGGAAAAAGTTTTGGCTTTGCCATTTCTGTGTTCTTTGTAGAGTCATTCAATTCAACCATATGGAAGGTTTTGTTGTTGTTTTTTGTTTCTTTGCTTTTGTTTCTGGTTTTTTTGCCCATTACTTGACTCTGTTTTATTATCACTTGTATTTGTCAAGTAGGTATTGTTTGAACCTTGAAGAAAATCAGCTTTTAAAAATGATTTTTGACTATTGTGTCACATCTCCTTATCCATTCCTCTGTCGATGGACACTTAGGTTGCTTGTGTATCTAAGCTATTGTAAATAATGCAGCAGTAAACACAAGGGGGCATACATCTGTTTGATTAATGTTTTCTTTTTTTTTTTTTTTTTTGGTAAATACCCAGTATTGGAGTTACTGGATAATATGGTGATTTCTTTTAATTTTGTGAGGAACCTCTAGAATGGAGGTGAGTAGAGAGATGGGCAAAATGGGTGAAGGTGAGTGAAAGGTATAAGCTTCCAGTTATGGAATGAAGAAGTCATGGGAATAAAAGGCACAGCATAGGGAATATAGTTAGTGATATTGTAATAGTGTTGTATGGTGACAGATGGCAAGTTCATTTGTGAGTACAGCATAATGTACAGAGAAGCTGAATCACTATGTTGTATACTTGAAATTAATGTACCATTGTGTGTCAACTATACTCAAAACAATTTGAAGAAAAGGATTTTGGTAATAGTTTCAACTAGACATAAGGCACAAATAATTCAAAAGACAAACCTTGGATTTTAACTCTGATTTCCTAGCTCTTATTCTTATATCTGTACCACTTCTACATCAATACAATGCAGGTAATTTTAAGTACCGCCATACCTCACAAGAACAATGATGGCTATATTTTAAATGTGTTTGTGAAAAGTGAAATGGAATGTTAATTCAAGGTTATAGACACAGAATGCCTGTTCCTCCAGGGACAGCAAAAATAGCTTTTGGAAAGTAAAGTAGGTATTAAAATCTGGATTTACCAAGGTGGTCTTGTTATTTCTTTACCTTTTGCTATGATTTTAAAGCTTGTATTTCCTGTTCACTTGCCTCCTTTAAGTTACTGTAGATAAACAAATACAATGGCAACAGTTTAAAAGAAGGACAATAGGCAGGCAAGGGGACGTGTGGATGGCGATGATGCGGAGGAAAATCATAAGGAGTAGGAGAAGGATGATAAGGTCAATGTGTACTGAATCCTTATGTTTTACTTTGGGCCAAATACTGTGTTAATGCTTCTCATTTAATTATTAGTTTTGCACAACTCTGGACGTATGTTCAATTATCTCTTCTTCTAGATGAGGAATTAAGGCTTAGAGAGGTCAGTTAACTTGTTCAAGTTTGCACAGCTAGTAAGTCAGCCTTTTGAACTTACTTATCTGACTCCCAGGCCTATGTTCTTAAGCAAATGAGCTGCAGTGAATCTGCAATTATATCAGCATGTTAAAATTAAAAATGTTAACAATCACAAGGATAATGAGGAGAATGAGAATAAACTACTTGAGAGCCAAGATTTTGTATTTTTATCAATGATGCTATTGCCCAGAACTTACAATAGTGTCTAGTCTATAGCAACTCTGAACACATTTCTGGAATAACTGAATGGATGCATGAATGAATGAATAAATGGATGAATGAATTAATGACATGAAGAGGGTTTAAGATTTTTATATAAAACTAAGAAGTTCATTTTTAGAGAAGCTTGTTCATTTAACAGCAGTGAGTGAGTGTCCCTTCACACCATGCTATATTGTGCTGTGGGTACAATGGGGGGCCTACTCTCATGAAGATTACCATCTGCTTGCTGGCTTCCATATCTATTATAAATCCAAAAGGTTTGCACATCATACATAACATATAAAACAGAATGTAGTTTAATGCCATTGTAACTGACATCAAAGCCACTATTTTTAATACTGGGGTCAGAGCACAGTGGGGAGAATTTGTAAGAAAGAAGAGTCACCCTAGTTATGTAGAAAATGTAATGCCCTTCCCAGGTTACCTGACTCCAAGTTCATTGACAGAGTCTGTTACATTTTTTTCCTCATATAAAGGAGGACACTAAAGCCTTTAGAAAATTAATTTTTACAGGTACTATAAATACTGGCATGTTTTTTATATTGTACCAATATATTTATTCCTGGTCATCTTTATCTTTAATGTCTGATTTGGTTTCTCAATCAAAAGCAATGATTTAAGTATACCTATAGTAGAGTTACTTCTCTTGCACTCACCCTCCAACATGATCACCAGGTCATGGGACTTGTGGCCTAAGAAGAGAAGAAAGATGGGTCTTGAGGAAGAGAGGGCCCAACCCTCTTGCAGGCATGGAGACTGTGGAGAGTAAGGTTTAGAATGGTCAGATTTAAGGGCACTTGACACCCTCAAGGTCATGGGTGGTTATAAATATCCAGATAGATAAGGAGCCTAAGCACCTCAGGTTAGTGGCATGACCTGCTGGTAAGGAGCTGGTTGGTAGGTAGGGAGAGGTATTATATACAGCCATTTCCAAATACACAGTCTGTTGTCTGGGTGAGATGAGAAGCCAGATATCTGGTGTTAGCACAAGAAGTTCAAATAGTCAGAGAGGATTTTGCACATTAGTGCAGAAGGTGTACCAGTCCATCCATTTTGCAGTACAAGTCAGGCAGGATCCAGCAGACACTGGGAAGATTTAAGGACCCAGTTGCCCCTCCACTGCCTTACAAAGGCCATACATCTTCTCCATGTATTCAAATGTCATCTTAGAAAAGAGATTGGGAGATAGAGAATCTGAAAGGCAAAGCAGTTTTCCCAAAAGAAACAAGGTAACATTTAAATAATCTGAGATAGAAGCTGGGGAGATAGCAAAGGAGAAGAACCCTAAGCTCACCTCATCCCACAGATACAACTAGCTAACACTCACATCAGTGTAAATAACTCAGAAAATGACCCAAAGACTGGCAGAGAATAAACTCAAAAACTAAATGTAGAGGTCACATAAAAGAGGGTAGGAAAGGTGAAGAGTTGGTGGGGAACAAAACAGACCCTAGGACTGTCTTCAGGAGGGTGCTAAGAAGAAACAGCATGGCAGCCCACAGAGGTAAAGAATACGAGCAGTAGTTTGAAAACTTCCTGGCACATACAGGCAGGAGAGTTATTTACTAATCTCAAAGCATGTTCTAGAGGGAAAAGAACCATGGGACACTCCTCCAGAACAAAGGAGCTGGTAGGCACCATTTCCCTCCCCTGCCCCTCAGCATAAACAGCTGGAACCAGTTGTGGGAACCTGTGGGAACAGTATAGCACCAACATTCCCTAACTAACTTGCTTACACCACAACCTGCCCAACAGCACTTCAGTGGATCTGCCTTCTCTAGCCAGGATGGCCTCAGTCCAGATGCTGCAGGCCCCTACCCCAGAAGACCAGCCCAAATCTTGCAAAGACTGGGCACCTCACCCTCATGTACTTTGTAGATCTGCCGCATCCAACACAGCCAGACTTGGCCCCAGCAGTAGCGGCAGGAGAAGTAGAAGCAGATTCCTCCCTCACAGAGGACTACTGCACAAACCTTGCTAAAACTACATGCCCCACCCCCAAGCATGTTGGGGTCTACCCCCTCCAATACACTTTTGGCAGGAGCCCATCCAAACCAGGGCCACAAGCCTGGTAGTGTGCCAACAGCCCTGAAAGGAACCTGCACCTGCACTTCAAAGTAACTCCTGCCCTGGGAAGAGGGAAAGATAACCACAGACACCAGTCCAACTGTGGCCTACTGAGTGACCTGGGGGAAGATAGCTGGTCTGATTGCAGGCCCTGCCCACCAACAAAACTTCTCAGGGAACAACACAGGGAAAACACCCTGCAACTGGTGCTACTGCATCTCTGGCAAATGCCTGGTCTGACTAAACTCAAGCCCAAGGTAGCTTCAGACTAGTCCGCTAACACCACAGGGAACAAACACTGACCACAATAGGCAAAGAGCCACTGCAGATGATTAGACAAATGTCAAAAATGACTCAGCCACAACAGCAGGGTGCATGCAACACAAATAGGAAACACCCATGAAGTGCCAGGTTCTGTTAAAAAAAAAGGGACTCTGCACTGCAAGGCACTACAGGACCTCTTCTTCATAAGGCTACTACGTTCAAGAGGAGATTTAGCTGACTATCCTAACACATAGAAACAGACACAGAGAGTGAGACAAAATGAAGAGTCAGAGGAATATGTCCCAAATGCAAGAATAGGACAAAACCACAGTATAAGACTTAAGTGAAATGAAGGTAAGTAATATGCCTGATTGAGAATGTAAAGTAATAATCATAAAGATACTCACTGGACTTGAGAAAATAGTGGAGGACATCAGTGATGCCTTAACAAAAGAGATAAAAAAGAACCAATCAGAGATGTAGAACACAATAAATGACAGTGAAAATACACTAGATGGAATAAACAGAAGATGAGAAAAAGCAAAAGAACAAACACATCAGCGACCTGGATGACAGAGTAATGGAAAGCAATCAAGCTGTACATGAGAGGGAAAAAAAACACAAAATAAGAATAGAGAGGAAACAGCAATACCACCAAGTGTAATAACATTCATATTATAGGGATTCCAGAAGGAGAAGAGAGAGAAAAGGGGGCAGAAAATGTATTTGAAGAAATAATAGCTGAAAATGTCCTGAATCTGGGGAAGGACACAAATTCAAATCTGGGGGGCACAGATATTCCATGAAAAATCAACCCAAGGAGACCCACTCCAAGACACACAGTAATAAAAATGGCAAAGTATAGTGATAAACAGGGAATTTTAGAAGCAGCAAGAAACAAAAAAAAAGTTACATAGAAGGGAAACCCCATAAACCTATCATCTTAGTTTTCAGCAGAAACTTTGCAGGCCAGAAGGTATTAGCATAAAATATTCAAAATGCTGAAAGGGAAAAATCTGAAGCCAAGAAGGCTATCCAGCAAGGCTATCCTTTATAATAGAAGGAAAGATAAAGAGTTCTCCAGACAAACAAAAGTCAAAGGAATTCATCACCACTACAAGAAATGTTAAAAGGACTTCTCTGAGGGGAAAGGAAACATTATAAATAACAGCAAGAAAAGCAGAAATCTTAAAAGCAGTAAAATTAATTATATCTGTAAAAATAAGTCAAGGGACTCACAAAGTAAAAGGATGAAAATTATGATACCGTATACCTACAACGTAGAGATCAGAGGACTAAAGAATGGGTTCAAACTTAAGTGACCGTCAACTTAACACAGAATGCTATATGCAGAAGACATTACACACAACCTTAATTGTAACCACAAATCAAAAACCAGTGATAGATATGCAAAAATTAAGGAGAAAGGGATCCAAGTATGTCACCAAAGAAAGACAACTTATCATGAGAGAAGAGAACAAGGTAAGAAAGGAAGAGATAAAAACTGCAAAAATCACCGCAAGTAATAAAATGGCAATAATACATACCTATCAATAATCACTTTGAATGCAAATGGACAAAATATACCAATCAAAAGATATAGGGTGAAGGAATGGATAAAAAAGCAAGACCCATCTATATACTGCCTACAAGAGATTCATTTCAGACCTAAAGATATATGCAGATTAAAAGTGAGGGGATGGAGCAACATTTATCATGCAAGTTAACGTGAAAAGAAAGCTAGGTAGCAGAATTTACATTGGACAAAAAAGATTCTAAAACAAAGACAGTATCAAGAGAAAAAGAAGATATATCACAGGTGAATATATCACACGTGTGATATATCACAGGTGAATGCACCCAACATGAAAGCACCCAAATACCTAAAACAGTTAATAACAAACATAAAGGAAGTAATTGACAGTAACACCCGACTTTGTCAAAGGAAAGATTATCCAAACAGAAAATCAAGACAACAGTGGCTTTGAATGACACATTGGACTAGATGGATTTAACAGATATATTCAGAACATTCCATCCTAAGACAGCAGAAAACACATTTTATTCAAGTACACACAGAGCATTCTCCAAAAGAGATCATATATTAGGCCACAAAACAAATCTGAACAAATTCAAAAAGATCAAAGTCATACTGTGTACATTTCCCAACCATGACACTATGAAATTAGAAATGAACCACCAGAAAAAATCTGGAAAGAACACAAATACATGGACGTTAAATAGCATGCTACTAAACACTGAATGGGCCAACCAAGAAATCAAAGAAGAAATAAACAATACATGGTGACAAATGAAAATGAAAATGCAATGGTCCAAAATCTTTGGGATATAGCAAAAGCTGTTCGAAGAAAGAAGTTTATAGCAATACAGGCCTACCTCAAGAAGAAAGAAAAATATCACACAACCTAACCTTGCACCTAAAGGACCTAGAGAAAGAAGAACAAATAAAACAGAAAAGCAGTAGAAGGAAGGAAATAATAAAGAGTCCAGTTGAAACACACGATATAGAAACTAAAAAAAAAAAAGTAAACAGAATAGATCAATGACACCAGGAGCTGGTTTTTGAAAAGATCAATAATATTGAAAAACCTTTAGCCAGAGTCATTAAAAAAATAAGTGAGAAAGAGAGAGACGAAGAGAGAGAGAGAGAGAACCCAAATAAAATCAGAAATGAAAGAGAAGAAAAAAACAACTGATACCACAGAAATATAAAGGATTAGAGAATAATGTCATGAAAAATTACATGCCAACAAATTGGACAACCAAGAAGAAATGGATAAATTCATAGAGACACATCACCTCCCAAAAAGGAATTAGGAAGAAATAGAAAATTTGAACAATATGATTACCAGCAATAAAGGTGAATCAAAAAGCTCCCAACAAACAAAATGCCAGGAACAGATGGCTTCATGGGTGAATTCTACCTAACATTTAAAGAAGAGTTCATACCTATTTTTCTTAAACTATTCCAAAAATAGAAGAGGAAATAAAGTTTCATAATTCATTCTATGAGGCCAGCATTTCCCTGACACCAAAATCAAATAAAGATACCACAAAAAAGGGAAAGTACAGGCCACTATCCCTGATGAACACAGATGCAAAAATACTCAATAAAATATTAGCAAACTAAATCCAACAATACATTAAAAAAAATCATTCACCATGATCAAGTGCTATTTATTCCTGAATGCAAGTGTGGTTCAATATTTACAAATGAATCAACATGATACATCACATCAGTGAGACAAAAGGTAAAAGTCATATGATCCTCTTAATAGATGCAGAAAAAGCATTTGATAAAGTACAACAGTAATTTATCATAAACATTCGCCACAAAATAGGTTTAGAGGGAACATACATCAACATAATAAAGCCCATGTATGAAAACCCCACAGCTAACATCATCCTCAATGGTGAAATACTAAGAGCTTCTTCCGTAAGGTCAGGAATAAAACAATGATGTTTACTCTCACCACTTGTATTCAACATAGTACTGGAAGTCCTAGCCACAGCAACCAGACAAGAAAAAGGAGAAAGCATCCCAACTGGTAAGGAAGAAGTAAAGCTTTCATTGTTTGCAGATGACATCATACACTACATAGAAAACCCTAAAGATCCCACCAAAAAATCTAGTAAAACTGATCAATTAATGCAGTAAGGTCACAGGATACAAAATCAATGTACACATATCTGTTGCATTCCTAATAATGAAGCAACAGAAAAAGAAATTAAAAGAACAATCCTATTTATAATTGCACCATAAATAACAAAAAACCTAGGATTAAACTTAACCAAGGAGATGAAAGATCTGTACTCTGAAACTATAAAACATTGATGAAAGAAACTGAAACATTCATGCCCATGGACTAGAAGAACAAATATTGTTAAAATGTCCATACTACTTAAGATAATCTACAGATTTAATTAAATCTGTATCAAAATACTAACACCGCTTTTCATGGAACCAGTACCAAAAATCCTAAAATTTGTATGTAACCACAAAAGACCCTGAATAGCCAAAGCAATCTTGAAAAAGTGATATCACAATCCCAGATTTTAAGTCATATTTGAAAGCTGTAGTAATCAAAACAGTATGGTACTAGTACAGAAACAGACACATAAGTTAATAGAACAAAATAGAGAGCCCAGAAACAAACTCAAGATTATATGGTCAATTAATCTTTGATAAAGGAGGCAAGACTATTCAATAGGAAAAAGACAGTATCTTCAACAAATGGTGTTGGGGAAACTGGAAAGCCATATGCAAAAGAATGAAAGTGGACTGTTTTCTTACACCATACACAAAAATAAACTCAAAATGAATTAAGGACCTAAATGTGAGACCTGAAACTATTAAAATCCTCAAAGAGAGCAGAGGCAGTACTTTCTCTGGCATCAGCCCAAACAATGTCTTTTTAGATATGTCTCCTGAGGCAAGGAAAATAAAATAAAAAAATAAACTTTAAGTACTACATCAAAATAAAAAGCTTCTTCATAGCAAACAACCAACAAAACTAAAAGACAACCTACTGAATGAGAGAAGTTATTTGTAAATGACATATCTGATATAGGTTTTGTATCCAAAATAAATAAAGAATTTACATAACCTGACACCAAGAAAAAAATAAAAATTCCAATTAAAAATGGGCAGAAGACATGAACGCACATTTCTTCAAAGAAGACACACAAATGATTAACACACACAAGAAAAGATGCTTAACATCACTCATCATCAGTGATCAAACCACAATGAGATATCACCTCCTACCAGGCAGAATGGCTAAAATCAAAAGCACAAGAAACGAATATTGGTGAAGATGTGGAGAAAAATGAACCTCGTGTATTGTTGGTGGAATTTCCAACTGGTGTAGCCTCTGTGGAAAACAGTATGGAAGTTACTGAAAAAATTAAAAATAGAACTATCATATGGGCCAGTAATTGCACTACTGGATATTTACTCAAAGAATAGAACAACACTAATTCAAAAACATATGTGTACCCCTCTGTTTATTGGAGCATTTATAATAGACAAATCATGAAAGCAGTCCAAGTGTCCACTGATAGAGGGATAGATAACAGCAGTAGTATATATTTACAATGGAATAATATTCAGCCATAAAAAGGAATAAAATCTTGCCATTTGCAACAACATGAGTAGAGCATAGAGAGTATAATGCTAAGTGAAATAAGCCAGTCAGGGAAAGGCAAGTATCATATGATTTCACTCATATGTAGAATTTAAGAACCAAGACATGAACAAAGGAAAAAAAAAAAGAGACAAACCAAAAAATAGACTCAACTATAGAGAATAGACAGTTACCAGAGGGAACATGGGTAGGGATCCTTGAAATAAATGAAGTAGATTGAGAACACTCTTATCATGAGCATTGTGTAATACATGGCATTGTTAAATCACTATATTGTATACCTGAAACTAATAAAACACTGTATGCTAACTACACTGGAATTAAAATTAAATAAAAGAGAATGTCTTGATTTCCTTTTAAATCAGACTGAGCTTCATCTTTGCCCTGCTCCAAGATAACCAGCAGAGGGAGTCTCTCAAGGAAGATCCAAGCAGTTTTATAAAACTTCAGAAACTAAATTTTCTATTTAAAATATATTATTAAACTAAATTTGCATTCTTGCAATATATAAGTGAAACCTATATCCATCACATAGATATAGATGGATAGAGAGTCTAAACATTATGCACCAATCTGATATATGCATTCATTTATTAATTCATTTAGCTAATATTTATTTGCTGTCTGCTGAATTCCAGATACTCTTTTATGAATGGGGGATATATCAATGAATCAGTGAATGTCAAAGAAAATATAGTATCTTATGTATTTAAAATATATGTCTATATGTATAAAACAAGTAATAAAAACATGATATAATTCCAGATAGGGATAAGTGAGGATAAAAATAAAGCTGGTAGGGAGAAAGTAATAAAGGAAAGTCTGTTTCAGATGGGGTCATCAGAGATCAACTTTCTAAGGATTTTGGCAAAATTGAAACAAAGAGAATTTGTTTAATTCTGATTTCCTGAGGGAAGAACATTGCAGTTTTAACAGCAAGTAAAAATGCCTGCAGTAGTCATTCACACTTTTTTGGTAAATATTTCTTCTTTTCCTCCCTTCTAGGAACATGGTAGCATTGTATTTTCTGGCACTTTTGTGTTGTGGTGCGTCATATGACAAATTCTGGCCAACAATTGTGGAAAGAAATGAGTGTCACTTCTGGACTGAAGCATTTACTTGGATTGAAAATTTACAATATTTTTTTTACTTTTTAGATAATAATTAACAATGGTCAATATATTGGGTCTTCTCCAACCTTTATATCTTTTAATAAAAATGATGGACCCAAGAGACAAAACCTTTGGTTGTAAGGGTTTTAGATTTTGGAGTTACTACATTACTGCAGAATAACCCAGCCTATCCTGATGTGATAGGACTGAGTTAGTATGTTCTCCACTGGGGCTGGAGAAGAGTAGGTCCCAGAGACATGGGAAGGAGATGAAGTTAGAAGTAAATTTGGGCCATATCATGTAGAACTATGAAAGCCATGATGCTAGCTTTGGAATTTTTATTTTTTTTAATTAAAAAAAATTTTTTTTTCAACGTTTATTTATTTTTGGGACAGAGAGAGACAGAGCATGAACGGGGGAGGGGCAGAGAGAGAGGGAGACACAGATCGGAAACAGGCTCCAGGCTCTGAGCCATCAGCCCAGAGCCTGACGCGGGGCTCAAACTCATGGACCGCGAGATCGTGACCTGGCTGAAGTCGGACGCTTAACCGACTGCGCCACCCAGGCGCCCCTGGAATTTTTAATGAGTGGTGGGAAATTATTGTAGTGGGATGATGAAGCAAACAACTTTAGCCTAATCTGTAATACTGTGAAACTTATGTTAAAAAACATAATGATTTCTTATGTGAAGACGTTACTGAATTCACCAAAGACTTAATATGCTTTTCTGAGAACTTAACAAGTTATAAAATAGTGATTTAGGGGCTGAAAAGATTTCAACTTGAACCCAACATTTTGGATAAGTTACAACATAAAACAAGGATGGACCTAAGTATTTTTCCACTGGAAACATTTAGAAATTTATAAAATTGTATGAAACTAACTTGATAAAAGCAAAGCCAAACCAAAAAAAAAAAACTTAAAATTGACTCAAGTGTCTTAAAACTTTGTTCAAACAAGGTTAGAAATTAAAAAATGCATAACTTTATGCTGCAGAGCGATGCTCTTTGTGTTATTGTTGCTCTATTCAAAAAGAGGAAAAGTGTGACTACTTTATCTTTTCTTCTCAATAAGAAAAGCATGTATTGATCATATCAATGGGTGTGATTGCTTCAACACAAGCAGAGAGTCATAATTTGCAATTGGGGCACTGTGAAGCTCATAATGTGTGCATGTAGGTGTTTCAGGGGCTTTCATTCACTTTATAGTTTCCATATCAATGGCAAGGAAAATAGGTTTGATTGGATTTGGCAGTAGCTTCCCTCTAACAATATTTTCAACAGATGGGATTGCTTGGAGTTGAAATCTCAATCATTTCCTGCTCTAAGAAGCAGGATAAAATAATGTCTCCAGCATCAAATGTAATCAGTTCTTCTATTGACTTGTATTTTTTTAATATGAAATGTATTGTCAAATTGGTTTCCATACAACACCCAGTGCTCATCCCAACAGGTGCCCTCCTCAATGCCCATCACCCACTTTCCCCTCTCCCTCACCCCCCATCCACCCTCAGTTTGTTCTCTGTATTTAAGAGTCTCTTGTGGTTTGCTTCCCTCCCTCTCTCTTTGTAACTATTTCTCCCCTTCTCTTCCCCCATGGCCTTCTGTTAAGTTTCTCAAGATCACCATCGTTTTAATATTACAGTACTCCGAGGGATGGCACACTCCTGTGGCCACAGCAGCATTATTCACCATAGCCAAAAGACAGAAGCAACCCAAGTGTCCATTGATACATGAGTAGATAAGCAAACTGTGTTTTATACACAGAATGGAAGAATATTCATCATTAGAAAGGAAGGAAATCCTGAAACATGCTAAATGTCAGAGAGGAAGAGAAAGAATAAATAGCAGGGGCTAAAGATGCTTAACAGAGGCATAGGAGTCACATAGAAAGTTATCTCTAAGACATTCTTAAAATCAAGCATTTTGAAAAGAATGAGCCTCTTCCAGGAAGCTAAGTCCAGCTCCAGAAAGAGCAACTCTGGCTGCAAATATAGTGGCGGGATGTGTCATGTTCCACTGATTCTAAGAAGCAAATTTATTTCACATTTTAACATCTTGGGATTGTAATGTTTCCTATAATTGATGGTACTTTACAACTGCTGTCAGCCAAACAACAGTTGTGACACAGGTATCAGTGTCAGTGCATACACAAACTCGATCATTACTGTTCACTACCAACCTTACTTAACTTGGTCTGTGTGCATTTTTGGCTCTGTACAAGTCATGTTGCCTTGCTATCTAAAATGTCTTTAAAAAGATTAGATTATGATTTAGCACTGAAACAAAAGTTAGCTTGTATGCAGGAAGATACAGAAACAGAACAGCAGGGTATAAATTGGTTGTTAGTGAAACGAATGTTCATTATTGGAAATATACCTACAACTCCATGTTTGTTTTCAAAACAACAACAAAGTGAATTAAGGACCTTAAAAGGAAGATACCCATAAGTAGAAGAAGCTGTGTAACATCTTGTTACTGAATTTGTTGGTTAGTTATTGGCAATAATGTTCCATAACAGCATCCCCAAACTCAGTGGTTAAATATAACTTATTATTATCATGCCTGTTTCTGAAGGTCAGCTGAGGTTCAGCTGGATTACATGAGAGTTACTTAGATAGCTCAGCTTTTCAAGTTTCTGCTCTACATGTTGTATGGTTATAACAAAGTTTACTTATCCATTCCCCTCTTCATCAATGCTTCCAATTTTAGCAATAGACATTCTCATATAAGACATTTTGTGGACAAATATTTTCATTTCTCTAGGTAGGTAACCAAAAGTATAATGCTTCGGTCATAGATAATGAAAGCTGAACTACATAAGAACAACTCAAATGTCTTAAATAGTTGGTGTATGATTTTACAGTCACTCCAGCAATATATGAGAGTTCTATTTGCTCCATATCTGCATCAGTACTTGGAATAATCAGTCATTCTACCCTCTTTTGGCTTGCAGTTTTTCTGACGGAAGTCAGCTATCATCCTTACGGTTATTTCTTTTATATGTAACATGTCTTTTTTTCCCCTCTGGATGCTTTAAACATTTTTTCTTTCTTTTTGGCTTTTAGCGACTTCACTATGTATCCCTAGGTGTGATTTTCTTTATTCTACTTGAGTTTTGTTACTTGGGGTTTTTTAAGCTTTGCGATCTGTAGATTGATACCTTTTGTTAAATTTGAAAAAATTTTGCCCATTATTTGCAAAACATGTTTTCTGCATCATTCTTTTTTTCCTCATTCTAGGAGTTCAAGTACACACATTTTAGATAGTTTGTTAATTATAGAAATTACAGATGCCCTGTTTTATTTTTTTCTACCTTTTTCTCTGCTATGACCTTCAGTTAGAAATTTTCTACTGAAGATCTTTAGAAACACTATCTAAATTGCTTTAATATTCTTGCAATAAAATTTTGTTTTGAGATATTATAAAGTTCAATTTTAGAAACTGAATTTGATTCTTTTTTGTTTTAAAATTTCTACGTCTCCCAACATATTTTATCCCTTTAACCATTTTGTTGATCTTTTCCCATAAATTCTTTAACTTTTTTTTCATAACTATGCTAGATTCTGGAGCTGCTAATTCTAGTATCTGAAGCATTATGTTTACATTATTGACTTTTTTTCACTTGATAATGAGACCTATTTTTCTGCTACATCACACATTTTATTGTATTATGAATAATGTGTATAAAAAGCAATATAAAGTTTTCAATTCAAATTTTGCTTCTTTGCCAGATAATGGAAGCCAGTGACCCTCTCTGCCGGGTAAGGTGTGGGTACTGGCATTAAAAATCTTTATAGAGTCAAACTAAACTGGAATTCTATCACAGCTTTAGTTACTGAGTTCACCTGTGATTAGCCCTGTCCCAGTTCTCCTGTATCATCACTATCTTTTTTAGCTTGCCCATATTTCAACTACGAGAAAGATGGGATTCACTTTAAGACATTTTTGTTTGGATTCAACTTTGGCAGTGCTCTGGGATCCAGGGAACACAAGAATATGTGAGTTCTTTCTGCTAACTGGCCCCTCCTCCATGGCTGAATTCTTATAATATTCAGATACGAAAACTTATATGGTTGAACTAACTGTTCTTTGTTTGGACCCTTCCAGATTTGAACATCTCTTGCCAACTCAGTATCATGTAAAACTCAGCTATTTTCTCTTTGCCCCTGCAGAGGCTCTTCACCTACTGCAGATCCACATCTCCATCCATCCATATTCAGACCAACAACTATCCCTCAGGTAGAGAACCTGCTATGGTACAACTAGGCAGCACTTGCTTGTTCTGGAATTCAGTTCATTAAGCCTTTATTATATCTACTATTCTTCATTATCCTCTTAGGAAATGATGTTTACTTAATCTGTCTTGTGGATATTGCTCTTACCATGATTCAGAAAGATTCTTTGGTTATTCTTCATATAAATTAGAAGTAGAAGATAATATTCACCTTTGAACTTAAATGTATATTCATAGTTTTATATTATTTTTCACAAAATTTCCCCTAAATTAAATTAAGCTTTAGGGCTTAAATACCTACATCTCTCTGGAAGGAATTAAAACACTTCATTTAGGGACACCTGGGTGGCTCAGTCGGTTAGGAATCTGATGCTTGATTTCAAATCAGGTCATGGTCTCACAGTTCATGAGTTTGAGCACTGCATTAGGCTCTGAGATGATAGCGTGGAGACTGCTTAGGATCCTCTCTCTGCCCCCTCCCTCTCTTTCTCTTAAAATAAATAAATAAACTTAAAAAGTTAAAAAAAACACTTCATTCACAGTGCAATAAAAAAAAAGTCTGTTTAAGTAATCTCTACCCCATTGTAGGGCTTGAACTCACAACTCTGAGATTAAGAGTAGTATGCTCTACTAATTAAGGCAGCCAGGCACCCCCACAGTGCAATTTTTTAAGTCAAGGAGACATTAAGAGAGATACAAGATAAATCCTACATGGGATCTTCATCAAACACTTTCTTCTCCCACTCCATCATCTGTCACCTTCTCTTCTGTCACTTTTTTTTTACTTTCTTTGTTACATCCCTCTATTTTTACTCAAGAAACAGAAATAAAGACAATAAAACAGAATGATGTCAAAAAGCAAAGGAGAATCCATGTTGGAGGCAAAGAATTTGAGTAGATTTTAGAGAAAGAATTTTGAGGTATGTAAGTTAGGCCTCTAGCAAATTTAGATGTTGAAATTAAATTCATATATTCCATTTTACTGCATTTCATTTTTGACACATAAAGAGGGCAAGATGGCAGAGGGGTGGGGGTGGGTTCACAGTCCACAGGGAGTGTGGCAGAAAGAGGGGTGGAGAGGGAAAGGTAAGGTTGTCGTGGTCAAGAGGCAAAATAGGAAGGAAACTCCATGCATGGAAAAGTCCTACACCAATCCACAACCCTCATCACTGTTTTGATCTTGTAAGTAATTCTTCCCTGCCTCTCCTTTCTCCCAGCTTAGAAGATTTGCTTAAAGTTACAGCCAAGCGCTGCTCAACATATTCCCCTCTCCCACACCTTCCCTCCTCACTCTCAGCCCACACCACACACAGTGGAAAAGCAGTTTAGAGATCTCTCAGCTCTCCTTTACAGGCCCAAGCTGCACACTGATCACTTCCAGCTTACTACTTTTTAAAGATTTTTGAATTATATTAAAAATAGAGGTTCATAGTATATACTAAATTCAACTAAGTTTTGAGTTCATCAGCCCAAATCCCTATGTGTTTCTATTGTAATTCTTCCCTCCAGCATAAATAATTCCTCTGCTTTTACCAAATCTGTGCAGCCAGTCTGCAGCTCATAAGCTTTAGATATTCTCTGATATCATTTTTTTAAATCTCCTGAGCCATGAATGGTCCGTGGCAGCTCTCTGCCAAGGAATTTTTTTAGTTTCTGACAATCTATGGATAGCTGAAACTATGCAGATCAAAGTAAGAATATGGGACATCCTCAGCTATCCCAGCAAATCCTGAGGGGAAACATGTGTTCTATCCTGAGTCAGCACCGTAGATTAGTAGGTTTTATCAGGCTGAGAGTGATGGTAAAGAGGGCCATACACATTGGGGGAAAATTCCAAATACATTTTGACACTTAGATCTATTCATCTGCCTTATGGTAGTTTAAGTAGACTTTCTAATTCTATGCCCAGTACAAGACATTCATTACTTAAAATTTTTCTCTGGAATTGAAATATCAAGACTGAATCTTTTCTATTTATACAAGGGGCTTAGACCTTTTCTGCTAGGAGTCAGGTTGACAGCGTATGATTTTATAAGCATGAAAGGCAATCAGTAGAGACTGTGTCAAAAGCACAAAGTGAGTCACCTTATTTTTCTTCGTATCAAAACGTCACAGATTTGAAGACATTAGAAGTCATCTGCTTGATTATGGTGAACAGATCCTGTAGTGGGCTGGAAATATTCATTTGCAGCTTGGGCCTGTGAGGGAGAGCTGAGAGATCTCTAAACTGCTTTTCCACTGTGTGTGGTGTGGGCTGAGAGTGAGGAGGGAAGGTGTGGGAGAGGGGAATATGTTGAGCAGCGCTTGGCTGTAACTTTAAGCAAATCTTCTAAGCTGGGAGAAAGGAGAGGCAGGGAAGAATTACTTACAAGATCAAAACAGTGATGAGGGTTGTGGATTGGTGTAGGACTTTTCCATGCATGGAGTTTCCTTCCTATTTTGCCTCTTGACCACGACAACCTTACCTTTCCCTCTCCACCCCTCTTTCTGCCACACTCCCTGTGGACTGTGAACCCACCCCCACCCCTCTGCCATCTTGCCCTCTTTATGTGTCAAAAATGAAATGCAGTAAAATGGAATATATGAATTTAATTTCGACATCTAAATTTGCTAGAGGCCTAACTTACATACCTCAAAATTCTTTTTCTTTCTCTAAAATCTACTCAAATTCTTTGCCTCCAACATGGATTCTCCTTTGCTTTTTGACTCCATTCTGTTTAATCAACTCTTACCCTTATCTTTATTTCAGTTTCTTGAGTAAAAAGAGAGGGATAGAAAGTGGCAGAAGAGAAGGTGACAGATGATGGAGTGGGAGAAGAAAGTGTTTGATGAAGATCCCATGTAGGATTTATCTTGTGTCTGTCTTAATGTCTCTTTGATTTAAAAAACTGCACTATGAATGATGTGTTTAATTATTTCAGGAGAGATGTAGGTATCTGGTCCTTAAAGCTCAGTCAATTTGGGAAGAATTTTTCTGACAATAATATAAAACTATGAGTACAAATATAAGTTCAGAATGTGTCAAGAGAACAAATTGAGTCATCTTATTTTTCTTTCTGTCAAAACAATGCAGAATTAAAAGACATTAGAAATCATCTGCTAGATTATAATGAACAGATCCTATGGTGGAATTAAGCTGTATTCTGGTAACTATTCCCTTTTTCTTCTGGCCACAGGCATCTGAATTTTCTTTAGCAAAATTACCTCTGCTTCACTGTCTGTAGCTTTGTTGAGATTGTCAGTCAAGGTATACTGCCCTCCTTCCCTTAGAGACATGTGTCATTCACTGCAGACCATCTGGACATCTGAACTTTGGGTCTTGAGTTAATGGATAGAAGAATAAAAACCAAAAAAACTTTTAGAGATGTTGCTTGTCATCAGTGTTAATAAAACTGTCATCCACTCCTGCCATCCAACTTCTCTGAGCTGTATCTGTTTCCATCTTGCTGGGTTGGGTTCTCTTCAGTCCTCTCACTGACTGTGGTGCCATCCCCTGCTCTTCTAATACATTTCCTTTAATTAAATTCCCCAGGGTTATATTATTTGCACCAAAGAAAATCACTCCTACAAATGTGACAAGTCAGTGAGATGGTAGATGATCTTAAGACTGGTTAGCTACTCCATAATATGTCTCTGCTTTCTTCAGAGCACAAATATTTATTTTAGTATTTAGATAAAAGTTCTGAAAAAGCTGTTTAAGTAGAAGTTGATACTTTATGGGACTGTAACAAGATGTGAAAAATTTAGTCAGAGAGCAATCTCAAGTAGCAACAGCAATCTTCTATGTGGAGAAAATGATGGATCAGTATGGCAGTGCTTGTGTTCCTAAATCCAGAAGGGTTTATAACTGGAATTGCAAATTGAAGTATCTGTTGGGAATGAGCAAGGATGCAAATGGGTGATTCATCTGTGATACTCTCACTTCCATGAAGAAGTAATATAGCCCACTTTTATACTTCCTCTTCTTTACCTCTTTTCATTTTCTACCTCTGATGGAGACATGCCTAAAGACAGAATGCTTGATTCTAAGGAAAACATCAATGCCAGTGCAATGACAAATGGCTACTGAAACTCGCCTTCATTTTCAGAGAAACAATAGGATCATAAGGATTCAGACACTGGAGAATATTGCCTTTCACAAGAGGCAACACTCCTCACTCTTTTCAATTGTTGCTTTTGAGGAAGGGTAGCTGAGTAGTGCTAGATATTCTGATTTAAAAAAAGTGGTCCAAAATATTGATGTCTACCTGAAATATGCAATAATCAGTTTATTATATATGGGTGACCAATGTGATTTTTAAAATATGTGTGCATTCTATTCTTGACCTATAAGAGAAGCTGGGCTATGATACTTTATATAGATTTGAGACATATAAAACACTTATTCAGAGATTTTTGGGGAATGTGGCATAATAGGAGAACGCTAAGCTCACCTCATCCCATAGATACAACCAGATAACACCCACATCCATGTAAATAACACAGAAAAAGACCCAAATACTGGAAAAACAGACTCTTTATAGCTATGTAAAGAAGAGGCCACATCAAAGAGGGTTGGAGGAGCAGAGACATAGTGAGGAACCAAACAGACCCATAGGACTGTCCATGGGAGGAGGGGATGCCTTGGGCACAGAGAAATGAACCCTCACACCAAGCAGCCCCAGCATAGGGAACCCATGGGGAAGAGGAATCCCCATAACATTTGGCTTTGAAAACAAGAAGGACATAATTCTCCACGTTCTTGCAATCAGCAGGGCTTAATACCTGGACCTTTACAACGTAGTGGGTTTGGCTTTGGGAGAGCCAGAAGGCTGAGAGGAAACTGAGTCTCTGTTCTTAAAGACACAGCATAACAAACAGCCTTGCTGAGATATAGCATAGAAGCAGCAGTGTGAAAAATGCCTGGAGAATAGGGGAGGGAGATTTGTTTGCTAATCTCAGAGTGTGTGCTGGAGTGGCAGGGATCTTTGGGAAACTTCTCTAGGAACAAAGTTGCTGGCAGGCACCAATGCTCTGACTTGCCCCGGCCTAGTTACATAGACACTAGGGGGAACCAGTGCAGCAGCAACACTCTCTACCTAACTTGCTAACAGTGCATCATTGTGTTCTCCTGTGGACACACTCCTCCATCCAGGCCTTCTGCTCCAGTTCTTCTGCCATAGCAGACTCATACAAACTGCAAACACTGTGTGCCTCCCCACATGTCCTAATGCATATCTACAGCCTCCAACCTGGCAAGGCTCAACAGGAGTTTTGGAGTTTTGGAGGTTACAAGTCCTCTGTGGCAGGACCTTGCGGCACTGCATGCCCGCCCCCATGTTCTCCTCTGGACACCCCCCAACCCTGTGGCAGTTTTCTAAAGCAGTTTCAGATCTCCTCCCACAGCAGATCTGCTCAAATGTTGCTAACATCATGTGCCTTGGTCTCATATTTTACTGTGGACCTGCCCTCTCCAATATGTCCTTGGTCAGAGTCCATCCAAAGAGGTACCACAAGCCTGGCAGGGTGAAAGCAGCCCTTATAGGGACCAGCACCACCAAAAATTACTCCTACCCCAGGAAGAGGGAAAAAGAACCACAACAAAGAGTACAACTGTAGTTCCACAGTGGCCTGGGGCATACATTGGGTCTGAATGCAGGCCCCGCCCAACAACAAAAGTTTCTTAGGGGACAACACAGGGAAAATATCCTACAGTTTGATGCTACCACATCTCTGGCAAATGCGTGGTCTGACTCAACTCAAACCCAAAGTAACCCCAGACTGGCCCACTAACAACATGGGGAATCAAATCCTGCCCACAAAAGGCAAAAGAGAGGCATCACAGATGACTTGATCAAAGGCAAAAGCAGCTCAGCCACAACAGCAGGGTGTATACAACACACATAGGAGACATCCCTGAAGTGCCAGGTTCTGGGGAACATGGGACATTGTACTGCAGTGCAATGCAGGACTTCCTCTTCACAAGGCCACTACTTTCAAGAGAAGGAGATGTAAGTGGCATTCCTAACATAGAGAAACAGCCACACAGAATTAAAAAAAGTAAGGATACAGAGGAATATGCCTCAAATAAAAGAACAGGACAAAATTAATGGCAAGAGAGTCAAACACAAGAGAGATAAGTAACATTCCTGATAGAGAATTAAAAAGTAATGGTCATAAAGATACTGTACTTGAAAGACCATACGACCTCAGTGAGACCCTCAACAAAGGCATAAAAAATGTGAAAAAAAACCCAGCTTAACTGAATAATTGAATTAAAAATACACTAGATGGAAGAAGTAGAAGGCTAGAGGAAGCAGAAGAACAAATCAGCAATCTGAATGACAGACTAATAGAAAGCAATCAAGCTGTACAGGAGAGACAAAAAATATGCAAAATAAGAATAGACAGGGCGCGCCTGGGTGACTCAGTAGGTTGAGCGTCCGACTCCAGCTCAGGTCATGATCTCACAGTCTGTGAGCAAGCCCGAGCCTTGCTTCGGGCTGTGCACTGATAGCTCAGAGCCTGGAGCCTGCTTCAGATTCTGTGTCTCCCTCTCTCTCTGCCCCTCCCCTGCTCATGCTCTGTCTCTCTCTGTCTGAAAAATAAATAACACATTAAAAAATTAAAAGAAAAAGAACAGACAGGAAACTCAGCAACTCCACCAAGAGTAATAATATTTGCATTATAGGGATCCCAGAAGGAGAGGAGAGAGAGAAGGGGGCAGAAAATGTATTTGAAGAAATAATAGCTGAAAATTCCTGAATCTGGGGAAGGACACATATTCAAATCCAGGAGGCACAGAAATTTCATGAAAAATCAACCCAAGGAGACCCACACCAAGACACACAGTAATTAACATGGCAAAGTGCAGTGATAAACAGGGAATTTTAAAAGCAGCAAGAGGAAGAAAAAAAAAACAACAACAATAGTTACATAGAAGGGAAACCCCACAAGCTTATCAGCTGATTTTTCAGAAGAAACGTTGCAGGCCAGAAGGTACTGGCATAATATGTTCAAAATGCTGAAAGGGAAAAATCTGCAGCCAAGAATACTCTATCCAGAAAGGCTATGATTCAGAATAGAAGGAGACATAAAGAGTTTCCCTGACAAACAAAAATCGAAAGAATTCATCACCACTAAACCAAGCCCTACAAGAAATGTTAAAAAGGACTCTCTGAGTGTATGAGGGTAGTGGAAAGAAATGATCATAAATAACAGTAATAAAAGCAGGAAGCATAAAAGCATTAAAATTAAGATATCTTTAAAATAAGTCAAGGGACTCACAAAATAAAAGAATTTAAATTATGACACCATGTACCTAAAACGGGGGTTGGGGGAATAAGAATGGGTTCAAACTTAAGTGACTATCCATTTAATATGGACTGCTACATAATGGTAACCACAAACGAAAAACCAGTGATAGATATGCAAAAAATAAAGAGAAAAAAATCCAAGTATACCACTAAAGAAAGCCAACTTAACATGAGAGAAGAGAGCAAGGGAAGAAAGGAACAGAGAAAAACTACAAAAATAACCACAAAACAAGTAACAAAATGGCAATCATACTTATAAAAAATTACTTTGAATGTAAATGGGCTAAATGGTCCAATCAAAAGACATATGGTGAAGGAATGGATAAAAAAACAAGACTCATCCATATACTGCCAACAAGAGACTCACTTTAGACGGAAAGACATGCAGTTGAAAATGAGGGGATGGAGAAACACTTATCATTAAAATTAATGTGAAAAGAAAGCTAGGTAGCAATATTTATATTGGACAAAAAAGACTCTAAAACAAAGATGGGAGCAAGAGAAAAAGAAGAAAACTATGTAATTACAAAGGGGAAAATCAACAACACAAGAAACGACTGGTGTTGGCAAGGATGTGGAGAAAGGGAACTCTCTTGCACTATTGGTAGGAATCTACACTGATGCAGCCACTCTAGAAAACAGTATGGAGTTTCTTCAAAAAGTGAAAAATAGAACTACCCTGTGATCCAGCAATTGTACTACTAGGAATTTACCCAAAGAAAACAAAAAAACTAATTCAAAGGGATACATGCACACTGATGTTTATAGCAACATTATTTACAATAGCCAAGTTATGGAAACATTCAAGTATCTGTTGACTGATGAAAGGATAAAGAAGAGATGACATATATATAATGTCATATATCTCTAAATCATAAAAAAAGAGTCATATATCTCTAGTCATAAAAAATGAATGAAATCTTGCCATTTGCGGCAACATGGAGAGGGCTTGAGAGTATTATACTTAATGAAAAAAGTGGGTCAGAGAAAGACAAATACCTTGATTTCGCTCATATGTAGAATTAAAGATACAAAATAAGCAAAGGGAAAAAAAGAGGGGGGGGTGGTAAACCAAGAAACAGACTTAATTATAGAGAACAAACTGAGGAGAGGTGGGTGGGGGATGAGTTAAATAGGTGAGGGGGATTAAGGAGTGTACTTGTTGTGATGAGCCCCAGGTATTGCATGGAAGTATTGAATTACTATATTGTACACCTGAAACTAGTATTACACTGTATGTTAACAATTGGAATTTAAATAAAAACTTAAAAAAATACATGGTGACAAATTAAAATGAAAACAAACTGCTCCAAAATCTTTGGGATGCAGCAAAAGCAGTTTTAAGAAGTAAGCTTATAGCAATATAGGCCTACCTCAAGAAGCAAGAAAAATATCAAATAAACAACCTCACCTTATACCTACGGGAGCAAGAGAAAGAAGAACAAAACCCAAAAGCAGAAGAAGGAAGCAAATGATAAAGAGTAGAGCAGAAATAAGCAATATAGAAACTAAAAAATATTAATACAACAGATCAATGAAATCAGGAGCTGATTTGAAAAAATCAATAAAATGATAAACCTTTAGCCAGATTTACAAAAAAGAAGAAAGAGATGGAGAAGGAGAAGAAGGGAGAGAGGACTCAAATAAACAAAGTCAGAAATGAAAGAGGATAAGTAACAATTTACACCATAGAAATATAAAGGATTATAGGAGAATATTATGAAAAATTATATGCCAACAAACTGGACAACCTGAAAGAAATAGTTAAGTTCCTAGAAACGTATCACCTTGCAAAACTGAATGAGGAAAAATAGAAAATTTGAACAGACTGATTACCAGCAATGAAAATGAATCAATAATTTAAAAAACTCTGAACAAACAAAACTGAGATCAGATGGCTTCACAGGTGAATTCTGTAAACATTTAAAGAAGAGCTAATACCCATTCTTCTCAAACTGTCTCATAGCAATAGGGAAAAAAAAGGAAAGCTTCTAAATTAATTCTATGAGGCTAGCATTATTCTGATACCAAAACCAAAGACATTATAATAAAACAGATGTACAGGCCAATATCTCTGATAAACATAGATGCAAAAATCTTCAAGAACAAAATATTAGCTAACCAAATCCACCAATACATTAAAAAAATCACTCACCATGATCACATGGGATTTATTTCTGGGATGCAAGGTGGTTCAATATTCACAAATCAATCAATATGACACATCCTACCAACAAAACAAAGGATAAAACTATATAATTGTTTCAATAGATGCAGAAAAAGCATTTGCCAAAGAACAACATCCATTTATGATTAAAAACCCTCAACACAGAAAACATAGTTCAACATAATAAAGGCTATACATGAAAAACCCATAGTTAACATCATACTCAAAGGTGAAAAACTGAGGTCTTTTCCCCTAAACACAATGAGATATCACCTCACATCTGTCAGAATGGCTAAAATCAAAAACACAAGAAACAAGTGTTGGTGAGGATATAGAGAAAAAGGAACCCTAGTGTACTTTTGGTGGGAATGAAAACTGGTGTAGCCATGTGGAAACAGTATGGAGTTTCCTCAAAAAATTATAAATAGAATTATCATATGATCCAGTAATCCTACTGCTGGGTATTTACACAAAGAATGTGAAAACACCAATTTGAAAGGATATATGCACCCCTATGTTTAGTGCAGCATTATCTGTGGTGTGTGCATGTGTGTGTGTGTATGTGTGCATACACACACACACACGCACACACACACACACACATATATATATATATATATATATATATATTCCAGTATAGTTGACTTACAGTGTTATCTTAATTTTAAGTGTAACAATACAGTAATTCAACAGTTCTATACATTACTCAATGCTCATCATGATGCTTGTACTTTTAGGAAAAACATTGGAAGTGGGAGGTAAAATAAAAGAGTATATGTCTATATATTAATGATTACAGAGAGGAAAGAAACAACTCAACTTTACTTAGGGGCTAGATTAAAATCATTGAGGAAACAAAAGAATACAGCAGGACATCAACTAGGATGGTCAACAGTGATTTCAAAAGATACACACACACACACACACACACACACATATATATATATATATATATATATATATATATATATATAATGGAATATTACTCAGACACAAAAAAGAATGAAATCTTGCCATTTGCAACAACATGGATGAATCTAGAGAACATAATACTAAATGAGATAAGGATAAGTCAGTCAGAGAAAAACAAATAGCATATGATTTCACTCATATATGGAATATAAGAAATAAAGTAAAAAAGAGACAAAGCAAAATGTAGATTCCTAACTATAGAGAACTAATGGTTACCAGAGGCGGGGGGAGTGGGGAGATGGATAAAATACGTAAAGGGCATTAACAGTACAAGCATCATGATGAGCACTGAGTAATGTATAGAATTGTTGAATTACTATATTGTTACACCTAAAGTTAAGATAACACTGTATGTCAACTATACTGGAATTTAAAAAATAAAAAATAGTAAGATATAATTAAAAAACACTTATTAAGGACACATTTAAGCAAACAAAATAATTTTTCAAATCACACTCATAAGCTAGAACAAGCCACTATGGGCATGGAATAAATCCCGAAGGATTACCTGATGGGATTTTGCAGGGCCCAGCAAATGATGGAGGATAAACAGAGAGGGGGAAAAAGGCTGTTGCAAAGAGCTTGGGAGGACATATTGTTGCACTTTGCTAGGCCAGACAGTTAAATCATGGCTTGGTTAGTAAATGGTTTGGTCATCCTGTTATATATATAGAAATAAATTAAAGAAACCTGAGTATTAATAACTCCAAATTTACAAAGCCTATTCATCTTAGATCTTGAAAGTGCTCAAAGCTGAAAAAAGAAAGTTGCATTCATATCAAGTTGCTTTTAGACTACCGCATTTTACTTCAATAGTTACCTAGAAAAATGAATCACTGTTTTGCCACTGAGCATCTTCAAACAAAGAAGAGAATAAGATTGACATCACTGTTCGGATCCATTAGTCAAACCACAGTGGCTTTGGACAGGTAGTTTCCAAAATACATCAGCCTCATTTATACCCAACAGCAACAACAGATAGTGAGCATTTTTCTACTGTGGCATGAGGCTTCCAAATACTGACATAAAATGGTTTTTGACACACACTGCTTTTAGGAAAAAGATTGGAAGTGGGAGGTAAAACAAAAGAGTATATGTCTATATGTTAATGATTACAGAGAGGAAAGAAACAATTCAACCTTACTTAGGGGCTAGATTAAAATCATTGAGGAAACAAAAGAATAAAGCAGGACATCAACTAGGATGATTAACAGTGATCCTAAAAGATATGCCACTTTGGTCCAAATATGTCCAAGGAAGTAGAAGATTCTGCTCATTCTTGGCAATTTTTGTTCTAATAAATGTCACCACACTATTTATTGGTCTTAAGCAGTTCATTCCTTCTAGCCCAGTCATCCTGCATACCATAACGTAATTAATTTGGATTCTGGAAATATACTATCTGAAAATGGAATAATTGGTAATTTGACTTTTCTTGGTCACTGATGCACTCAGCAAGATGTGTTTTATCTGTTTTTGACCTGGATTAATCCAGGCTTCCATCATTGCAATGAAATATGCCAGCTCTCTGAGTGTAAATCTGATTTTTTATTAATACAGAAAAATAATATGTTATTTATTTGAGCATATAATGGTAATGTGGCAGGTAATATGTTCATTATCCCATTTAGTTTTTAATTTTCACATCAAAATGTCAGCTAAATCATGACATATCATTTCTATTTTTACATTTGAGAAAACCAAGATGCAAAGAAGTTAAACAATTGGTTCAAAATCACACATTTTATAGGGGCAACATCCAGAATACGATCTTCAGCCTGCCTAAATTGTGCATTTTCCACTCATCTACATTGGCCTAAGGAAGAGTGAATGAGAGCTGACAGATAAGAGGAGAACTATTGTAAATGTGCTACTCAACATTCAACTATTTATGATAGCATAGGGCTAAGGAAGGTGGGCCCCAGGCTGCATAAAAAGAATTCCCTTTGTAGAGTGCATTCCAAGACTTAAGGGCAAGGATTATTTTGTGTGTGTTCCCACCTCCACCACCACAAAGTACACAACTTAGTGGTCTTTTATCAGTGTCAATAAATGTGGGGAGTCTGGGGAAAATAGACTAATCCTTGGATTGGGAGTATGTGCAAAATTTAGTAGTGGCTTTAGAATACCTAGAAAGAAAGATCCTAGGGGTAGCCATGTGGAAAAAAAAAAAGAGCAAACCGGGTAATTTGTCTTGAATCTGTGCTTGTATGAAAAGAACACTATGTTTTAATGTGTGTTGTTCTGGAGTCACATTAGGGGCTGATGGAAATCGCAAAGAGCTAAAATGCTGAAGAGCCCACCTCCCACTCCAGTGATTTAAAAGGCAGAGCAGTGGGGAGAATCATAGGACACAAGGGGTGGGGAGGACAGCTGCAGGATAAGTTGGAGATGGCTTTCAGATTAGCAGGAATGCGTTCACACTGATTTTGCAAGAAGGATGAAGTGGGTATTGGTAGGATAATGAACAAGGCCTGAGAAGGCCCTGATATACAATTGCATTATTTCTAGGGATGGAGTAAAGGAGGAAGCAGCAATGGAGCCATGGTTGGTTAGGCAGTGAGAAACAAATCTCCTGAGGGCGGTCCGAAATACTGAGACTGACCAGGCCTATCGGAGAAATATGGCCGTCTGTGCAGTGCAGAGAAATCTGAGTAGTGCTGGGCAAAGAGGCACCAGAGGGAATTTTGGAAAAGTGTAAGTCAGTCATGAGGGGATAAAGCAATTCCTGTGGGAAATATGTTATTTTAATGTTCTAAATGGGGTTGAGGCAGAAGGGACTGGAGTTCATTTTTTTTTCTCTTTTTCATGCCTCATTTTCTTTATAAAATCTATCCTCTTCCACCATAAATATTAAAAAAAATTAATCAATAAAAATACCTTGAATTTTCTGTGGCCTCAGTGTCTCCAAGAGATTAAGCATATTCTCCAAAGTTTTAAAAGAAAAAACATTTAAAAAATGGGGGCGCCTGGGTGGCTCAGTAAATTAAGTGTCCAACCTCAGCTCCGGCCATGATCTCACAGTTCGTGAGTTGGAGCCCCACTTGGAGCTCTGTGCTGACAACTCAGAGGTTGGAGCCTGCTTTGGATTCTGTGTCTCCCTCTCTCTCTGCCCCTCCCCAGCTTATGACCTGTCTCTTTCTCCTTCCAAACTAAATAAACATTAAATTTTTTAAAATAAATAAAAACAAAAATGCTTATTTTATTGAAGTTTTGAAGTAGAGTTAACAAATAGGAGGTCTGGGCTCTGAAGGCCCCTTCTCATCTGCATGCCACCACCACTCACTGTTACAAGAATGCAGCTTTTCACCTTTTTCAGGAAGAATCTTTATTCCTGCTGACAGCAGGATTAATGGCTGTGCTCAGAAGAAAGTCAACTGTCACAAAAAGTTTAGTTCTTACAGTTGTCTTCTCTTTCTTTATGCCTTGTAAGGTGTTTTTTTTCCCCCACTTTTCTGGATTAAATGGTGTGCTCATGGCAGACCACAGAACCTGATAGATTAAGCAGAATGGGCTGAAGATTCTATAGTTCACAGAATCTTTGGAAGATTAAGGAAAAGACTCTAGGCCTCTGCCTACACTGTGTAATGGACCACAGAAGTTCTGCTACTTCTGCTCACTAGAAACCACCACTATAGCTACCAACACTAGAACCATGTGGCTTTTGCTCCTATTTTTAAAATTACTTATTAATTTATTTTTGCTAAGATAGGTGGAAGCTTATTGTCTTTTCAAACAATAACCCCAGTGACTATAGTTACTGTTCATTGGAGAATTTCCATGAAATGGGAAGAAATCTCATATTTATAGGTCTGATGAGAGATTAAGGAATCGTTTTGAATTTTCTGGCTTAATGTAGCCACGTGGATACATAGGTCTGGCATTTTCAGCATGTGGACATGTTTGGTGATATGACATCTTCTTACATGCTTTACAAATTCATTTAGCACCAAACTAAATCAGAGTAACTGGTATGTGACATTACGGTTAAGGGGTTATGAAGTGGCCTATACGATCTATCTGGAGCAAAAAGCAAGGGAGGCTGTGGGATTTTTGGCATCAGCCATGAACCCCGCTCATACCCTCAAACATGCAGCTGCCTTGGGCATCTCAGAACCTACATGCAACACCTTCACAGACCTTCTGGAGTTTGTGACTCAAGGTCAGAAACCATTGTCTTAGGGGCACCTGGGTGGCATAGTCCATTAAGTGTCTTATTCTTGATTTCAGCTCAGGTCATGATCTCATGGTTTGTGAGACTGAGCCCTGCATCAGGCTCTGTGCCAACAGCATGAAGCCTGCTTGGGATTCTCTCCCTCCTTTTGTCTTTCGCCCCCCACTGCACACACACGCTCACTCTATCTCAAAACAAGTAAATTAACTTTAAAAAGAAAAAGAAGCCATTGTCTTAGAAAGACATTAGAAATCAACATGTCAGTTCTAAGACATAAAAATATTGAAATAAGGATTAAGAAGATCCTTAGAAAAGGATTAAGACCCCTTCCTTTTCAAGGGAGAGAATAAGACTTATTTTTAGAATTAATTATTATTTAATATAGTAAAATCATTTTTGAGAGATAAAATTCAAAAGAATTAATACAAATTCAGAAGAAAAAGCAACTGTGTGAAACAATCCTGAAGATGTCATTTGTTTCAAACACTTAACCTCAGTATCGTTAGACTGAAAGAACAATTAATGACCTATCTCAGACAAAAGCACTGATAAAACTGTGGTTTAAATAAAATACAGTCTATTTTTAACCAATCAAAAATTTATGGAGGGCTTCTTAAGGACATAGAACACCTGGTCTATCTAAGAAACTTTACCTCTGGAGGGAAATAAGATTAACATACATGAAACTACTAGCAAAAAAGACAAAAAGTGAATTGTAGTTCATACTATGAGAGAGAGCCAGATTGATAAGCAACAGGCAAAATTTGACATTACAAGACATATTCAAGTGGTAAATTAGAGTATAATTTATTGCATTCAATACTTAAAGACTAGTATTTTATGCTCTTCCCAAAGCAAGAGTCATTCAGAAATACCTTACTGAATATTTAGACATTGCCTTCATGGTAAAAATAACTTTCTAAGGTTGAAAAATAAGAAGTAGAAGGGAAGTGAGTTATATCACTCTCAATGTGACTGCCATCTTTATAACAACAGTATCAATTCCCAGAAACACCATCAAATATGTTCTTCAAACAGAGACTTTGATCCCAAGTATCTCTTATTACTCTTCCATAAGTCTACCTTATGGACTGACATGATAGGAATATTTGGTACCTCTGAACAAAGATACACACGGTCCTTGTTCAAAGGTATAAATGAGGAATGCCATAGGAATATGGTTATTTTTATGGCTTCTAGAGGTTGCTCATATTCCTCAGCTCATAACCCTGCATCCCTCCCACCTCCCCCTCTATTAACATATCTCCATTTTTCTAATTCTGACCTTCTGCTTTCTTCTCATAAGAATCCTTTGTGATTACATCAATAATCCAGGATAACATCCTCATCTCAAAAGCCTTAATTTAATTACATTTGCCAATTCCTTTTTGCTGCGTAAGGTAAGATATTCATAGGCTCCTGCAATTAAAATATGGACATTTTAAGGGGGGCATTATTTGGCCTACCACGATGGGCACCGCTAACCATTTATGACTGGTCTTTTTCTTATTTAAGTTTGTTTCACACATCAGCAACAATTTTGACTTCAATTTTTCTTTGTGAATACAGATTGGGATCCATTTTTTCCTTTTACACAGATTTGTGACTATATAGTGGCAGAATTTTCTAGGATATACACAGATGAGAGCCATCATATCCTTGCAGCAGTGGGAAGATAAAAACATCAGAGGTGACGATGTTAGCGAAAGCTTGGGAATAGAGTAACTTGAAAATGGTTTATTAATTAAATGGTGTTTAATTAATAAAATGCTTGGAGATAATTTGTGAATTTCATTTAGTAGACTGCACCTGTCCCTTTTTCTGTGAATAATTAAGACATGACAGTCTATGAAAATACACAGCCTCTCTTATGGTGAACTGTACTCACCTGAGGTGACAAGTTATTGAGAGAAGAAAAGACTATCAATAATGGTTTTATATTTTAAAAACAATAATTTTCTCTTAGTCCAGACAGAAGCAACATGCTGTGCAAAATTATACATCATGTATCAACAGCTGAGAAGTAATACATATCACTATCAATGCTGCCTGTATAAAAGCCCCCCAAATTACCATATCTACCAGTAATTTTTACTTTAACAGAGAGAAAAGCGGACACAGGAAGAAACCAACTTCTTCTTATAAATGGTTGGTTTAACACATAGTGAACAAATTGATGTGTAAATTGGCTTTGATGAATGCTTGTGTTAAATGTGGTTATTTATTATGAGTTCCATTACATAAATTGGTTGCAAAATTATAACAAACGTTCTTTATTAATCTTACCTTCTCTGTGGCTAGAGAATGACTCAAGGCAATTATCTTTCATGGACTTCAGCATCATTAGGGCTGATGTGCTGAGGAGGGCAGACAAGTTCTAATAATACAGAGAAAAGAGAAACATGCCTTTTCTTTGCTTCTTACAAGGAGAGACGTTATTTCTCAATACAGTTTCCTTCATCTCCAATTAAATCCTTCAAGTTGTTAGTTTCTGGTATTTTTGCAGTAACAGCAGCTGTAGGTGTAAGAAATATCTTACATATTATGTTCTTTATGGTATGACATTTGAAATTTAAACAGATGGCATAGATTCTGGTCTTAAGGAATTCAGAGTTTGCCTAAGATGGCACAGGTGCTCTCAGGCCACATTTGGCTACTTGGTAGGAGCTTCAAGCATTTGCTCGATGGTCCAGTGACAGATTGCAGAACTGTCTTACTGTTTTCCTCTTCAGCATGGGATATAAATAACTTGAAGATAGTAGCTTTCTGGGAAAGGAAAAGAAGTATTTCTTCCAAGTACACTTTTACAGCCTAACACTCAACCAGAATCAAAGAGTTAAAGAGTTATCCCAGTACATGATTTGGAGCTACCTCTTAGTTATCAGGAGCCTTTTTTTCAGTTATGAGCTTTTTAGTTCCCTGCTTCTCATTTCCTCTCCCCTATAAACTGTTCTTGCCCTACTTATATCCCTAAGAGGGGGAAAAACCAAAAGGGAAGAAAAAGAACTCATTCTGCTTATTATGGATCTCTAAAGATTGAGGGTGGGATTAAATGGTGCAGGTGGGATGGGGTTTACAAATCATGATTATATAAAATAACAAAAATATCAGTGCAAATTTGTCATCTGGAGAAGTCAAGTTAGATGGTATGCCTCCATTTTTCATTAATGAATATTTATTGAGCACCAATGATATGTGAACCTCTCAGCTGGGGGCTGGGTGCTAAAGGTTAAGGGGACAGGGATGGAGAGAGAGAACGTTTATTGCACCAGAAATGATAACCAGGACACTGGTATCCAAACACTGCCTCATCTCGATGCTAATTGCTAATCACTGATATGAATGCTTATAAAATAAGCTAGAATTAGGTTCAGCGATAAAAGAGAATATCCAGCAAATTAAACGAGATACAAGTTATTTCATTTATTTTTTTGTCTTACTGAGGTGAATATCTGCATAGGCAAAGTGCTATATGAAGCTCCTTTTATCTTCCTGTACTACCAGGTGTGTCCTCTTTTACTAAACTTCATGGTACAAGATGGTTGCATCAGTTTCAGATCTCATGTCAGCAGCATTTGAGTCAGCAGAACAAGGAAAAGGAAGGAAAAGACCATGCTTCCTCTCTCCCCCTTTAAGAATATTTGCTGGAAGGGGCACCTGGGTGGCTCAGTTGGTTGAGCATCCGACTTCAGCTCAGATCATGATCTCACAGCTCATGGGTTCTAGCCCCGCATCAGGCTCTGTGCTGACAGATCAAAGTCTGTAGACTGCTTCAGATTCTCTGTCTCCCCCTCTCTCTTCCACTCATGCTCTTCCTCCACTCATGCTCTGCCTCTCTATCCTTCAAAAATAAACATCAAAAAAATTAAAAAAAAAGAATATTTGCTGGAAGTTGCACATCTTCCATGTACATATAATTGGCCAGATCTAGCCATAAGAGAGGCCAGGAAACAGAGCCTTAGCTCCAACTGGTCACATGCCCAGCTAAATATTGTGTGTTCTGGGACTTTCAGTTTCTACTCAGGATGTAGAATGCTGTAAAGAGCATTTCTTTTGCACTTATAACAATAACAACAGCAGGAGCAGCAAAAACACCAAATAATCTGAAAATGAATAACTTTTCCTGAATGCAGCAGAGAAGTGATGATCACCTACTAACATGAAATCCAAGGAAAACACATCCAGCAAGAGTTAGGACATGAACACTTGCTTACATAGGATAGATGTTATCTGTCACAGGTAAGAATTCAACTTAATTCTTAAATGAATTGCTAAAGGCCAACTGTGGTTTGGCAAGTATAAAGAACCCCTGGATAATATAAGCACAAAAGGAACTTCCATTCATCACAGGACTTTCTGTAAAGGATGAGGTTCTCACACAAGAGAACTAAACATGTAGACCTTATGATGTAGGTCTGGAGAAATAAGGGCTGTGGGGGGAAAACACAGGTCATTCTCCCCTGTATATTCTATGAAACAAAAGGCTTAGGCTGTTAGAGGCAGAGAAATAAAACCTGATGCCCTAAGGCACTGATGAAAACCCACTGATGCTGGGGGAAGGGAAGAAAACAAAACCTTATACACTTGAAAAAGGAATGAAAATACTTGCTGGGACCACAGCTGCAGCTGAGAGTGAATAAGATCACTGAGAAAGACCTACCCCCAAGACTCAGCAACATAGTATCTGTCGAGGACTGACACTTAAACAGAACAAAAGTGGTCTACTGCTTGAAGAGGAGCAGAAGCATGCAGAGAGACCCTTTTTGAGTCATAATGCAAAAGGAAGGCCCAAAATTGAGGATGGAGCAGATGTTGAAGAAAAACCCTCTGGTAAACCAGCCCACATGCTAAATAGAAAGTTATCCTGGAGGCTTTGACGCTTGTTATACCAAGAGTAATCCTAGCAACAACTCTAAAATGCAGCTAAACTTATAGCAATAATGACCCAGCCACTCCCACCATACACACAGAGACACAGACACACACCAAACAAATCCTACCAAAAGGAGATAAGTGTCCATTTCCAGCCTTCAAAAGTTTTTACCTCAGACTCTTCTCTCCTACACAAGATGGCCAACTTCATCTTTTAACAAAAAGTTATGAGGCATGTAAAGCAAATGAAAACAAACTTCTGTCAAGAGACAAAGCAATCAATAGAACCAGACTCAGATATGCTACTGATGTTGTCCATAACTATTAGAGAATTTAAAATAAATATCATGAATATGGTAAAAGCTCTAGAGGAAAAGGAGAACAACATGACGACCAGATAAGTAATTCAGCAGAGAGAGACAGTATAAGAAATAAACATAAATACTAATGAATCACTAAATTCTACTCCTGAAACCAATAATACATTATATGTTAACTAGCATGAATTTGAATAAAAAAATAAATTCTGGATATGAAAAGCAGAGTAACAAAGAATGCATTCAATGGGCTTATCAGAGACTTAACACCGCTGAGTAGAAGAAACAATGAATTTGAAGATGAGTCAATATAAATGACTTAATCTAAAACACAAAGAGAAGTGAAGGGGGGAGAAAACACAGACCATAGGAAATATTAAAGAAATACTTGTTGAAAAATTTGCAAAATTAATGACATAAACAAAATGTCAGCTCCAAGAAGGTGAGAGAACACCAAGCATGATAAAAACAAAAGCAAACTAACAAATAAGCTGGCAAACAAACTAAGACATTTAGGTAGATTATATTCAAACTGCTGAAAACCAAAGACAAAGAGAAAATATTGAAGGTAATAAGAAATGAAGGACATATTACATACTGAGGGGAATTATATATATATAAGAATTATAGGCTTCTCATGAGAAACTACTCAAACTGAAAGGAAATGGAGTTACATTTTTTTTAATGAAAAGTAAAAAAAAAAAATCCGGTCAACTAGGAATTCAGTATCTAGTTAAAACAATTTTCAAGAGCAAAAAAGAAATAAAGGCCTTCTGAAGCAAAAAATTAGCAAATTAATAACATGAAGATCATTACTAGAAGAAATGTTAAAGGAAGGTCTTCAGGCAGCAGCAGTAGGCTACCCAACAGAACTGAAGTCTGTACAAAGAAATGAAGTGGATTGGAAATATATTAAATGTAGTTAAAAATCATTTTGTCTTATTTTTAATTGGTCATAAAAGAGACATGGCTGTCTAAAGCAAACAAAGTAACAAAGCATTGTGTATTTATATCATATATAAAAGTAAAACATATAACAAAAATAGCACAGAAAATGAAAGGAAGGAGTTGGGAATATACTATTGTAAGGACCTTCCACTATTGTGAAGTCATAATAAAGTATTTGATGTATATTATAAAATTTTTTTAACATTTATTCCTCTTTTTTTGAGAGTGTGAGTGGGGGAAGGACAAAGAGAGAGGGAGACACAGAATCCAAATCAGGTTCCAGGCTCTGAGCTGTCAGCACAGAGCCCATCGTGGGGCTCGAACTCACAAACCGTGAGATCATGACCTGAGCAGAAGTTGGACGCCCAGTTGACTGAACCACCCCAGATGCCCCTTGATGTATATTATAAATTCTAGGGGAACCACTAAAATATTAAAGAGGAGTATAAACAATAAGCAAATAGTTGTGATAAAATGGAATAACAAACATTTTTAAAAGGCAGAAGGAGAAAAAGAACAAAGAACAAAGTTTGAAAGATGGAACAAAGAGAAAACAGCTAGATAGATGATAGTCTTTAATCCACACATATCAGTAATACTTTAAAGGTAAACTGTCTAAAAACATCAAGTAAAATACAAAAAAATGTTACATTTAATAAAAAAAATCAAGTTCTAATTATATGCTATCTATGGTAAATCAATTTTAGTTATAAAAATATAGGTTAAAAGTTAAAAAAAAGAAAAAAGATATTCCATGTAAATACTAATCAAAAGGAAGCTAAAGTAGCTATACTATCAGCAGATAAAGGATAAAGAGGTATATCACATGATGAAGAGTGGAAAGGAGTACGTTCTTCAAGAATTGGATAACAAAGCTACAAAATACCTGAAGCAAAATGTGATGAAACGGAAAGGCAAAAATGACAAATCCAGAATTACATTTGAGTACTTCAACACTGCTCTTTCAATAGGTGACAGAACAAGGAAACAAAATCAGTGATGATGGAGAATATCTGAAGAACACTACCAACAAACATTACCTGACTGACATTTCTAGAACATTTTACCCAGTTATAGCAGAATACACATTCTTCTCAGTGCATGTGGAACATTCCTCAAAATAGACCATATTTTGCACTATAAAACAAACCTCAACAAATTTAAAGTAGTAAAATTATTCAAGAGACGTTGTCAGACCATCAGAGAACTAACTAGAAATCAGTAAGAAAAGGCTACCTAGAAAATCACAAGATATAGGGAAATTCAACAACTGACTTCTAATTATTAGATATTCCATTGTTATTGAAAGAGGGAAAATGAGATATTAAGGGACAATAAGCAGTCTGTTTTAGGTGCAGACATACAAATGCATTGATTATGTTGACAGAGTGACTCCATGTTAAGTTAGCAGAGCAAAAGTTTTTAATGCGGTTATTACGAACTCAGTGTTATGCCCTCCAAATTTGTATATTGAAGCCACCTAATTTGGAGATTGGCCCTTCAGGAGGTAATTAGGTTTAGATGAGGTCATGAGTGTGGGGCCCCCAGGGTAGGATTAAGTTCTTTATAAAAAGAAGAGATCTCAGAGCACATCCAGTCACTCTCTCTCTTTCTTTCTCTCATTATGTGAGGACACAGTGAGAAAGTAGCTGTTTGTAAGCCAGGAAATGGGTCCTCATCAGGAATCCCAGATGGTATCTTGATCTTGGATTTCCTAGCCTCCAGAAGTGTGAGAAATAAATATCTGTTATATAAGCCACCTAGTCCATGGTATTTCACCATAGCTGACTGAATTAAAGAGGGAGACACCACCCCAGTTTTATTCAGCCCACCAATATTTCCTTTTACCAAGATGCTAGACTTTCTAACCTCTCTTATTCCTTCTGCTCATTGACCATTTTATCAAGATTATGTTTCCTTTGTCTATATATCCATCCCTCTCCTGCCCCTTAGTGCTGACCCAGTCCTCTTTTGGGAGGTAAGGAGGTGGGAGAGCAGCTGAAACATGAGGCTGCCACAACAGCTAGAAACCTCAACGAATTTAGTAATACCACCTAGAGAATTATTTCAGTATCAGGGATTCCTCACACAAAAGAGCCCAAAAGGCTAAATGGTAGGACAGACAAGGCAATGCAAGCTCTACCATTTCTCCAGCTGGGCTAATGATGCATATGTCATAGGATGTATACATAAGAGACACAGGGACATACAACATGCTCAGTATATCCTTAAGCATGAAAACTGCATGTTTCACTCATCCATCCACCAAGCCCCTCTCCTCTTAATTTATTACCCTACCCCTGACAAAACTCCTATAAACTCCACCTCAGTAATTCCTATTCTTTTGTGATTGTAAGTGCAGTGTCATCTGTACATTTTTATCTTAACTTAATCTTTAAATATATAATAATACAATAAATAAATGTCTACATAATCTCTAAATTGACTTAACATCTTGATGATCAACACATGTTCTGACAAAAACAATTTCTTCTAATTCTACTGAATCAGATTTTATTTTCATCAAGAAAATGTATTTTCAATATCCCTTAATATGCTTGAGCACAGAATTATAACCTTTCTAAAATCTCTAACCAAATTCATTTAATTATTATTATTTAACCTAAGATCTGAGCATTCTTCAGCATACTGTATTTCTTTTCCAACTAATACTACCCATCATGTTTTAAAATTATTTGGGTAATATCTTTCTTTCTTATCAGATGAAAGTTCTATAAAGCATGGATCATTGCTTTTTTGTGTGCTCATTTTATCCCCAGTACCTGGAATGGCACCTTGGCTCAATAAATATTTGTTGCAAGAATGAATGAATGAATGCAGAGTATGTCCCACAGAAATTTCTCTCTCTCTCTCTCTCTCTCTCTCTCTCTCTCACACACACACACACACACACACACACACACACACACACACACGAGCCTCAGACCTTGCTAACAGACATATAACAGCCTTTCTCCAGCAGCGTTTGACACAGTTATCTCATCATTTTCATCAGATATGCCCATGCTTGTTAGCCTCAGGGCATACTTACAAGCAGTGCAGCAAAAAAGGCAATCCCTGCCATGATAGTTTATTGCAAAACAGAGGGAATAAAATAAAGCAAGCATGTAGTGCTACACATACACAAGCTAATAAACAAACAAAAGGTCTAAACCACTGTGGCATCATTGTGACAGCAGTGTCTCTAAGAAACTCCGCTGGCTCTAACTCCTGTCAGAGGCAATGAATGCCTGTGGTGTGTGTGCTATAATGGAGCTGGGGAGAGAACTGTGTCCAGTTCTTTGAAGCTATCAACATGCACATGGCAGATGAATCTTCCCAAAGGTGACCATTTCCAGCACACAAATTCTCTTCTTTAGTTTGGGATGTGGCCTTTGTGCTATTATATAATTATCATCAAAGAACATTGTTATTAAAATATCAAAACAGTATATTTTAAGATGCATCCAGAGTCCTGAGGCCAACAGGGTAAATGGAAGTTTGTTCATGTTATATATAACCAGGTTCTAATATCCACAGCAGGTCTTTACTTTGGCTTTCCTGTGTCTCAGGAATAAGGCACTTGCAAGGGAATATTTCAGTGCTGCCTGGGCCATTCCTCACTACTTACAGTGGGATTCCATCTACTTCAAAATTTTCCTTAATGGCCAAAAAAGACATGTTGGGGCATAAGGAGAATACAAAAGGGATTAATAGCATATGCTATGTCAAATTCAGGTCAGATTTCCCCATCCAAAAGATGTAATTTGGGACTGGACTACAACACTGAGCTAAGGTTGATCCATCCAAGGGGGCAGTAATAACGGGTCACTCTGCAAAGTGTGCAAGATGGCAGACTACAACTTGTCCTCCAAACTGTCTTTGACAGTTTGAAAATCTGTCAAAAGATAATCCTTTTGGCCAAATATCTGGTCATTCTCTTCTATGAGGTAGGAATCTTTTGCAGTAAGATAATGTTTAAGTCAAACAATTTTTACTCATCACTTCTGATGTTTAACAGAGATATGACAGTCACAGAATGTGCAAGAGGGAAGTAACAAGGAAAGTGAGGAAGAGAAAGTGGTTTCAACATAAAAACTCAATTGGTTATTGGACTGGCCAGGGAAGGCATAGTCATCTTTTATTTCTTAATGTTCCTGAAGACAGGAGATAAGAGTCTGCAGAAGTCACTCCTTCTCCCTCACAGGATGACTCCTTCTCTGACAGATATACATATCTAACAAGAGTGCCAGTGTTTTTTTTTGGGGGGGGGGGTGTAGGATTATCATAGCAGATGCCTATTCTGTAGCTGCTACAGACAGGTCTGACTTGCTCTTTACTTTTGTTGGCATTTTATTATGAATTTCACTGTGGCAAGAGAAAGGATGAACCTGAGCTCCTGAGTGGTGACAGCCAATGGCCCATTTATTTCTAGTGTCAGTGTTTTCCTGAGCTCCAGTGGAAGCATGGCAATCTTGAAACCTGTCTGATATTGGCATTTAGAAAAGAGCTTGATTCCTGCTCAATTTATGGTACATCTAGTCCTTTGAAAGGCTTATTCTAATGCAAGGTCATGCAATATGTTTGTGTGCAATTGATGTTGAATTTTTATGCCAGCTGAGCTTCATTTCAGAATTCAATGCACTTGTTAAAACAAACTTTACTTTTATTTCAGCACAAACTTTGCTCCCAGAGCTATCAAGCATCTGAGGTTTGTTTCAAAAGAGAATGTTTTCAAACTCATCATCCCGTGGTCGTGGATGTATGAGTTCTTTGCTCAGACACACATTGATTTAATCTTTGCTGATGTTGGGAAAAACACAAGCCCGATCTAATTATATCGCAACTACCTAGATGTCTTAAAAATCTTTTTTTGATGTCTCTGACATGGAACACTTTCCCCTGCTTTGAGACTTCTTCCATCATCTCCTTTACTCTTCTTTCTCCCATCATGATTAAGTTCACATGACCATATGATTCATTCAGTGTGATACTAACCACCCTAAATCATTGCCATCCTTAAAACACCTTGCTCACTTTTACAATATCATCTCTCCTCTGCCTCTGCCTGCTTACTCATATACTGCACACACCGCCTCAACTACCACTACTTGGAAGTCTTAGCTTCTATTTATTTTTATTTTCCTTTATCAAAACTGTTATTTGCATGGTCTCCAACCCCTCATCACAAGATCTTCCTTTTTTGGGGGTAAGGCCAAGTAGGGAAGTAAAGAAAGCAGCCTGCATTTGGAACCCATGACTGAAAGACACAGAAACTCTTGCCCATATTTGCAGCAGAGGGCATGAGGCCAGAAAACAATTGTTAAAGTCCACCTCAGAGAAAGTTCCAAAAGTCCAGTTGGTGATAGACAGCCAAAAGTTAATCAGAGCAAGGGAGTTTGACCTGTAGGGACAAGAAGATGTTGAGTAGTCAGAAAGTACGACAGGGACAAGATACAAATCTGATCCATTGAACAGGAGCCCAGGGAATCTCATCAGAAGAGATAAAAACCCATAGTAGGCTACTGGGTTTTTATAAACATATAAGAAGAGTATTATCTTGGGTTGATTTTTATGGATTTTCATTGATTAATGGAATCCATCTGTAAAATGAGTGGCAGTGAAATTTAATCTGTCCTTCTCACTTCAATGGAATGTTAGATGAATAAAACCACCTTGGACTGATGAGTTCAATCAGGATCTGTAAACATTTAAAAGAAGGAGGAGAAGGAAGAAAAAGACCATGGCTCCCCGCCCTCTTGCCCCCTAGCAGCTAAAAGGGAACCCTATAGGCAAATGGAAATCAGAAAACATAACTAAATGAAATGTGCTCTTTGTTATGAAGTCCCTCTTCCACACTTCTTTTCTTTCTGCCCTTTCTATCTTTCTTTAATTTTCTTTTTTTTTTTCTTTAATTTTCTTTTGAATGTGACTGTGAATTGGTGTGCTGGTGACTGTTGCTGCGTTCTACTGGCCTGGGAATCTAGGAGAAAGGAAGAAAGTACCAGAAAACTGAGAGGAGAGAAAATTATATAATGAAACACAAAGTAAGAGGAAACTACACAAAAGTTTGGGAACGGCTGAAATTGTGCAGTCTAATACTTCTTGGCCAGACACTTCTCATGGGCATTTTTACTCTCCCTTAAAAGGCAGAACAGGGCAGGCTTCTTGTTTATGATGAATGTACATGGGATACATTCAGATCTCTGTAGGCTGAATCTTTTCAACAGGGACCTTTTCAAGAAATTTTGAGGGTATGTCTAATGATTCATCAAATGCTTTGCAGCATTCCAAACCACTCTTGTTTTGGGTCAGGGAGAAAAAAAGCCCCTTTTCAGAAGTGCAGAACCAGATTGGTTGTCCTCCGGCAGCTGTTGAGACCTGTACAGGGACCCACCAGGAGACTCTGGAAGGGGCATCCTCCCACCTGCTCCATCTGAGGGAGGTGTTGGGATCACAGAAGGCCTCCAGCGGAGTGTGTGCTTGATCTTCAGCCCTGAAGAGGGACTGCGCCAGATGCTGTTTCCTACTGTACAGGGACCTATTCATTTAAGCAGCAGCCGCCAAATCTAAAGGTTAAAAAAACAAAACAAAACCAAAAAACAGCCATTTTCATATCCAATATTCAATATCTTCTTTAATTAAAATGGATACCTATTTGAATTATTTAAAGAAGATAGCTCTTTGATCATGAGTGCTCATTTTCAAAGACTGAAGACAGCAGAACTCAGCCTCCTCAAGTCCTAATTAAAGGTGATAGCCTGAATTAGCATGTAACTACTTGCTATGTTTGTCACATCACTAGTAAAAGTAGTTTTAGTGTTCTTATTTTTTCTTACTTAAATAGATTGCTCCTTCCCAAGCAGAGAGCCCAAGCTCTTCCTTCCCAGAAAGGGTGGTGGATCCTGTTGCAGTCTGAAGGATTCTAGAGGAATATGAATGGTGATAATTACTTGGAAGCAATGAAATAATCACTGCTGAGTTTCCCAAGCATTTTAAAGTTCTTTCTTATTCTAATATTTGCTCCAAGACATTATTTGATATTTGATGTCACTTATTTCTAATGCAGCTGAATGGTTCTTGGTAACTAGGCAGCAATGAAATTTGCAACTTCTTTCCTAATGAACCAGTATTTGAACCATTAAAGAGAAAAATCAATGAGATTGTTTCAGATTGTTCATTACCCCCTTTGCAAACATACTAGCAAGGAAATCAGCTGTCTCACCACATGACGCAACCTCAGTGGAGCTGGAACATCATAGGATACATTGTCCATGAGAAGGGAATTGAAAGCAGCAAGTGTTTTCTCTATAAGGCCTTGAAGTAGTATTCCATGGTGGGCTGCAGGTCCTGGGATATTAGAAGTGTGCAGAGGACTCAGAGGACAGGAAGATGTTTTTTATTTGTTTTTGTGTGACCTTTGATTTCCAGTCCCGTCCCCTGCCTAGAGAGCAATGGTTTTTAACTTCAACTGCACAGCTTTATGGCTCTTCTGGTAACAGACCCTACTCTCAGGCCACAGGCACGTGGCTATGAACCAAGTCAGAGCAACATCTTTCTGGACAGAATGGTTAGTACCAGGATGTGTTATCAAAGTGAACCAAATTAGGGAATGTTTTAAATTGTAGTTGCCAGAGAAATGCCCATCTCTCTCCAACTGGAGAGCTAAAAGGGAGAGAGCTCAAAGTAGCAGAAAGTTATGTTTCTTCTGCTTAGAAGAGCTGAAAATTTATAAAAGATACAATGCAGGGACAGAATCACAATGGTATCTGAGGCCCTAGTTCCAGAAGTCCCAAAGGCCAGCTGCCTCCTGCTCTTTCTATAGTTTGATTATATGAGCCAACACAGTTCTCCTTTGTTTAAGTAAATTTAGCTTTTGTCACTTGCAACCAAAGACTCCTGACTAAAACAACATCTTCAAATATAAAAGTGTCTCACCCTCCTGCTGCTTTGCATTTGAATTAAGCTTTCTTTTCTCCAGCACATCAGCTCAGAATGGTATCTTGCTGTAAGTGTATCTTGATACTATTCTCTTGCTTTGTGTTCCTTTTAGCTATCTTTGGAATTGGTGCAAGGGGTGAAGGCTGCGCCTGTTTAGGTGAGGCCTGAGTTTTAAGCACCCGCTGAGAAAGAGAACCTCTCCTTTGTTTGTGGAGCATACACAGCCAATGCTTTTCCCATATCTGTCTGACCTTACTGTTTGGTATGCTCCAGCCCCTTCTAACTACAAATATCTGCATCTCTGTGCCTAAAACCTTCCCAAGCACTGCAGGGAGTCACTCTTCTCCTGTACATAAGGCTGGAAGTTCCAAAGAATTAAGATTTTCAGGAGCAAGCCTCAACCAATGATGATCAAGAGTTGTGTAAAACGCCTGAGGTCCTTCATGTCTTAAGTAGCACAACCTGAAGGAATGTGCTGGTGATTTCTCATTGTTTCCCCACAAGGTTTCCTCAGTTGCCCACTCTGGGGGCTGACCTAATAATACACTCTTTATTGTCTTCCATCCCTTACATGTGTCTCTTCTCCACTCTCAACCAGTATTTTCTATACTTCCTAAGTAATCAACTTGCATAGATCCTGGTTTTAGCGTCTGCTTCTGGGAGAATCCAACCTAAAACAAAATTTAAGAACCAGAAGTAAAGAATTTCTTGTCCAGAGAATGTGGTTTGAGATTCTCAGGATAGGGATGTGGAACTTACATCTCCAAAAATCAAGAAGTTTTCAGAAAATAAGGGAATAAGAGCTGGTTTTGTAACATAAATAAGCTGTTGCTTAAATGACCAAATGATTTTTAATGAGGGTATCAAGACAATTCAGTGGAGAAAGAACAGTCCTTTCAAAAAATGATGCTGAGCCAACGATAGCCACATGCAAAATGAAAATTAATAAAAAATTGTACTCCTACTTCATACCATATACAATTAATTCAAAATGGAGGAGTTAAAACTATAAAACTCTTAGAAGAAAGCCTAAGTGTAAAGCCTTGTGATTTTGGATTAAGCAATGGTATCTTAAATATGACACCAAAATCACAAACACCAAAATAAAAAATAGATAAATTGGACTTCATCAAAATTAAAAACACAAAACTGGGAGAAATTATTTGCAAATCATATACCTGACAAGAACTTCTATTCTGAGTTTAATTCTTACAATTCAAAATTAAAAAGTCTAATAACCCAATTTAAAAATGAGCAAAGGATTTAACAGATATTTCTCCAAAGAAGATAAACAAATGGCCAATAAGAAAAGATGCTCAAAATCATTAGTCACTGGGGGAATACAAATAAAACCACAATGAGATTTTCATTGTGGTTTGCATACCTACTAGGATGGTTAGTATCAAGAAGATGAACAATAAATGTATTGGTAAAGATGTAGAGAAAGTGAAAACGTCACACATTGTTTGTGGGAATATAAAATGGTGCAGTCACTTTAGAAAATGGTTTGGCATTTTCTTAAAAAGATGAACAAAGAGTTACCATACGACCCAGCAATTCCATTTCTAGGTAAATACCTACGAAAAATGTAAACATATGTCCACACAGAAACATGTACACAAATGTTCACAGTACCATTACTTAAAATTATCCAAGTGATAAGTGCATAAAAAGAATGTATACAGGGAATGTTATTTGGTCATATGAAAGGGATGGAGAACTGATGCATGCTACAACATGGATAAACCCTGAAAAGATGCGACATTAAAGAATCCAGACACAAAGGCTCATGTTGTGTGATTCCATTTATATTAAATATCCAATATTGAGTCATAAAGTAGATTAGTGGTTGCCAGGGACCGGGGATGGGGAGAAGCAAATGCTGAGAGACTGCAAATGGGGATAGGATTTCTTTTTGGAGTAATGAAAATGGCAAGCAGTCATAGGAGGGGGGAAAATGTTTAGACAGAGCTATGAGAAATCAGAATAAATTATCTAGATAAATGATTAGTTGCAGATCAGACTTTTTGGCAGAGAATCTACATGAATGAATTAAATTTCTGGGGAAATTGCAAGGTAATTCTGAAGGGAAAATATGTTTGTAGCTCTGCAGTCAACTTATACAACTAGAACTAATATAAGCAAACCTGGGTTCAAATCCTATATTGCCATTTAGTAGCTATAGGCAAGTCAGTTGCTTCTCTAAAATGCAATTCATTAATCTATTCTGTGATGATAATATTCCAGACTTATAGATGTGTTTTGCCATGAATGATGGATGAAGAGATACTAGGTGCAATCATGTCTGTGGTAATCATGCCACAGTGATGTAGAAGACAGATAAACTCTCTCTCCTTATGAGACTTACGTGCTGGGGAAGAAGATGGTCAAGTAAGGTAAAGAAACAAGACAATTATACACTGTGAAAAGTGTCCTAAGGGAAAGTAGCAGGATATGTAGTAATGAGCGATGATGAAATGAGGAATTGATTTTAGACTAGGTGGTCCAGAAAGGCTTCTCTGAAAATATAACATTTGAGAGAAGAACAGAAAAATAAGAATCCGGCTATGCAAAGATGTCCAGAAAACTTGCCAGGCAAAGAGGACTTTGAAGATCAAGACTATGAGAGAAAAGACAAAAGTCATGGAAAAAGAGGGAAAGAAGCATATTTAAGAAAGATCAACCTGGCAGAGTACATTGTGTGGGAAAGTCATCAGGTAGGCCTAGACTATATAGGTCCGGGGCCCAGATTCACTATAAGGAGCAAATGCCATCATATATGGAAAATGCTCAGCCTCCCTGTTTAGCAAATGGTACTCATTATTAATAGGGCACAATAAAGCCACTGTCCGTGAACCTGATTTCTCTTAAGTGATGCAACAGAGAGGGTGATATGGCTGTGACATTCTTCTTCATGAGGACAACCAGGGAGAGGACTTGATTGCTCTGGCCAGCAGGCCAGTGACCCTTTTCCTCCTTTTGCACTCTCAGTGTATTCCTTCCAGGATACAGACTCCATCAAAAGGGGACAGGATTCTTAGGAGAGGAGCATGTAGGAAATGCTCTGGCCTCCCTCCTAGCAACTCCATCAGTGGATGTACCTTGTTCCATACTGTGTAAAATGTGTGCTTTGCCTTTTTCAATTAAAATTGATCAGCATGACTAATACTAAAGGACCTGGTGCTTTAAATCCACTAAGGATTAGCATGTGGGCTGTGTGGGAGGCTGAAACACAGCCATAGAAGCTCTCACACAGAATTGCCCTAGTTACTACAGAAAAAAAAAAACCCTAGGAAAACAGGGTGTAGGGAACGCAGATAGGAAGCCAATCCACTCCTGTATCGTTGCATGTTTGTTATTTGTAATGATGGGCTTTGCTCACCTGGAGGACCAATTTTTCACCAATTTTTCTCTATGAATCTTAAGTTGACATGTTAGAGATCCAAAAAGGAAGTACAAACCATTACATATTGTAACGGCTCAAACATTAGGGGAGGGCCAGTGACACATGTTCACAAATATAAAATGAAAATCTCCCTTTTATTTTCTTACATCTAACATATTGGAAGAAACTTTGGGGGCCCATTAGGCCCCAATTCTATCCAGCTTCTAGCCAAACCTCTCCAAGGGAAGGTCAGTTCACTCATTTCTTGTTTTTGCTGCGGTTGTGAGGCAGGATTGAGAGCTATGATGTTGGCTTTGTCACCTTTTTTTCATTTAACTTTCCATGAACTGCAGGACAACAGAAACAAACCTACATATTACTGTGAGTCTGGAGAAACTGGGGATTAAGAATAGGGAAAGAGGCAATGAGGAAGAGGATATACTAGTTTAATCCATACCCACACAAATAAATATATGGTACCAGGCTTGGAAAATCCTTATTAAGAAAAAATGAGTCTGGCTCTATTCTGAATCTAGAACTGAGGTTAGCCAACTATGGATACCTTATGTGATTGCAACTGAATCATATTAGTGAACACCCAAATATGTATACATGACCATACTCTCTGAGAAATACACACTTCTTACAGTCTTTGGCTTTGTGTCCTAACTATGCTTCATCACAGCATATCAGAGTTAATTTAATAAACTGAATTTCTAATATGACTTCAAGATGCAATTGCAGTGGTCATATTTCATTATGTTATTAGATATATATATACATATATATATGTATGTATGTGTGTGTGTATATATATATATATATATATATATGAAAGTTGCCAGTGTAAAAGAATTTTCAAAAATATGTACATAGATGGAAGTATTTGATAAAAGGGCTCTTTTCAAGTAATGGGTTTAGGTAAGTACATTAAAGTCAAGACAGTCTTCTGAAGTGTTTTTCCAAACTGGTTTCAGCCTCCTTTTCTAAAGAAGCAACCATAAGACACAAATACAAATTCTGCAATCACAAATGATGAATGGGTCCAGTTTTTCCTTAACTGAATGTGGGCCATGGCATGGCCCGTGAACACACAAAGGTAAGTCAGCTCCGGGTTCTATTCAAATTATTAGAAGTATCTTAGCTGATCTTCTGCCATATCCTCCAAGTGACATTTCTTGTGACTCACATTTGAAACAACTTATGAAAACCATTCCATATGTCAAACTTCATTTCATTCAATTTTCTTCTGGTTGAAAATTGACACTAAAGATGTTTTGTCTTTCAGAGCATTTTCCTTTGGGAGCCAAAGGCCTGATGATGTATAATCCTTCCTGAAGGCTTTATGGCAGGGCTTCACAAAGCAAACATTTTTTCCCCTTATTTTATATCACCCTGGCAAACAGAAATGCTGAGCCATTTAATTACAGAGCCTGCCTGACACATCCAGAGAGTCAAATATTCTGGCGGTGTCTAGCTGAAGGGGAAAAATGCACTGGATTCCCAGAGTTACTTGTCAAGACAATGACACTAAGAAAACTAGTAAATAAGCTGGCAGGGCCAACAGTGGATACTAGGGTGTGCCTGAGTGGTCCCCATGGTCCTGAGTCAGCTCCATTAGCCCTAGAGCACTGCATCTTATGTTGCTGATCCTTTGTTTTAGCTTCAGGCTGAGTAGCCAGCAGATGATGGGCATAGGTCAAAAGAACAAAGGTCAAGCCACAGGCCCATATGTCATGAGCTGGTCTGTGCTTTATAGAAACTTCCAGATCTAGAGCTTGCATTCCTAATTCCCAAGCTAACTCACAGAAAGAATCTGTACAGATGCAACTAAATATTTCTTCCTCAGACTCCAAAATATGACAGACAATCCCCTTAACCATGCATAGTGCACCAAGATATTATATGCTGTAGTGTTTCAAAGCTCTAACACATAACCAAAATGTATCAGGTTACCTTTATTTAATGCCTTTTCCTCCCTTTAGAACAGTTAATTCCTGTGATAATTTCCAGTCCATTTTATAGTGATAACTAAAGTATGAAAGTTACTCTCATGAATAGTTTTTGTTTGCATGCTTTAAAGTTTTCTCTCTTTTTCTTTAATCCCATCAATCATGGAATAAAAAGAAAAAGAAAAAAATACACTTTCTATGAGACAAGCAGTATTCTTCGAATCAAGCAGTGGAAATTATGGACAAGGTCACTGTCCTTCAGGAAAATACGTTCAAGTTGAGGATTGGGGGACAGAAAATAAATATGTAAAAAGATAAATAAGATGCTGGAGGAATTGTAAGTGCTCTCAATAATTACAGAATGATACAGAATGGTTGTAGCATTAGACACTTCTGTAGCGTGGCCAGGATTGTAGCGTGGCCAGGAAAGTTCTTTGATGTGATGATGTTTGATTTGAAACATGAATGATAGAAATAATGAAAGGAGGCAGCCTGAAATATTTTGGTGAAGAGTGTTGCAGGGAAAGGAGTAACTTGTGCAAGTGCCCTAAGACAGAAATGACAGCAGATGAGCTTCAGGATAGAAAGGTCAGTGTGGCTGGAGAGTAATGAATAAAAATGGAGTGGACAGAGATGATGCTACAGGGTTTTCAAAGGGCAGATATGAAAGGAGTTCTAGGCATACGTTTTGAAAAGGAAAATATAAAACTGTTATCATTCATAAACAATGTGATATTGTATATAGAATATCCAATATAAATTCACACAAAATCTGCTAGAGTCCATAACCAAATTTAAGAAAATATCAAGATACAAGATCAATGCATATTAAATTTCTACATACTAGGAAAGAAAAATCCAAAAGTACAATCAAGAAAATTACATTTAAAATAACACCAAAATGTTAAAATGCTTAGGAAAAAAAATTTAACAAAAAAAAAGTATGAAACCTACACATTGAAAACTATAAAACATTGCTGAGAGAAATTTTTAAAGATTTATATAAATTGAGAAACATAACGTATTTGAGAAGAGGAAGACCAAATGTTTTTAAGATGACAGTTCTCCCCAAATAAATCTATATAATTGAATTCAATCCTTGTCAAAATGCCATCATGCTTTCTTGAAGAAATTGACAAACTATTTCTAAAATTTATGTGGAAATGCAAAAGACCTAGACTAGCCAAAAAAATTTTGAAAAATAACAAAATTGGAAGACACGCTACCTGATATCAGATAATGGTGGCATCAGATCAGACATCTACATCAATGAAACAGAAGGAAGTGTCCAGAAATGTACCCTCAGATTTATGAATAATTTATTTTTCCAAAGGTGGTGAGGAAATTCATGGGAAAACTCTTCAAAGAACTGCTGGAGCGACAGGATAGCCATATTTTTAAACAAAAAACTTAAGTCCTTGCTTCATATAACACACAAAAATAAGCTCAAAATGAATCTTAGACTTAAGTGAAAAACTAAAACTATATATCTTTTAGAATAAAGTATTGGAGAAAATCCTTGTGAATTTAGGTTAGATAAATATTTCTAATTATAACACTAAAAGTTTAATCATAAAAGAAAATATTGATAAATTTGACATTATTTTAAAATAGGCTCTGCAAAAGACATCATTAATGAAATGAACAGACAAGCCACAGAATGAGAGGAAAATATTTTCAAGTCATATATATAAAAAATTGCTGTGTATCTTGTATGAAAATATAAATAAGTCTTACAATGCAATAATATAGAAAAAATCAATTTTAAAGTAGGGGGAAATTTACATACAAATGGACAATAATTACATGAAAAGTTTCTCAACTTTTCAGACATTACGAAAATGAAAATTAAGACCACAATGAGACAACATTTAGACATTCTATGTCTAGAATGGCCATAAACAAAAAGACAATCACAAGTGTTGGGCAACATGAGGAGAAACCAGAACATTCATCCATTGCTGGTGGAAATGCAAATTGGTAGGGTCACTTGGGAAAATGGGCAGGTTTTTAAATTGTTGAGCATATACTTACCATGTTATCCAATGATTTCACTTCTCAGTATTTACCCAAGAAAAATGAAAATTTATGTCTACCCAAAGATTTGTTCACCAATGTTTATAGCAGCATTTTTCATTATAACTCAAATAAGGAAACAATTCAAATATCTATGAAACAACTCAAATATCTATGAATGGATAAACAAAATGTAGTATATCCAAATAATGGATTGCTATTCAGCAAAAGACCAAGTTACTTATTCATGAAACAACATGAATATATGTCAAAACACTATGAAACAACATGAATATATGTCAAAACACTATGCTAAATGAAAGAAGTCATTCACACAAGATTGTATATGACTCAATCATTCACACATGATTGAATATGGTGTATATTCTATAAACATAGAAATCTAATTAATGATTGTAGTTGAAGGCAAGAGTGGAGACTGACTAAAAAACATGCATGCAGGAAAATTTTAGGGTGATAGAAGTGCTCTGAAACAGAATTATGGTTACAATTGTACAACCGTGTGAACCTACTAATAGGTAAATTTTGTGACATATCAGTTATACCTTGGTAAAACTGTTTTAAAAAATCATAATGGTATCATTGCCTGTAGTCATAATTATAACTTAAATGTTAGGTATTCATTAAATCATTTTCACCAATTTTAGTTTCATTTTCTAAGATAAAATTCCAATTAAATACTTTATCTCTATTCACTATGATGTTGATGGTCCTGCTTTATATGGTTTCACCTTAAGTGGTCTTTTCAGCACCAATTATCCTTAGATAATGACAAAGTTTTATATGTATATTACTTCACGGTGTGCTGTATCAGGATTACATTAAAATACAAGCAATGTAAAATCTAATTTACAGCAGTATAAAATCAGGCGAGGTTACTTGTCTGTTACATACAAGTGGAAGTCTGGAAGGAGGTGGTTTTTGGTAGGTTCAGTGGCTCAACATGAAACAAGATGGTCTCCTCAGGAAACAGATGGAATCATCATATGGAATATTTGAAAGAGAGATAAGAGGGGAGAAGAAAACACAAGCAGGAAAGAGAAACTTCCCCAGGTAACTCCATTAAACTTTCGGTTACATTTCATTATTCAGAATTGAAGAACATGACTACCTCTGTGGAGGAAGCTGAGGAAGAAAATGTAGTTTCCTAGAATATCATAAAGATGAAAATGGAGAAGATTCAAAATATGTCCACCTAGCCAAAAAACAGTGACTGTCACCTATATCTGTAATGACTTTTGGGGAACATCATAATAGGAGCAAACTGGATGAGCGTACCTCCCAGGATATAGAAAGTTACTGGTAATTCATATAAGAAATGGAATGGGAACTAAAATGTAAAATAACCTCACTTTGTATCATCTCTGCCTTCAGAAATATGATTACATGAAAAAACTAATCCCATAATGTTGGTTGAACAGTGTAATTTTATATGTGAGGAATGTCCGGAAAGATTACTTGATTTGCCTAAATCCACTCCAGAAAAAACTAGCAGAGCGTGAAGGCCCACCCAGTTGTCATGAATCATAGTCTGGTTCTTTCCTTGTCACACGGCAAAAACTCTGCTCTCTGTTTATCTATTGATTGTTTTTATCTTGTCTTCACTAGTACTAGTCATTGTATGATTTTTTTCCTACTTTTTTTTCTACTTCCCTAGTTGTAAAAATAGTTTTGAGTATATATATCCTTAGCAAATATTTAGCTCTGTCACTGTGTCATAAAGAAAACAAGAACCCCCAGTTATTCAATGAAATGAATGAGAGAAATATACCATTGCAATGTTGAACTTTTATATGGAAAATTTCCATGATCTACTAATGGTGTTCACTGAGAAAATTCACTCCTGGCGCATCTACTTTAAAGACCTTGCTTACCAATGTTCCTGGGATGGATATATTTAGAAGTACCACTTTTCCCATGAGTTCCCAAAGGGATTGCTGAGATTCCTAGAAGCTTCCTGATAATTGCAGTTATAGAGTTTTCCTTTAGGAAACCCATTTGCAGAATGGGTATTTTCTGTTTCTGTTTCTGATCTTTCTTTTCTGGTTCAGTGTAGCCTACAGTTTAGAACAAAGAAGCCATCCTGATTTTATGCAATGAATATGAGAGAATCAATCAGGCAAGTTCAGAGTATATAAAATAAAATGGCTTCATCTTTCAGTACCTGTGGTCCTCATAGAACCATGCCACTTGGCACTTGGAATTAAAGACTATTTCAGTCATGTGATGGAACACTGGCCTTGGGATTTTGGAATGAAAGGATGGGCAATGAAAGCCAAGGCCCATATGCCTAGTTTTAAGGAGAGTTTACACCTGAGAGAGTGTGGTAGCAATGCTTACATTTGCAGGTAAGACTTCTTACCAGAAAGGGAATCTATCACAGCAATTTAATGAGATAGAGAGATGGGGCTCCTGGGTGGCTCAGTCAGTTAAGTGTTCGACTTCAGCTTGGGACATGATCTCAACGTCTGGGTTTGAGCCCTGTGTCAGGCTCTGTGCTGACAGCTCAGAGCCTGGAGTCTGCTAAGAATTCTGTATCTCCCTCTCTCTCTGTCCCTCCCCAATTTTTGCTCTCTCTCTGTCTCTCAAAAGTAAATAAATAAACATTAAAATTTTTTTAATTAGATAGAGAGAAACCAGGTAGGTAAGGTAGAGCTGATGAATAAACATTTCACTGTCAAGCCAGACATTTGAAATGTTGCCAAATGATGTTCCTCACCTTTGTTTCAGAACTCAAACATCCACACTGCCTCTCAACCAAGTACTTATTTAAAATAGCTATAATTTCATATAAGTTTCATGATATAATCACTCAAAGCCTTATAAGAGATGAAAACAATTTAACTGGTCTATGTTCTGAAACACTAGAGAGGCATCAGTATCCCATACCAATCTATACTCCATCAAGCAGTGGACTTTATTTCTGTAAGGCGTCAGTAACCCGTAATTATATCATATCATTCTTACCACTATTAAAAGGTCATGTCCATACTGAAGGTAAAAATACAAAGAAAAATTAGACTTTAAAGAGGCAGAAGATAAGTTGCTACCTCAAAATAATCATCTACATTTCTGTCTGAATATTAACCAAATCACTACCATCTTTGATTGTACTAAGGAAACTATATATCAAGTATATCTCCACCAGTTCAGCACCTTCTTGAAGGAGCACCAGGCCTAAACACAAATATTGAATATATAGAGATGACACAGAACATTTTTGAAAACTTAGTCGAGGGGTGTTTTCATTTGGCAGTAATTGAATACCTCTTGAATTTAGTATTTTCCATGTTATATACATGATTCACCGATAGAATCTTTTAACCATAAGTAATAGTTATCAGTTAAGTGATAAAGTATGGACTTCCAATAGGCGCTTTTAAGCTTTAATGGTATACTAAAAAGCCACTGTATTGGTTTTTTTCCCCCTTGACTTAGAGAATTATTCTAGGACTCATTTATTACCTCACACTGAGTACTTCTGGGTCAGCACAGAGGTTCCTTAGTGGTAGCACTATACACTCCAGGTCTTTTATCTTTTTTTTTTTTTTTTTAACGTTTTTTTTTTTTTTTTTTTTTAAATTTTTGGGACAGAGAGAGACAGAGCATGAACGGGGGAGGGGCAGAGAGAGAGGGAGACACAGAATCGGAAACAGGCTCCAGGCTCTGAGCCATCAGCCCAGAGCCCGATGCGGGGCTCGAACTCACGGACCGCGAGATCGTGACCTGGCTGAAGTCGGACGCTTAACCGACTGCGCCACCCAGGCGCCCCCAGGTCTTTTATCTTGAACCACTATTCCCCTTCCTGTCTTGATCCCTCTGGACACAGAAAGCCAGAATTACATTGTCTACCCTGTGTATAATTCATAAGATTTATTGGAAACGTTACTAGGTTTTCACTCATTTTCTGTGCTCCTTAAACTCAAGACATCTATTGTTTTCTTTGTTGAAACTTCAAATTACGATCTCTCTCTTCTCTTGGACAAAACATCGTAGGATAATGCTTGGCACACTGATAGTATGATTTCTTAGTACAGTAGCCCCTCCCAATCCCCCTCCCCACCTTATCTGCAGAATGCAAAACCACTATTTCACTTTCCATGGTTGCAGTTACCTATAGTTAACCATGGTCCAGAAGCGAATGATCCTCCTTCATACCTCCTTCTGTATTGTCAGAAGGTCAACAGTAGCCTACAGTTATGACAAATTATGCCATTCAACCTCATTTCATTTTATCATCTCACATCATTACAAGAAGAAGGGTGAGTAGAGGTCAATATGATATTTTGAGAAGGAAAGACCACACTTACCTAACTCTTATTATAGAATATTATTATAATTGTTCTATTTTATTATAAGTTATTTTTGTTAGTCTCTTACTGTGCTTAATTTATAAATTGAATTTTACCACAGGGATGTACGTTTAGGAAAAAGCATAGTATATATAAGGTTCAGTATACTATCTACAGTTTTAGGTATCCACTGGAGGTCTTGGAACATATCCTCCACAGACAGGTGGGGGAGCGCTACTGTATTTTATATATGGCATTAGAAAGTACATGTTCTCCTTTACACTGGATCATGAACTGTAAATATGTGAGAGACTATGTCAATTTCTGACCATATCACAAGTTGGGGATGATCTGGAGCAATTGGAACTGCTCCCAGCACTGCTGGTAGTAAAATGATACAAATGCTTTGGAAAATATTTTGCAGTTTCTTAAAAGGTTAAACATGTACCTAAAATAGGACCCAGACATTCCATTCCTAGGTATTTTTTAAGAGAAATAAAAGCACATGTGTACACAAAAACTTGTACACAAATACTGATAGATGTTATTTGTAATAGCCCAAAACTAGACATAACCAAACATCCATAAAATGGTGAGTGGACAAATTGTGACACACACACACACACAAACACACACACACACACACACACACACTGGAATACTACGCAGCAGTAGAAAGAACTGTTGGTACATACAACATGGATGAACCTGAAATAATTACACTGAGTGAAAGAAGTCAGATATAAAACAATAATACATACTGTGTGACTGCATTTTCACATGGTTTTAGAAAGTTCCAACTAACCTATAGTTGCTTTGGAGGACTCAGGGAAAGGCAGTAGAAGACTTTTGAAAGTGACAAATATATACACCCTCTTGACTGTCGTTATGATTTCACAGGTATATATGTATTTCAAAACATATCAAACTTCATACTTCAAATGCATGCAGTTTATTATGTCAGTTAGATATCAAACTGTCGGAAAAAGAGAGAAATATAGACACTTAAGTTTGTCATACACTAAACAAATTACTCCCAACAGACTTTCACCAAAGGAATCTCTAAGATATATATATATATATATATATATATATATATATATATACACAATATATACAATATACATATATCTAAGATATATATATATACAATATATACAAATATATATATATTTACATCCCAGAATTAAAGACTAAAATGTAGAGTGCTGCCTCTGACCAGAGAAGCCAAAAGTACCAGTTTAACTCTCCTGATACCTGCCAGCTGAGCCTGGGCACATAGTCCCATGGCTTCCAATGGGCCACAGCTTCATAGGACTTTGAATCTGGAGGCAGTGACACAGAGGCCTAGGAATGGTCCAGAACTCAGTCTGGTTGTGACAGAGGCAGCAAGGGAGAGGAGCACTGGCATCTGGAAAACAGTGGCAGCTCTACCTATGGAAACGTGGGCATCGGCAGGATCACCCAGTGTCTAGGGGTGCTGGAGCAGCGAGGCGGGGTGGTGGTGTTGGACCAGCAATAGGAGCAGTGCAGGCAGCTCTCGCACACTATGATCTTGGCGGTAGTTCTCACCCCCATCTGACCTCAGATATGCTCATTTTCTAAATCTCTTAGTCTTTCCTTATATTCTAAAAGCTACCTGTTATGTTTCCAATAAATGTCCTTTCTGCTTACAATAGAGAAGAAAGGTTAGGAATTTTAAAAATAAATGTAAAGATCCAAGTGATCCACATACTGATTAGCTGATCAATTATATTTTATATTCTACACTTCATAAATGAACAGCCAAACTTTTACCCACAGTGAAAGTCAAACTCTACTGGAAAACATGTCTGCACATAAATGTGAAAGTGACCAGATAAGAAAGGTCAATAAAAACAGACTTGCATCACTCATTTGAATGGAAGCAAAGGCATTTGATGAGCTCCCAGTCTGTCCTCCGGGATGGGAGGAATCGAAGATAACCTGTCTTGAAAATAAGGTACACCTGAAACTAACATAACACTGTATGTTAACTATTCTGGAATTAAAATTAAAAACTTAATAGACAAAAATGCAGCAGGGACACAGGCACAGCAAGGGGGATACTAGGATTAAAGTCTCTGTGGGAGAAGTTAGTCATTGTAAATTGACTAGTTCAATCTCCTGTACTCTAAAGGAAGACAGGATGCAAGGAGGCCCCACACACATAGCCACCCAAAGAGGTGCAATGCTGCACGCTTTAAGATTTCTTTGGTTTAAGAATTCAGGTTCATTCATATTCCCCTCTAACAAGTGAGGGTTTAATGGGCATTTAATCACTTGCTGTGAACTTCCAGTAATTTATTTCATGTTAAATAAATAAATAAATAAATAAATAAATAAATGCCATAGAGACCTCTCTAAGAGCCCAAGCCATGACATTTATTTTGACAGGGCCTATTGATTCAGTTGGTGAGTGTGTGAGTTGCATGGGAGCAACAATTTTTTTTCTTAAGATGAATACTCAGAAAAGTGGCATAAATGCATTCAGGCTTTGAGAACACCAAGCAGAATTCTTACAGACTAATGAAGATACCTAAGGAAATGGTGGGCATGCAGATTTTTAAGAAGTTTTCAGATGTGAGAAAAATGTCACCTAAGATATTAAAACACTTTTGGAAGCAAATCTTTCAGCCTCCACCTCTGAAACATATCCCAAATCTGTCTATTCTCTTCACCTTCCAACCCCTTTCTGCTTTTACCTGGATTAGTGGCAACTGGTTAACCCGATTTCAGTTTCATTTGCAAAAATCCATTTGTCACAGAGAAACCAGAATGATGTTTTAAAAATGTGTATCAGATTGTGTCGCTTCCCTGTTTATAACATTCAGATGGCTTCTCAATACATTTGGAACAAAATCTAAATTTCTAACCAGGACCTTTAATGCCCCAAACCATCTGGTCTGTATTTAACTCCCCAACTCAGCCCTTACCCTTCTTCTCTGTACTAACTCTCTTCCAACCACACTGGGCTTCTTTATGTTCCTTGATTACACAGAGCTCCTGCAAGAAGGCCCTCACACATGCTGTTCCCACTGAATAATCTTCCTCATGCCCTCAGGTAGCGGATTCCTACTAATGAATGAGAACTCAGCTCAAATATTTGTTCCCATGGTAGCTTTTCCTGACCATCCAATGTAAAGTATTCCCTACCATACGATGGTTTTACTGCCATCATAGCACCTATCACTATCTGAGACTGACCTTTTTCTTTGTTTACTTATGTATTGTCTGTTGCCCCACTAGAATTAAGGTCTTCAAGACTCCTGTTCTTGAAGACTTTAATTCCTGTCTGTTTTAATTATCACTCTATCTCCAGTATCTACAACAGTGTTTGGCACATAGTAGATATTCACTAATTGTATATTTTATGAATTGGTAAATAAATGAAAAGCAAAAATAAGAACAAACCCCAGTTGGATGTATCATCACTGACAGTCCACTGGATGTAGGATTAGGATTAACCTAGCTGCAACCTCCTATGAAGATTGATTGCTCCTGACCCCTAGTGGTAAATCACTAATATATGTAACAGATTATCCAAAAATCACATCTTCTAATGCATACTTCAAGGCTGGCCCAGTATTTTTCATCAAGTGCAAGTACTGGCTTATAATTAAATATCCGAGCTAAAAGAGATTTTAAGTATATAACTGAAATGTAACATTAACAACAGCAATAATAATAGCCAACATTTACTGAGTGTATACCATGTCTTAGTCACTATTCCAAGTGCTTTGTATGTTTTACCATATCTAAATCTCATCACAACTCCACAATTTAAGTACTAATGTTATGTTTCTTTAGAGATGAGAAAACCAATTTAGCAACTTGTCCTTGGCCACACAGCTAATAAGAGTCAGAACACAGCTAGTATATGTGTAACACTCAATCTACAAAGTCACCTTTCCACCTGGACAGCAGAAATCATATTCAACCCACATATTCCTGTTTTTTTTGATCCATAATGTGGCAGTGCTCCAGGCAGGGCATTCCAGAAGAGTGGTATTGGTACCCAGAGAAAATCTCAGCCATTCTAATCTTAGAAACGATCTATCACAACCTTCTTGTTGTACAGATAAAGAATAAATGTCTGACAAAGTTGAGTAATTTTTCTGAGGTCACACAGATCAGGACTGGAACCTAATGAGTCACTCTACTCTTTACAAAGTACTTCCAGTAGTCATTAGGGAATGGTAAACATCAGAGCACATGTATTGATTTGGGGGGCTAGAGTCACACCTAATGTGAAAAAATGGCTGTGACCTGGTATGGTGTGCTGTTCTACTAAAGGTGCCTGGAATCCTCCTAGCCACTGTTTCTAAATAGACCAGATATCTCAGACTCAAATGACTTTGTCTTGTTTTGATTAGTACAGAGGAAAATAGCACCACTGAGTAAAGCATACAAATATTTACTGAACACTACATGCCCAGCGCCCTACTAGGTGGTGGTATGAGCTCAGATGAAAGCAGGTGAAATGAAAATTGGTCCCTGATCTCCTGCAAGGCAAAGCAGAATGGTTTTCTCCTGCCAAGCAGAGAAGATAAATGCAGTGAACAGGAAGTGGGGATATTATCCTTCCAGGAACTGGTAATGGCCTTCAGAAGCGTAGGCAGCTGTGCATAAGCTTTCCAGATGAATTGTTTAAAAACTACTTAGGGTGTATATTCTTTTCCTCATTTGTTCCTTTATTTGCAATTCTCCTGTTACCTTTGGAAATCATTAAGAGAAAGGAGCAAATCAGAGTGGGCAGGCTCTGTTTGAGTCCAGCTACCAAATCAGCAAGATGAGCATAAATGCATTTGGGGTAGAGCGTGTATGGTACAGAGGGCAACAATTGCTTTTTTTCTCCTCAGATCATCCAGTGTAACCCACTCTTACCTGCCAAGGCCCTAGGTTGTAACCACTGATGGATTCTGGGAGTCTGATTTGTAACATTGGCTGATTCCATTCTGCAAAAGAGAATTAATATCTGCTAAAGCTCTAGAGACCAGGAAGCTTTTCTGCTTACCTGGTGCTTTATCTTCAAAAGTAACTGTAGAGGAAAATCTTGGCCTAATTTACTGGAACCATAACAAATATTTATTGGATGAATGCATAGGTCAGTTGTGCCTTCTTAAAAATCACTATTAAACCAAAAGGCCAGTGTATGGTATCTATGCAGAAACCTCTGAATGCTAAAAATAATTCTTGCAAACAATTCCCTCCGTAGCAAATGGCCACATAGCTGTAGAATACCAGATTAATATAAGTTCCCAACTAAGTTGATCTCTCTATGCGTTTATAACAGAAGAGAGTAAAATGAAACCAGAAAAAAAGAAAGTTCTGAAACTATCGGACTCCAATAAAGAGAAGAAAAATGCCAGATGGACTCATTAAACAAAGAAACAAACACAAACACCAAACCTGAATAGGCCTGTTATCCAAATTTATAGCACTTTGCCAAGTTTGCCTGAGTAGCTTTTTGCCTTATCCCTGCCAGGGATTCTAACCCATAGCAGCATGAATTATAAGGCAGGGAGGAGGAGGAGGACAAAGCTGATTATCATTCCTTGGTAATGTGGAAAACCCAAACTCAAAGTCCAGACTGTCTGTGGTTCTTAAACAGGAGACACTTGTGTTAGGTGCCATGACTACCCACTATCTTCTTAAGCCTGCGAACTTCTCATTCAACAAGCATTTTCTGAACACCTACTGAGTACCAGGCACTGCACTGGGCACCTGAGGATACAGAAGTGAATTAAGTCATGGCATTTGTCCTTGAAGAACTCAAAATCCAATTAAAGAGCAGGACCTAAAAACAAGTACTTACAATACAATACATTGGGATAAACGCAGTTCTGCTAATATAAGATGTTTTGGGGAATGTAGGCTAAAAAGCTGCTAATTCTGCAGGCTGAGCATATTTACTTTTGTATGTGGTAGAAAGATTTTGGAATCTTTCACAATAAAAACATTTCTGTATCAAAATTCTTAATATAATTGATAGTAATAAGGACACTGGTGGTTATTATTTTATTATCATTGACTTGTATTGATGACCAAACACTATGTTAATGGCTAAACTCTTACATTTTTCCAATGAGGAAATTGAGGCTCAGAATTTAATATGTCCTTAACATAGAAAATGCCTTTAAAATGAGGTTCTTCAGAAGAACTCAAACACTTAAAACTTGCAAAAGGAATTCATTTCTGCCATCATCACGAAAAAGGAGACCTGAGACAAAGAGGAGAGGAACAAAGTACTACAGGAGTTTACTGCTGCTGACCCAGGGAGCATAAAAAGAATCTGAGGAAGGGTCAGGGATTACCATCAGTCCTAACTCCAGCCAGTCTGCAGTTATTGGACAAACTTATTACATGTATCCCAACTGCTACTCCCAGAAACAGTCTAAAGAGAAGAAGACAGGCAGAAATGGAAAAAAAGAGGTGTAAAGGGTAGACAGATTCTATCACCTGGGATGATCTGATTCCCCAAAGCTGTGAGATTGCATGCCTGGCTCTAAACCCGTCAGTGTCACAGGTTGGCCAATTACACCACCAGTTGGTTCATCAATGTAGGAGTGGGATGTGGTTGCTAAATAAGCAAAGATGCCCGTGGTTGGCCATCTCGAGATCTAATATGTTAGATAAAGGGGAGGTGGATTCAAGAAACTTCTGAGAAAGCAAAACTGAGATTTCCTACATCTTGTCCATTCTCTCTCCAAACTTGGATTCCCTGGGAGGCATCTTCGACTGTAACCATAGTGCTCTGCCATTTTGACATTGTAATATTATTTTCTATGATTCAGGATAAGTTACATTTTTAGTTATATGTTAAAGAAATCATTTTTAAAACTCCATGCAGATAATAACATCAACGAATGTTCCAAGGAGCAGTATGAAAGTAGTGGATTCAGAATGGCGCCAGGAGGCAGAAACCTGTTTGCTATTATCTATCTCTGTGAGCTTGATAGTTGCTTTGATTCTTCTTTTCTCTTAATAGCCTCAATTGTGAAATGTGGGTTTTGGACTAGGGTAATGTTCCCCAGATACAAGGAAGCCATCCATACATGGGTCATTCAAGAGAACTTACCAAGCTATACACCTGGATATGTGGGAGTGAGTTCCAACATCCCATATATTTTAAAGTCCCACAAAAGGTGGGATGTTTGGAATACCATATTTCTTTCACCTCATGTTCCACCTTTGTCAAACAATGGTTCAATGAGGTTAATGAGCATGAAGAAGAACCTAGTTAAAAATAGCTCAATTCGCATTTTGCAAAGCGTTAAGCCTGCCTTAAAGCACAGTTTTCTAAAAGAGCAACAAATAACTTAGGTAGATTTGATGATCTTACTACCAAAGAAAACTATCTTCCCTTAATTACAAATTCCCTAATAAATTGCATGCATGATACTTAGCTATTTTTTTCATTTTAAATGAGGTGTTAATAGGTAAAATATTATGTTTTTGGTCATGGCCAAAACAAAAGGCAAAGCCAGCAACTGAGAACAAGGCAATTGTGCTGCAGCTTATAATGAAGACAGAGTTTTATAAAGCCAACGGCAAGCCCAACCAATGAAGCAGGTGCCTTGATCAGCAAGCACAGTTAAGAAAGAAAATTGAATTCTTTGAAAACAATTTGGAAAGGAACTTGGAAACCATATCCAAACAATGCTCTGGGGCTGACATTTCAAAAATGTATTTGCTCTTTATTCTAATCACTTTGGTACTTTCATCAAAGCGAAGACATGACATATGGAACAGAAGATATGCAGTGAGATGAAGGAGTAGTCAGATGCAAATGGTTGGAAAAGGCCCAGAGATTACAATCTGGCTCACCTTACACATCCAATCTCAGCTCCCTAAAGACGCCTAAGAGCTGTCATTTATGGAGAGCCTGTGGTAGAATAAGCTCTGTGTAGCTTTCCACAATCCTCAAAAGAACTCTAAGCAGACTGATGCCCAGAAAGATTAACTATTTTACGCAAGGTCTTGAACATACTAAGAGACAGAGCTGAGATTCGAACTCAGTTCAAACTTCCTGCTGCTTCCGAATTCAATTCCCTTCTGACCATTATTCTAATACTATTTCTGCCCTGTCAAAACCCAAGCACACAGACAAACATTAGTGTGTTGTCTTCTTGGCATGTTTCAGGGATTTACGGATGCAACTTCCCTGGAACAGTTAAACACCAATAAGGAATTGTTATTGAAGGATTGCTCTTTCCCTCCTGTTTTTATTACTCTTCTTACTGCTTATTTTTTTCTAATATCCAATACAGCTCCCGTGTTATCTCATTGTCTATTCCTCATGAGACATGCAGTCATGGTGGAAAATAAGCCAAGAACATAATCCTTTCTTAAAACCTATCTTGTCCACAGACTTTCAGTATTAAAACCTATTGTACTTACACACACAGTCAACCAATTAAAACTATCTGCAATAAGCTACTTATGTATGAAATGGTCTTTGTACACTGAAACCACAAAGAGCTGATAATGAGTTATTTTACATCTAGGGCAAACTCGTCATGTATTGCTGAATGGCCCAGGCTGGAACCTACAGTGGCTGGAAGCAGAAAGCTAGTGAAAGGTGATGGACTGAACAGATTACTTTTGTTTTTATGTCAATGATTTCTTTTCCAGGGTGGAAGTAAACAAAACACATTGATCACATCATTGCCCTCACATGATATGAATGAAAACCAGGGAAAAAATGCAAAGTATCAATCAATTAAGAACTAGGGGTGCCTTGGTGACTGAGGTGGTTAAGCATCCAACTCTTGATTTTGATTCAGGTCATGATCTCACAGTTCATGAGATAGAGCCTTGCATGGGGATCTGCACTGACAGCACAGAGCCTTCTTGGGATTCTCTCTCTCCCTCTCCATCTGCCCCTCCCCCAATTGTGCTCTCTCTCTCTCTCTCTCAAAATTAATAAACATTAAAAAAAAAAAGAATATGGAATCAGTCACTGAAGCTTGGACCTCACTATCGGAGCATATGAGCCTACTGTATATTCGTTTCCCGCCCCCAGCAGATGAATCCTGCTTTTCTGGACCACCCACCTCCATTGCACCTCATTTCCCTTCTCCCCTCCCCTTGCTGGCCTCCACCCTACCCTTCATCCTCCCCTGAGATTAGCCCCCAGGTAGAGAGGGAGGTGGTGGTAAAATTAGCACTGGAGGGTCCTACAGAGGAGGAGTTAGAGCTAGCTGTAGGCATCTCAAATGCTATTTTCTTAGGAGTATGCCTTGGCCTTGCTCTGCCCGGCACAGGGTTTCTGAGGGCTCTCCCTCAATGATCCCTTCCCACTCACATCCGTGGGGCTTCTCCAGAGTCTGAGTGGAAGGGCCTTGGGGGCCTTTGCCTGCCTTGGAATCAAAGCCTTTTCCACAAGGTTTGGCTCTGATGCCACATGCATCCTGGAGGCCACCAAGAAGAGCAGCCAGGGCGCACTGCCTCCTCCCTGGCAAGGCTGCAGAACCTGCAGACCCTAGAAGCCTGCACCCCACCAGTCTCTGATGCCAGTTCTTTTTATTTCCATGAAACTACTTAATGAGATTCTTCATGCATAAAATTAATTTTTGCCCTCTTCTATCAGCTTTTACCACTAAAGGATTTACTTACACTTTTGTCAGATTTTATTTATATGTGCAATAAAGGGGACCCGAATCATAATGAAGGCTTTTATGGGTAATGATGGGAGATACAAAAGGAAGCTGAGAGCGGGCAGACATCCAGGCCCCCTTTAGATGCCAGGATGGATTATGCAGGAGATACCCCCCGCAGAAATGCACACGAGGCCCTGCCTTCCCAGAGCGATACCTCAAGTCAGATCCTAATTTGTTGCCGGGGGAGAGAAGGAGGAGCAGGGCTATTAATAAACAGTGTAAATAATCAGGCTTTATGGAAGTTTGGTTGTTTTCTTACACACTGGATTTGCTCTCAACCCTTTCACAGATCTGTCCTGCACGAATGCTTTGTAGCCAGTGGGTTGCTGCACTGACTGTCCCCTGGGAAGCTGTCTGGAGCTGGAATGGGGCAAAGAGGAACAAATGCTGCTTGATAATAAGGGCCCTTGCTTACTGAGTGTCCCCTAAGGCCAAGCTTTATGCCAGGTAGTGTACTGACATGATGTCATCTAATCTTCAAAACAGCTGGTAGGGTAGCTATTATCATTCACACTTTAACGACAAGGAAACTAAGGCCCAGAGAGGTTCCATAGCTGCCTAAGGTTACATACCATTCTTTGCACAGTTCACCACCACCACTACCACCACTTTTCCCCACTCCATTCTAAGCTATGAGCCCTCCCCTCCAGGCTAAAGTGTTCGGTCAGTCAACTGTGTTTAGAATAAACACTAGAATGGGCACAAGAAACCTGCCTTCCAATTTTATTTCAACCTTTATTACCAAATGCTGTGTGAGCTTGCGCAAATAACTTCACTTCTCTGGCTACCTCAAGAGAGGTTACCAGTCCTCTCTTGAAAAATAAGATTATGATGTCAAGAAGCCTGTTCAGTTCTGCCATTTTTATCCTGTGACACTGTCTCCACATAGTAACAACAAAGTGTGTGCAAAGTGTTAACTCACAGACAGAACTGAACTCATTTTTCAGAGCTAAAACACTTGGAGTTATGTCACTGCACAGCCAATGTTGGGATTGTCTCTGGATTTCCAAAGCTGCATGGGACTGCCAAGCTGTTGTGAAGCATTAGAGACATTTTTCTTACTCATCCTGCTCTTGCCAGCACTGAAGATGAAGAATTACATAGATCAAAATGAAAGTTGCAGGGCACCTGGGTGGCTCAGTCGGTTAAGTACCCGACTTCAGCTCAGGTCATGATCTCATGGTTTGTGAGTCTGAACCCTGCATCAGGCTCCCTGGGCTCTGTGCTGACAACTCATAGCCTGGAGCCTGCTTCAGATTCTGTGTCTTCATCTCTCTCTGCCTCTCCCTGACTTGCGCACGCGCGCGCGCACACACACACACACACACACACACGCTCGCTCTCTCTCTCTCTCTCTCTCTCTCTCTCTCAAAAATAAATAAACATTTTAAAAAATGAAAGTTGCATAAGATTGCCAAAGCCGACAGTTGGAAAAGAAGAGCACAGTGGTACAGTTCAGTCTCTTCCATGAAGAGAACCTTGCAATGGAGCCCCAGAGGGTAAATGGAGACTTATCTTCAGGAAAACCTGACCCTATCTGCAACTCACATTTCCAAACAAGCAAAAGATGTCACTAGCCACTTGAATCAACAGGGAGGAACTTCTGTAACATAGTATGGCCTTTGTCCTCTGCCATGGGTTCTACGTCTGTAAACCTGCAACAGAAGAACCAGACCCACAAACTTCTATCCATTCCACACATATGGAAATGCTACTGTGCTCCAAGCTCATGCTGGGTATCAAGGATAAAAAGGAAAGGAAACCTCCCTTGAATGTTCTCACAGTCTAGTGGAAAAATAAATAATTTCAGTGTAAGATGATAAAGACTATGGTAAACTGAGTTTAAGGATAGTTCACCTAGCTAAACAGGAGTGGGCTATAGGTGAAGGTATTTATTGGAGTTAAGGGAGGAAGAAATAACTAATTCCAAGGATTACAGTTGTTTGAGCGGAACTTTGAAAGATGAGTAGAAATTGGTCAGGCAGGTGTGTAAGGGGAAGGTGTTCCAACAGACAGAACAGTAGATGACTCTTGATTAATCACTCCATGCCTGATGGGAGAAAGTTTTTTTTTTTTAATGTTTATTTTTAAGAGAGAGAGAGAGAGAGAGACCATGAGTAGGGGAGGGGTGGAGAGAGAGCGGGACAGTGGATTTAAAGTGGGCTCTGTACTGACAGCAGCAAGCCCAGCACAGGGCTTGAACCCACGAACCATGAGATCATGACCTGAGCCGAAGTCAGATGCTCAATTGACTGAGCCACCCAGGCGCCCTGTTGGGAGAAAGTATTTAGAGTCAGGACATTTCCTCAGAATGTTTTCCAGGAATCACAGTATGGGTTGTTTAGGTCTCCAATATATGTAGCTTTCCTCTTCCCAAAGGTGGCTCTTCCTTTCTTTTCTATGATCTGACTGTGAAATTTCTTTCTGGCAGTCTCACTGTGAATACTCTTTAATAAGAAAGGACCTGGAAATGCTTAATAAAGAGGAACAAAGGATGGGAGATAGGGAAGAAACTGAGATCCAGCAATTGTCAGCCACACCCAGACGCTCCACGGAGTAAAGTACCTGGCGCAGTAAAGCTAAACACCATTCCTGAAAGAAAGACTTAAGGGTAGGAAAAACAGAGAAGTAGCCTACCAAGGCAGCAACATTCTCTAAGCAACTCAGCCCAGACAATGAATTAGCAGTGAAAATAGAAAGTGTAAGGAGTATAGAAAAGGCATCTTTGCTCTCTTTTGAATTGTTAAGAAATAAACAAGGGTGAATGACCAAAAATCAGTTTCCAAGAGCTAATGGCTAGGCATGAATGGAAACCAAGAAAGCAAAGTGTTTTCCATGTATCATGCTGAGGAGAGGAAGAAACTGAGCATGACTTAAGCATCACTCTCATTGATCCTGTGCCAAACTGGAGGTGGCTCCAGAGGTGGAGAAGATGGAAGGAGGTGTCTGGCTTTCTCCTTTTATGTTCATGCCCAGCTACAAAATGTGAAGTGATCAGATGGGGGAGAGTAAGAGAGTAAGGAGGTGCAATTGAGTGTATAGAGTAGCAATCAATACCATAAAGTTGGAGGAAGTGTCTAATAGCACCAATGACAAACAGCATCTTTATTTTTCCCTCCGTGAACTATCTTATTACAAGAATAGAAGCAGAGGTGATGAAATGAGGGGGGGGGTCATGTAAAAGAGAGATTTAATGGAAATGAGAATAACAAAGCATTGAGCAATTTCTTGTAACTCACATGCAGAGAGAAAATGTTTTCATGGAAGAAAGCCAGAGGTGGGCCTCATGGGAAGTATTGTGTGCTTTTCTTTTGCAATTCCATTATGACTTTAATAGTTTTTTTCTGATTACTACTGTGATGGAGGTCCTTTGTATAATATTTCGAAAGTACACAAAAGCACACAAAAGAAAATAAAAATCACTCACTATCTTAAGGAAAAGCAGTATTAATATTTTAACTCCTACAGATCAAAGAATTTTTTAAAAGAAAAACAGAAGAGGAGGCAGACACTTATGGAACTTTGAACTCTAAATTATATGGAAAAAAATTTAGTGACATAAAGCATTATCTCTGTTAATGAATATGTACGGAAACATATCAATTCTCATTGGAAAGTTGCTAAAAGTAAAAATAATTGAGGTGAAAGTATTTTGATATGACGTTCAAATCAAAATGTTGACATAGCTTTATGAAAAAGTGTTACACACAAGGGAGGTCCCTACCACATCCCATCCCTGTGTCTCACTCTTTCCTTTATTCCACCCATTAAATAAATAAAGAATATTTATTCTTTCCCTTTGGGATAGCCCATTAGTTATAGTTAATAACACTAACCTGATAAGGCTCAGGGACAGAGTGAATATCAAGGAAGAAGTGAGGACCAAGAGTTTTAGGCCAGATCAAGGTTAGATGAATATTCTTCTCTGCACTCATCCCCAATCCTTGTACATATGGAAATAAGCAGAGCAAGGAAAGTTCCCTTTTTGAGTCTTCATAGGACAGATTCTTTGTTGTTGGCTTCCACCCTCCCCTCTTACACTCAAGCTGAGGTTGTGATGGCCTGTTGATAAGATAGGCTACTTCTTTCTCTTGCCACCAACGGTTCTCATCTGACAACACTGACTTTTTTTTTTTTTTTTTTACCTAGCTGTGATCCAGGCAACTCCTCACCCTACCCATTGTAATAGGCTGGCAACTGGGTCAAGCCTAGCCCAGATCTGGGCCCTGGATTGCTCATGGGAAACTCAGAGAAATATTGCCATTGCTTTCCCCCTTTGGCTGCCACAAGTTCTAACCAGATAAACTTCTATCACACTGCATGTTCTCAGATTTCCTGGTAGCAGTATTGTCGATGAAGGAGTAGGAAGACACAGTGACACTAGAGTTTCCACAGAAAGGTAAGTATGGTTTTGTCCTAGGACAGAGACCTGTTGTCGTTATTCCATCACCCAAAGATTATTGTTTGTAATATAGGTTCACTGGTAGGAAGCTTGTAAGGGAAACCCAACAACGTAACATCAAAAGGCTACCAAGATGTTAAATCATCCTTTCTGAGAGCACCATTTTTACAAATTTCTAGGTAAATGCATCAGCCTATCACATAGTAAAATCAGACCAACATTTTTTCAATTCTTTGTCAAAGTGGGGGTAAATTTTATCTATTCAGGATTGACAAAGGGATCTCTGGTTAAATGATACATACATTGTTATAAGTTATTAATTATATAACAATTATATTATATAGTTATACATGTGTGTACATGCTGAAAGTCAGTTACCCTGATTTCTCAAGAATTTAATAGCTCACTGTGCTGATGTATGCATCTCACTCCATCTGTTAATTTGTTAATTAATCCATTTATTCGTACATAACCACCATTAATTTATTCAAAATGTATTTACTGATCATATAACATGGCTCATACTACCCTAATTACCAAAATTTATAAGGAAGATTCCTTTAGTTTTAAAAGATGATTTATTTGTTTGTTTGTTTGTTATTTAGAGAGAGCATAAGCAAGGGAAGGGCAGAGAGAGACAGAGAAAATTCCAAGCAGGTTCTGTGCTGTCAGCACAGAGCCTAACATGGGGCTCAAACCCCACACTGTGAGATCTTGACCTAAGCTAAAATCAACCAAGCTGACACTCAACTGACTGAGAGACCCAGGCACCCCTAAAATTAATAAATTAACTTTAAATTTATATATCTAAATTCAGGTTAACATATAGTGTAGTACTGGTTTCAGGAGTGGAACCCAGTGATTCATCACTTACATATAACACCCAGTGCTCATCCCAATAAGTGCCCTCCTTAATGCTTATCACCCATTTAGCCCACCCCCCTACCCACCTCCCCTCTGTATTTAAGAGTCTGTTATGGTTTGCTTCCCTCTCTGTTTTTATTTATTTTTCTTTCCCTTCCCCTATGTTCATCTGTTACATTTCTTTTTTTTTTTAATATGAAATTTATTGTCAAATTGGTTTCCATACAACACCCAGTGCTCATCCCAACAGGTGCCCTCCTCAATACCCATCACCCACCCTGTCCTCCCTCCCATCCTCCACCAACCTTCAGTTGTTCTCAGTTTTTAAGTGTTCTCAGTTTTTTAAGAGTCTCTTATGGTTTAGCTCATTTCTTAAATTCCACATATGAGTGAAATCATGTTATTTGTCCTTCTCTGCCTGACTTATTTCGCTTAGCATAATACATTCTGGTTCCATCCATGTTGTTGTAAATGGCAAGATTTCATTCTTTTTGATCACTGAGTAGTGTTCCATTATATACATATATACATATTGATGTGTGTATATACATATATATGTGTGTATATGTATGCATATATACATATACATATGCATGCCATGTCTTCTTTATCCATTCATCAGTCAGTGGACATTTGGGCTCTTTCCATAATTTGGCTATTGCTGATAGTGCTGCTATAAACATGGGGGTGCATGTGCCCCTTCAAATCAGCATTTTGTATCTTTTGGATAAATAGCTAGTAGTACAGTTGCTAGGTTGTACTGTAGTTCTATTTTTAATTTTTTGAGGAAACTCTGTATCGTTTTCCAGAGGGGCTGCACCAATTTGAATTTCCACCAAGAGTGCAAAAGGATTTCCCTTTCTCCACATCCTTGCCAGCATTTGTTGTTTCCTGAGCTGTTCTTTTTAGACATTATCATAGGGGTGAGGTGGTATCTCATTGTGGTTTTGATTTGTATTTCACTGATAATGAGTGATGTGGAGCATCTTTGGATATAAAATCAACATACAGAAATTGGTTGCATTTCTATACACCAATAACAAAGCAGCAGAAAGCAAGGAATTGATCCTATTTACAACTGCACCAAAAACCATAAGATACCCAGGAATAAACCTAATCAAAGAGGTAAAAGATCTGTACTCTGAAAACTATAGAAAGTTTATGAAAGAAATTTAAGAAGACACAAAGAAATGGAAAAACATTCCATGCTCATGGATTGGAAGAACAAACATTGTTAAAAAAAATCAATACTACCCAAAGCAATCTACACATTCAATGCAATCCCTATTAAAATAACACCACCATTCTTCACAGATCTGGAACAAAAAATCCTAAAATTTGTATGGAAACAGAAAAGACCCCAAATAGCCAAAGTAACGTTGAAAAAGAAAGGCAAAACTGGAGGCATCACAGTTCCAGACTTTAAGCTATATTACAATATAAAATTTATTTAAAAATTTTTTTATGTTTTTATTTATTTTTGAGACAGAGAGAGATAGAGCATGAGCAGGGGAGGGGCAGAGAGAAAGGGAGACACAGAATCCAAAGCAGGCTCCAGGCTCTGAGCTGTCAGCACAGAGCCCGTCGCGGCACTCGAACTCACGGACTGTGAGATCATGACCTGAGCTGAAGTCGGATGCTTAACCAACTGAGCTACCCAGTCGCCTCTACAATTTATTTTTTAATTACACTATAATTAACATAGTGTTACATTAGTTTCAGGTGTACAATATAGTAATTCACTAATTCTATACATTATTTAGTGCACGTCACAATAAGTATACTCTTCATCTCCTTTACCTATTTCACCCATCCTCCCACCCACTTCCCCTCTGGAAACTACCAGTTTGTTCTTAAAAAATTTTTTTTAACGTGTATTTATTATTGAGAGACAGAGAGAGAAAGAGCATGAGCAGGGGATGGGCAGAGATAGGGGGAGACACAGAATCCAAAGCAGGGTCCAGACTCTGAGCTGCCAGCACAGAGCCTGATGCAGGGCTCAAACTCATAAACTGCGAGATCATGACCTGAGCTGAAGTCAGACGTTTAACTGACTGAGCCACCCAGGTGCCCCCAGTTTGTTATTTATATTTAAGAGTCTGTTGGGGTGCCTGGGTGGCTCAGTCAGTAAAGCTCAGGTCATGATCTCACACTCTGTATGGCTCATGACTTCAGCTCAGGTCATGATCTCACACTCTGTGAGTTCGAGCCCAGCGTCAGCTCTGTGCTGACAGCTCAGAGCCTGGAGCCTGCTTTGGATTCTGTGCCTCCCTCTTTCTCTGCCCCTCCCCTGCTCATGCTCTGTCTCTCTGTCTCAAAAATAAATAAAAAAATTTTAAAAAGAGTCTTTTATTTTTATTTTTCTTTGTTTTGTTTCTTAAATTCCACGTATGAGTGAAATCATATGGTATTTGTCTTTCACTGACTTATTTCACTTAGCTGATACCCTCTAAATACATCCACATTGTTGCAGATGACAACATTTCATTCTTTTTTTATGGCTGATTAATATTCCATTGAATATCTATATCACATCTTCTTTGTTCATTCACCTATGGATGTACACTTGGGCTGCTTCCAGCTTTATTTATTGTATATAATGCTGCAATAAACATAGGGGTGCATATATCCTTTCAAATTAGTGTTTTCATATTCTTTAGATAAATATCCAGTAAAAGAATTACAGGGCCATATGGTAACTCTTTCTTTTTTTTTTTAATTTACTTATTGTTTATTTATTTTTGAGAGAGAGAGAGAGAGAGCCAGAGTGTGAGTGGGGGAGGGGCAGAGAAAGAGGGAGACACAGAATTGAAAGCAGGCTCCAGACTCTGAGCTGTCAGCACAGAGCCCAATGCGGGGCTCAAACTCATGAACAGTGAGGTCATGACCTGAGCCGAAGTCAGGTGCTTAACCGACTGAGCCACCCAGGCACCCCCATATGATAGTTCTAATTTTTAAATCTTTGGAGAAATTCCATACTATTTTCTACAGTGGCTGTACCAGTTGCACTCATACCAACAATGCAGTAGGGTTCCTTTTTCTTCACATTCTTGTCAACACTTACTTGTTTCTTGTGTTCTTGATTTTCACCATCCTGACAGGTGTTAGGTGATATCTCATTATGGTTTTGATTTGCATTTCCCTGATGATGAGTAATGTTGCACATCTTTTCATGTGTCTGTTGGCCATCTGTATATGCTCTTTGGAGAAATGTCTGTTCATGTCTTCTGCCCATTTTTAATTGAATTATTTGTTTTTCTGGTGCTAAGTTGTATATGGTCTTGTTTGAAAATTAACTCTTTATCAGATATGTCATTACAAATGTCTTCTGCCATTCACTAGGTTATAAAGCTTTTAGTTTTGTTGATAGTTTCCTTTGCTGTTCAAAAGTGTTTTATTTTGATTAGGGACAAGACAAAGATGTCCACTCCCATCATTTTCACTCAACATAGTGCTAGAAGTCCTAGCCACAGCAATCAGACAGGAAAAAGAAAAAAAAAGCATCAAACTTGGTAAGGAAGAAGTAAAACTTTCATTATTTGCAAATGACTTGATACTCTACATAGAAAACCCTAAAGAGACTCCACCAAAAAACTACAAGAAATGATGTATTTTGTTCTAGTATCACAGGATACAAAATCAATATACATAAATCTGTTGTATTTCTATACACTAATAATGAAGCAGCAGAAAGAGAAGTTAAGAAAACAGTCCCATTCACAGTTGTACCAAAAATAATAAAATACCTAGGAATTAACTTAACCAAGGAAAAGACCTTTGAAAACTATGAAACACCAATGAAGGAAACTCAAGATGACACTAACAAATGGAAAGATACTCCATGCTCATGGATTGGGAGGAGAAATATAGTTAAAATGTCCATACCACCCAAAGCAATCTACAGATTTAATGCAACGTCTATCAAAATACCAACAGCATTCTTCACAGAACTAGAACAAACAATCCTAATATTTGTATGAAACCACATGTGACCCTAAATAGCCAAAGCAATGTTCAGAAAGAAGAACAAAACTGGAGGTCTGACAATCCCAGATTTCAAGATATACTACAAATTTGTAGTAATCAAAACAGTATGGTACTGGCACAAAAACAGACATATAAATCAATGGAACAGACTAGAGAGCCCAGAAATAAATCCATAATTATAGGTCAATGAATCTATGACAAAGAAGGAAAGAATATGCAATGGGAAAAAGACAGTTTCTTCAACAAATGGTGTTGGAAAAACTGGGCAGCTACATATAAAAGAATGAAACTAGACCACTTTCCTACACCATACACAGAAATAAACTCAAAATGGGTTAAAGACTTTGAGACTTAAAACCATAAAAATCCTGTAAGAGAGCACAGACAGTAATGTCTCTGACATTGGCCATAGCAACATTTTTTTTAGGTCATGTCTCCTGAGGCAAAGGAAACAAAATGAAAATTCATTTGTTAACCTCAAAATTTAATAAATAAAACTAATATTAACCCATAACAACAATAACAACATCTAACACCCATTGAATACTTACTATGTACAAGGTATTATTGAAGTGTTTTGTGTATTTTAACTTTTTTAATCCTCTTAACAAGCCCGTGGTATATAACATTATTATCACCATTTTAAAGATGAGAAAACTGAGATACACGGAAGTTAACTTGCCCAACATCACCTATATAAAAGAGGGAAACCTCTAGAAGCTATCTTTGTCAGTATGCAGTATGAAATACGTTCCTCAGAGGAATTGTTAATAAGGAAGAATCATTTATTTGTAAATTAACATCATGTTTTGTCTCAAGGATCAAGATAAGAACTCTGTGCAGTAGAATCTACTGCCTCTGGGCAGCAGACCCACATCCTCCGTCACTGTATATTCAACTCCCACAAGCCACGGTATGGCACATTCAGCCTGTGTGTGGGAGACAAGAAGGCATGATTCTATGCTTGATATTGGGAACAGATGTGTCCAAAAATGACTCTAATTCAGAATTCTGTTTGCCAAGGGAATGAGTCTGAATTGTTTGGCCAACCAAAAGATAATATGCTTAATAAAAAAGCAAGTTTATTCAAGAAGAAGCTTTCTTCTGAGTCATTGCTGGAGATTTGAAATCTTCGGCAGAGGGATTCCAAAGAATGAGCCAACCATAGAGCCACACTTTACTGAACACACAACCCAAATAGTACATTATCTTGTTTACTGCTCTGAAGTCAGAGTAAGCCTTAAGGAATTAAAGGAATTAAAAAAAGAAGTTCTTGTTGTACCAAGTTTTCTTTCCAGAAGCCAAGCTCAGAAATTTCAGTGAAAATCCAGATAATTCACGGTTGGGCATTTGGGATATTAAGTAAAGCTGATATTTTCTACAAGGAAGGCTAAGTTTTCTTGGTTTTCCAATGTATCTAGAGGTGTTCTCTGGTATTTTTTCCTATGTTACAGAAAACTTCCTACTGTAGCTTACATCTTAATTTTTTCCCTTTATTTTTTATTTTAGAACCCTAAAAGACCACCAGTCTATTTGTTTTACTTTCAGTAAAATGCAAATAGTATATATATTTGGAATAACTGAGTAAATAATTTATAGCCTGAACAGTAAATTATTTATTTACTCCAGGAATACATATTTAGAGTATGAACATAAATATTTTATAGTCTGTGCCACTGCTAACAAAAAAAATTAAATCAGCTGGCTTGCAGCTCTGGTTTATATCATACATACATTCTCTCTACATCATCAATGACCTGCGAACAATTACTCATAATCATGCACTTCCTAAGTTATTTTTTCACTTGCAAGGTTTTCCAGAATGTTCACCCTTTGAAATTTGTTTCCATCTCTCCTTTCCCTTCTAGCTCTTACCTACTGATTCTTTGTTCTTCCTCAACCTTTATCTAATCCAGTGTCTGATTGGTCCTTTACCAATCAACATGTGTTTATTGAGCACTGACGATATTTGATGCTTGCTAAGAGCTTTAGTTGAATACTAGATGAATATTAACTTTGGACCTTTCTAGGAGTTTTGTATTCTGGCTAAGTTACATATATACTCTGCAAACAAACAAATATCAGAACTCTCTGAATACTATGAACAAACGATATATTTGGCTGGATATATTTGGCTACTGTAATCATTTGTTGAAAGTGAATTAGAATCTACATGGGGAAGAATTTGTGACCTCTGAATAAAATAGCTCCTTCAGAACACTGGAGCTATTCTAGAAATGTCTGTGCACTCACCATCCAGCAACAACTGGTGTTATTATGTTCACAAAGTAGAATGTAACTACAGAGATTACAGAGACTTCCTATAAAATAAGTTTCAAATGTAACTATTGTAAGCTACAGTGATTGAAAAACTAGGAGGAGAAGCTTTTGGTATTAAATATTTGGAACATTGAGACTATGAAGCATAGGGAAAATGCAAGAAAAATGGGAATGATATAAAACCATAAAAATTAGGGACAAATTGAATATAAGCTTACTTTCCAAATCCTGAAAACATTAGGACAGTTTTATAAGGATGCTTGTCTTTGACACTCAGATGAGGTACATATTAGGACAATGCATAGATACCATTTCCCGCGCTGCCCTGTACATTCCAGATGTTTGACATACATTGCTTAATATAATCCTTACAATTGGTAACTGCTATTAGTTTCATTTTAAAGTAGAGGAAATTGAGACTCAGAGTTTAAAAAATTACCTCTAAGGGCAGAAAGACAGTAAGTGACAGACCCCAGTATGTGGCCAATTTTTACAATTTTCACCTATTTTTGAAAATAGTGAGGTCTCTGCCATTTGAGTGGAAATGTTCTTATGTGTCTGTTACTTCAAGCTTCTTTGTTATGCTGTTAGAATTTTCTATATTTTTACATATTTATTTTGTCTGCTTGATCTTTCAGTTTCTGTGAGGGATGTTAAAAACATCCTCAAAGTGTGGACATGTATATTTCTCTTGCAGTTCTAGCACTTTAGGATTTAAAAATATGAAAATGAATTAATAAGTACATAAAAATTTTAAATTGTTATATATTCTTGGTGAATTAAACCTTTTATCATTAGGAAGTGACACTCTTTATCTCTATTAATGATTTTTCATTGTAGGCTATTTTGTCTGAAATTAATATGACTACCTAAACTATTTTTATTAGTGTTTCAATATTAAACTTAGCTATTTTAGATGGTTTTAGTGGAAATGTATTCCCATTATTTAGCCTACCATGTTGCAAATTCAGAATACTGTGATTTTATTTATTTTCATTATAATGTAGTTTCCTGGACTACTTTTATTAGTGTTTTCTGATACTTCCTTTCCAATCTTCTTACTTCAATACTATCCCATAAAGATGTAGAATCTTTTGGGTGAGTATCATTTGTAACCTATTACCCTGAGGTTAGTGTGGCAAGAAATGTCTGTAGTGACTATACATGCACATATATCAACACAATATGTTTTCTTTTTTCCAACGACCGAAGAACCCTTCTCGTCCATGTTTTATTTGTGGACATTTTTAGTGTTTTCTCACTACTAAACTTAGTAGAAACATCTTAAGCTACACTCTTAAATTTAGAATAATCTCCTGAAGATCCCTAAGAAGTCACTGGTGCCAAAATAAAAACAAACTTTTGAGCCAAGCGAAGAGATCCAGCCAAAAGCAAGAATCAAAGAAGTGAACTGAAGTCCCCAGAGAAGTGTGTCCGCGCTCTCCTCCCTCACTTTGCCTTCCTGCGCTGGCACCACGAACACAGGCCCTTGCCAAGTAGGTCCTCGTTCTACCCAGAATTAGAGCTCAGCCTGACTCTGCCAAGACTTGCCAGAATGAGATCTTGAGTCTTCGTTTCCCATCTCCCCCTCCTTTTTTAAAAACATAATTCCATCCTTACAGCATTCCACATTTAGTTTGTTTCCTATATGAGATGGAAAACAACAGCAGCCTCGCCAGGATGTCGAAGGAATTGTGAAAAAAAAAAGTGACGAAGTTTTGGAAAATTTCAATTACTAGCTCACAAAATGACCTGAAATCAAATTTGAACTCTCAGTATCACTCCTGATGCCCATTCTAAGAGTTAGGTTACTGAGGATCCAAATTCTCAAGACTCATTTTGAAAAGACCTAACATGCCTTCTAGTTCAGATTTCAATTTATATTAACATTTTCCAGGTATGCAAGCATGTACGGTTACACATATACCTTCATTCCAGTGCACGCACACACGCATATCCATGTACATTCTGTCAACAACAGCAATCACTATGGTCAGCAATATAATTATGAGTACCACTGAATCATTAAGAATAAAAAGGGAAATTCTATTGAGTTCTGGATAAAAATATACTAGGCTTTGAATTGGATTAGTTTTCCTTGTGACTGATCTACTTTTACTAGGCAATAAGAATCTGTAAGTAGCTGTATTAATTAAATTAGCAAATACAGTTGCCTATTTCATCTAGAGAGAATTAAAGTGATTTGGGAGGAAAGTAACTGCCTGTTGTCCCCTGTGGACTGAGACAAAAGAAAATAGATTTTAGGCTGACCACCTAAAAGGGAACAATTCTCCACTGCATCAAGTTATCGGGTGGTTTATTTCGAAACCAAAGAATTCAGCATGCTCTCTTTTAATGAATGGGCTTTGTACACTCCAATTGCAGACAATTATTCAAGTGGGTAGGAACTGAAAACTCTGTTATCCATGCAGATAAAAAGTGAAAGATGTTGCAATCCTGGGAACTTCTGATTTTAAAAATTATCTAGATTAAAACAAACTGTGAACAAAATTTCTTTAGGCTCCTGCAATGACAAAGACAAAACTTTCTGAACAAGACTACTTAATAATGAACTGGAACCTGGTACTCTTTTAGTACAAATGTTCATCAAACTTAAAGCAAGTTATATATTTAGAATAAAGTACTATACGTCAGCATTACATGGAGTTTAAAATTTATTTTCTCATTAAAATAAAGTGGTATAATAAGAGTTAATATTCCTGAACAAATTTTTGCCTCCCAGCTTCAGGGAAATTACCATGAACATTCTATTTTACCAACTCTATACAGTACACCTAAAAAGTGAAGTTTTCTAATGTGCATATAAATCAAAATCAAAGGGACACTCAGTAACCAATTACATCAAATTCAATTTAATAGAATATAGTACCACGCAAAGTTATTTTCTTCATTCTTCATAGTTTTTATTTTTACTACCGCCAATCAAAAGCCACCAGAGTTCTTAATCAGGATCAATGATGGAATCCATAGTGGGGGATTTTCATAGTCAACTTAAGATGTACAGATGCATTGAGTCACTTTAGAAACTGTTCCAGGATTGCCTGTTCTGCTTTTATTCTGGCTTATCCTTCTCATTGTTCACTTACATATAGCAAATGTAGGCATTGGGGATAAAGTTATTGGCCATTTTGCTGCTTTAGAAAGAAAATCTTTATGCTTTCTTCAGTTGCCATTTCATCATCATTAACAGTGGTAGTTTATAGTTTTGTGAAAGATATATCTGCCTTTAAGTATATGATCACTATTTTGCCTTAATTGTTTTGTTTGAAGAAAAGCCACAGTCAAAGGATTCCACTCATGCAGATAAATCATGTCTGTTTGCCTGTTACAATTCTACTCTGGGGTCTTGCAAAAAACAGCTGCAAAATTTGCTAGAGCTCTATTGCATTTTTTAGTCATTTTAACAGGATATTGTTATATAAAGAAATGACATTTTTTCATAAGAACACATGAACATTACACAGCCGAGTTATATAGTATTATTATTTAAAATTGTAGTCCTTTAGGAGAGAAAACATCATGTATAAACAAAAACCATTGTCCTAAATTGTGAGGCTTTAATGCAACCTCCATGATTGTATCATGTAAAATTTTGGCCCTGAAACTTAATTTTTCCTACCCCTAGTTTCCTCATCTTTGAAGTGAGGAAAAGACCTGTATGATGTCTATGGTCCTCTCCAGTGCCATAGTGTTACGATTCTAGTCCCATTTATTTAAATAATGCATAATTCCCTCTATGGGGCTGCATTTGGATAATCAGTTTTCCCTTTGCAAAATATGTTCTTCCTTCCCTTGGCATCACACTTTCTGTCCTTAGCTGCTAAAGCTGTGTTGTCTTCCCCATGGCTTGTACCAACAGTCTCTTGCTCTGTGTTAGCCACAATGGGAGCCTGTGAGCAGGGTACGTCAACAGAAAGAGAGGGGTTGTACAGAGCCTGGGACTGGCCATCAGGTCAGACTGCAGCAGGGAGCTGGCTTATGCCTGTGCTTCCCCTACTTCTAGTCTAAATGCTGTGAGGCAGGGACTGTGTAGAGTGGAAAGAGCACTGAATCCATATCAAGAGACTGGAGGTTCAAATACTGGCTCTGTCACTTACCAGCTTGTGTGAGCTGGAGAAAGGTGCTTAACCCTTATGAGTCACAGTTTACTTCTTTGCAAAATAAGGGCTTTAGTGAGAATTAGTGACATAATTGGAAAACTTCTGGCACAGTGTCTGTTACACTGTGGGCACTCATCAAACATGAGTTGAATCTGGATCTGACAATGGCACCATTGACTAAGCGTCTGACCCATAAGCATTGCTCTTAGGCAAGGACTGTGTTCATTTATTAAATTCCTACACTGAAGCTGCAGCCCATGACTGATGTTGGAGTTCACAGCGATTTGCAACAAGAGTCCCATAAAACAATAATCTGTTTCCCAGTGAGACTCACACAGAGACTGATCTCCTCTTTGGGATTTGTTGACAGAGAGGGTGCAATAAACATTGGCTAAGCAATCACCTTGTTTAAGGTCATCTGCCATACCCAAGTCTGCTGCTGTAAGTATTTAAAAATGTGTAAGGATTTTTCAGTTTGGAGTCTGTCAGGAAGAAAGAGCATGCTTTGGAAATAGGTTAAGAAACTGTATTAATAGATTATTCTTGTCTTTTGAGAATATGTGATTAGCATCTATCAAAGGAGGTAGAGCTCTGGACAAGAGCCAAACAAGTAGGGCTGTGGCCAAGGTTTGATATTTGCCCCTATCAGTTGATATGCTGGACATCAATGGATATAAATTCCAAACTGGAGTTTTGAACTTAGACTGTCAATCCTATTCCTCTGGATTTTTTTTTTAATTTTGTGTCATGAGGGGCACAACCATAAGCAGAAGGTACAGTAGCATGGACATATGGCTGAACACCTATTTCCGGAATGGGAAAGTGATATTTTCCAAGATAAAGAGGGCACAGGTGAGGCTAGGCAGAGCTGGGTCCTTGGAAGCTCAAGAGTGTTATATTAGCTTCCTGTGTTTGATATAATGAATTACCACCAATTTGGTGGCTTAAAACAACACAAATTTATCTTACAGTTCTAGAAGTTAGGATTCAGTGAGAAAAAAATTAAGGTGTTAACAGAACTGGTTCCTTTTAGAGACACTAAGCCAATATCTCTTTCCTTGCCTTTCCCAGCTCCTAGAGGCTACCTGCATTCTTTGGCTCTTGGCTCCTCTCAATCTTCAAAGTCATTAATGGCCATCTGTGTCTTTCTCAGATCACATCACTCTGATGCTAACTCTTCTGCCTTTCTCTTCTGCATTTAAAGGACCTTTGTAATTACATCAGGCCCCCTAAATTATCCAGGATAATCTCTTTATTTTAAAGTCAGCTGATTAGTACCCTTCATTCCATCTATAACATTAATTCCTCCTTGCCATGCAACACAACATTATCATAGATTCCAGAGATTAGAAAATGGGCATTAAATATTTCAGGGATAAGGAGGAGTTATTCTGCCTTCAAAGTTATGTCATGGTAGTGGATGTAAAAGTGGGGAGGGTCAGAACATAGTACCTTTTAAAATATGCAGTAGTTTTTGGGGAGTCACAAGTTTAAAATGATCCCTGAAAGAGGAGACTGAATAACAAAAGATAGAGGAATATAAAATTCCAGATAGTATTTTAAGGCAATTATTCCTTAGAGAGAAGGCAATACTTTATGTCTAATAGTTCACATCCTTCAATACAATGAATTCACTTTAGAAATCCAGTCTAGCTGTGATGAGGGTAAAGATTTGTGAATTAAGATATTCAGTAGAGTGCTACTGGAGGTAAACATGATATCCAACAACAAGAGATTGTTTCAGCATCCATATCATTACACCATTCATATGATTGCATAGTATAAACCATAAAAAGTCACATTTTTCGAAAAAGAAACTTTATTCCCAGCTCTGGTTCAATCCATTTTAACTCTCCCCATATTTCTGTCTGATTTCTTCTGCCTTGATCAAGTATTCATTAATTTTAAAGGAAGCATACTGAGTAACTAATAAATGCTAGTCTCTGTGTTAGGTGATGGAATATAGTACTAAACGTTCCAGATGAAATTTTTATGTAGCTTACAGTTAAACACTAAAAATAAACATTGCACAGGTGACCATAAGTATGATGAATTTTTTGAAAGTGTTAGAAGATGCTTGAGAAGCAAACAGGATGAGATTTGGTCTATGAGCCATGAAGGCCTCAACTTATGGCTAAGCCCTACTAGCCTACCCTTATCGGGGCTTGAATCACCACTGCCTGTAAGTGGGACACTGGTAGCGTTTGGTGCTTTTGAATCCACAACTGTCCAAGGGCTTCACTTTTCTCTGCTTAGTTCTCCATTTACTTTATGACTCCTGACACTTTTCTTTTCAATTTTTCACCTTCTTCCAATAAATGGTGTCTCTTTTGTAGTTTATAGTCTTTAAATACAGCCTATAGTCTATTTTAAAACATTTCTGGACCAAGATGGGATAAACCAATTAAAATTTGGAAATAATAAAAACACATCAAGTCAATGTGCTTGATGTATGTTAGTGGATGTAAAAGTGGGGATGTAAAAATGGGCTACAAGATCATCAGTATCTAACTCTCAGTAACGTGTGCTTGTTCTCACCCTTTGTTTCTTGTTCCATCAGTTTCTAAAAAAGAAGGGCACATTGCCTGTCTGGAGCATGGAACTTTGCCCTAATAAACTTCCCCAGCCCCATGACTTGTCCATGGATTTTCCTGTTCAGAGGAATGGCTAAATATGGACTTTCCGTCCTCTCTTGCAGAATGATTAGATTTGCCTTTCTTGTATACTTCAGGTAAGTGCTTGGCATAGTATAAGTTCTTAATACATGGTAGCTTATTTTCCTTCACTTTGTTTAGGCAGGAAGAGGAGACACTTCCATGGGACCAGGGGGTGAAGTAGTTACCATGGACCCCACCATCAGCAGCAACTGCAGATCCTAGGGTTTGTTCTGACAAGATCTACAAATTCCTCATTATTTGCTCTCTTATATGGTGGATCCCTTGGACCACACCACTTCAAAAGTCACTCCTTCTCTGTTCTACTTCATCTGAGAAACTTCTAATAACATGGAAAAATATTTACCACATAATTTTTAGTTAAAAAGGAAAAATACAGACATACAAAAGTCTAGGACTGGACTGAACATGGCTTCAAAGGTGAACTCTACCAAACATTTAAACAAGAGTTAATATCTATTCTTCTCAAACTATTCCAAAAAACAGAAGATGAAGAAAATCTTCCAAATTCATTTTATGAGACCAGCGCTATCCTCATAACCAAATGAGATAAAGAGAGATAAAGATACTACAAAAAAAAAAAAAAAAAAAAAAAGGGAACTACAGGCCCAAAATCTGAGGAACACATAGATACAACAATTCTCAACAAAATATTAGCAACATAACCCAACAATATATTTAAAAAAATCATTCACCACAATCAAGTGGGACTTATTCCTGGGATGTAAGGGTGAGTCAATATTGCAAATCAATCAATGTGATACATTGCATCAAGAGAAAGGATAAAAACCATGATCCTTTCATTAGATGCAAAAAAAGCATTTGACAAAGTACAACATCCATTCATGATAAAAATCCTCAGCAAAGTAGGTTTAATAGGAACATACCTCAACATAATAAAGGCCTTACATGAAAAAAACCACAGCAAACATCATACTCAAAGGTGAAAAACTGAGAGCTTTTCCCCTCAGGTCAGGAACAAGATAAGGATGTCCATTCTTACCACTTTTATTCAACACAGTACTGCAAGTCCCAGCCACAGCAATCAGAAAAAAGAAGAAACAAAAGGTATCCAAATTGGTAAAGAAGACATAAAACTTTCACTGTTTGCAGATGACATGATACGATATACAGAAAACCCTAAAGACTCCACCAAAAAACTACTAGAACTGGTGATGTATTCAGCAAGGTCACAGGATACAAAATCAATGTACAGAAATTCATTGCATTCTATACACTAATAATAATGAAGCAGAAGAAAGAGAAGTGAACAAAACAGTTCCCATTACAATTGCACTAAAAATATTAAAATACCTAGGAATAAACTTAACCAAGGAGGTGAAAGACCTGTACTCTGAAAACTATAAAACACTGATGAAGGAAACTGAGGATGACACAAGCAAATGGAAGACATTTCACACCCATAGATTGGGAGGAAAAATATTGTTAAAACGTCCACACTACTCAAAGAAATCTACTATCAAATTACCAACAACATTCTTTACAGAACTAGAACCAGCAATCCTAAAATTTGTATGTAACCACAAAGACCCTAAAGAGCCAAAGCAATCTCAAGAAAGAACAAAACTGGAGGTCTTGTCTCATACTTCCACATTTCAAGATATACTACAAAGCTGTAATAATCAAAGTGATATAGTACTGGCACAAAAATAGACACATAGATCAACAGAACAGTATAAAGAGCCCAGAAATGAACTCACAATTATACGGTTAATAATCTTTGATTAAGGAGGCAAGATTATGCAATGGGGAAAAGACAGTCTCTTTGACAAATGGTGTTGGGAAACTGGACGGCTACTTTCAAAGGAATAAGACTGCACCACTTTCTGACACCAAACACAGAAATAAACTCAAAATGGATTAAATACCTAAATGTGAGACCTGAAGCCATAAAAATCCTAGAAGAGAGCACAGGGAGTAATGTCTCTGACATCAGCTGAAGCAACATTTTTCTAGGTATGTCTCCTGAGTCAAGGGAAACAAAAGCAAAAAATTAACTACTGGGACTACATCAAAATGAAAAGCTTCTGTATAGCTAGGGAAATGATCAATAAAACTAAAAGACAATCTACTTAATGGGAGAAGATATTTGCAAATGACAAATTCAAGAGTAGTATCCACAATATATAAAGAACTTTAACAACTCAGGACCAAAAAAAAAAAAACAAAAAAAAAAAACAAAAAACATATAATCCATATAATCCAATCCAATTTAAAAATGGGCAGAAGACATGGAGAGACATTTCTCCAAAGAAGACATCCAGATGGCCAACAGAGCCATAAAAAGATGCTCAATATCATTCATCAATAGGGAAATGTAAATCAAAACCACAATGAGATATCATTTCCCACCTGTCAGAATGACCAAGATAAAAAACACAAGAAACAAGAAGTGTAACAAGGATGTGGAGAAAAAGAAACTCTCATGCACTGCTGGGAGGAATGCAAACTGGTATAGCCACTGTGGAAAACATGGAGATTCCTCAAAAATGTGTAACTAGAACTACACTATGATCCAGTAATGGCACTACTGGGCATTTACCCAAAGAATACCAAAACACTAGTTCAAAAAGATATATGAACCCCTATGTTTATTGTAGCATTATTTACAATAGCCAAGATATGGAAGCAATGCAAGTGTCCACCAATAGATGAACACATAAGTAAGATGTGGCATATACATACACCGGAATGTTACTGAGTCATAAAAAAAAAAAAAAAAAGAATAAAATCTTGCCATTCGCAACAACATGGATGGACGTAGGGGGTATGATACTAAGTGAAATTAACTCTGAGAAAGACCAATACCATATGATTTCACTCATATGTGGAATTTAAGAAACAAAACAGAAAGAAAGAGACAAACAAACATCCTTAACGAAGTGGGTGGGAAGATAAGTGAAATAGGTGATGGGGATTAAAGAGAACACTTACGTGAGACAAAGTCCCAGAGACATCACTATAAGCATAAAACATACAGACATCACAATGACTCTAAACCCGTATCTTTCTATAATAACACTGAATGTAAATGGATTAAATGCGCCAACCAAAAGACATAGGGTATCAGAATGGATAAAAAAACAAGACCCATCTATTTGCTGTCTACAAGAGACTCATTTTAGACCTGAGGACACCTTTAGATTGAGAGTGAGGGGATGGAGAACTATTTATCATGCGACTGGAAGCCAAAAGAAAGCTGGAGTAGCCATACTTATATCAGACAAACTAGACTTTAAATTAAAGGCTGTAACAAGAGATGAAGAAGGACATTATATAATAGTTACAGGGTCTATCCATCAGGAAGAGCTAACAATTATCAATGTCTATGCACCGAATACCGGAGCCCCCAAATATATAAAACAATTACTCATAAACATAAGCAACCTTATTGATAAGAATGTGGTAATTGCAGGGGACTTTAATACACCACTTACAGAAATGGATAGATCATCTAGACACACGGTCAATAAAGAAACAAGGGCCCTGAATGAGACATTGGATGAGATGGACTTGACAGATATATTTAGAACTCTGCATCCCAAAGCAACAGAATATAATTTCTTCTCGAGTGCACATGGAACATTCTCCAAGATAGATCATATACTGGGTCACAAAACAGCCCTTCATAAGTTTACAAGAATTGAAATTATACCATGCTTACTTTCAGACCACAATGCCATGAAGCTTGAAATCAACCACAGGAAAAAGTCTGGAAAACCTCCAAAAGCATGGAGGTTAAAGAACACCCTACTAACGAATGAGTGGGTCAACCAGGCAATTAGAGAAGAAATTAAAAAATATATGGAAACAAACGAAAATGAAAATACAACAATCCAAACGCTTTGGGACGCAGCAAAGGCAGTCCTGAGAGGAAAATACATTGCAATCCAGGCCTATCTCAAGAAACAAGAAAAATCCCAAATACAAAATCTAACAGCACACCTAAAGGAACTAGAAGCAGAACAGCAAAGGCAGCCTAAGCCCAGCAGAAGAAGAGAAATAATAAAGATCAGAGCAGAAATAAACAATATAGAAACTAAAAAAACTGTAGAGCAGATCAACGAAACCAAGAGTTGGTTTTTTGAAAAAATAAACAAAATTGACAAACCTCTAGCCAGGCTTCTCAAAAAGAAAAGGGAGATGACCCAAATAGATAAAATCATGAATGAAAATGGAATTATTACAACCAATCCCTCAGAGATACAAACAATTATCAGGGAATACTATGAAAACTTATATGCCAACAAATTGGACAACCTGGAAGAAATGGACGAATTCCTGAACACCCACACGCTTCCAAAACTCAATCAGGAGGAAATAGAAAGCTTGAACAGACCCATAACCAGCGAAGAAATTGAATCGGTTATCAAAAATCTCCCAACAAATAAGAGTCCAGGACCAGATGGCTTCCCAGGGGAGTTCTACCAGACGTTTAAAGCAGAGATAATACCTATCCTTCTCAAGCTATTCCAAGAAATAGAAAGGGAAGGAAAACTTCCAGACTCATTCTATGAAGCCAGTATTACTTTGATTCCTAAACCAGACAGAGACCCAGTAAAAAAAGAGAACTACAGGCCAATATCCCTGATGAATATGGATGCAAAAATTCTCAATAAGATACTAGCAAATCGAATTCAACGGCATATAAAAAGAATTATTCACCATGATCAAGTGGGATTCATTCCTGGGATGCAGGGCTGGTTCAACATTCGCAAATCAATCAACGTGATACATCACATTAACAAAAAAAAAGAGAAGAACCATATGATCCTGTCAATCGATGCAGAAAAGGCCTTCGACAAAATCCAGCACCCTTTCTTAATAAAAACCCTTGAGAAAGTCGGGATAGAAGGAACATACTTAAAGATCATAAAAGCCATTTATGAAAAGCCCACAGCTAACATCATCCTCAACGGGGAAAAACTGAAAGCTTTTTCCCTGAGATCAGGAACACGACAAGGATGCCCACTCTCACCGCTGCTGTTTAACATAGTGCTGGAAGTTCTAGCATCAGCAATCAGACAACAAAAGGAAATCAAAGGCATCCAAATTGGCAAAGATGAAGTCAAGCTTTCGCTTTTTGCAGATGACATGATATTATACATGGAAAATCCGATAGACTCCACCAAAAGTCTGCTAGAACTGATACATGAATTCAGCAAAGTTGCAGGATACAAAATCAATGTACAGAAATCAGTTGCATTCTTATACACTAACAATGAAGCAACAGAAAGACAAATAAAGAAACTGATCCCATTCACAATTGCACCAAGAAGCATAAAATACCTAGGAATAAATCTAACCAAAGATGTAAAGGATCTGTATGCTGAAAACTATAGAAAGCTTCTGAAGGAAATTGAAGAAGATTTAAAGAAATGGAAAGACATTCCCTGCTCATGGATTGGAAAAATAAATATTGTCAAAATGTCAATACTACCCAAAGCTATCTACACATTCAATGCAATCCCAATCAAAATTGCACCAGCATTCTTCTCGAAACTAGAACAAGCAATCCTAAAATTCATATGGAACCACAAAAGGCCCCGAATAGCCAAAGGAATGTTGAAGAAGAAGACCAAAGCAGGAGGCATCACAATCCCAGACTTTAGCCTCTACTACAAAGCTGTCATCATCAAGACAGCATGGTATTGGCACCAAAACAGACACATAGACCAATGGAATAGAATAGAAACCCCAGAACTAGACCCACAAACGTATGGCCAACTCATCTTTGACAAAGCAGGAAAGAACATCCAATGGAAAAAAGACAGCCTCTTTAACAAATGGTGCTGGGAGAACTGGACAGCAACATGCAGAAGGTTGAAACTAGACCACTTTCTCACACCATTCACAAAAATAAACTCAAAATGGATAAAGGACCTGAATGTGAGACAGGAAACCATCAAAACCTTAGAGGAGAAAGCAGGAAAAGACCTCTCTGACCTCAGCCGTAGCAATCTCTTACTCGACACATCCCCAAAGGCAAGGGAATTAAAAGCAAAAGTGAATTACTGGGACCTTATGAAGATAAAAAGCTTCTGCACAGCAAAGGAAACAACCAACAAAACTAAAAGGCAACCAACGGAATGGGAAAACATATTCGCAAATGACATACTGGACAAAGGGCTAGTATCCAAAATCTATAAAGAGCTCACCAAACTCCACACCCGAAAAACAAATAACCCAGTGAAGAAATGGGCAGAAAACATGAATAGACACTTCTCTAAAGAAGACATCCGGATGGCCAACAGGCACATGAAAAGATGTTCAGCGTCGCTCCTTATCAGGGAAATACAAATCAAAACCACACTCAGGTATCACCTCACGCCAGTCAGAGTGGCCAAAATGAACAAATCAGGAGACTATAGATGCTGGAGAGGATGTGGAGAAACGGGAACCCTCTTGCACTGTTGGTGGGAATGCAAATTGGTGCAGCCGCTCTGGAAAGCAGTGTGGAGGTTCCTCAGAAAATTAAAAATAGACCTACCCTATGACCCAGCAATAGCACTGCTAGGAATTTATCCAAGGGATACAGGAGCACTGATGCATAGGGCCACTTGTACCCCAATGTTCATAGCAGCACTCTCAACAATAGCCAAATTATGGAAAGAGCCTAAATGTCCATCAACTGATGAATGGATAAAGAAATTGTGGTTTATATACACAATGGAATATTACATGGCAATGAGAAAAAATGAAATATGGCCTTTTGTAGCAACGTGGATAGAACTGGAGAGTGTGATGCTAAGTGAAATAAGCCATATAGAGAAAGACAGATACCATATGGTCTCACTCTTATGTGGATCCTGAGAAACTTAACAGGAACCCATGGGGGAGGGGAAGGAAAAAAAAAAAAAAAGAGGTTAGAAAGGGAGAGAGCCAAAGCATAAGAGACTGTTAAAAACTGAGAACAAACTGAGGGTTGATGGGGGGTGGGAGGGAGGAGAGGGTGGGTGATGGGTATTGAGGAGGGCACCTTTTGGGATGAGCACTGGGTGTTGTATGGAAACCAATTTGTCAATAAATTTCAGGAAAAAAAAAATAAAGAGAACACTTACGATGAGCACTGAGTAATGTACAGAATTGTTGAATCACTGCATTAGACACGTGAAACTAATGTAACACTGTATGTTAACAATACTGGAATTAATTTTTAAGAGAAATATAAATAGTATGAAACTCAATTTTCAGCAGGGGCATCTCTGGTGAAAATGTTCTTAAAATTAATCCATGGGGTCTTTTTCTTGCATTGTTTCCTCTCTATACACACTGATCCAGCCACAAATCTCAAAACTTCTTTAAATATCCCCAAAGCATTCAGCCACATAAGAAAAAATTGGAGAAGCTGGGAGAAGGCACACAATGCAGATCATTTTTGGTCAAATTCAGGATATTTTGGTCTGATCCTAAGGGCAATGGAAAATCATTGAAATATTTACTTAGGATGATATTTGATACATATTTTGGAAACATCATTCTGGATTCATGTGAAGATCTGCTTTTGAGAGCCAGAATGAGACAACATAGGAGGCTAATGATATAGTCCAAGTAGACTATGATGGTGGCTTGGACATGGGTGGTAGTAATAGAGAAGGAAAGAAAAACAGATTTAACATCTTAAACCTATAACACTGGCAGAGATTGAAGATGGACTGGGGGGAGGAATGAGGAAGAAGTAGATGTCTAAGATGACTGCCAAATTTCTAGCTTGGTGACTATGAAAACTGTATACAAGTATATTCACAAATCTATTAAGGGGCTCAGTAAAACAGACTTTACACTTGATTAGATGTATCAACCTTGGAGCAGAGTAAGGATTATAAATAGTTTTTTTTCTTTATATATAATAAAATTCAAATATTCTGTTTACACATATTTATATGTGTATATATGTACATATACAAATGTGTATATGTATTTACTTAAGAGTTTAAATAGGATTATAACAATATGCTGATAGTAGTTGACAAAGAATGCTGAAATCCCTTTTTTAAAAAATGTTTATTTATTTATTATTGAGAGAGTGAGTGAGCGAGCACAAGAGAGGGAGGGACAGACAGAGGGAGATACAGAATCCAAAGCAGGCTCCAAGCTCTGAGCTGTCAGCACAGAGCCTGACACGGGGCTTGAACTCATAAACCATGAGATCGTCACCTAAACCAAAGTCAGTCCCTTAACCAACTGAGACACCCAGGTAACCTGAAATTTCTAAGGCCCTATATATTCTCTTGTAATTTATATTTTTATTCATTTTTCAGTATTTCTATTTTGGATAGGAATTATTTCTAAAATCACAAATACAACAAAATATAAAAATTTGTTTTAAAAAAGAAAATGGCTTCTCCATGGCCATCTGCCCACACTTTTGTACTTCATCTCTTGAGGATTAGAGGATATTTACACATGCAAAGATTTTCAGAGTTATAATAAAATGTATCAAAGATATAATCCTGCATTCTTTTCTTAAAAATTGCCACTCTAACAAACTGCCACAAGTTCCGCAGCTTAAACAAGACACATTTATTACCTTACAGTTCTGGAAGTTAGCAATCCAACATGGGTCTCACTGAGTGTCTGCAAGCCTCTAGTCCCTTCTGTAAGCTCTAGGGGAAAATACATTTCCCTGCCTTTTCTAGATTCTAGAGGCTCCCTGCATTCCTTGACTAGTGCTCCTCCCCCACTTCTTTCATCTTCAAAGTTAGCAACATTACATCTCGCTGACCTTTCAATCTATTGTGACAACTCTCTCTGACCCAGGCAGAAAGGTTTCCACTTTAAAGACCCACGTGATTACATTGGACTCATCCAGATAATCTAGGGTAATATCCCCATCTCAAAGTCCTCAACCCTAATCATATCTGTAATGTTCCTCTTGCCATGTAAAGTAGCATATTCTCAGATTCTCGAGATTGGGATGGGGACATGTTTGGGCAACCATTATCCTCTCTGCCATACCATCAAAGGTAGAAACCATTTCTAATAACATATTTCTTGACCTAACTTCTTTACAATTGGTCTGTAATTATTTAATACAAGACTTGTAAAATACATATAAATAGAGCACAATGAGGAAAGATTTTTCTAATCCTAATTGCCCTATTCCCAGTGTTTAGCTGCCACCTATTTTTCTCGTTCCTGGTGTATGAATTGGTTGAGGCCTTTATCATCTGAGAATGGCACATTTTTTACCATCTCAGGTAACTTAAAGGTGTGAGTTTGACTGCTTTGGAGAATATCTTTTCTAATTTAAATTTTTCTAAATTAGAAAGTATCTTCCTACGATGTAAGAAACCATCTAATGTGGGAGAATTCAAAACATCAAAGATATCTGAGACCCAAATCTCTAGTGAATGAGAAAAGAGAGCTTTCACTTAAAAAAAAGTCAGTGTATCCCAAATAGAAGTTGAAAGCTGCCTCAATCAACATTTATCTGAGGGAAGGCTGAGGGACACTAGAAGGGCTTCCAGTGAAAGGTCTTTCCTGTATAATCCTTTATAAATGGGCTAAAATGAACCTTTCAGAGGTGGAGAGCTGGACCATTAAAAACCACTTTTGCCTGTAGGATCTTATTTTCAATCCGACTGCCATCATTTTATCAGCATGCCAATGAACACAGGTGCTGCCAGAGTCAATCTCTTTGCTCTATTTTTCTGTGTCTCAGGGCAGATTTCCATGTAATTGGTCACACGATCAGCCAGTACCCCTCTTTTACACTTTTGGCATTTTCAACATGAATTTAGAAAAATCAAAAACTTCCCCTCACTCCCTCACTTTCCCATTTGTATAGTGGTGTGACCATTTACTGCTCTCTGACATAATTTGCTCTAAAAGCCAAGCTCTTAATGAGGCAGCTGGCTCAGTCTCCCCCATAATCACGGTGTGAGGAAAGCTTGCTGACAAACTAGCATTCGAATCTCATGGTTAATTCTTTCAGGGAAGCTGTAGCAATGCCGTAAGAAGAACCATCCACCCCATTAATGATCAAAGCAGAGAAGGTCAGGTTTTCTAGCCTTGGAATAATATTAGATCCATTTCCAGTTGAGTATGCTCTTCAGGGCTGTGTCTTAATTAATTCCCTGGAATATCCGTGATTTATAATGGCAATGGTGGCACCTTCTTCCATCTCCTTCTCAAAATGACTTTCCATGCAGATGTCAAATCCTGAAAGGCAGCTGCTTCCAGAAACCCAAGAAACAGAGCCATATGGAACATGGGAAAGAAATGGGAAGAACTGGAGGTATGCCATGTATCCTGACTTCTTCCTTTACCTCATGTTTTCCCAACCCAGATGTTAGTTTGATTCTGACTCAGGCCTCAGTAAGTAACTTCTAATTAAGGGCAGATAATTGTTTTACTCATGTACCAGGGTAACCAAGCAAACCAAAAATAAGCTGCTGAAATATAGCAGGGTCATATGCAAAGTTTTATCTTCAAGTCAAGAAATAAATCCCACACATACAAGTTTCTAAGCTCGTCCAATTTCCCTTTCCAGCAGGCCCGCTACTCTTGTAGTTTTTTCCCAGGCAGAAGTAAATGGTTACATCATAACTCCTTGCTTGAGCCTAAAATTAGGAGTCACCCACTATACCTCTCTTTTTCTCATTCCCCATATTTAATTTTTAAGCAAGTCCTTTATATATATAATCCATCCTGTTTACTAAAATAATAAGGAATGGAAATCATGAGAAATTCAGTTTGCCCTTCTTTTGTAGGTCAGGGCTAATGATACAAAAAGCTATTACTTTCTCATAGCAATGGGGATGAAAGGAATCTCAGAATACTAGAAATCAAGCAATGGCACTTAACCATCAGAAGCAAGGGAGATAAAATTGTCTAAATGAGTGGCATGCCCAGAGTGGTACACAGGGATATATAGAATGTGGAAATAAAATTGTCTAAATGAGTGGCATGCCCAGAGTGGTACACAGGGATATATAGAATGTGGAAGTGCTAGAAGAAAAACAGATGTTAGCCAACAAGTCTACTACTTAATTTATGCATTCAAAAGAAAAGAAAAATGAAAGATTAGGAAGTTGAAGGCAGTCACCTCAATGAAAAGTAATGATTCCTTGCTCAAATTCTGGATGTGAGGCCATTTTTATTTTTAAAAATTTTTTAAATGTTTCCTTTTTTATGTTCATTTATTTTGAGAAAGAGAGAGAATGCTAGCATGAATGGGGGAGGGGCAGAGAGAGAGACTCCCAAGCAGGCTCCATGCTCAGTGCAGAGCCCAATGCGAGGCTTTATCTCACAGTTTGTGAGATCATGACCTGGGCCGAAATCAAGAGTCAGATGATTAACAACTGACTTAGCCACTCAGGTGCCCTTCTGGCCATTTTTTAGTGACACAGATGGCTCCCAACTTAAGGGGACAAGCCGGGAAAGGCTTCTAATGTATTTCCTGGCTGCAGTGCAAACAGTCCTGCTGTCTGGCCTATGCAACCTGCTAGATCCAGGCAGTATCCAGACATTAGCAGTATCTATTGTGAAAGGAGATGCCCTTTGTAATTTATGAAAGCCTCGGTAGCAGACCCGCAACTTAGAGAAAGGATATGCCAAGGTTTTAGCATTTGGAAAATAGTTCCTGTTATGTTATTCAGTCCTGGAGGGGCAGAGCAATATCAGGAAACACAGATGACCATGTCGCCAGACTAACCATCATGAACTGATTTCTCTTATATCCATCATGTCATAAGTTTGGGTGGGCACAACAGCAATTCTTCATAAGATGGAAGAGGTACATTTAGGAACTGGCATGAACAAGGCCAGAGGGCATAAATTAACCACATATACAGGTATTACAAACCCCTATGACACCTACCACTGGTGCACTGTCTCTGTCCCTCTCCTCACATCCATGGCAGCATGGGGTCCTTATGACCAGTTTATAGAGGAGAGAGAAAAAAAAAACATGTAAGGATAACCTATTCATGGATAGCTTGCCTGAGTATGTTGGTATAGGCCAAAAAATGAGCCACTTCACCATTGGCCTAGTGTGGTACGTTGCTAAAAGAGAGTAGTGAGAGAAAAGCCGCCTGATGGGCAAGGCTTCAAATAGTGAGCCTGGTAATTATCAGCTTTATGTAGATAGAGAAGTAGCCTGATATAATAATATATACTAACTCATTGACAGTGATTAATGACTTGGTTTATTAATATGGGGACTGGATGGACAAATATTGGAAGACTGAGACAAAGAAGTTTGAAAAAAGGCATGTACAGATACCCAAGGAAATAGGCACAAACGGCGAAGATATTCATATTGCATGAGAATTGCCACCAGATTTTCTCACTATGTAAGAGACTGTCTGATGAACTAGACAGAACAACTTAGCCAGCTGATTTTAACCTGCCTCATTACCAGCCACTTCACTGCCTGTAAAATATATACATTAATGAGGTCACTTTGGTAACAGGGGTGTTGGCTATGTATGGAACTCCCACTCACAAAGGTCTATTTAATTTCTGCCACTCCCAAATGTCCAATGTGCCAGAAGCAAAAACAGTGCTGAGTCCCTGGTAGGGTACAATCCCTCAAAGAACAAGTTTATTGCATTTAACCTCTTTCACTTTGGTAGAATTGTCAAAAGAGGCAGGATGTCCTCTTGACTAAAATTGACACTTATTCTGGTATAGATTTGTCTTTTTTGCCCACAAGGTCTCAGCTAGCTAGCTTATTTGAGGATTCACAGTTATGATTCACTGAAACAGGATCTTGTATAACATGGCATCTGCCTATGTTGTTTTACAACAAAAGAAGTATCGTATGGGGCCCATGACTATGGAAGCCACTAATCCTATCACATATTTCAGTCCAACATGATAAATCATAGCCTTTTGAATACACAGCTGTGGTATCTTCGTTATGATACCTTGTGATACCCACCCACCAGAACAGAGTGTTTGCCTTAAATCAACCACCATTACAAAGTGCTATGTTCCCAATATGTGAGATTCATAGGTCCAAGAATCAAGAGACAGAAACAATAGTTATGCTTAACATTATTCCCAGTGACCCAGTCAGAGAATTCTGGTATTTTCTCACCACAATTCTAAGCTCTGTCTCAGGTCCTAGTTCCCAAGGAAAAAAATACTTTTACCAGAAGACACAGAAAGGATCATGTTAAACTTCAAGCTATGTCTGCCACCTGATTGCTTCAGGTCCCCTGTGTTAAGAGAAAAATAAGCCAGGAAGAGTTAGTACCATGTCAGGGTGAATTGACCCTTGTCATAAGGAAGAGGTAAGTGAGCTGTTTCACAGTGGAGGAGGGGCAGAACACCTGGACATCCAGGTGACTCCCTGGAGCACCTTTTTTGTTTGTTTGTTTGTTTGACTGATTTGTTTTCTTTTTTTGCTCTCCTGCCTGATTTGATCAGTCAATGAATAAATGCAGCCAAACATGGCCTGAGGAAGGCATGGTGACCAGGGGCTCCAACTTTTCACTGATTAGAGTTTGAGTCATCTGACCAAATAATCCTCCAAGACTAGCAAGAGATGCTAGCTGAGGAGAATCTAAACTGAGTAATATGGGAGAAAAAAAATGAGTATTAAGTGCATCCTGCAATAAACTTCAGTAGCAAGAAGCTGTAGTTTATGCTACTCCATTTCCTCATTTTAGTTTCCCAGGAGTGTAACAAACCAGAATCCTGGAAGTGCTTTTCCCTGATGGAGTGAAATTTTTGTATGAAACGTGTGGATCTGAGTAGCACAAAAAGTGGACTGTAGTGACTGCTGTTGGCTGCCACCCACATCTCCTGAGACGCTCCTTCCCCAGCTGCCAGGGGTGTTGCCAGCCAAGGGCTCATAGATTAGTCCTTCCCTGGAAATTAGCCTCAGCTAAAGGTGGTGGCCTTTACTTTCTCCCCAGGAAGAGGTTACATCCAGTGATTGGTTGATCTGAGGCTATAAAGGCTCAGGTCTCTTGTCTCAATTTAGGTCACTTCTGCAAGGCCTTTGGGGTTCCAGAGCTCTCTGGGGAGTAGGTGGAAGTCTCTACTGCACTTGCATCGCACTTCCACATCTCCTCTGCCGAATTCTGCTTTCCTCAGTACCTCCCTAATGTTGCTCCTGAGAGCGCCCCTCAGTGAACACAATGCAAGTGGAACTCTGTGTTAGGGTCTATTTTCCAGGGCCCCTAACTTAAAATAAATGTTGAGAATTTCCAGGGAAAATGGCAGAGTAGGAGGACTCTAAGCTCACCTTGTCCCACGGATACAATAGGTAACACCCACATCAGTGTAAATAACCCAGAAAATTAACCAAAAAAACTGAAAGAACAGACTCTCCACAGCTAAAGGTAGAGAAGAGGCCACATAAAAGAAGGTAGGAAGGGTGAAGACATGGTCGGGAGCCAAATGGACTGGCAGGACTATCCCTGGGAGGGAGGAACAAGGAACAGACCCCCAAAGCAGGCACCCCAGGCATGTGGGACTCACATGGGGAAGATGAATACCCATAACATTTGGCTTTGAAAAACAGAGGTCTTACAATCAGTGGGGCTTAACACCTGGAACTTTAAATCAGCAGGCTGAGATCTGGATAAGCCTACAGGGCTATAGGAAATGGAGTCCCACCCTCTAAGAGACAGCACAACAAACAACCCCACTGAGATATGCATAGAAGTGGCAGTTGGAAAAAATCGTGAGGTATACAGGAAGGAGACTTATTTATTAATCTCAGAGCATTTGCTGGAGGGGCAAGAATCTTTGGGAGACTTCTCCAATAACAAAAGAGTTGGCAGGTGCCATTTCCCTCTCAGTTGGATAACCTAAATACATGGACACCTACAAGAACCAGCACAGCACCAACACTCTCTATCTGTGGAGAGTACACTGGACCAACACAGACCTTGTTGGCACTGTGCATCACACCCCCACATTCTCCTGGGGACCTGTCTCTCCAATACACTATTGGCTGGAACCCATCCAAAGTAGCGCCACAGGCCTGGCAGTGTGCAGGCATCCCTGACAGGGATCAGCACACTCCAAACTCACTCCTGGGGACAGAGGAAGAGAACCACACATATTAGTCCAACTGCAATCCCTGCAGTGGGCTGGAACACACATCAGGTCTGACTGAAGGCCCCATCCACCAATGACAGTTTCTCAGGGGACAACACAAGGAAAGTACTCTGCAGTTCATTGTTTCGGCAACTCTGGCAAACCCCTGGCCTGACTCCACTCAAGCCCAAGGCAACCCCAGACTGGCCAGCTAACAACACACAGACCAAATCCTGGCCACAACAGGCAAAAAGAGTCATTGCAGATGACTGGAATGAAGACAAAAGTGGCTCAGCCACAACATCAGGGCAAACACAACCCATACAGGAGACCTCCTGAAGCACCAGGTTCTGGTGAACAGGGACCATTGTACAGCAGGGCAATACAGGACCTCTTCTTCGTAAGGCTACTATTTACAAGAGTAGAAGATGTAGCTGACTTTCCTAACACAGAGAAGCAGACACAGAGACTTAGACAAAATGAGGTTCCAAATGAAAGAACAGGACAAAAATCACAGCCAGAGACCTAAATGAAATGAAGATAAGTAACATGCCTAACAGAGAATTTAACGTAGTGGTCATAAAGATACTCACTGGACTTGAGAAAAGAATGGACAGCCTCAGTGACACCCAGCAAAGAGATAGGAAACACAAAAAAGAACCAATCATAAATGAAGAACTCAGTAACTGAAAGTAAAAATACAGTAGATGGAATACATAGTAGGCTACGGAGGCAGAAGAATGGATCACCAACATGGAGGACAAAATAACAGAAAGCAATCAAGTTGAACAAGATAGAGAAAAAATAATAATAAATGAAAATTCTCTTAGGGAACTCAGCAACATCACCAAACATAACATTTGCATTGTAGGGATTCCAGAAGGAACAGAAAACAAAGGCAAAAAATGTATTTGAAGAAATAACAGGGGCGCCTGTGTGGCTCAGTCGGTTAAGCGTCCGACTTCAGCTCAGGTCACGATCTCACGGTCCGTGAGTTTGAGCCCCACATCGGGCTCTGGGCTGGTGATGGCCCAGAGCCTGGAGCCTGCTTCCGATTCTGTGTCTCCCTCTCTCTCTGACCCTCCCCTGTTCATGCTCTGCCTCTCTCTGTCTCAAAAATAAATAAACGTTAAAAAAAAAATTAAAAAAAAAAAAAAAAAAGAAATAACAGCTGAAAATGTCCTGAATCTGGGGAAGGAAACAGAAATCTAGATCAGGAGGCACAGAGCGTCTCCAACAAAATCAACCCAAGGAGGTCCACATCAAGACACAAAGTTATTAAAATGGCAAAAAGTAGTGATACAGAGAGATTTTTAAAAGCAGCAAGAGGAAAGAAAACAGTTACATACAAATGAAACCTCCTAACACCAGCAGCTGATTTTTTAGCAGAAGCTTTGCAGGCCAGAAGAGAGTGGCCTGATATATTCAAAATTCTAAAAGAAAAAACACCTACAGTCAAGAATACTCTATCCAGCAAGACTATTATTCAGAATAGGAGAGATAAAGGGTTTCCCAAACAAAAGGAAAGGAATTTATTACCACTAAACCAGCCCTACAAGAAATGTTAAAGGGGACTCTCTGAGAACAAAGAAAAAATCATAAACAAAAGTAAGAAAATTAGGGAGTAAAAAAGGAGTAAAATTTAGTCTGTCTATAAAAATCAGTCAAGAGATTCACAAAATAAAAGGATGTAAAGTATGATGTCATATACTTAAAACTGGGGACAGAAGTAAGAATGGGTTCAAATTTAAGCCACCATCAACTTAACAGAGACTTCTATATAAAGAAGATGTTACATACAAACCTAATGGTAACCACAACATATACCACAAAAACCAGAAATACATACATAACAATTAAATAGAGAAAGGGATCCAAGTATATCACTAAAGAAAGCCAGCAAACTATGAGAGAAGAGAACAAGTATAAAAATAACCACAAAACAAATAACAAAATGATAATAAGTAATACCTATCAATATTTACTTTGAATGTAAATGGAACTAAATGCTCCAGTCAAAGACAGAGTGACAGAATGGATAAGAAAGCAAGACCTATCTTTGTGCTATCTACAATCGACCCATTTCAGAAATAAAGACACATGCAGATTAAAAGAGAAGGGATGGAAAAACATTCATCATGCAATGGAAGTGAAAAGAAAGTCAGGGTAGCAATTCTTATATCAAACAAAATAGACTTTAAAATAAAGACTATAACAAGAGACAAATAAGGACACTATATAAATCATGAAGGGAACAATCCAACATAAGATATAATGTTTGTAAACACTTACACACCCAACACGAAAGCACTGAAATACATAAAGCAGCTAATAACAAACATAAAGGAAATAATTGCTAGCAATACAATAATAGTATGAGACTTTAAGACCCCACTTATATCAATGGACAGATCATTCAAACAGAAAATCAACAAAGAAATAGTGGCTTTGAATGTCACATTGGACTAGATGGATTTAAAAGATATACTCAGAATGTTCCTAAAACAGCAGAATGCACATCCTTCTTAAATGCACATGGAATATTCTCCAGAATAGATCACATATTAGGCCACAGAACAAGTCTCCACAAATTCAAAAAGATGAAAGTCATATTATGCATATTTTTCAACCACAACATTATGAAACCAGAAATCAACCACAAGAAAAAGTCTGGAAAGAACACAAATACATGGATTTTAAATAACATACTATTAAATAATGAATGAGTCAAACAAGAAATCAAAGAGGAAGTCAAAAAAATACATGGAGACAAATGAAAACGAAAACACAATGGTTCCAAATCTTTGGGATGTAGCAAGTGGTTCTAGGAGGGATGTTTACAAGCAATATAGGCCTCCCTAAGAAGCAAGAAAAATCTCAAATAAACAAATTCTACACCAAAAGGATTTAGAAAAAGAAGAACAAACAAAACCAAAGCCAGTAGAAGGAAGGGCTTTAATAAAGACTGTAGCAAAAATAAACAAAATAGAAACTAATAAAACAATAGAACAGTGGCGCCTGGGTGGCTCAGTCAGTTAAGCATCTAACTTCAGCTCAGGTCATTATCCCATGGTTTGTGGTTCAAGCCCTGCATCAAGGGGCTGATGGCTCAGAACCTAGAGCCTGCTTCGAATTCTGTTTCTTCCTCTCTCTCTGCCCCTCCCCCGTTTGCACACGCACATGCACGTGCGCACTCTCTCTCTCTCTCTCTCTCTCAACTAAACATTTTTAAAAAATTAAAAAAAAAATAGAACAAATAAGTGAAACCAGGGGCTGGCTCTTTGAAAATATTAACAAAATTGATAAGCTTTTAGCCAGACTCATTCAAAAAAGAGAGAGGACTCAAATAAACAAAATCAGAAGCTAAAGATAAGAAATAACAACCAATGCTACAAAAATAGAAAGGATTATAAGAGGATGTAAAAAAAACTATATGCCAACAAACTGGACAACCTAGAAGAAAGGGATACATACCTAGAAACATATCACCACTCAAAAGTGAATCAGGAAGAAACAGAAAAATTTAACTGACTGATTACCAGCAATGAAATTGAATCAGTAATGAAAAACTCCCAACAAACAAAATTCCAGGACCAGATGGCTTCACAGGTGAATTCTACCTAACATTTAAAGAAGAATTCATATCTATTCTTCTTAAACTATTCCAAAAATAGAAAAGGAAAGAAAATTTCCAAATTCATTCTATGAGACCAGCATTTCCCTGATATAAAAATCAGATAAAGGTACAGAAAAAGAGAAATACAGGCCACTATCTTTGATGAACATAGATGCAAAAATCCTCAACAAAATATTAGCAGAGTCCAACAATACATTTAAAAAATCATTCACCACGATCAAGTGTGATTTATTCCTGGATGCAAGGGTGGTTCAATATTCACAAATGAATGGTGATTCATCACATCAATGAGACAAAAGGTAAAAACCATGTGATCCTTTCAATAGAGGCAGAAAAAGCATTTGACATCAATTGACCAGTGACATCAATTTACATTTGACATCAAGTACATCATTAATTTATCATAAACATCTTCCACAAAATAGGTCAAGAGGGAACATACATCAACATAATAAAGGCCATGTCTGAAAACCCACAGGTAACATCATCCTCAGTGGTGAAAAACTGAGAGCTTCTCTCATGAGGTCAGGAACAATGATGTCCACTCTCACCACTTTTATTCAACATAGTACTGGAAGTCCTAGCCACAGCACTCAGACAAGGAAAGGAAGAATTCCCAATTGGTAAGGCAGAAGTAAAACTTTCACTATTTGCAGATGACACGATCCTCTACATAGAAAACCCTAAAAACTCCATCAAAAAAACCACTAGAACTGATAAATGAAAATAGTAAGGTCACAGGATACAAAATGTACACATATCTGTTGCATTTCTAATAACGAAGTAGCAGAAAGAGAAATTAAGAGAACAATTCCATTTACAATTGCATCAAAAAGAACAAAACACCTAGGTCTAAACTTGACCAAGGAGGTGAAAGACCTGTGCTCTAAAAACTATAAAACAGTGATGAAGGGGAGCCTGGGTGGCTCAGTCAGTTAAGCATCCAACTTCGGCTCAGGTCATGATCCCACAGTTAGTGGGTTTGAGCCCCGTGTCACGCTGTATGCTGAAAGCTCGAAGTCTGTAGACTGCTTTGGTTTTTGTGTCTCCCTCTCTCTCTGTCCCTCACTGCTTATGCTCTCTCTCTCTCTCAAAAATTAATAAACATCAAAAAATAATAAAAAAACAGTAATGAAAGAAACTGAAGGTGACACAAACAAAATGATATTCCATGCTCGTGGATTGGGAGGATAAGTATTGTTAAAATGTTTATATTACCCAAAGAAATCTACAAACTTAATGTAATCCCTATCAAAATACCAACAGCACTCGTCACAGAACTAGAACAAAAAATCCTAAAATTTGTATGGAACCACAAAAGACCATGAATAGCCAAAGCAACCTTGAGAAAGAAGAACAAAACTGGAGGTATTGCAATTTCTGATTTCAAGATATACAATAAAGCTGTAGTAATCAAAACAGTATACTGGCACAAAAATAGAAACATAGATCAACAGTATAGTACAGAAAGCCAAGAAAATAACCCACAATTATATAGTCAATAATTTTTTACAAAAGACGTGAGAATATGCAATGGGAAAAGTCTCTTGTTTGGAAAACTGGACAGCTAGGTGCAAAAGGAAAAACCAGGCCACTTTCTTACACCATACACAAAAATAAATTCAAAATGTATTAAAGATCTAAATGTGAGATCTAAATTAAAGACCTAAAGATCTAAATGTGAAACCATAAAAATCTAAGAGAGCACAGGCAATAATTTCTTTGACACAGGCCATTATCAACATTTGTCTAGATATGTTTCCTGAAACAAGAGAAACAAAAGCAGAAATAAACTATTGAGACTACATAAAAATAAAAAGCTTCTGTTCAGCCACAGAAACTAAACTAAAAGGCGATCTACTCAATGAGAGAAGATATTTGCTGATTACATATCCTATAGAGTTAGGATCCAAAACATATAAAGAACCTATACAACTCAGCACAAAAAATCCCACAAATAATCCAATTACAAATGGGCAGAAGACATGAACAGACATTTCTCTAAAGAAGACATACTGATGGTCAATAGACTCATAAAAAGATGCTCAACATCACTCATCATCAGGGAAGTGCAAATTGAAACCACAATGAGATATCACCTCATACCTATCAGAATGGCTAAAATAAAAACTCAAGAAACAAATACTATTGCTGAAGATGCTGAGAAAAAGGAACCCTTGTACACTTCTGGTAGGAGTGCAAACTGGTGCAGCCGCTGTGGAAAACAGTATGGAGTTTCCTCAAAAAATTTAAAATAGAATTACCATATGATTCAGTAATTGTATTATCAGATATTTACCCAAAGAATATGAGAACACCAACCTGAAAAGATACATGTGCCCCTATGTTTATTGCAGCATTATTATAATAGCCATATTATGGAAGCAATCCAAGTGCCCATCGATATATGAATGGATAAAGATGTGGTATACGTATATGTGAATGTATATGTATATTTGTATGTATACGTATATATACATGTACACTTACATATAATTGTGTACATATGTATATACATGTATATATGTATATACATGCACACACAATGGAATATCACTCAGCTCTACAAAAGAATGAAATCTTGCCGTTTGCAACAACATGGATAGATCTAGATGGTATAATGCTACGTGAACTAAGTCTGAGAAAGACAAATACCATGTTATTTCAGTCATATGTGAATTTTAAGAAACAAAATAAAGAAAAAAAAGAAGCAAACCAAAACCAGACTCTTAACTACAGAGAACACACAGGTGGTTACCAGAGAGGAGGTGGGTGGGAAGATGAGTCAAAGAGGCGAAGGAGATTAAGAATACACTTTTCATGATGATCACTGTGTAATGTATAGAATTGTTGAAGCGCTCTATTGTACACCTAAAACTAATATGACATTGTATATTAATGATACTTGAATAAAAATAAAAATAAATAAATTTTGAGTATATTACTACTAGTTCCTCCATACACAAATAAGAGAGGTGATGAAAGCACAAGACCACAGTTTGGATAATGTTTTAGGTGTCCTGTTTTAAGAATGTTGGATAAATTTGAATGTATAGGTTGACAGATATCTAGAAAAATATCAAATTAGGGCTATTTAGGAGTTTGGATTTTTACACAGAATATACTAGGCCTTATTAGATCATGATCGCTACCTTCAGATAATTGACAGACTAGCATATGATAGAAATATTGGGGATTTTTTTAATTTAAAACATTTTTAACATTTTATTTTTGAGAGAGAGAGAGAGCACGGGGGCAGGGGAGAGAGAGGGAGACACAGAATCGGAAGCAGGCTCCAGCCTCTGAGCTGTCAGCACAGAGCCTGATGTGGGGCTCAAACCCATGAACCGTGAGATCATGACCTGAGTCAAAGTCAGACACTCAATTGACTTAGCCACCCAGGTGCCGCAAAAGATTGGGGATTTTTAATTTCATTCCAGAATATAGACCTAAGATCAATGAGTAAAAATTACATACCAGGTGTCAACTCAATATGAAAAAGGCCATAGTCCCTGATAACCAAAAGTTTTCATACAATTGAATGAGCTGCTTTGAGAGAGAATATGTTCCATGAACTGAAGGTAATTAAAGAGAAGCTGCATGATCGTTTTTTATTGACACTATCAGTATGGATTTATACCAAAAACTAAATGAACTTCGAGGTATTTATTAGTTTTCTATTGCTCTGTAACAAGTTACCACAAAATTAGCAACTTAAAATAATAGACATTTATTATCTCACATTTTTTTATAGGTCAGAAGTCTGGGTATGAATTAGCTAGGTTTAACCAGGTTGAAATAAAGGAGTCAACTAGTTATGGGTCTCATCTGATGCTTGGGGGCCTCTTCCAGCTCATTTAGGCTATTAGCAGAATTTAGTTCCTTGCAAGCCTTGGACTGAAATCCTCTTTTTCTTGCTGGTTGTTGGCCAGGAATCATTCTATTCAACACTACTCTTGAGTCTTTACCTCAAGGTTCCCTTTAAACCCTCTCACATTCTTATGCTTCAAATCTCTCTTTCCAGACAGGTCTAGAACCTTTTAAGGCTAATTTGATTAAGTCAGTACCATCCAGATGATTTCCCTTTTGAGTGACTTAAAGTCAACCGATTCATAATCTCATCATAGGAATGATTTGTCATTATATTCACAGCTTCTGTGCACACACAAGGGGAGAAAATTATACAATGCACATACACCAGGGGCAGAGACCTTGGGGGCCATTTCAGAATTCTGACTACCACAGTATACTTGCCAACTATAAAGCCCTGAATTCAAATCACCATGACCACCTACAGATTCTCATGAAATTAAAGGTCTTCTGGGTTAGCAAAGTGTGCCTCCTGTGATTGATTTTATAGTCTGACGTTGGCTTTGGTACTGACTGAGACAACAAGACCATCTCCAGATCAGTGATGCTTCAGAGGTCTCTGGGGAGACAGAACTGGGTTCTGAATGTATAGAGCAATGCACATAGCTCTCCAGACTCCCCCAGATAGCTCAGAAACATCACCATCCTTGAGATGACCTGGAATCACCAGGATTTCTGAACACCAAAGTGGACAACTGATGAACACCCAGAATAGTCTCTGGCGCTAGTAGGTGTATATATCTGGGAAAGGACCAGTTTCAGGGGTGAGACATGAAAAAGTCCAATTTTCCTCATTCTATTCTTTCTCTCAGTGCTCAGCTTTCCATCTGGATGCTAAGAGGGATAGGATTTTATACAGAATTGTATCAGTAACTCAACTGAGACCCCTACGAAGAGAGGAAGGACAAAATTACCAGGCAGGAGTTTGGAGATAGAAAGCCATCCATGCTAAGATTTGGCTACAAATGCCTCCAGGCCCGGAAGGAGGTGTTGCAGGGACAATTATCTGTCACCCACAATGGGCCAGCCTAATCTGCTTTCATTGTGTGTGGCTACAACCTCCTGTGACTGTTCCCCTCCAAATCGGACTGAAAAGAACTCATTTGGCTTCACCAAGGTGAGAAACTGGGAGAAATGCTGGCTCTCCTGACATTTTGGCTTCCAGTTCCTGTATCATTGGCCCTTAGAAAACCGAGCCAAGCAAATAGATCTTTATCTTTGCTCAGTGAACTGCTCTTTTCATCCTTAAGCAGAAACCAACCAACCTTTTTAAATAAGGGTATGCTATTGGGCAAACCCTAAACAATGTGCTTTGCTTTGTACAGAATTGTAGTGCTACGGACCCTGCATAAAATTATGACCAGATGAACACTGATCTAAACTAATATTCAAGCAGAATCACAGCGTTATTTTCTTGGAGAAGCTGTTGGCATATATGGTCTATGCTTTTTGACCTGCCCCAAGAATTTGAAATAAATTCCACCCTCACTTCTTTTTTACTCCTAAAGACATGTATGTTTGTGTATAAAAGTCTGCATACATGTAATAGTTCTGATAAAAAAAAACTTACAGAAAACAGAAAAACTTCAAGAAAAATAATAGAAGCTACCGATGGTTTCTCTGTTTGGAAACCATCACTATAGATGTTTTGAATTATATCTGTCACATCTTCGATATATTTCATATGTATCATGTATACTGTTTGGTAGACTGAATTTTTCTATGTAAAAATATATCATGCGTGAGATTGAGAGAGAGAGCAAGGACCATAAACTTCCAAAACCTCGGAGCAGCTACTCTTAGTATTACTAATAGGCTTTAGTTTTAAACCTCTTTGTGGAAACCCATTCCCAGTGAATATGACCATATCTGATAAAGGACTATGTCAGTTCCTCTGGTTTGGGATTAGACTAACAGGCCTTGTTTTTCCCTTTCTCCAAGACCCCTACACTTTCCATGGCCTTTTAAGAGAGAGAATCTAGAAAGACAAGAGTTCTGAGATCTGAGTGAGAAAATTCAAGGAAGGGTTCTATGTAAATGCCAGAATTACTGGAGTTGTTTGTTGTTTGGGGTCACACTCTAAACTCTATCCTCTATCAGAATGGCCAGTAGCCTAGTAGTGTGCTTGTCCTTTATAAAAGCTACTTTCTGAAAGTCCAGAGAATAATCTTTGTACACACACACAAACCCAGAGATCAATACATGTCACTTTTAATGAGCATTTTCTCAATTAATGAAATCTTTGAAGGCTGGCTTGTTTTTTCATAGCCGCACTGTTTGAATGTACCTTAATTTAACCTACTGTTCTGGAGTACTAATTGTTCTCACTTTTCCCTTTATATATAAGGCTATTAAAATGTTCATGTACGTTAGTCTTTAAAAATGTTTTCCCATCATTTCAAAAGATTAACAAGTTTGTTGCATTCTGACAACTAACAAAATTTTCTTATGTAAACTGTTAAAAATAGAGCATATTGTTCTAAATGATCTAAACAGAATTACTCTGGTCTCAACACATAGAGAACTGATTTTTGGAAACTTATTGGAACAAATTATATATAAGCCTTTACAGAGAGGATGTTAAATATTGATTTTTTAAAACTGCTAGAAAAAGAAGTTTCTATGCTCTGGGTTTACACATATATATTCAGTCAGTAAACTGATTATCAGTTAAATTGAACATAAATTATGGATACAAAGAGAGAATAAGATCAAGACAGTTGCACCGCAGTAATACAGACTTTATTATACAAACTTTTGGTAATTATTAAGAAATTTTAAGTACCTAGTTGCTTTAACTCCCTAAAGATTACCAATGATTGGAATAGAAAAGCCTGTACATTCCCCCTTTTTTATAATCTTTCTTTGCTCCTTTTCAGAAGACAGCCTGATTCTTTGGGTATGAGCTGGAAAGGGTTCAGAAACTGTCTATCCATTTCCAGAGGGTAATAGGTGCTGAATGCATTTGTGGGGGGAGGGAGCGTATGTACCAATGACGAGACAGAATTGAAAAACTGATCATATGATTTCAATCCAGCCAACTGAAAGTTGACTTCTAAACTTAATAATATAGTAAGGATCCTAAGTTTTCTGTCTATGGCTCACCTATCTACCCAACCATCTACTCATCCATGCATATATTACCAGCCTACCTCCAAGAGAAGTTGAAGTTGTTCACTTGCCAGATGTTTCAGGAACTGCCTTGTTGAGAATTCACAACCATTGCTCTACTAGAACACTGACCCTGACCAACACTTTTTAATCAAGTTCTAGAATAACAATGATAGTTTCATTTAATCCTTCTATTTTTTTTAGTAAATTATTTTTTCAAATACTATCAGGAGAGAGGAAGATGAAAAATAATGGAGAATACTTACTCCTTCCTCCCACACTATTAACATTTACTTTTGACTCCACATCTCAGATTTTCTCTTTTTAAGTAGAAAAAAATAATGAATACTTTACTCCTTTTTAGTTTGTCTTAAAGATGGTGCATCAATTAGTCTTGGAAGGGTAGGGTCTAGGGGAAAACACTGAGTCATTAGTGTCACTACTTAAATGGTGTGTCTTCAGACACATCCCTGATTTCTTGTGGCTGCATTTCCCAATCTGCAGAATAAGATGAATATGCCTTACCTCCCTTTAGCACATGCCCATCCTTGCTAGGGTCACTTGCTAGGGTCAGTAAATTGTCTCACAACAAATGGATGTTTAAAAACGTCATCCTAAATTTTAAAGGTTAAATGTAAAATGTAAAATGTAAAATGGATTGGCTGAATTAAAAGAATCAGGGATCAGGGATATTGTCAGGGCAGCACAGGCACAGAGAAGCTTGGGAGGAGCCTAGAAAGTAGAGACAATAGAACCTTGGTGAACAAAGTACTGGCCCTGAGACTTCTCTGAGGCAGCCTTTTCTCCAGATGCTTCTTCCATACCACTGCAAGGTGGGCTGCTGCTAGCACCCCCTTTTATCTTGCTCCTTGGCCTAGTTTCTCTGGGAAAACAGTCAAAATAGATTCGAGCTACAATGTGAATGTCACCCTAGGGAATGACTTTGGAACTAGATTCACCTGTTTTTAAATAGGAAGGCAAATCACCCAAGGGCATGGTGTCAATGCCAAATAATCTCTCCAAGCTACTGGGAGTGGGAGAGCAGAAGAGAGAGTTTCAGAAGTAGATCTAGTCATAGCCAAACACTGGAAACAGAAAATACATATACAAGTGCTTACTGATATAGTTAAAAATCTCATCATAAGAGACTCCACACACATAAAATTTCCTTGAAATAAGCATTCCTTAATACCCCCTCCCTTCCTGTAGCTTTTCTTTTTTTTTTTTTTTAATTTTTTTTTCAACGTTTATTTATTTTTGGGACAGAGAGAGACAGAGCATGAACGGGGGAGGGGCAGAGAGAGAGGGAGACACAGAATCGGAAACAGGCTCCAGGCTCTGAGCCATCAGCCCAGAGCCTGACGCGGGGCTCGAACTCACGGACAGTGAGATCGTGACCTGGCTGAAGTCGGACGCTTAACCGACTGCGCCACCCAGGCGCCCCTCCTGTAGCTTTTCAATCTTACACCCACGGTGCTATTGGGTTCTGTCTAAAAATACTGTAGCATATGTTTATATAAAAATACTGCACCATGAAAATAATATGGGAAGGCTCCCTTGAAAAGCACCAAGGGACAGTAAAGAGAGCTGAGCTGAAAATGGGGAGATCTGGGTTTCTACTTTAGATTTTGCCTATAATTAAGTCTGAAGATGTGACTAAGTCAAATGATCTTTCTAAGCCTCAATTTCTTCATTTGTAAATAAGCAGTTTGGTAAAATGTGTCTAAAGCCCTTCTAGCTCTACTGTCATGTGAATCTGTATTAGGTGATTGCGGAGGCTCTTTCAAGCACTATGATCCATAAGTCTTGCTTATAGTTTCTATTTTATAAATTTCTTTAACATTCTTTCTTAATACATTCTATTCATTTTTTAAATATAATTTATTGTCAAACGGGTAACGTACAGTGTGTAAAGCGTGCTCTTGGCTTTTGGGGTAGATTCCCATGGTTCATCGCTTACACCCAGTGCTCATCCCAACAAATGCCCTCCTCAATGCCCATCATCTTTGTTAACATTCTTAAATTAAAAAGTCACTTATTGGGGGTATCCACAAATAGCACCGGGGTAAAATGCATTAAGAATGAGCAAACACACTCATTTATATTTCTTGAAATATCAAGTTTTAAGTTGAAGGAGCATTTTTTTTATTATTTAAATGGAAGATAACACTAGCTCATCAAGATACCACTGGCTATGAAAGGGCAGACAGAGGAATGTTACTGAGACAAAGTCACCTCGGAGGAAAAAAAGTGTTTTCTTTAATAATAAATTTATTAAAACCCAGTGGTTTTCAAATGGGAAAATTTTACCTCAGAGAATGTTTGGCAACATCTGGAGATACTTTTGATTGTCACAACTGGTCAGGACTATTGGCATCTAGTGGCTAGAGGCCAAGGATGCTACTAATCATCCTACAATGCACAAAACAGCCCCCTTTAACATAGAATTATCCAGTCTAAAATGTCAATAGTGCCAAGATTGATAAACCCTGATTTAACCTTCTCAATTCTACTGACCATATTACATTAGGCTTAAAATGCCCAAGTTGATATTGAAACCGGTGACCTCACCCAAAAATGTTTATTTTAGTTTTTCCTGGAGAGAAACCATCTTTCAGATGAAATTCTCTATAAAGGAGTTAGGTAAAAACATTACTTTTGTGGATGCAGGCATTTATTCCTCTATTCTGAGTCAAAAATCCAGCAAATTCAGCTATTTTGTGTTCCATATATTGCTATTTCTTATCTTGATCTTTAAATATTCTTTTTTCATCTCTAGCCCAGAAAGTACCTAATATTAGTTATGATCATACTGAGAAATATGACAATCCAGAAAACTAGTCAGATTTCCAGGTTGTTCTGAACACTATCAAATCAGAAGGTTATTGAAGGAGAGCCAGACTGTGGTTTCAAGTGTCCCATCTCCAAACTGGTTTTGTTCTCTGTGTCAAAAGACTTTTGGGCTGGACACCAGTCTTCCTTACCTTTTAAATAAACACTGGTAATGGACATTTACCAAGGGAAAATTAATTATTCAACAATTGAAAAGGAGTTACTAAAACCTCCTGTGATGACTATAGGGGATCATATTGACCCAAGATCAAATGTCTAAGGTTGTTCATTTCCACTTTCAAACCCAATGCTATTAATTACAGTGTGGGGCTGGTATGCAAAGATGGTCACTATCCATTCATTCCTTTCCTGTATTATGCATGTCACTCTTCTATCAAGTGAATGGATTCCTTAACCCTCTTGAATCTAGGCTGGCCTGGGACTGCTTTGACTGATGCTCTGTCAAGTTAGGGCCTAGCCTTTAAGAGGACTAATGGTTTCTGCATTCTCCCTCTTGAAACTCAGCCTCTGTGCTATGAGGAAGCCCAAGCAGTTGCATAGCCGGGTCTACGTGAAGAAGAATCAAGACTTCTTGCCAACAGCCCAGGGGAGCTTCCAGCCTATAGCCATCAACAATTTGTTCAGCATGTGAGTGAGCCAGCTTACAAGTGGATCTATCAGCCACACTCAGAATAGAGGTAAACTGACCACACCAAATCCTGCCCAATTACGATTTATGAGAAAGTAATTGTTTTGTTTTTAATTTTTTCCAGCTCTACTGTAGTATAATTGACAAAATTGCATACAGTTAAGGTGTACAATGTGACCATTTAATATATGTACCCATTTTGAAATGATTACCACAATCAAGATAATTAACATACCCATCACCTCACATAGTTATCTGGTTTTACGTTTCCTTTTTATGAAATAATTAAGATCCACTTTCCTAGAAAATTTTAATTATGTAATACAGTATTCTTAACTATAGGCACCATACTGTACATTAGATCTCCACAACTTATTCATCCTGCATATCGAAAATTTTGTACCTTTGACCAACATTTCCCCACTTCCCTCAACTCCCAACCCCTTGGTAACCACTATTCTAATCTCTGTTCTTACGAATTCAACTTTTTTTAGATGCCATATGTAAGTGAGCTAATACAGTATGTTATTTTGTATGTCTGGCTTATTTCACTTAACATAATGTATATATAAATTACATTTTCTTATCCATTAATTTGTCAGTGGACACTTAAGTTGCTTCCATATTGTGGCTACTGTGAATAATGCAGCAATAAACATGGGGGTAAACGTATCTTTTCCAGATACTGATTTCATTTCCTTTACATAAATTCCCAGAAGTGGGACTGCTGGGTCATATGGTAGTTCTATTTTTAAATTTTTGAGGGACCTTCATAGTTTTCACTAATATTCCCACCCATAGTGTACAAGGGTCCTCTTTCCTCCACATTCTTAGCAACATTTGTTTGTTATCTTTTTTCTTTTTTGTAACAGCCACTTTAACAGGTGTTAAGTGACATCTAACTATGGTTTTGATTTGCATTTTCCTTGTGATTATTAATGTTGGGCACCTTTTCATACACCTTTTATAATGTTGGCCATGTGTACATTTTCTTTTGAGAAATGTCTATTCAGGTTCTTTGCCCATTTTAAAATCAGGTTATTGCTTTCTTGCTGAGTTATTTGCGTTCCTTATGCATTTTGGATATTAACCCCTTATCAGATATACGGTTTATAAATATTTTTTCATATTACATTTGGTTTCATTTTAAATTACTAAATTTTGGAGTAGGTTTTATGCAATAGTTGAGCACCAAAGCATACATCAAAGTCTCAATTTAAAAAAAGATTCTTATTCTTGTTAATATCATATAAAGAATCATTTTATTTCTATGAATAGCAAATGTCCTATGATTTATTATCTTCCTTATAAAATAGACTCTTTTGGAGCTTTGAAATGGCCAAATATATAAACAATACCAATCTCATAATCTGTAATAAATACATGGCTTTTGCTGTAAAGTACATGTGGTTTTTACCAGGATTCTAGGACCAAAATGTTCCACACTCAGCTTTGGGTTGTCTCTATGGTGGCATAGGCAAACCAAGAACATGGCACTATGTAAATTTGGAATTCTTTACCTTTTTAGAGGCCATTGCTACCATCAGCCTGACTCACTCCTCCCAACAAAAGAATGAAACTGAATCCATATCCTGTGGAAAGGCACAATTAGGAAAAATTTGGTATGGGGCTGTCATATGAAACTAGTTGAATTTCCCTTTGTAGAAAGGAGTCACTATTGCAACTTACTGCCGAATTTTTATTTCATGCTGACCAGCCCTAAGCAGTAAGCATGTAATTACATATCTTCAAATATAAGCTAATGCCTTATATTTGAAGTACAACTTAAGGAGCCTATGCTAGAGTGAAAACAAAAAGAAATTTGGAAAGTGTTTCTTCTTGCTTTGTAAGAATGCTCAGAACATTAATACTTTTTATAAATTCTAGCTGGTTGTCCTGATGTCCTTTAAAGCAGGATTCAAACTTAAAAAGGTTTACTTTATCAGGAACTACAATCAAATCCAACTGCTACACATCTGGCTACTCTAATTTTTATCAAATGCAATAGCAAGTCTCGAGGCCAGAGGTCATAGACTACAGTCCTACTTATCTATCTGGAACTCATGCACATTAAATGACAATATTTGGAGTCGACTTTTAACATAAACATGAAAATTGCATTTATTTTTTGATTCACAGCTCCTTGAATTTGAAGGCATAGGCAAAACCAAAAAGAAGGTAGCTTATGTCAGGAAAATGCACCCTATTCACTTTCTAACAATGGCTGGAACCACTGATGTGTTGAGCAGCAAGGTTTTCTGTTGATTTCTTTGAGGCCTCTATGTGACCTGATAGTTATTTGAAGAGACAGAAACGTAAAAGTTTCCCTTCCACCCACCTGAAGGAAAGCATTCACAATGAAAGTAACTAGACTTTTATTTCAGGGACAAAAACTTGATGCTTCATAAAGCTTTGTGAAGTGTGGTTATTATAAGAGTTGGAGTAGTCTGAAGGGAAACTTACAACTTCTAAAGGCAACTGAGAGAGAGATCAGCAGAATGGATCACTGGAGTAGTTTGGACAAATGAAAATTTCTGCTGAACCAATCAACTGAGAAAGGGGGACTGAAATGAAACGGGTCATTTGAATGTATCTCATCCCACATGAACTAATCTCATTTTACATGGATTGGCTTACCTATGCCTTCAATAGATTAGCTCTGTGTACATCACTGGAACATATTTAATCCATGAATGTGTGACCACTCAATGTCTAGTTTAGAAATAAAAATACTATACATTATAAATAAGTATAATAAACACTGTGTGGATTCAGTAACTGCACAGCCTTTTTACCATAATAACGTGCATGTGTGCATTTGCATATCTGTGCATATTTTGTGAGAGAGCCAATTTCTCATTTTTCATTGTTATTGTAGTAAGAACATTTAACATGGAATCTACTATTTTACCGATTTTTAAACGTACGATATAGTATTGTTAACTACAGGCCAATTGCTCTTTTAATCAGTTTTCTCACATCATTATAACCAGCAGAAAATAACAGTTTCATAAAATCAAGAAAAACACCCCTTTTGTGGTTAACTTTTTAAAATATATTTATTTAGTTAGTTTCTAATTTATGTCAAAGTTAGTTAGCATATAGTGCAGTAATGATTTAAGGTTAAATTTGATAGACAACCATCTGGAATGAGGCCATGAACACAAATGGTACTAACCAGATATGGGAGCATTATGATGAGCATAAAGAGTCCAGTGGCTCATCTGGTGGGCGAATGAGTACTGGCGGAGCAATGTAGATGGGAACCCTAAGAGCATGGCCTCTGACTGAGTTTAAGCCCTAACTCTCCCACCTTAGTAGCTGTGGGCTCTTGTTGGCTCAGAGAAGTGAGCCATTGTATCCTTGCCTATAAGACAGACATAATAGTAATGCTTACCTATGGGGTTTGTTTGGATGATTAAATGAGAAGGTGCATGTGTGAAGAATATTAACATATAAATATTTGGAGCCTCTCCTTCTTCTTTATCCAGCAAAAATAATGCATAAGTCAGGATGGGGTAGGTTTTCTATGATAGCAAACCACCTCCAACTTTCACACAACCCCACCGCACTAAGTTCTCGGCAGAAAAGGTCTCTGTAGGTAAGTTTCTGAGGATCTGTCCCTCAGATGTTAGCTCAGCATTTCAGTTCCTTTGATTTTATGGTACCTTGAGGTCAATACGTGCTTCTGCAATATGTAGCAGAACAGAAGGCTACAGAGTCAAGCCTGAGTGGAGATGTGAAAATGGAGGCAGAGATTGGAGGGAAGTATCTATAAACCAAGGAATGCCAAAGATTGTTTAGAGCCACCAGAAGCTGGAAGAGGCAAGGAAGGATACTCCTTAAAGCCATCAGCAGGAACATGGCTTGCTGACACACTAGTTTCAGGCTCACACCTTTCAGAACCTTGAGACACTTCCTGATGGTGCATGCTACCCCAACTGTGGTAATTTGTTGCAGCAGCCCTAAGAGACTAATAGAGATTTGAAGGCCAGTGTCTCTGGCAATCTCTCAGTCTTTCTCTCTTTCTATCAAGATGGCTGTCACATCTCCAGGCATCATGTCCATATCCAAGAAAAAAATGATAGAGAAAGGATGTCACAAACACTATTTGTACCTTGAATTAGGAAAGTTGAAGATTTCCACTGAATGACCCCCTCTAGCAGTATTCCCTTATTTCTTCCTTAGCTAGATTGATATCATGAGATACTCCTAATTCAAACAAACCCTGAAAAAGGGAAAGAAACATTCCCTAAGACTAGACTGAGATCTATCAGGATTCATTGCTTGGTAACGGCACATTCCTGCCTCAAACAAAATCTGTGTTCTACTAAGCAGAACAGAAGAGGATAATGAATATTGGGTCGGAATGAAGTGTCTTTCAAATGAATGTTAACTGTTCTTACTATCTGAAAGTGGTGGGACTCAAGTAAAGTATTAGAGGAAGAATCTGGGAGTTAAATTCTTTAAGTCAGAACTTCTCAAATAGCCTACTAGAGTAAATTAGTGTGCCATTCAGAGCCCATGGGCTGTCACTGCTGCCCCAGAAACTGGGGCTGGTTACTTCCAGCAGCAAGCATTTGATCTAATTAGTCCATTAAAATATTAGAGAGAGAGAGAGAGAGAGAGAGAGAGAGAGAGAGAGAGTGTGTAGCATTATGTGAACAGGCTGAGGAACATTTTTAATTTCTCAAGGATGGCAGGGCCTTCATCTAAACTCTTGTGAAAGCCATAAAGCAGTCTAGAGCATTAAGGGAAGAGAAAAGGAAGAAAACAGTCTGAAGATAAGAAGGAATAAAATTTCCTGGCCCCTTCATGCCTTCTGTGGTATATTTTCACACTCAGAGCCCCAGTGAATTATCCTTCCACCTTGACCCTGTGCTTGAACACGTGGTTTGCTTTGGTCTTTGAGCAATCAGTAAATGTGATATATGGAGACACTTGTTAAGTGCTTGGGAATTAAGGCTTTCATTCTTGGAATACTGCCACTACCATGTGGTGGGGACACATAACTCAGCCAAGGGTCAGCACCAACCACCAGACATGTGAATGAGACCATCTCAGACCATCAGCTGCAGTCGAATCAGCAGATGACTGTAGCCTAGACATGGTTAGCAGGAGAGCCACTCAGTGAAGCCCAGCTCAAATAGCAGAATTGTGACCCAGCAAACGGTTAATGCTTTGGGATTCTGAGTGTGTGTAATAGATAATAATATGTAACTGATACATCCCTCCAACCTCATCTCCTACCATTTTAACTTCCCTCACTCCACCTTTGCCTAAGGTCTTGCTCTTCCTTGAACATGACAGGCTTATTGTTGCCTCAGGTCCTGGAACTGGGTGTCACTTCTACCTGTAAGCTCAGGTCCTTTTGTGGTTCACATCCTCACTGCATTCAAGACTAATCAAATGCCACCCCTCAAGGATACTTTACTTACTACCACATCTAATATGTAACATATGGGCCCCTATATTTTCCTTTCCTATTTGCTTTTTCTACTTTATTTTTCTTGAGATCTTCTTTTGAAAACATTCAATATATACCTCAGATTACTAGGCTATTTTCTGTCTCCTCCACTAAAACAGAAGCTCCAGGAGGACAGAGGCTGTATCTGTCCTGTTCACTGCTCTATTACCTATGGTTAGAATAGTTTGGGCATATGGTGGATGCCTCAGTAATGTGTTTTGAATAAATTAATAAACGAATAAATAAAATGAAATTTATTAAATGTGGATTTGGGTAGGACCAGAAGGAATAAGAAGGTGATATTCAGAGCAAGGACTCAAAGCTTCCTTAATTGGAAATGCATTCCTAATAATTTTCATATAAGTGCAGTTTTTACCCTTTGACTTTTTAAGATGACACTGAATTTTAACCTCTTGCTCAGTGCAGAGCTCTTACAGTACATTCATAGTATTTTTATTTCGTTCTAATTAAATATTTAGCTACTTGTTTGCCATAATTTATTTTAAAAATTCTTTAAGGAAGGCTACTATTTTAAATATACTTTTTTCTTCATGTGGTTATAAATATTCTTCCTAATAAAATGCCTAATTATTATTAGTTTACAGCCTCTTGAATTTAAAATTTCCAGGTAATTGTGAAATTATACTTGTATTGGAAAAGATGTATAGTTCTCCATAGTCTTAATTCAGGCTTGTTCAACAAACATGTTTAATAATAAAATATAATAATTAATTCATTCCATACATGGTAATTGCATTCCTTAAAATCCTAACTCTCCTTCAAAAACATAAAATGAAGACCTCTGAGAACCCATTGCCCATATCAAACCACCTGTAGGTTGAATCCCATGAACATTCTACATATACGATTTCATTCAAAACTGCTTTATCTTTAATGTGAACAACAGTCTAACAATTTTGTTATCTGAATCTTTAATCCCTGGCAGACTATAAGCAGAAAACTATAAGAAAAGATAATTTGAGGGTCTTTCAGAAAAAGGCAGACTGGCAATTGCACTGTGGTTTGTCCTATATCCTTTAAATTGTTCCTGACCATGAAAACTCATCCTTTGTACATAAATGACCAGTCATTGAGAGTCACTTATATTGAAGGACACTACCTTCTGTTCACCATTTCTAATCTACTGGCTTTGTATCTTTTTTTGTTGTTTGAGTATAGCTGACACACACTGTTAGGTTAGTTTAAGGTGTACAGCATAGCGATTTAGCATCTTCTGCTGTGCTCACCACGAGACTAGCTATTGTCTCTTACCATACCATGCAATCACTCTGCCATTAAAAAGGATGAGATCTTGCCATTTGCAACAACATGGATGGAACAAGGGGGCACAGTGCTAAGTGAAATAAGTCAGACTGAGAAAGACAAACACCATATGGTTTCACTCATATGTGGAACCTAAAAAACAAAACAAGTGACTAAATGAACAGCAGAATCTGCTTTGGCATCTTACCGGCTCTGCATCCTGATAACCATGTCTATTTGCCCTGGTGCCTCTAACTGTCTTCTAGCTTAACCATTAAATCTCTCTCTTTCCCTCTCTCCTTTCCTATATCTCTCACATGCATGCATATACTCATGTGCACATGTGTGCATACGTATGTGTACGCACATATACACACCAACACAGGCAGCAGGACTACAGATAAGAGGAAGCCCATCTCTGATGTTACTTTCACAGGACCTACAGCAGTCACAATACTTTTTCCTTCCATTTCCAGGAGGGGATGACAGATTATAACAGAGAAATGTGTGATTCCCACACACACATATTTGTGTATTTACCATATATATGTTTACCTGTACACATAGATGTATATATGCTACAATAATAAATAGGAATTGGGTTTTATTCTATAGGTTTTTTGATGTCTACTCTTACCATTGACCTTGTCTTCATTAATCACAGTCACCCAGAACGACTCAGTTATAGGGAAAAACAAATCTGAACAACATTCATGGTGAGCAGCATTAGTGGTGTGCATATATGTGCTGTGGCAAGCACGGTGGCTTTTTTTCTTTTTTCTTTTTTAAACCAGAGCAATTGTTACAGATCAGTTCAACTTAACGTCTTCCTTACTGACTTATTTGTCAAAGACAACATGCATTGAGTAGTTTGGTCCATGAGACCTCCTCTGAAGACATGAAATACTATTTTGAAAGTCACCACCATACTTTGCATGGGCATTGACTAATTTATAGCTGGCATCCAGCATAACGTACAAATACTAGAAAATGGACCAGGAGTAAGAGCACATGGCATGAGCTCAGCTCAATTATTGGTTTGTGAACCTGTACACAAATTGCAGCCTGTCATTCCACGCATTTGAGACGGAAATCTCAGCTTGAGCAAATGAGAACTTTATGCTTTTACAGTACAATTTAAGGATGTGACAGAATTGTTATAAGACACATGCTTAATGGCATAGACTCTTAAGTTCAACAGAAAAAGAAGGGAGAAGTTTCAGGAAGAGATAAGAGGAAACATTTGACATGTTATCAAGGTAGGAAGTCACATTTCTCTACTAAAGTATAAGTCAGTAGGAAGAATAAAAGAAGGCAATGAAATATGTAATCTTCCCTTAGGTAGGTTTAAGCAGTTAAATATGAAGAAATTTTTGATTTTCAGTAATTTAGTTGCCTTAAACTGCATAAATTAAACATCTTTGTGACTTGTCATGATTTTTTAAGAGGACAAAGGACAAAATGAAATACACGATGGAGCCTTCATTTTAAGGTTGCATATTTCACCTAAAATCAGTTCAGTCACCTTCACCCATGTACTCCCTATATTACCATCCATTCTTCCCTATGACTTCATCACACACTCTGCTTTCTTTTGTTTTCCTAATCTTTTTCCTTTCTTCCCTCTTTCAACCTTCCTTCAAGGCTAAGTTGCTTTGCAAACTCACTTCCCTTCTCCTTCTGAATTTCCTCTCTTTTGTACAAATAATAATAGCTACTATTTATTGAACACTTATTAGGTGCTCAGTTTTGCTTACGATGACTTACTGATGTTCACAACACTACGAGGTAGACACTTTATTTATGTCTATTTTTATAGATGAAGAAATGAAGGCCTAGAAGGATTAAAATAATTTGCTTAAAATAAAACAGTCTCATAACTGGTATTTGAACCCATCTCTGTCAAACTCCAAAGCTCTTGGTTTTTACCACTAGGCTTTAAAGACAATCCTCTTGCATTATTATGGCAACAAATTAAATCAAACCAAGGTACATTTACTGAGCATGTATTGAGTGTAAGATGCAATTCTAATCATCAGAGACAAAAGTGCTGCACACAGGAGAAATTCCTGTTGTGTCTGCAGGGCCCTGTCAGGAGACAGAAACCATACTAGTTACTTTAATAGGGAGAAGAGCATATACAGAATGCATGCATAGTTAACCAGCTACTGAAGAACTGAAAAGACATAACAAGAGATACGGTCAAGTATTAAATGGAGTAGGTTAAGGATTAACCCCTCAGAATGAAGAGTCAGATGGAAAAGTTTAGAATTCTTAACACTTAGAACTTTGGAGACCCAGAGATTTGTCACTCAGACCTCTGAGGAGAGATCAGCCAGCAGATGCTAGTGACTCAGCTCACAGAAAGTCTGTGTGGTACTGGTGACCAGATCTCTGAGGAGGGAAGGCTACAGGTGCCCATTACAATAAGGCTCTGTGAGAGGACACAATGTCATTGGTTTTGTGACGTGGCAAACTGCAAATTTAAATCAAGTGCTCCTAGAGAATGATCTGCCACAGCTAAGATGCAGGAGTTTTCCAGGGGGCACTGACAAGAACAGAGGGCAAACAGGAAGGGACGTGTTCCTCTTCCCTTTCGAGCCTTCCACCTCCTGCCAGTTACCCTACTGGCAAAGCCTAACAGAGAGGTGGTAGACCTCATGTGACTGTAGCGTCTCAGGGCCAGAATCACAAACTAGGGTATAAAAGGGTGCATTTGAAGCTGAGGGACAGTGGCTTACTAATTAGTATACCCTTGCAGCTTACAAATCTTGTAGAATGACTTATGCAAACGATATACAAGATAGCACATCGTAACTGCCAAGACCTACAAAAATTGAGAAGGTATGAAACTCATCCCATACACTCTAGTACATAGGAAATATCATATATAGTCTTCTTAAATATATTTAAATCCAATCCTGAGTACCACCACAGTCATTGCGGCAGCTCCTCCTTTCCCTAGGGTTTTGCAACCATCATTTGCTATGCTGCAGCATCCAGGACATTTGCACTGGTTTCTCCTGAGAGGCTGGGTTTCCCCCTCCTCCCTCTGAGACAGGGGCATCATTCCTTCAAAGAACTTAGGCCATTACAGAAGAAACCACCACAGGCTTTAGGCAGCTTCTGCTTTTTAGCTCTACGAAAACTCTTTGAAGAATGAAAATACTAAGGGGCTGTCTACTTGCTTGGAAAAAACTTAGGAAAAGCAAATAAAAATTAATATTTTAACACACTCCCATCACACAAATACAATGCCTAAGGTTTCAGAACAACTGACTACTATCCTAAAACAGAGAAGTGGGAAATGGCAAGTGTGCCTGTTTTGTAGCATGTCCCACTTTGTACCTATTGTGAGCTGTCCTTTATATATCAGCTCCTGAGGCATAGGCCCTGAATCTGGAATATTCCTCCTGCTGCGCCATGAAAAAAGGGCCTATGAGAAACTTCCTTCATGGTCTTAGCTCTTTGATGTGATTTTCCTACTTACTTGGGAATATTACTGAGAAGGGAGAAACTCTTCTCTTTGGTTTTAATCATCATTACTATTTTCAAGGCTGTATAAATCACTAGTTTCACTGGGGGCTACATTCTCACACCACAGTATTACAGGTGCCCATGACAATATTTCTGATTCCCTGCCGTTTTTCGCAAAGCAGTACAGAGGCAGCCTGAAACTCAACTTAATTTCCAGGGCTAGTTTCAAGGTCCTTGGAGATAATGAATGTGCTATTTGATTTATATAGTAAATGTTATTTGCCAGCATGATTTGTGCTCTTGAGATCCTGGGAACATTCTAGAGTTTGTGCTGGTGTTAGAGTATTGCCTTGAGAGCCTCTCTTTAGGAAGTGTCTTGGGAAAGGAGGCTTATGTCTGCAAAACAGTGCCAGAAACACCTATGAATAGCAGGTGTGAGGACTTCTAGTGGTGCCCTGAATACTGAGAAATCTCTTTCCAAGGAGCTCCCCGTGGCTTTGCATCTCTGACATAGCCATCTCAAGTGTTAAATGAGATGATGAAGTGTTCATGCTTTGGGTTTAGTCTCTACTAGAGACGATATGCTGTTGCACTCCAAGGATACCTGGGAATAATGATGATAATGATAATGATAATGATAATAATAATAATAATAATAATGCTGCTTCACCGCAGTTCTGGGAAATGGAACCATATAGCATTATCAGAAGCAAAACCACAGTCCAAATGCTTCAGGCCTCTTTAAGTACATTGCAAACAAGGTCAAGATCATAATTCAAAGAGGTTGTTCTTTCTACCTGGTTTTCCTATTTTGAAAATATTTCATATTTTGAAATCACAAGTAATCCCAGTAAGAAAAAAGAAGAAACATGATCCATCTCTGCCCATTTTCTCAATCACTAGATCCTTGAACCCATTTCATCTATCACATACGTTACCTCAAGAGATACTCCAAAAAAATGGGTTCCCATAAAGAGATATACATGAAACCGATTTTCTTCAATTTATCCTGACACAACAGAAAATGTAACCATTCAAAGTACTGATCTAGTGCCTCAGTATATGTGTGTAGTTCAAAAGAAAATTAATGATGCTGCAAGACTTTTCAAACAATTATGCACAAAGAAATTTTATTTGATCTTCATGATAATAAGCAAATGGATAGTGATCAGAAACCCCTGACTCCTCTCTTCATATCTTGTCTTTCCTAATAGAACAGTGCACCTTATAGAAAGGTTTTTTCCCTCCTACCATCCTTCAGCGGCACCCAAGAAAAACAGTAAATTAAAGTTTGTGCCCATGAATTACTAAGATCTTTCCAACCTCTCTGAGGCAAAGAGATTTATGTGACGAAACCAATAGCTTTTTGCAACCTGTCTTACAGTGTGCATTGTCTGCACAATAAGATATGTTGTCCTTTCTTCCTCTGTGTTAGCTAGCCTCCAAAGGTCACAATAGCTAAATCCAAATATAATGACATCCAGTAACATCTCTATCGCCAAGAGACTACTAGTCGACTCTAATGCAATGCATTTGTTAATGCAGAGTAGCATTTCTCTTAGCATTTATTGTGCTCTTGTGCATAGAGTCAAATCAGTTTATGTTTGCTCTAAAGAATAAGCTATTCTGAACTAAAAGAAAATGAAGGTGTTAATGATGATGATGATGATCAACATCATCATAAAAAGCTGGGTTTGACTTTGCTGCTGTTTTAGCTTGGGTAAGAAATTTCAGAAAAAAATTACCCAATAGATGACTTTGTTTTAATCCTAAGAGCCAAACCCTATGTGCAGATAAAAAATATTTATTCCCATGGAAGTGGATATTACCTTACATAAAACTCTAAATTGAATCCCCAATAGGGCTATTAGTCTAGGTGCTCATTACCCAGTAGGAGCCCCCAAATCCCTAGCACTGAAAGTCTGTTGTAGCCATCCCACTGGCACTGGGAACAACTTAAGAACATTGTTGGAGCTCTCTCCCAAAGCACTAAGAAAAAAAGAGGGAGTGTCTTTCTTGATATTGTTATTTTCTCCCCATTCTGAAACCAGTAATTCCTTTTGTTCTCTGTGCAACCCAAGCTCTCAAGAGAGACTGAGACTTCTTGGCTGAGTTCTCACAAAGTCTAAAATGAACTGTAATCACCTTTGTACAGTATATTATTTGAAATCCCATAATGGCATAATGGAAATGGAAAACCTTTCTTTTCTTCATAAGACTATAGCCCAAATACAAATTAAAAACAACCCCTTTCCCTTTTCAATGGGGACTATTCCATGGTAAATGGAAAGATTTTGGCCTTCTTTTGCTGCAGCAACCCCCACGCCTACCTAAGTGAATGACACTGTAAAGTTCTAGTAGTTGCACTCCCAGATAACACATTAAAGCGTAGCTCTGGGTGAGAAATAACGTGACATGAAAGCCTCTCAAGAAAAAACACATTCATTAGGCATGAAAACAGCAAGAGAGGAAAGCTCAAGTTTGCCCTCGAAAGAAACGCAGAGTGTCAAGATTCTGAGGTCGCACTAAATCCTAAAAAGCCGCTAAAGAGCTTCTATATTTGATAATGCTGCTTTGCTGTGAAAAGTCTGAGTACTTATAAAATTATGTCACATTTAACCCGAATCACAGGGTATGGTCTTCACTGAACACCTGTGCTTAAGTTCCAACCTATCAGGTCCCCTGAGGAGCAATGAAAATGGTGATATCTGCTAATGATGTGACTTTCGATCTTACCAGGAAAGAAAGAGCTAATGTAACAAACCTTCCTCTATGGAGAAAAAAGAAGACATTTAAGTAATTCCAAGGTTCCAAAGGATTTATGAAATAAGGCACAGAGTAACATGAATGAATTCACTATTTCCTTAACTTGGTATAGAGGAGGCAGGTGGACTCAGAGCCAAGGATCCTAGTTTTCATTTGCATTTATGTTTCTGGCTCATAAAATATCCAAAAGCAACCAACTCATTGTGCTTGTCTTGGTTGTACATTTATTAAATTCTAAAATGCATGATGTGGTAGTGGTTCCTAACTCGCTCAGTCCTTCCAACAGGCCTGTGGAGCTCTATTCTGACCGTCACAAACCTCTACATAGTATGTAGCAAACCCAAATATAAGACTGGTGTTTTAGCTAAGCAAGAACTATATTTCATAGGTCTCTCTGCCTTGTATGGTTCTGTTACCACAGGGGAATTTGCATGAGATTTGGAGGTGGGGTGTAGTAGTGGGCATTAAGCTCAGAAGAAGCCTCTAAAACTCATGCACTCTGCTGATGATTTGATGGCTCCCTTGTTGCATTAGGCAGCAGCAACTTGGATCTGTAGCCTCCCACCAAATTTCTTGTTGTTTCTAGGCACATGTGCAGCTCTGCAGCAAAGGGCCCCAGACCCTTCTGCAGATCTCCTCCATCATCAAGATTAGATGTAGGGAGAGACTGATGTAAGTTCCAGCTTGTCCTTGTCAATTCCATTTGTCCCAGCTGATTCCACTATGTTCCTGATTTATATCCAGCTTGTTCTTTCCCATCTGCCTGTCCTGGAAACCTACAGTGATTTCAGCCTATGCCTGTTGCAGAAGCAAGAGCTTGACTTGGTGCTCTGGTCTAAATATTTGTGCCTCCTACTAAATTCACATGTTGAAATCCTAATCCTCAGGGCACTGGGGTGGCTTAGTCAGTTAAGTGTCCGACTATTGTTTTCTGCTCAGGTCATGATCTCACAGTCGTGAGATATAGCCATGCATCAGGCTCGCTGCTGAGGATGGAGTCTGCTTGGGATTCTCTCTCTCTCTCTCTCTCTCTCTCTCTCTCTCTCTCTCTCTCTGCCTCAAAATAAATAAAAAAAAAAAAAAGAAAGAAATCCTAATCCACAAAGTTGATGTAATGAGGAGGTGAGGTCTTTGGAAGGTGATTAGGTCACAAGAGCTCTCATCAGGTCATTTAGTGCCATTATAGAAGAGGTCCACAGAGACTCCTCACCATGAAAGGCACAGAGAAGGCAACATCTATGAACCAAGAAGGCCCTCACCAGAACACAACCATGTAGTGGCCTTGATCTTGGACTTCCCAGGCTCCAGAAGTATGAGAAATAAATTTATGTTTTTGTAAGCTACCCAGTCTGTGGTATTTCATTATAGAAGTTCAAACAGACTAAGACACTTAGACTTTTCTCCCTTCATATTCCCTAGTTAGTGACTTCTCTGATCCTCCAACCATCTCTTCTAGCCTTATTCTTTGGCTTCTCTCACAGTGTTATAATGCCTAATCTCTGTAATAAATCCTTTATTTCAGGTCTTTCATTCCCTAACCAAACCCATCTCATAATTTTGTGAGTCAAGAACTAGGGCAGAGCTCAAGTGGGTGATTCTTCTGTCCACAAGTGTTGACTGGGTCACCAGATGGTATTCAGCTAGTAGCTGGACTAGACTTGAGGTTCCAAAACAGTTTTAGCCATAGGAATGACACTTTGGTAGGGGCATCTGGAAAGCTGAACTATACTCACCCCCTCTATATCTCCATGTAGTCTCTTCCACAGGATATGTGAACTTATTACAAGAAGACTCAGGGATCCGAGGGAGTAGGAAGTTGCGAGACCTCATACGGGCTAACTGGAAGCTAGCATAATGTTACTTCTACTGCATTTCACCGGTTAAAGCTACCTCAGTGAAGGAACAAAAAAGATACCCAACTCTTGATAGGAGGGGTGCCAAAGAATTTTCAGCCACCTTAAACCCACCACAAAACCAAACTACACTTGTTTTGTGTTAAAGCCAGTTCATTTAAAATTATGCCCTTTCCTCATATTTCCTCCTCAACCATTTTGTTGTCTTTTTACACATTTACTTATATATTCATTTAGCTATTTCATGTGATCCATCTACTTCCCAAATAAAATTATAAGCTCTTTCGGAACAGGATTGGATTCTCTCCCATAACTATATGCTATCTTCCAGTGTCCCCAAGTCTGTTGCTTCTGGAAAGCTCACAGATGCAGGAAAACTAGTCTATAGGAAGCATGCGGATCAAACATGGTAGAGTCCTAGTGGCTGAGAACTGGAGGCTAAGTGTAATGTTTGACATACCAAATGTTCTATCATGGTCAGTAACTGACACAGAGACAATTAATGGCACCCTCTCACCCATAAGTTTAAAGCTCCTTTTATAGCAACTGTGAGTGTGGAAACAGACAGTTCTCTCACCCTCCTTAAAAGCTGTATGTATGTAATTAAAAAAAAAAAAGCTTTATATAATTTTAAATCAATATTCACCATGAGCCAGAGTTTAAAAGCAATGGGTAAGAAACTTCTTTAAAAATACTTTTGAGGGGCACCTGGGTGGCTCAGTCGGTTAAGCGTCCAACTTCAGCTCAGGTCATGATCTCGCAGTCTGTGAGTTTGAGCCCCGCGTCGGGCTCTGTGCTGACAGCTCAGAGCCTGGAACCCGTTTCAGATTCTGTGTCTCTCTCTGTCTCTGACCCTCCCCTGTTCATGTTCTGTCTCTCTCTGTCTCAAAAATAAATAAACATTGAAAAAAAATTTTTAAATAAATAAAAAATAAATAAATCAAAATACTTTTGATTCTGAAATCCTTTAGACTTACATAGAAGTTGGGAAAATAGTACAAAGAGTTCATGTCTACCCTTCAACCAGCTTCCTCAAATAAAAGACATCTTACATAGCTATAGTAAAATGATCAAAATTATAAAGTTGTTTCTGACATAATTCTATTCACTAGATACTTTATTCAGATTTCACAAGTTTTTTTACATATTCCTTATTTATTTTTATATTAGAGCTAGTCAAATACCATCAAATGTATCAATTCATGCAACTACAGTCATAATCAGGATGCAAGACTGTTTCCCAAAATTTCCACATGCCACCCTTTTATTATCCCATACTCTACCACCCCTATCAGAGGCAATACATTATACAGTGGTGCAGCAGGAAAAGGATAATAGCCACGCACAGGCTCCGTTCAGAACAGGGAAGAATAAAAAACCACCACAGACATTAATCCATAACAATGGGGCAGCTCTATAGGGTGAAACTTCTGAGGTCCCCCCACCCTGGCAGGCGAACAAATTCTTTAATTAGAGCCTAAGTCTGCTTTTTGGAAATGTCACAGGTTGACTTCTACAGGAAGCAGACCCTGACAGACATTAGCACCAGGAGGTTACTAGAAAACATTCTTGGGAACAACACCTGAGGAGAGAAGCCAAGGAGAACTGAGAAAAGTGGTAGATCTCCATTCTACAGTCTCACTGGAAGCTTCAGCCACCCCGTGGGGGTTCCTACAGGTGGGTTGTCCCTTTAGCACTGTTCTGAGATGGGCTGAGTGAACTGGTCTTTTACTCTCAAGTTGAATGGTCAATAGATCTGGAAAGGTGCTGTGACTTTGGGCAAAGCAGCAGAGGGTTGTCGGCCATCAGCACTCCCAGAATTAGGGGTAATAAATTCTATAATCTGGAATGGAGGTCCAAATGGATCCTAGAATCCCTCCCCCCACAATCTTACCCGAGGAGAAGAACTGTCTTTAGATCCTGGGTTGCTGGACCCTTAAAGCTATGAAAGAAAACCTTACAGAGTGTCAGTGCACTATCCAGAGATTCTGAACTTTGAGCCAGATGGGGTAACCCTTCTGAGGAGGAAAGTGGTCTATATGTGGGAATAAGAGTATGAAGGTGTAGTTGGAGACCAGTGAGATAGACTTTGGCAGAGACAGGTAGCTCTCCAGTAGAATTGCATGTCTCCAGTTGAGGAATGCAGAATTTCTACAAACTGGCTTTCCAGGCACAGACTTCATTTCTTATATATCCTGCTACCAGCAGTTATGGGGGCACTGTGTCTACTTCTGTCCATTGGAATAAAAGCAAAAGTGATGTACACTATATACAACCCCAGGCTTTCAAAATCCTCCAGCAGTGCTTCTCCACACTTCTTCCTCTTCTGTCTGGGTGCAATGAATTTAATTCTCCAAGCAACTTTGGAAACCATGTGTTGAAGATGACAGAACCTCAGTCAGCCTGAGTCCCAGGTAATGGCATGAAGGAGAGCCTTCCTCCATCCTCTTGACCTTCCAAGTACTGTTTTATGAACAGCCCTTACACTGCTTTGGTGTTTTTGTCATGGTAGCTAGCTCTACATGGTCTAATACAACACATCTGTGCATACACACACAAATAGTTGAAAATGTAATTTTTAAAAGACACTATTTACAGCACTCACAGTGATAAAACGTTTTTAGGCAGAAATCTAACAAAATTTGCAGGATCTTAATGGGAAAAATTATTAAAGTTTACTGAAAGACAAAGAAAAGTGAGAGGAATACAGGAACATAGAAGAGAGAATGGTTATGTCCACATAGAGGAAGATATAAAAATGTTAAGATGTCACTTCTCTTAAAATTACACTAAGTCCTATCAGTTGTCAACAAGGTATTTCATGGAAGTTGACAAGCTTAGTTTAAAAGGACATAGAATAAAAATAGCCTAAAATACCGAAGATACTTCTGAATAGGAACAAGATCAAACAACTCTCCTTTCTAGGTAAAATTATCTTTTTAATTATTAGGATTATGATAGCATGGCATTAATGCATAGACAGATAAACAGCAATGCCCCAGAATACAGAGCCCTGAAACTTGACCTATGATGGATGAGGGTGAAAGAATAGGCCATTGGATAAATGGAGCCAGGGAAAGAAGTAGTCATCTAAAATTAGATTACACTTGAAGGGGAAAAGCAAAGTTTTAAAAATTTTTAGAAGAAATAACTTTACAAGCTAAGGATGGAAAAAATTATTAAACAAGGCACATTAGCCATAAAATAAGTGAATGAATACATGAAAATTATGGACTCATGGTTATCAAAATATACGAATGAGAAAGTGAAAGGAAAAGCTTCAAAACTGTAAAAATAAGAGAAAGTCTGATAAGTGGTCAAAGCATAGGAATGAATTGAGATCAATAGGAATGTATATACACTGCTGGTCATACAGAAAGTAGTAATTAATAAAAATAATACAGGGGCACCTGGGTGGCTCAGGTGGTTAAGCGTCCAACTCTTGATTTTGGCTCAGGTCATGATCTCATGGTTTGTGGGTTCAAGCCTCATGTCAGGCTCTGTGCTGACAGTGCGGAGGAGTCTGCTTGGGATTCTCTCTCTCTTCTTTTCTCTGCCCCTACTTCGCTGAGGCTCTCTAAATAAATAAATAAACTCTAAATAATAATAATAGTAATAATAATAATAATAATAGTAATAATAAGGAAGATAATTTGGTATTGTCTTAAAGGGTAATTTTGTCTTTATGCACATGAAAATTAGGAAAGTCATGCGTCATGTCTGTAGTGGTAAAGTGTTTCTAATAGTGGAAAAGTGGAAAAAGTGACACGTGAGCGGAGGATGGATACAATGCAGTAGACTGATATAATGGTAATGCTACTTGGGGGCAACAAGTGTGCTATAGGCCTCAAAATGAATATATCTCAGACACAAAAGGTGGAGTTGAAAAAAAAGGAAGATTTGGAAGAGTCCATATATATCATACAACTTATAAAAATTTTAAAGCACCATATTCTTTACATATACATTTCAATGTATTATAACCATAACCCAAAGTGAGACAACACTAACCATGAAAGCCAGAAGAGCAGTTAGCCCCTAAGGCATTTGTGGGAACATAGAGAAGGGACATCTCGGTTCCCTCTGGGAGGTTCAGGGTGAAAACCGAAGACCGTTAACACTTGAGGTGGGTTTTGAAGAAGACAGACATACAAGTGAAAGGTGGAGGGAGAAGGAAGGAAGGAAGTAGAAGAAACAGCAAGGAGGTGAGAGAGATCAGGGAGAGGTAGAGACAGTGCGGAGAATGACACCAGGCTGTGGTAAGCGGTGTGCTGGTAAATATTTAACAGCAGGTCCTAGGGGAAAACACTCGCATGCACACACACACGCATACGCACACACAGATACATACATATGTAAGTTTACTGTAGTCTCTAGGGGGAAATGTGCACACACACACCCCATACGTATACACTTATAATATATACATACATATGCAAGTTTATTGTGGTATCTAGGAGGAAAACATGCAAACACATACACATACTCCATATGTATGTACAGACATATCATATATACATATATACATGTGTAAGTTTATTATGGTCTTGGGGGGAAATGCGCATACATACACACACCATATGCATATATAGACATATGTACATACATAAACATGTAAGTTTATTGTGGTCTCTAGGGGGGGAAATGTGCACACACACATACAGTATGTATATATAGACATATAGATATACATACATAAGTTTATTGTAAATTTTACTGATAAGAACAATGTTAGTCCACAATTTGCAAATGATAACAAAATATAAAATACTCTTTATTGTAGATTTCCTATAGCCAATTGATTCTCGAAAACTGTTTCACCGATTTTTGCCAAATCCCTCTATCCTTGGCCAGCCTACAATTACCAGTTAACCATGATTTGATGATTGGAGTCACATCCCAATCTGGTAACTTTACCTAATAAATTTATTGAGATTAAATTTGATGTGTGACCTACTTTTCAAACTATCTCTCACCCTTATACAAATTAGACGCTTTAAATCAAACCCCTTCTGGTTTTAGTACTACCATATGTCAGAATTGCAGGCTTTCATCAGCAATGCAGACAAGTTCTCTGCTGAATTGGGGAACAGTGTTCAATACTGAAAGAATATTTCCTCAACTTGGACGCTATCCACTATGTAAAGGCTGTGGGCTCAACATACTTTTAAATTTAATCGGAATTACTAACATTTTCTCAGGCATTCTCTTAAGTCCAGACAATCAACAAAACAGTAAGTCAATCCCTGATTTGCAGCATTTGCCTGTTGCTAAAGTGACCTATTCCCACGTTGGCTGACGGGAGGCTGGCAGCCTCAACGAATGTGAATTTGGGGAGAGATGGGCAGTGTTTCTACCACACAGACACATTAGACATAACCTCAAGAGTAAAGAAAAAAAAGTAGCGAAATAAGAAGTTATGAGTTTTCAGTACTTATCTTTAGTTCTAAACTACTTAGCTTTTAATTAGTAGGTTTTAAATATTTTTATATGGGTTTATATCATTTGTTGTTAAATAATGGCTGTGTTTAACAACCAGCTGGCAAAATTCCTGCAAATTTGGCAATTGTCTCTTGTGAACTGGAATTAGCCCTCTCCCACCCATGACGCGGGGCATGAGTTGGGTGAGTCAATGGGCTGGGGCAGGAGAAGCCACGAGCACATTTGCTGGTATCTACGTGGGAAACAGTTGTACTGCAGTATCCCTGCACTGGGATACGGCCACGGGCGCTGAGTCCAGCCAATGGAATATGAGTAAAAGTGACTGTATCTCTTCCAGGCCTGGTTGATGACACCCCCCCAAACACCTCTCCCCCAGATGAGACTTTAGCTCTCTTCCCTCATCTGCAAGCTGAATGGAGAAGACTCAGCAGCCTCAGAAGACAGAGGTACAAGCTCCTTAAAGTTGTGGAGAGCAGAATCCTCTCCCACTTGACCCCTCTACCCGCCCACCCATTCACATGCTGACCAGAACAGGCCTGTGACAAGCAAGAGAACATTTCACTTTGTGAAATTACTGAGATTTCAGGACGTCTTTGTCCTAACAATGAGTGTTTTGTGGTTGTTGTTTACCTCAGCAAATAAAAAATCAATGCAGGGTTTTCCTTTGCTTGTTCTCTTTTGCAGTGAGAGTCTTTGCTATGTTCTGTGTCTACCTTCATTGCTTCCCTAACTTATCTTCAGGCCCAGGCTCCAATTTGGAGACTACTGAAGATCTGAGCCAGAGAAATGGATCTCTCTGGATTAGCTGCACCCAATCTCCCCATGGGAATTATACTGAAAAACAAAACCCATCTGCACTTTGACAACTTTTTCTTAGGAGAAAGAGCTTCCAAGCCTGGGGATATGAAATTCCTTAAGGCCTTCAGAGAGAAGTAGATGGAAAATCTTAGATGCCCCAACCAGGAAAGTATGTCCTCCAATAATAGCAAATCAAGCTTTTATCCTTGAACAGTGATAGGAAATGAAGTAGCAAATAAGGACAGGATAAAGACATTAATTTTTAGAAAATCGGGCCTCCACAATAAAACATCGACCAGGCTCCCAGGGGAGAGCCATCCCTGCAGGACAGCCGGTGGGCACAGGACCAAGTTCAAATACTTCTCCCCCTTCCTCTCTCAGCACTGCAAGTGGATGTGCTCAGCCATCTGACCTTTGAGTCATGTGTGCAACATTATTCCTCTCTGCTTGGGGTGTCCTTATTTCTTCTTTCACTTTTTTCGTTTCTTTGGGAATGTTTCCACATAACTTTAACAATATTATCTTTCACAGTCTGTGGTTTCTCCATTTTTTTTAAATCTTTTAGTGGGAACCTTTCAAATGCTTCCTGGCTTGAGTTCTTTCTCTGTTTGCTGACCCTCTGCTGCAGAGAATGATAGGCACATCTCTCCCGAGCCTCACCTTGTTAGCGATCCCCAAACACAAACACACAGATGTGTCACTCTTTAATCTTCACCTGTGGTGTCAGACCCTCCAGTCTCAAAACTTTTCCCGTGTTCCTTTTTTTTTTAGAGAGAGAATAAGAGGTAGGGTTTTTAAAAGTAATCTGAAATTGAAATTAGCTCAAAGATGATTTTATGATATACTCGGATCCAAATTAACCGGGAGATATAAAATATTTAAAGTGCTTCTTTCAACAGATAAGGCTCTTTTTATAGATGCATCAAATGCTAAATAAATGCCCTGCCTTAAATAAATTGCTCAGCAAAAATTACAATAATGTTATCTAATCAAGTCCAGTAGAGTGTCTTCTCAAAACCTGCTATTGAGTTTCCTATTTTCAACATTTTTCCATCATCAGTGCTGTGCATCTGTGTTTTTTCATCTGTATTATTTAGGTGTAATAAAAATTAAAAGCCCATCATCCAATATCATAGAAGAATAAAATAAAGAAATTCTAATATATAACACCCACCTGCTACTGTTTTTGGACCGTATCTTCTGTGGAATCTAAGGAAGAGTAACTATGAAAATCATCTATTGTTTATGCCATCTGTTATCCATTCATCACTTTTCTGGTAATTGTACCTCAGTTCCCCTCTGAGCAATCATCCCTCTCCCACTGTGAGCTCCCATACTTGGGAAAGGCTTGACTGCAGACTCAGGAGTGAAATAAGTGACACCTAGGTCATATTCAATCTGCGTATTTTCCTGAGTGACTGGTACAGAGAAGGGCAAGTAACTTATCAGAGATGGTGAGAAATAAGGTGACTATTTCTGGAAATTGTACTACCTTCTAGATGGCTATTTCTTTTCCTTTGGTCTCTCACTCAGGCTCCCCAGGATCATCATCTGTCATATACCCTATGCGAATGCACTATATTCCTGTCTTAGCCTCTACTTCCCACAGCATGGGGGAGTGAGAGGACTAGGTTAACACACTCAACCATGGTCCATCTTCCTCAAAACATCCAAAATTAGCTTTTGAAAGGCAATTCAAACCAATTCATCCCTGGCTAAAAACATTCCAGTGGCTTTTTGTGATGGCTTATAGGAATCCGGAAAGTGTGACCCTGCCAACTTCTGACTTTTTCTTCTTCCAAATTCCACTTACAGTTCTAGCCATACCAGCATTTTGTTTACCCTTAGAATATGTCATGCTCATTTGTGTCTCAGGACATTTGCACCTGACGTTTATGATGCTTTGAGCAATCTTTGAGCAACATTTTCATGGTTGTTTCCTCATTTGGGCCTAAAAACCACCTTCAAAAATGTTATTACCCTACCACCTGTCTAAAGGATCCACCCTATCACCAAATCTCTATCAGAATTCTTAATGATGTTTGTAAACACCTAACTTTGTTTTACTTAGGTCCTCTGTTTCCCTCTGAACTACCAGCTGAGAATAAAGTGGAGAACTTTTGTAGCTAGTATCTTGTGGAGTGAAGAGATAACCTGGAGGAGAATCAAACTAATGGGAAAGCAGAGAACTGACTCTAACCAAATCCTGATGATTTTATGATATATATGATGTTGTTTGAGTCTTGGCTTAAACAGCATCTAAAGCTGCCTTAGCGCTGCTGTTCTCAATTAAATTATATATTAAATCTTTCTTAAGTCCGTTTGAACTGGGTTTTCTGTCACCCGAGTTTAACAGATACTGTGAACTCCATCTTAATAAAGAAAAATTAGTGGAGACATCATTTAAAGGCTAAAAAACCAAAAAAAACCAACCCACAATATGCTTCTTAAACAAATTGTTTTAAGTGTCTTTAAAGAAACATACTGGAGCAAAGAATAGCAAGGCTAATAAGGCTTGACAATATTTAAGACAAAAATTCTATTTAGGGTTTTGACATAAATTACAAAGAATGTCACACCCTTCTCTGGAGGTACTTTCAAAGACTGTCTCATCTACTTGAGGTGACTGAATTGGCATCTGATCTGACGGCAGAGGGAGGATCTAAATGACCTCAGGCTTCTTTTGACTGTGTGAGATAGACAGACTGATAGATAGATAGATAAATTTAAGACATCGAAAATAGGTGTTCTAGTTGTGAAAGTTGTCTATGAAAAAAGTGGGCATTTTAAAAAATAACACAATGTAATTAACACAAGAGACATTACACTAAGCAAGAACACATGGTTAGAGCATGAAGTTAAAAAAAAAAAGTAAGAAGCAGTGTTCTCTTATTAGAGAGAGCAAAATAATGCCATGTGACTGTGACTAGTTAGGATGCCTTCAGGTTAGGGATGGAGGGCCTTTGTATCACTTCATTATGTTTTGAGAGTCCTAGTCTATCTTAAATGATCTCAACATTCCTGACGTCTGATATCTGGAACCAAATATCATTTAAAGAATGTGCACCCATGCCCATTTCAACAACCTACCTAATGATGATAATAATAATAATAACAACAACAACAACAACAACAACAACAACAACTGGACATTTTAGGGCAGTCTTTATATGTCAGGTACTGTTCTAAATACTGATCATGCAGTATCTCTTTTAATCCACTAATCCAATGAAGTAGGTACCATTAATTACTCCATTTTATAAATAAAGTCACTTAAGCAGAGAGGGCATTTATTCTTTTGATGGACAAAATGTCAAAGCCTCAAGAGACAATAACCAAGATAATGTACATAAGCTACAAAGTACAAAGCCAACTGAAGAATTTAAGAGCCAGCAAATTTGGTCCTTACCCAAACCTAGATCTGATCAGATCATCTGATCAGCTATTGTGAATATTTTCTTGGAGTTTAATACTATGAGAAAATCAGATAAAATCTGAAACTCTAATTTTTCATACAACTAGAATGGGGTAATTTATATTCAGCATAAGGCAAAAACTCTCAATGTCAGAGAAGAGGCTGACGGAGCTGAGCTACTTAAGGAGATCAAATGGCAAAGAATTCAATAAGGCCAGATTGTGTATGACAGAGGAAATGATAATGTGCCAGTTTGGAAATAAAAATAGGGAAGTCCAAAGAACTTAATGCATGCAAAGATTTTTTTTCCCTGTGAAAGAAGTCAATTTGAAAAGCTTCAGGGAAAATAAAAGTTCTGTGTTGAGATGAGGTTTTAGACGCATGAAGAACTTAAAACACTTTCGACTTGACATGACTTGGCTTCAAGGTCTAGTGGTTTCATTATGAACTGTAGGTGATGTAACTAAAAGCATGACTCTTACCATGAACCAACAGAGACCTAAAATGGTAAGGAAAAAGTTTTGATTGCCAACATGAGTGCTACGCTTGCTACCTTCCTCTATTTTAAACAGAAAACCCTTCTCCTACCAAATTTTTTACATGTCCTCATATACCTGACATCTATTTTAACAACGGAATAATTCTTCAGTGACAAATCTATACTCAGGGACCAAACCATAGGTGGGCATACTGGAGAAGCAGATCCCTGAGGATCCACCCATAATGAAAAGGGACCCCCAGGGTTGTACTCCAATGAGGCTCTGGCCGGACCCAGGACTCAGGGAGGCTCACCCCATCCACTTCTCTCAGTTTGTTGCCTATGGGGTCTTATACACTCCCCAGAGCACAACGAGGGGTAGTGGAAGTCAGGTTTGACTACGAAAAATTTAATTTCCAAAGGACATTTTCAAAATAAAACAGTCAATAGCTGTCTTTCTAGTGGTTGGTTGCAACACTGCTCAGGAAAAAAGGTGTGAGCCCTCTTGAGATATTACCTTACTTCTGCTATGGTGATTCCAAAGAGTTTGAATTTCCAGAGCACCTCTTCAGTGAGTCATCCCCTCACAGTCCTAAGGATCTGGGAACATAGGTAGGATTCTTTCCTTCTCTTAGACAGAGATGGGCATAGAGGTCTGCTGAAACTAGGGGATCTTAAAATGCCTTGGCTGAAAAAACAGATAACCTGAAGTAGAGACTGTTAGAATCTTGAACTCCCCGGATCCCAGCTTGGGGTCCCAGGAACATAGAACCGATCATTTTCACAACTGCTTTTTAATTCCTCTTTTCCTATACTTTCAGTTTATTGTGATGAACAGTAATAACCATCTATGAAATACCATCTAACAAGTGCAGTAAATCCATTTGAAATAGTGTGAGATAGGACTGCAATCTGCCTCTTTTTCTTGCTGGCTTCTGCTAACACACCTGGTAAAACTCAGAAGGTACAGCTGGAGTCCCTCTTTGAGTCTTTTTTAAACATCAATTGGAAGCTGAAACTCAAAGCAACATGACCCCTGCACAACCTGAAACCTAAAATTTTCCCAAGGCTCTCCTGTGAATTAAATGGCCCAAGTTTCAAAAACACGCACATGGCATTTGAATGAGGTTCAGGGTAGCCGGTCAGAAAAAGGAATTGAACAAAAGAAGGGCAAACTTAAACTCAGTAAAAGAGCAGGCATTCTGACAACACAAGCAGGCAGACAATGGCACAGAGGCCATGCAGAGTGTCTCAGGCCTGGGACAGAGCCGGGGCTCCTGAGAGTTTGGCAATAGTGTAACTAATTAGAGAGGCCAGGATAGCAAGGTCAAAGCACGATTTGGTCCCCTGGACATGACGGGGACATTTTCACAGGTGTCACCTTTTCTAGGGACCCCTTGAAACTTTCTGGGTCAATGTAAAAGCCAATCTCTTTCAGCAGTTCAGTGGTGCTTCTGGGGATGACTCATGTGACTCTTTCTCTTGGAATGTGCCCTGGGAGTAGAATAGAAATTCTGCCCCACCATCCATTCCTTTCAATTAGCGAAAGAGCAGCCTAGACCAACTTCTATCAGGCTCTGTAACATTCAAACCATCATTTTTTTTCTCCTTAAGAGTCTGTTATGTATTCAGGACTGCACAAGTTGCTGTCACTAAAAATATGGAAGTATATCACACTATCCCGTAATTTACAATCTCTTTTTGGACACAAGATTTGCAAACCTGAAACAAAGCTGTAACAATTACAATGTTGTCCTGACAGCCGGTTTAGCCTTAAGTATATTCTGTATTAAGCAGAGTTAGTCCCAGACCTGCCCTCAGAATATAAAATCCTAGAGTGCAAGCCCCTGTGGTCTCTATCCCCTACAGCATCTAGCACTGAAGCTGAGCACAGCAGGTTCACAATGAATAATGGATGGTTTATAGGATTAATCAGTTGGGAAACAAATCCATGTGTTTCTCCATGGTTTAGGCCCCCTGGTAGCACCAGAGATGGAGATAGGTGGAAAATGCCACCAGCTTATACAAAGAACTTCATCCTGGGTTGCAAAAAGAACTTTAACTTCTGTTTTAAGGTTGTGAAATCTGCAGGATGGCCTCCCCTTATGACTGGGTGGTATCTGGTAAGCAAGGGTTCCAGTAGGGACTTGTCTGACAACGTTCCCAGCTCACCTCGACTAGCATTTGGCCCACATCACAAACATTCTCCTACTGGGTTCATCTGGCAGTAGGACTGATACTGAAGTCCCTTCTAACATAGTGTGTTCGATAGCACCATGCATGTGGGCGCGTGCACATGCACACGATGCAAAAGTAGTACAAGAAAATTGCAGGAAACAGAATCAGCTTAGAAACACTGCCATTTTTCCTCTGGCAGAATGGGGGTAATGACAGAGGGAATGCATGGTCCCTCTGTCAGAATTATCGAAAGGAAGTTGGTTGGCCCCCTATTTAGCACACATATTGGTCAGGTGGAGGAAAGAAACTTCCCACTTTCTGGACTTTATTGTAAAGGGAAATGCAAACTAAAACTTTTTCTCCAGATCTTGTCAACTCTAGCTATATTTTACAGACTGTTTTTGCTAGTTGTATCCTAAGAAAATAATGGGACTCGATCATTTGTTCATCTAACCATGATTTTAAATAACTACCCTCTGTATCCCAGGTACTAATTCTAGAAGCTAATATAGTGTTGAACAAGAAAAAAGGCCCCTGTCCTCAAGGAGACTATAGTTTTAGTTATAACTATATATAATTAGTGTTATATATAGTTATAACTATATAACTAGTGATAAGTAGTAATAACTAGTATATCGTTATAAATTATGATATATTGGGGAGCATGGGTGGCTCAGTTGGTTGAGCATCTGTCTCTTGATTTAAGCTCAGGTCATGAACCCAGAGTCATGGGATCTAGCACTGCACTGGGCTCCATGCTCAGCTTGGGATTCTCTCTCTCTCTCTCTCTCTCTCTCTCTCTCTCTCTCTCTCCCCCTCCCCGACCTGCACATGCGCGCGCTCTCTCTCTCTCTCTCTCTCAAAATATACAAACGTTTATAAAAATAATAAAATGTTTAAAAAATAAAATAACGTATGATATATCATTATAATTAGTGATCATAACTAATAATTTCAGAGAGTAAAGATGCATCCTCTGAAGGAAATAGAACAAGAGGGGATGATATTGGAGGGATGTTTCTGACAGGTTGCCCAAAGAAAGCCTGGATGAGGAGGTAACATCTATGCTGAGAGCTGAATTACAGGAAGGGGAGAACATTCCTGGCAAAGGAAGAGTGAACCCAAAGACCATTACTTTTCTTTATTTACTTAGGAGTATAATCAGCCTGATATCTGACCCAGACAGTCTTCCATGGCAATAAAAGTTATGTGTCCGTGTGGCCTCCACTCTGACAGGTTATCTTTCAGCTGGCCCAGCCGCACAAGAGCTGAGGACAGAGGCCAAGCAGCAAGACTATTTCCCAGCTTCCAAAGAAAGAAGAACATGGGAGAAGAATCACAAGTAGCCAGGCCACGCCTCCCACCTCTCCTTGTGGCAATGGTCCCTGTGGTCTGGGGGTAATGAACATTGTCTGCGAGTGTGTGGGGGAGGCAAAGCCTGCCTAGCAACATAGTGTTATGTGCCTTTACTGTTCATAAAGCACAGCCCAACCATCAGCCCACAACTTGGCCTGGGTCAAGGCTGACTCAGAGACGGGTCTCGTGTTCCAGGCTGAAATTACCTACTCTCCCAATGGTTCCCCCCCGCCAACCCCCACGACATCATAAACTCCCAAACTGTATGACAGAAGGAAGAAGGCAAGGAGGCAGCTTGCTCCTAGGGTTTTAGCTCTGAGTCCTGACAAGTTTCTGATCCTTTCTTAGATCTGTGAGCTTTCACTTCACAATCTGCAGCATCATGTTTAAAAACAAAGAGTTCTGGATTCAGGATGCCGGGATCCAAATCCAGGCTCCACCTGTGCTGGCTGCCTGGTGACTTGGAACAGGTTACTTCACGTCTTTAAGTTTTTGTTTCCTCCTCTGTAGGACGGTGGTTATGTGACCTCATGCAATGGCTGTGAGGATTAAAAGACTGTCCGAGGAGAGCCAGAATGCACCATACCTGCAAGCAGCATGCACTAGACCAAGCCGCGCCATGGTAATCCCCACAAGCTTGCCGCTCGGCGTCCATTTGTAAACATCAAGAACACCTGGCTTTTCAGGATGCTCTGGCACCTATCACAACCTCCAAAACCCTAGATTAGAGGAAGCGGGGGGAATAGGGTAATTTTCCCCTTCCATGCTTTTTAGCCATGTTCCCAGAATGCGCTAACAGGGCTCAAGGACTTAAAGTACATTTATTTCAAATAAATATTACAACAATCACAAGAATTAAAAGAAAAGCTGTTTTGCAGATGCCTGGCCATTCATAGTCGCCCTGCTTTTGGACTGTTCCCAACCAGTGAAGGGAGGAGGGAATCAATTTGAAAGTTTTGGGCTCCGTGTGAGGGCACTGCTGATGGAGAAGAAGCACTAATCCAGTTCTCTCCCTGAATGCTTGTAAACATTCATTATTTTATGCCCTTCTGTTCTCCTTTTCTGTTAGGCTACATTTTTTTTTCAAGGCCAGAGACCAGAGCAGTTCTTTTTATATGCCAAAAGCAAAGCTGATTTGTGTGGTAGCGATATTCATCTGCTGTCATTCACCTGTACTTCTTTAGAATGGGAGTCTGGTCAATGTCTCACAGCCATGGGGTATTATATTACTAATCCTTGTTTTCCAATAGCCTGGCATAGTTCCTGGAATACCGGTTTCCACTGAAGTTTGTTTAAGGGAAAAGTTAAAATAGTAGAAGATATATAAGGTTGCTAGGAACTACCATAGAAATATAACAGAGCATAGAAACAGGAGAAAAGTGTGTTAGCACATGATGATGATGTAGTTAAGGTAAGATTAAAAAAAAGTATTCTAAATGAAGGTGGAAGGACTAATAAGAGTGTATTTCTCACACACATCAGGAAAGAAAAGGATAGAAGTAGTCAGACCTGGGCTGAAATGATAGCTCCATGGTCATCAAAGGCTCCGGCTCTTTCTGTGATTACCAAGGTGTGGCCCTCAGTACTGCAGCCCAAAAAGGCTGAAGTCCCAACCATCACAGTCACATTCTAAGCATCAGTATAAGCAAAGAGGAATGGAAAAAATAGACTTCCCAGGATTTCTCTACAACATGTTTGCTTACTTTTCCTTACCTTTGACCTCAGCTAAATGCAAAGAAGGCTACTTCCCAGCTGCCGGCTTGGTAATAGTGGGGGACGAGATGTTTGCCAAGAGGACCACAAGGATAAGAACTCTAACACAAAAATGTTTAGGAGCTTGCAGAGGATTTCGTGTGTGCTTATGTTTTGTGGGGGAGGAATGTGGGCAGAGGAGAGAGTTGGCTCGTAGGAACATACAGCCCAAAGTGGCTAGGGTAACACCCGGCTCATCTGGGGTCTATTCTGACAAAAATGATATACTTATGCACACAATGAGCTAGAATGCTTTAAAGGCAAATAGATGATCTTAAAATCATCACGGCTGGCATCGTTCAGTCCAGTTTATCACAGTAGAGAAGCAGAAAGAGATCCAGGGAAACATCTCAGGGCCAAACGAAGATTCAACTGTCAGCCTGGGGTCCCTGTGGGCACAGCCTGACTGTGACACAGGGGTGAAGAGCGAAGGACCCTTACCGCCAGCGCAACACTGTGAAGACTGCAGGGAAAACCCAGTGCCGCCTTTCTCTCTTGCCTACATCTGGGGTCTCTCATGAGTACTTTGGGCCCCTGTCCTTGGATAAGTCCTCTCCCAGAACTTTGTTGCCCTAAATGTGGTGATGCTGTTATTTTTGCAGTGATACTTTTCAAAATACTTTCTCTTGAATGACTGGAGGACCAGTCATCACTATCAGACAGCTGCCTCCCTCCACCCACACCAGCCCCTTATCTTACAACAGGCAGACTCCGGGAAAGTAATTGGTCAGATACTCTGAAGGAAGACAACAACCTAGTAACAAGGCTTCTGTTTCCCCGGTGAATGTTCATTCCTTGGCAGCTATGGCTGAGAAAAAGGTGGAACCAAGGTCCTCCTATATTCCTGGCAGGGAGAGAGGAGAGTCCAAGAGGGCGGGGAAGACAGCCCTGGACTGAGGTGGTTCTGGAAACCGCTGTGCTCTCGGAAAACCGCCTGAGGCAGAGAGCAGCAGGGCTCCCGTGAGGAAATTCATTTACCGGACCCCTGCCGGTCCCAGCTCCAGGCCCCAAATTAAGAATAGATGAAAACGGAAATGGTTGAACTTGGGGTTTTGTTGTTGTTGTTTGGTTTGGGTTCTTCTTCTTTGGTATAATGCAAGAGAGACAGGAAAGTAGTCATTAACTATGACCATAAATTTTACTTCTCATCTCTCCCTCCCTACGCTAAAAGCCAGGAAATGTCCAAGGCACAAAGGGGTGTGGACCATAAGCCTTAAAGGAATTCTGTAACATTGATCTACGCTCAGCAATTAAGAAAACCCAGCTGCTTTCACCCGCCCTTGGCCCTTTGGCAGGTTTTGGAGGCCTCTGCCGCCCAGCAGGTGCTTCAGGCCTGGAGCTAACCTGAGTACTTTCAGTTTGCTGCCTGCCTCATGGCTTGTAATACCTTGCAAGGGCTCTGGATAACTCAGAATGCTAGAAGGACCCTATCCTCTCCTTCATCCCCAACTTTTCCTACTGCTGGGATAAGCATCAAGAATTCTCTATACATTTTCTATCCTGTCTATATATCGCTGAAGGGATTATAGCAGTCACACGAGGGACTTGCGTGGCATGTTGGTATTTTCAAAATGTTTCCGGGACTCAATCTGGACTCATCTCTATTGAATCCAAGGGCAGGAGAGCTTTTGAGCGAGGGGTAGGGCAATCACAGGTCATCTGGATTCCATAAAGGTCTAGGGGAGAGGGAAGTCAGGGACCTAGAAGCAGGAAGAAGCCTATCTAAACTCTATTCAAGCCGAGGGAAAACATTACATTCATCTTGCCCAATCCTTACCATAACACCACAGACTCGTGCATTAATATGTCCATTTTACAGATTAGAAAACTGAGGCGCAGAGACTTGCCCTAATTCACAAGCCTTCACAAGACCCAAGCCAGCCCCAAGTTCACATCCCTCCCACAACTCCTGATTGCCCACAATGCAAATTATTTCTTAGTGTGGCTGGGAACCAGTTCAACTGCATTATGCCCAAGGGCTGCCTTGATGACAGTGCCTTTGAAGGCTCAGCCCAAAGATAGTTTTGGGAAAGTGGGGAGGGGGAAAGAATGGGCAGAGCATAGGTAGGGGTGACAGGGGCCAGCCATCACCCCCCCCCACTTCAGCTCTGATATACACCATCTCCAACCACATGCTCAGAATGGGGTTGGCAGTAATTGAGGCAAACAGAAATGCAGCCCTGGATGAGGTCGGTGGGAAGGGGGATAGAGTGGATGGAATGGATTTCAGAGACACATGAAAAGAGTGGCAGGAGTAGGAAAGAGAGATTAGAAAGCACAAATGGTAGGGACCTACAATAGGAAGTTAGTCCTAGAAAGATGGGAATTGCAATAGTTTGGAGAGGAAGCAAAATTTAAGGGGAAAAATGTTAACTTAAGGGTGATTTATGTTGACTTTAAGGTAAACTGACACGTTTATAATTTTAGAAATATGAGATGCATACTGTAAATATAAAATTGGTGCTATTGATTTCCACTTTGGAAATGCTCATCTCCCCAGTGACATTGGAGATACGAAAATAAATGATCCCAGTTAAAGATGAACTACGAGGGCTAGAAGCAGAGGTCAAGATAGGAATCTTCAAGAACCACCATCATTGAGGATCAGGGAACGAGGGACAAGAAAACAAGGGAGAATAAAGTATAGAAAAAGAGCAACAAGAGAAATAAATGAGTTCAGAAAACATCAGGTCACAGAAATCAAGCCAAACAGGAAGTGTAAAAGAGAAACCAATTCCCAAAAGTCAAATGGTGCTGTTAAGGAAAACTGTCTATCATAAGGCAGTTTCAATACAGTTGTGAGAACAGAAATCAGACAGCACAGGGTTAAAGGAAGTGGTAGATGGATACAAAGGAGAGGTATGGGTCACCATTAACTAATAAAAAGAAGAACGTTTGGATACTAGTTGGAAAAACAAAAACCTTTTTGTTTTCCAATAAGAAGGGAAATTATGTTGAGAACCTGAAGCAATTACTCTGGATCCAATACATTTATAGAGGCTTCTACACAGATTGCTAATGTAAACACAACAAGTATGTGGGTTTATAAGAATATTCTGTTTCTCTACCACACTTTGATCAGTCCCATCTCTAATACATACATTCAGAATGGCGGTGGCGATTAGCCTTTTCATTCATGCAGAAGGGCACTCTTCTCAGCCTACTTGCCACACCAAGGCCCTTTAGCTTGCTACTATTAGGGGAGCTTCTACAATGGGCCTAGAGACAACAGAGTGCTGGGTTAGCTTTGGGTCTTCATGAGTTCAGGCGTAATTAGTACAGATTACCACAGACCGGGTAGCTTCAACGACAGAAATTCATTTCTCACAGTTCTAGAGGCCCAAAGGTCCAAGATCAAGGTGTAGTTTGCAGATGGCTGTCCTCTCGTTGTATTCTAAAAAGGCAAGGAGAGCAGAAAGGAAGCAAGCTCTCTTGAGTCTCTTCTCCTAAAGCATTAATCCCATTCCTGAGGACTCTATCCTCCTGGCCTAATACCTCTACTACTATCATCACTTTGGGGGTTAGGATTTCGACACGTGAATTGGGGGGATGGCACCATCATTCAGTCCATACCACTTGGCAACATGAGCCAGAGTTTGTGGGGCTTCAAGGAAGGATGCTGATGTTCTCAAAGAGTTTGTGGATGTAGGGGTAGCTGTCACAGTTGAAGGTGATGGGTGTTTGCAGAGCATCAAATAAGAAAGCTGTGGCTTTGTGTGATATTTCCCTGTGATAGATACCTGTTTTCAAACAGTGATCATTTGCCAGCTCTTGACAATCCCCAGCTATTTGCTCTGAGGCCATCAGGCACAGATGTGATCAAACAAAGGGTGTCTTTGTCTTATTAACTTTCTGTGTGCGTACATCTTTTTTCCAACCACAGCCAGCAAATGCACTTAGAAGAAGGTAACGTGTTTCTAGCCTTGCCTTTCGGCACCCCTTAAAACTATCCGCTTCTTTAAACCAGGTCCACGGCTGATCAATAGTTTGGTGGATCTACTCCTCTGCTCATTTCCTGTTCTTAACTTTGGGCCATTTCTCCTCTGTGGTTCTCCTGAGAGCCAGCCTTCTCTCGCCTCCATAGCTATCACCTGGCAAATGAACTCCTGTTGTTCTATTTTATGTTTTCAATTCATCTTTCCCAGTCACCATCCTAAATCTGCTCTTCTTGCAATCATTCTCAATGATAGCTCTGTCCTCCAGGGCCCAAAATAGGTTGAGGGGCGAAGAACGATTAAAAGTAGAGATCAGGTGTTTTCAATCATATCTGTGCTTTTGGCTGGAATGGAAACAACTAGCATATGAGTTCTGCATGTGCATATGTGCACACGGAGAATGTTTTAACTGAAAGAGTAACAGCAATCACACCCAACAGGCTTTAAATTAGTATCAGAAATAAGTGAAAATAACGAAGTATAAAAAGCCTGTCTGGCCCAATCTTGAATAAAACTTCATCTGAATCATGTTATCTCTTACAAATGTCATCCTGTAGAGGAAAGGAGAAATTTCATGTCAAGGAACAGATCAAAGAACCTATGATACCAGTAGCAATGACGTTACTAAACATTCTTAGGATATTTTAAAAGTTAAAAGTTGGGGCTCCTGGGTGGCTCAGTCGGTTAAGTGGCCGACTTCGGCTCAGGTCATGATCTCACGGTCCTTGAGTTCGAGCCCCACGTCGGGCTCTGTGCTGATAGCTCAGAGCCTGGAGCCTGTTTCAGATTCTGTGTCTCCCTCTCTCTGACCCTCGTTCGTTCATGCTCTGTCTCAAAAATAAATAAACGTTAAAAAAAAAAAGTTAAAAGTTTTTCATATTCCTATTTAATGTCACTGGTTAGAACTGACTAAGCTATGTTATCGACAATACTCGAGCATTGTTTAGGATGTTAATTATCTCCCCAAACTGTCAATGTCACTAAGTGATGAGAGGCCCCAGGCTGTCCTGGGACAGCAAGGGGAGGCGGGGGGGGGGGGGGGGGGGGGGGGGGGCGCGGTGCTCTGCCCAGGACTCTGCTGCCCTGACCACATGGCATCAGGCAAAGGCTGATATCCTTAGTCTGGTCAAAGAGAAACGCAATTTTTAGAGTTCTTTGTGTCTTTCACAAATGCACATACTCAAAAGATCTGTTACTGTGCATGTGCCTTTTACTCTCCTTTTGAAATGCTACACAATGAAGAAAGATTTATCCATTTTAAAATGCCGTCTGTGCACAAAGTGAAACCTGCTTGCATCCTTCTGGCTTATAACATTGCTCTTGTAAAGTCTGCATGAGCCTGGCCACTTACCGTTTGCCCTTAAACTAGCAGCCCTTGGGGCAGGGAGGGGCAGGTGGTGTGTGCAATCTGTTAGCTATTGTAGAGCCTAATGAGGCAGGAGAATAAAGGTTCCCCATGTGGAATGTTCTTCTCTGCATCCGAGGCACTGAGGAGGCTCTTTGCAGATTCCAGCAAATCTGAGGAGACTGTCAAGTGAGTCTGCCAAGCTCCTCTGGCTGTAGGAGGAAGTGACCTGTCTGACAGTCGGTGACATGAAGTGACCATGCCGGAGGCTTAGCACATACTCGGACCAGTATGTGAGGTCTGTGCTTATTCCCAAGGCCAGACTCACCTCAGCTAAAGTGACCTCTCCCACAGCCTGTTTCAGTCTGCAATGGAGTATCCCCTGCAAGCTGATAACCACCGAGACACAAAGAGAGGGTTGGCCTGAGAAAGGGGGGAACATAAAGGAAAGGAGCTGGGGAGCAAGGCGGGGATGCCACTAAGGATCGCTCTCCCAGGGCCTTCAAAGAAAGCTTTAGAACTAAGACAGAGGATTCAGAGAGCTGTGCTGTGGGCAATTGAAGGCTGAAGGTGTGTGGACCAGCTGGTACAAAAGCAAAGAGTCGAGCTGGACCTGGGAGCAGCACCCCGTGGCTGTTACTGAAAAATTCACAGGCAAATGTCAGCTGCACCTGAAAGTATAATGGAAAGGGTGGAGATGATGGTGGTATCTTACTCTTACTAACGTATATGAACACCAGCCTCTCTGATAGGGTGGGAGCAGCAGGGATGAATCATCTCCTCTCTCCAGTATGAGCTGTGGTGTTGGGCTGTGTGTCTGTGTGTTTCTTCCTGGGCACAGCAGACAACAATTGCTGCACATTCTTCAGGGCGGTATTAATAAATTAAATAGTTTGGAACAGAAAAATATGATCAGTGGGCAGAGAAACTGGGAAAAATATTAAAATGATGAAGGAGCTGGTGGCTGCAATGAGCCACGCTGGGAGCTATAAATACGGAGAGCAGAGGCAACGAGTCAGGAGTGATTGCTCGAGTACATCCCCCTAAATGGCATCCTTCCCAAGCAAGCAGGCAGAGCATGAACTCACACCCACCCACAGAGTCCTGCACGGCACCTCCTTTCCCCATGGGTGTGCACGACAGTGTGCATACTCTCACAGAGATGATTACCCAGAAACAGACTCTCAAATGTGAGTGTGCAAAGGATCATGTGGGGACTTATACACTATTACACAAACACATCTTCTGAGTCCTGCCCACCCCAGCCCCACCCCCCACCCCCAGAGATCTGATTTGGTACTTGTGGGATGGGACTCCGAAAAGTGCATTTTTCCAGCTCCTCAAAACCTTGAGAAATACTGTTCTAGCTCAAGCAGAGGCTAACACTGGATGAAATTAAATGATAAAGGTTTCCCTCAGACTATACTGTTGTCTTCCCTTGAGAATTCTTACCGCCAGCTCCTATGAACCATCTAGAGATAACAAGTGGTCTGAGAAAGTCGCTGATGATAGACATTTACATCTTAGACTAAATTTAAGTCAATGTGTTACCCATCTTAGGATTATTTGACAGTCAACATATTACCTACTTTAGGAGCATTTGACATTTTAAGCATATTGCTTATTCAGAATGGGAGGTTGTGCTGTCAGGTGAAGGAAATTCTTACAGCACCTGAGAGAGGAAGACTTTGTCTTATTCTCAGAAATCACTCAGAGCCTAGAACTAAGCCAGGCACTTACTGGGACCATACAACCAAAGGTGGCATTCACTCTTCTGTCTTAGTCTGTTCAGGCTGCTGTAATGAGAATACCATAGATTAAACTGGTGAGAAGCAGCTTCCTGGTTCATAGATGGTCATCTTCTCATTGTATTCTCATGTGGCAGAGGAGCAAGAAAGATCTCTGGGGTCTATTTTATAAGATCGCTAATTGCATTCAAGAGGGAAAAGCCTTCATCTCCGAAGGTCCCACCTCCAAATACCATCACCTTAGGGATAAGGTTTCAAGATATTAATGCTGAGGGGACACAAACATTCAGGGTATGACACCTCCAAAGTCAAATTCTATTAGTCAAAGCAAGTGGCCAGGAGAGCAGAAAGAGCTTTTTTCAGACAGTCCAACCTGGTTTGATATTATCCACCACCATATTCTTCAGCTGTGTTAGAGCTTAACTAGAGTCTGGTAAAAAGTTTCTCCACTGCCTCTAGAAATGGGAAGGCTCATCCATGGGTCACCACAAAGATGCCATCTGTCATATGTATTCAAACAAACCTATTCACCCTAATCATTGTTAGGCACATAAATCACAGTAAATGTTCATGCATAAAGTGAAACTGATTAGAGAGGATAAACCTACACCAAGAGATCCAGTAAAGAAGATCAGATTCTTCTGTATGAATCACTTGTACATATGCCTCTTTATTGGGCTGGGATTGTCCTGGCACATGGAGAAAGTGGCCTCCATAAAACCTAACTGCAATGATGTGCCATCCACCCAGCTCTGGGCCACATGTGAAGCTTGCCTTTTTCCAAATAAAAGCACCCTTTATTCCCTGCAGCCGCCAAAGAAAAGCAATACAAATTAATTAACACCTTTTCCGTTTTGTCTTCATTCTTAGAAATGTAATTAGATCCAAGAGAAAGGGGGCCTTGCTATTATGGTCAATCTCACTGTGCTTAAGTATGGCTTGGTGGTTGGACTAGGTATGGAGGCCAGCAAGATGAAATGACCTTTAATTTATGACCTTATCTAAGTGTAAAAAAGAAAGTATTGTTGAGAAAGTCAATAGTGGTCATGAGAGTCAAATAAAAAGGTCCTTAATACTTCTAATATAGGGACGCCTAGGTGGCTCAGTCTGTTAAGCATCTGACTTTGGCTCAGGTCATGATCTCACACTCCATGAGTTTGAGCCCCGCATCAGGCTCTGTGCTGACAGCTCGGAGCCTGGAGCCTGCTTCAGATTCTGTGTCTCCCTCTCTCTCTCTCTCTGCACTCCCCCACTCATGCTCTGTCTGTCTGCCTCCCTCTCTCAAAAATAAATAAATATTAAAAAATTAAAAGGAAAATACTTCCAATATGTCAAAAATTATGCTTCTTTTGTTGTTTACAAGAAAGGAAATGAGAATAATGATCAATATATATGTTACTATTTTTTGAGCACACAATATGTATGTGCCAGGCACTGTGTTAAAAGTTTACATAAATTACCTCTTTTCATTTTCATAAATGTTCAATGAGTATGTTATTTTTAGTATTCTCATTTTACTAATGAGAAAATAATTGGGGAATTTCTTTTTCCTTGGAGGAGGAGGTCATTCAATTGATTTGTAAGAAGTTACAGGTAATAGAGTTCACCAGAGCCCAGGTCTCCCTTATAAAATAACTAAGGCAAAAAATTTTGAGAAGCCAGTAGCTTAGGTAACAACTAACACAAAGCAGAATAAAGACTCAAACATGGGTAAGTTGATGCCAAAGCTCATATTCTTAAGGACTGTATTAAATTGTCCTTTCTGTTGTTTCATTGTTAGTATAAATCAAAAGTGAGGGACTTTATAGCCCACATGTTAAGAGCATATATGGATTACTTTTATTTTTTTTAATGTTTATTTATTCTTGAGAGAGAGACAGACAGAATGTGAGCAGGTGGGGCAGAGAGAGAAGGAGGCACAGAAGCTGTAGCAGGCTCCAGGCTCTGAGCTGTCAGCAAAAGAGCCCGATATGGGACTGGAACTCCTGAACTGCAAGATCACGACCTGAGCCAAAGTCGGATGCTTAACCCACTGAGCCACCCAGGCGCCCCTGGATTACTTTTAAAATTATCTCCTACTGCATACAGTTGAGGCAACCACCATCAAATAAATTGATAACTGCTATATATTTCTCTGAATTGAAAATATCCTTAATTTGGGGACATAGAAAGAAGTTGATAAACTACAATTTGATTTGTTGTTGATGAAAAATGTGAATCTAACTCAGGGAGTTAGACGCCATGTTAGTCATTTTCTGTAGGACCCCAGATCCAATGCAGGAATTCTATCTGCAATATCTCTGGTGGAAAATCCTAGTAGCTCAGACAACAGGCACTTCCCTTATGAATGCGTGAAGATGTAAATTAAGAAGTAGTTTCTTAATTACTGAGCCTGGGTGGCTCAGTCGGTTGGGGGTCCGACTCCTAATTTTGGCTCAGGTCATGATCTCACGGTTGTGGGAATGAGCCCATGTCAGGCTCTGCACTGACAGCATGGAGCCTGTTTGGGGTTCTCTCTCTCCCTCTCTCTCTGCCCCTCCCCCATGCTTGCTAGCATACTTGCTCTCTCCCTCTCTCAAAATAAATAAATAAACTTAAAGAAGTAATTTCTATAGGCTCTCCCTAATGGATATGTTATGATTTTTTAAAAATATTTTTAACTCATTAGGGTACAGTTTACACAAAGATGATCATGTAATTTCTCTCTCTCTCTAGTTTTTCTTTCCAGCTTTTTTGAGATATATTTATTTTTATTTTTTTTTTCAACGTTTATTTATTTTTGGGACAGAGAGAGACAGAGCATGAACGGGGGAGGGGCAGAGAGAGAGGGAGACACAGAATCGGAAACAGGCTCCAGGCTCTGAACCATCAGCCCAGAGCCTGACGCGGGGCTCGAACTCACGGACCGTGAGATCGTGACCTGGCTGAAGTCGGACGCTTAACCAACTGCGCCACCCAGGCTCCCCAAAGATATATTTTAAAAGTATAATGTTACCGGAGTTTAGGTGTACAGTGTGATAAATGTAAATTTGATAAATGTATCTTCTGTGGTGGGAGTTTTCAATATCCAATATCAACAACTTTCTACTATACAATGTTGTTAACTATAGTCCCTGTGCTATGCTGTAGATCCCCAGCTGGCTAGGCTCCACACTCAGTGAGGGGACACTGGGTGGGCTCCCTGTGAGGCAGGACTGCTGACTATGTTCTGTGGCCAGGTGAGGCCAACAGCCGGGCTCGATAATGCCCTCTAGTTGGGCCGGGTTGCAGGGTATGGGCCCTAGCAGAGGTCTACCACCGGCAGGATTCTGCAGTCAGGCATGGCTGCCTGCCGTGGCCTACAGTTGCTCCTGGTCTGGGAGCACCTCAGACTGTGCTGCCTAACCAGGAGGTGCTGCCAGCTATGCTCTGCATTCAGGCAGGGCCAGCGGCTGTGCCCTGGAGTTGGGCTGCCCGGAAGGACAGCTTGGGCTTCACTGGCAGGTAGGCTGTTGGCAGCCCTCTACTGCTGGGCAAAGTCACCGGCTGGGCTCTCTGTGTGGGTGGGGCTGCCAGCTGTACCCCACATGTGAGCAGGGCTGAAGATTGTGCTGTGCAGACATGCAAAGTCTCTGCCTGGGCTCTCTGTTCTGACGGGGCTGTAGGCTGTGGTCTGCAATTGCGTGGGGTCCCTGACTTGCTTCTCTGCCTGAACAAGACTGTAGGCTTTGTCCAGCAACTGGGCAGGGCCATATGCTGGGCTTTGCTGCTGGCTGGGCTCCGTGGGTGTGTGATACCATAAGCAATGCCCTAGGGCTGCTCTGGATCGCTCTTCAGTGCCCCTGGTTTTGTGACTTCAGGAGCTATGTTCAACCATTGGGCAGGACTGCTGTCTTGGCTCCCTGCAAATTCTCTCCCCTGCCCAGGTAGAACCATACAATGGGCTCCATGCTTAGTATGGCCTGTTGGTTGATGATCCAAATCAAGCAGAACTGCCAGTGGAGCTCCCTGGCTGGCTGGGGCCAGCTGCTCAGCTTTACACTTAGGCAGAGCTACTGGCTGGGATCTCTGCTTAGGCACTTCTGCAAACAGGAACACAGTCCACCAAGATCTGAGCTCTGGTTACTATTAGTCCTATCCTGCCTTTCCCATCTCTTGATTCCTCAGTGGTAGAGTTCGTCAGATTCCCCTAATGATCCCTGAGAGGTGAGACTCGATTAAGCCTTCTGGGAAGAGTCCCACAATGCTGGAGAACCTAGACGTCCACCTGAGGTGCCTTTTTCCCCCACTAGAAATAAGCCATAGGCACAGGGAAGCTCTCTGAGTGCAGCTCTTTGCTAGCTTAGGGGCAAGTCCATGCGGTCAAAGTTAAGCTGCTCCTCTTATTCTTCCAATATGGTCCTTGTAGGTTTCTGTTGTCCAAAGGGGATGCTTCAGTTTCGTCCTTGGGTTCTGGAATTTTCACAACAGTGTCTTGTCTATAGATAGTTGCTACCTGGTCTCCTTATCAGGGAAACCTGAAGTCCAGAATGACCTATGTCACCATCTTGATGATGTCACTACACTGTCTTCTTATTGATGTGGTGAATTACATTGATTCACCTTTCAAATAATAAATCAACCTTATATGTCTACAACATTTGATTGTAAGGTATTATCCTTTTTTTCTACACTATTGGATTCAACTACCTAATTTTTGTTGAAGATTTTTGCATCCATATTCATAAGAGAAACTGGTCTGTAATTTTCCTTTAATACCCTTGTTAAATGGTGTAATTAAGATAAGGTGGTCCCATAGAAATAATTAGAAAAAGATTCCTCATTGAATTTTCTCCAGAACAGTGTGTCCAAGTTCAGTGTTCTTCTTTCTTGAGAGAATAAAAGAATTTATTGGTGAAGCCATATGCATCTTTGAAAAATAATTTTTTAATATCAGATTTCCAATTCATGAACAGATAACAGATTATTCAGATGTCTGTTTCTACTTGTGTTAGCATTGGTATGTGACATTTTTCATCGATATTGTCCACTTTATTTAAATTTTTGAATTTATTTGCCTAAAGTTCAAACATGCTTTTTATCTAGAAGATAAAATCTAGTGTGCACTCTCACTCTTTCTCTCTTTCCTTTATCATGCTTGATCATTAAGAATTTTCACTTTCAGGGGGTGCCTGGGTGGCTCAGTTGGTTAAGTGTCCGACTTTGGCTCAGGTCATGATCTCGTGGTTCATGAGTTTGAGCCCCAAGTCGGGCTCTGTGCTGACAGCTCAGAGCCTGGAGCCTGGTCTCCCTCTCTCTCTGCCCCTCCCTGGCTCACAGTCTGTCTGTCTGTCTGTCTGTCTGCCTGTCTCTCTCTCTCTCTCAAATAAATAAATAAATAAATAAATAAATAAATAAATAAATGTTAAAAAATTAAAAAAAAGAATTTTCAATTTCAGTTATCTTAAAAAAATATTTGTCTTTGTTATCTGTCTTCCATGTATGATTTTTTCTTTACCATTTATTTCTGCCCTTATTATATTATTTTATTTTTTCTATTTTCCATAGCTTTGATTTGCTTTTCATTCTCTAGGTTCTTGAAAAATAAAAGCTTAAAATATTTATATTCATCTTATTTTCTTTAAATGCATTTAAGCTAAAAATTTTCCCGTAAACACTGATTTAGATTCATTCCGAAAGTTTTTATTTGATAAGTTCTTTATATTTCATATAAAATGTTTTCTGATTTCCATTTTGATTGCTTCTTTTACCCAGGGATTATTTAAAAGATTATTGTTTGATTTCAGTGAACTTGGGAATTTCCTCATCATGCTTTTGTTATTGACTTCTGGCTAAATGTCAATGCAGTCATAGAACAGACTGAATCATTTTAATCATTTAAAATTTTTGAGGCTTTCCTTTTGGACCAACATGTAGTCAGTTTTGGCATATGCACATGAAAATGACTTGAATTCTATTAAAGCTAATTCTAGTGCTCTATGTATGTCAGCTGAGTCATGTTTATTAATTTTGTGGTTCAGATCTGTACCATTACTGAGTTTCTGTATATTTGTTAAATCAACTTCAATTGCAGGAATTTTCTAATGTCCTTTAGTTCTGCTTTGTATTTGTTTTCTGCTTTATCTGTTTTGTAGCTATGATGTCGAATGCATATTAATTTCAGCCTGGAATGTCTTTCTATTGGGTTAACCTCCTTATCAGAAAATACTCTTGCTCCTTGCTATTCATGTCTACTTTGACTCTCAGCTTGGCTATTTTCTCTTGGTTGGTGTTTAAAATATTTTTCCACCCTTTGACTTCAAAACCTTCTATGTCCTTAAAGTAGGTCTGGGACTTTCACTGTTACGCAGCCTGTCTTAGCTTTTTATTGGACTATTTAGTTCATTTATAGTTATAGTAATTTCTAATAATAGGGTCATACATACCTACCCTGTTAAAATTCCTTTTCTATTTTTCCCAACTGTTCACTTTTTCTTCATTCTCAATTTCTTCTGGGTTAATCATGTATTTTATTATTCTATATTTTCTTTTTATTGAGTGTATTCACATATTCTTATATTCTTCTATTAGCAGTACCCGTAGATACCACAAAACACACCCTTGAATTACATAGTGAACTCAGTTTATTGCACTTGCCACTTGATATGCGTCAGGACTTTGACACTCCTGACTTTTATTATTGTCACAGATTTTAGTTCTACATCCAAATGAATCTCCACAGATATTTAATATTCACCTATATTTGAATATACATATATTCCTATATTTATTAAAATATTTATCATGCATTTATCTTTTATCCTCTCTTGCATTTTTCTTTCTCTCCTGCATTTCTTTGTTTCTATGATCATCTTTCTGCCTGATGAATTTTATTTAGGTTCTCTCTTACTGCAGGCTTACTGAAGAAAAGTTCTCTCAATCTTTGAAAACATTCATGCTATTCTGAAGGATATTCTTGCAGAATGCATACTTCTATTTGGCAGTATTGTCATTCAGCACTTTAAAGATACTATTCCACCACAATCTGGCTTCCACCGCATTTTTAAACAAGTCAGCTAACAATCTAATTTTGTTTTCTTTGAAAGTAATATGGCTTTTCTCTGGATGCTTGTAAGATTCTTTTCTTTTTGTATTTTTCCAGAATTATTATGACGTGCCTATAGCAGTTTTTCCTACTTTCTACTTGCTAAATTCTTGAATCTTTGGGTTGATGAATCTTAATTTTGAAAACTTTTAATCATTATCAAATTAATTACTGCTCTCTCATTCTGGGTTCTCCTTTTAGGGCCCCTTTTATAAATATGTTACATACTATATATTTTTAAGTTCATTTCATGTGTTTTGCTCTCTGTTCTGTCCATCTCTTTTCCTCTGTGGGTCAGTTTGGATGTTTTCTAATGACCTGCTTTGAACTGCCTGTGCTGAAGTTGTATCTGTGTTCTGTTGTATCCAGACTGTTCCCAGTATTCTTTTAGAGCCCTGTTTTGTCATTGCTGCTGTTGTTGCTACTGTTGCTGTTGTTTTAGTTCTAGAATGACTATCCTTTAATGTGTATAGATATCCTTTATCTATTTGGTCCTCTCCTCTGATTTCTTTAATATATTATTTATAATACTTTGTCTGCTAATTCTGTTACCTAAATCATTCGTGGACTGACATCTATATAATTATTGGTCACATTATCTTGCCTTTTCACAGGTCTATTAATTTTTAATTGTATGCCAGGTATAATGAACAAAAGAATCATAGAAGGTCCAGATCATTTTATCTTTCACCAGAGAGTGCTTTCTCCACATTTAAGTAAATACAGTGAGGGCATGATCATCTCAATCTAATTAGAAACTCATTAGGGATAAAACTAGATTGCAATATTTATAATATTCAGTACATTTCTGATTGTTGATTGTCACTACTCTAAGGACAAGCATCTCTTAGATTTTTTATTAGAACTCTGACAGCCTGATAGGACTCTGCCTACCAAGCCTCAGAACAGTAAATGCCTATTTCTACTCTTTATAAGTTTCACCTGATCTCAGCCAAAAGGCCGAGAAGCGATTACTCTTTGTAAGTTTCAGACAATATATGCAGCCCCCAAGCTAACTTCTTGAGTTCCTGGCAGATAATGTTATTGATGCAAACTCCCTCACTGGTAGATCTCACTTCCCAAGCAAGCACCAAGAAAATCTGGATACTTTACTCTGCATACTTTTAGCATAGCTCCCTCCCCTGCTACTCCAGAACAAGTTACCAAATTGCCACACTAGGCCCATTCAATTGCAAAAAGCTTAGCTGGTTACTCCTCCCCTCAGCAGAGTCTTGCCCCTTCAGCAAGTCTAGTCCTCCGATCATGCTCCAAACTGGCAGATGAACGAGGCTGAAAAACAGCTGGAGGTGAGTGGTTTACTTCTCCTCTCTCGAGTTATGGTTTATCTCATCTCTGCTACTTCTACAGCTCTCTTATAAAGTCAGAAATATGAATTTCGTAATCTATCTATCCATTTTAAGCTCTTGCAGTGGGAACATCACCCTGTCAACACTCCTGTATCCTACCCAGAAGTAGAAATCTATTATGCCCTATCTAGAGGCAGAAAAACCCAACTTAGGAATCCTTTCATTGGAAGTAGCAAGCAACCCAATGCAAACTGTCTTATAAAAAAAATGAACTGGCTTCAACCACAGGCAACCTAGGAATTCTTTAAAAATCTCATTGGCTGCCATCAGTCATGTGCCCATTCTTGTCTTAGTTATCACCCAAACTAAGTGGACTGAGAGTGAGTGATGCATGATTCCCCAGAAAAATTCTGCATTATTTTAATGGAGAAAGATGAGTAGATTGTGGGCAGTAAGAGCAAATAAATACTCATTATGCCCGCTGAGTCCAGCTGTCATTCATCCATTTATCTTCTCAATTGCCACAGCTTCTATCAGCCATTTAAGCACTGAAATGCCTTATTTTGACTTGTGTATTGCTAGGGTTAAACTGAAACTTTGCTCTAGATACTCTTTTGGTATCCAAACCATGCAAATCCCTGCTGCATTGCTAATAGATACTTAATAAATGCTTGTGGCTTGGTTGGTCCTGGGGTAGGTTACCTGACTGCATTTCACGCAGCAGGCCAGCAGCTAAAGAAAGTCTAGTTTCTCAGTTTTCAACTCTAATCATACGCTAATGCATGCTGCCAGAAGACAGCACTTTAGAATAAGCTGTGGGTTACTGTGGTATATTTTATGCAGTATTCTTTTGAAGAAAAACTAAATGAGAAAATGGGTGAGGGTGCCTAGCTAATCCTGAGCTGTTTCACTGACGTGCTCTACTGGGTTCCACATGCCCTCATTTGCTGTGACATCGCATATCCCATTTTCCACCTTCCAGGCAGGCAATTATGAGAAAGACTTTAGTGAGGCTCTCCAAGAGACTCGATTGTGGGCTGAATGGAGCTATGTCAGAAAGGCAGTCCGAATTCCTCCCAACTACTTGACGTGTCTCTCCCAACAAAAGAAACGGTTTTGAATTCTTTCTTTCACCTGCTTGCTGCCAGAAATCTCATAAAAGAGTCTACACTTTGAGCCTGAGCTTGAAACTAGGAACTGACTTACACAGTGAGTAAACGGTTGGAATTAGCAGACCATGTTACTTCTAGTATGTGTGCAGATCCCATAGTGGCTGTGTTGACTAAAGGCAATTTAAATAGAAAGACCTAAACGAAGTAATAAATTAGAGCAAATGCATAGTGCGATGATAAAGAGCATAGTCACTGGAGTCACAATCTTGGCTCGGTTGCTGGGTGGCCTTGGGCCTCAGAGTCCTAATTTGTATCACAGAGCTATTGTGATTAATTGGAATAATGCATGGGGACTGCTTAGCATGATGCCAGGCATAACCAATAATGAATAGTTATTATTGATATTTTCATTGAATTGTACAGAAAACTTTAGGGATAACACCACCAACTATTTATCATCATGGTAATGAGCTGGTGTGGCAATGGCCACAGATAAGTGCACAAAGGCTTAAGGATTCAGCTGTTTTAAATGTGTCCATCTATTTTTTTTCCTGTGCATTAAAATGCCCAACCAAATTGTTTTGAATTTCTGCAGACCCAAGGGCAGAGGCCATCATTAAAAGTTAACGCCATTAATTATGACAGGGGGGAAATTAGGTGTGCATTCCTACGAGTACCTGTGTTGTTCAGAACTCATACAAATGCCAAAATCTCTTTAGACTGCAGTATGCAAATTCTTACAATAAATGTCATTTTTTTTTTCAAAAAAAAATTGGGAAGAAAGTATGTGGAATGACTTGTAATTTATTTACTCACCCCGCATCTGTTTTTAATCTATAACTCACCCTAGATTGAAAGCAACTAGGCAATTATGCAAGCTCTATCCATTTTCTCTGTCCCAGGTTTTGACTTCTTTCCTCTTTCCCCATTCTGAACCTTGACCCTGAGAACATTCTGTTCACCTACTTATCACAGACATTTAATCATTTGTGACTGATTTTAAAAACATGCATAGTATGTACCAGGCCCTGTGGTACAGACATAAGAATACAGGTTCTGATCACACTCTGGTGAAGGAGAAGTTGAGGAAGGCCAATATTTAAGCACAACAGGACAAATGTGCATAGATCATAAGAAGGTAATGGAATAGGAGCCTTAAATGATGAATGAAGTTAGGCAGTCTGATCAAGGAGTAAGAATTCTGAGGTGACCAAAGGTACAGAGGCAAGAAATAGCTCAGCATGGCAAGAAACTAAACACCATTTGATGTTGCCCAAATATGAAGTTCAAAGTCCTGAGTGTCAAAGGAATGTTGGAGAAGTAGACAGTGCAAAATAGCAAAGTGCTTTTCTTCCATTTTAAGGACTTTGGGCTTTTATTGGTACATAGTGGGGAGTCACTACAGGGTCTTGCACCAAGAAATGACAGGATCACATTTCATATATTATACAGATAATAGAGTGGAGGAGGACACTCAAGACTATAACTAGAGGCAATGAGGCCATCTCTGAATCTGTTTCAATAATCCAGGCTAGAAACCCAAGGGACTGAATGCAGTAGGAATTGACAGAGACTAAACAAAGATATGTCTATGGAAGATAAAACTTGCAATTTTTCTCAAATAATCCTTTTTTTAAAACCTGAGGAAAACATTTAAAAAATGAGAAAGAGACAAAGTATAAAAAAAGAAACCAATGAGTCTATATAAAATGTACCCTAAGGTAGTTAAATTATGCCAGCCTCACGTTGTACCAGATACCCAAGCCCCAGAAATTGTTCTGGTCTCTATCCCATTTCGCTATTATCCTGGGACAGACATGGGGTGGCATTGTAGGTAGCACTAGATGCTCCTTCGGTAGCCTCCATTTTTCTCCTTATAAACACCACAGGGTTGGGACTGCAGGCCTTAGACTGTGAGGCCAATGCTATGAATCTTCTTTGTCTCCTACAACTGATGGTCAGGGTCCCAGCCCTCTACCCTCAAGTGAGAAAATTGTTTCCTTAACTGTTGCCCTACATCTTTTCTTGGACTTTTGGCCATTCTTCTCCAACTTTATATTTACTTCCAATGTCTGTCAAAATACCTTTCTTCATAGAACTTCTTGGACTTCAAACCAGAGAAATTCTTCTTTAAACCCTGACCAATACCTTTTTATTCTGCAACATTTAACAGAAGCGACAGAACTCATGGACAGTTATACTCTTCTGTAACAAGTGTTTTGTTCACCTACGGTTCTAAGCCAGGATCCTACAAACTATGGCCCCATGGGTTATATCTGGTCCACCATTTGTTTTAACAGAGTTTTAGTGGAATAAAGCCACACTCATTTATTCAAGCATTCCCTCTAGCTTTATGTGTGCTACAGTGGCAGAGTTGAGTACTTGTCCCAGAGAGTTGAGACCATGTGTCCCAGAACCCTAAAATACTTACCATATGGCCTTTTATAGAGAAAGTTTATTGACCCCTTTCCTAAACCATTATCAAGCCTGATTTTTCTCTGGTAGTCACATTTATTTTACAGTCAACACCCATGTGCTTAGAGTGTTTGGAACTCTATCCAGCTCCCTACCACAGCTGATATGCCCCAACCTTAGTGTGTATGTCCAATGTGCGGACAGTTATCAGCTTTATCAACTACCCCTCTCCACAGTCACTCTAATAACCATCCAGGATTCTGTTAATAAATTCTATAAAATTTCTACAGAAATTTGCTTTTCATATATGGTATCAATTTTGAAAATTAGTTCAACAACAGGACAAGGAGGAGCACTAAATGGTTAGGCTTCTATGAAATGGTGCAATTAGATTTTCTCCTTTGTTCTCTTTCATACACAGCATATCAGCAGAACCAAAGACACAGGAGAGAAGGCAAGGATTAAGTGCTTCAATAATCCATATACCAGAAAATCAATTCATAATAACTAAAATTTAGCTGAACCAGCTTTCAAGATATATAAAATGTCGTTGATTTTCCTGTAGTGTAGTAAGATAATTTACATCTGTTTTTACTTAAAGAAGTATTTTGCTAAGAGACAATATTATTTAATATTTCAGAACAAGGACTCTGGAGGTCTACTGCCTGAGTCCAAATCCTACATTTGTCACTCACTTGCTTATGTCACTTCTTTGTATCTCAGTCTTCTCACCTGTGGAATGGGGATAATACTACTATCTACTCGATAGGGTTTTATGAAGATAATATGAGTTCACATATATAAAATACTTAGAAGAGTGTTGTAAGATAAATGCCACTTATTATTATTGTTATTAATTTCTTGTGTTTTGTTTGTCTCTATTCTCAAAGTTTAAGAGTATTTCCATTTAGAAGACAGTATGGCTACGTTCTGTTGAATTTCTCCACATCTTCTCCTTGCCAGGCAGGCCTTTCATGCTGCTTCCTTACTATTTCACTGCCACACCAGCCATACCAGCCTCCCGTCTTAACCCTTTCACTCATACCGATCACAACCAAAGTTTCTGGTCTTGGCAACTGGTCTTACCAATTGTAGAATTGGGAGAGTAGAGGTGGAGAAGCCAAGACCTTGAAACAGTGGCTCTTTATCTACATTTCCAATGCCCACTCCCCCCACCCCATGAGGAAAGGAACTGTATCTTTATTGTGCACATCTCTGTGCCAATGTCTCATAACCAGAAGGTCTCCCTCAATATCATGGAAGGATGAAATAAACTACCCGGGGAAGCAGAGGCTAGTGAGATAGAGAAGCATGAGGAATGAGTACTGAACTTCCACCAGCAGCTGTTCCTCTGACCTCATGGTCAATGATCAATATGGAAAATGACTATACCAGACAGTCATGGATTGTTGAAGGCATGAGCTCTAGTTGAAGGTAGCAGTGAAGCAAAAATCACGGGATGTCTTGCTAGGAAGAATGGCTTCAAGGTCAATCTTGAGTATATCAGTAGTTTCCAACCCCAGACATATACATATAAATAAAGGTACTAGCTAATCAGATCAGAATTACATATATTACCTTAACTTCAGATAAATAAACACCATTTATTCCCAATTTGTCTGATAATGTTCCCACTCCTCACATGTTTGGTCACCATTTCTGTTGCTAACTATTCGCATAAGCCTATTTGACAGGCTTATTAACTTAAAATAAGCCTATTAAGTATATATTTGATACCACACATTCCACTACAGATGGGGGAATCTTAAAAAAAAAAAAAAAAAAAAAAAAAAAGGTAACACATTGTTCCTGCTCCTGTTCTGAAGGAAAGCCACTGTAAAGATAGAGATATTCAGAAAGACAAATAATACAACATGGTAAGTGCTATCAGGGCAAGAAAGAAAGATTATTAGAGAACAGAGAAGGGAACAATTATATTCTCCTGCAAAGGAGACATCCCTGATGACTTTAGGAATAGGAGCTATTTATTGAAATTTGAAGCCGAAATGTGCCAACCTATGAAGGTGTGAAGTGCACATCAAACAGATGTGGATAGGGTGAGACAAAGCACATTTTGAAAACGGCAAATAATCTGAGTGCCTAGAATACAGAGAGCATATTGTGCAATAACAGAAGATGGGACAGAGAAGATGGTTGGGGCCAGATAAGTCAAGATTTATTTGGCACAATTACTGAAAATCATCACAGAAACTTTAAGGAAAAAGTAGTGTGTGAATCCCAGATAGTTAAGCACTATGGCTTGGGAAACTTTCTTGATTAGTTTCTATGCATGTTCTCAGTTTCCTCACCTATATGGAACCATAATAGTGCCTCTCTCTTATGGTTATTGTGAGGACTAAATGAGTCAATACATTCAGAGTACTTAAAACAATGCAGATGCATATTAAGCAGTTTAGAAAATATACCTTTTATTGTTGTCTCCAAGAGTGACCTCATTTGTGGCCCACTGTTAAGGCCCACTGTTAAGATCTACGATTTCCTTACTCCTAGGTCACCCAGTGGAGTGCACTAACAAAATATATGCTCCGTCTTGAGTACTGTTCCTGTCAAGATCCAGTGCCAAAGTACGAGCTGTGTTGGCTGAAAGTACACCAGAGTGCCGAGAGGCCGGTGTGTGAGATGACAAATTATGGGCAGAACCAGCTATTAATCACTCATGCCAAACAAAAGAGAAGGCTGTCTACCGGTTTCTGCAAGGTGAACCCCCACTCCATTACCTAGACCAACATTATTTTATGCTGTGTTTTCCTTCCTTCGGGATTTCTTTCTGCAACAGTTTTTGAAGGCTATCTTGCTCATCAGATTTGTTATAATTTTTAAAAAGCTTCCTCACCTGATGTTTTTCATCATGCAGCTATCTCTGAACATCCCGAGTGCTGAAGTTCTAGGGATTGTCAGCAGAGAAAATTGATTTCCTTTATTATATGAAATTTGACCTTTATTTTCCCGTTATATTATATTGGTATTTGATGTGGTTTTCCATTTTTGAAAGCACCAGTATGGTAAAAAGAAACTATCAGTGTCTGATATGCTAAATGCCAATTTCGGGAATTGAGTGCCCAGAGGCTAACTTGGAAATAGCTAGCTTTGTTTGCCCACTGCAACAACCTCAAATGAGAAATTATCTCATCATATTGCTCATCTAGGTTATAGTCCATGAGAGCAGTCCCCTAAAATGATTAAGCCTTAAAATAATTCTATTCTGGCCCAGAACATTATATTGGCCCACATCAATACTCACTCGATGGTGCTCCCCTTCCTACTCTTCTTCTCTGCCCTGCCCAGGCTGACCATAACACTAAGGTGCCACCAAGTTGTCTTTTGAAGGGCCCTCAGGATCCCCCTTAGTCTGGATTTCACAGAGCTTAAGTGATTTCTTAAATTAAAATGAGAGATTAAATAATGTCCTTTACTATTCTTTACCTGAATGTTAGTGCAGGTTAACAAACATGTTAATATGGACCAGACTTTGATCAACTTTTTATGTAAGAGAAGCTTCAAAAGCACTGACACAGGGTAGCATAAAACTAGTTGTGTATGACATGACACATATGGATACAAAGTGTATTTCTAAACACAGCTTCCACCTATTTTACTTATGTGCCACTGGTGAAATGGATTAGCAACAGGACTATTTTGCTCATTCATTCAATCACTTAGTCATTTATTGATTTACTAAATTAATGTCTGAGGAGAGCAATTCTATCCCTGAATTCTTTACTTTCTTCTCTGAATTCTCCTAGTTCTTTGCAAGTCACATATAATACTACTTATGTTTAATAAGTAACTCATAAATAATCTGTATTCTTCAGGAAATGGTGTGCTGAGAATTTTTTGTGATGCTAAGATTGATGTACAATTATTCTTACTGCATCATTTTTTATACTAAAAATGTAGAATAATCTAAATATTTAGCAATGGAAAAAAATTTTAAAAAAAAGGGGGGCGCCTGGGTGTCTCAGTCGGTTGCGTGTCCGACTTCGGCTCAGGTCACGATCTCACGGTCCGTGGGTTCGAGCCCCGCGTCGGGCTCTGGACTGATGGCTCAGAGCCTGGAGCCTGCTTCCGATTCTGTGTCTCCCTCTCTCTCTGCCCCTCCCTCGTTCATGCTCTGTCTCTGTCTCAAAAATAAATAAACGTTAAAAAAAAATTAAATGTTTAGCAATGGAGAAATAATTAGATGATGGTGCATGTGCATAATCAAGTGCTGTAATGCCATGTCAGTGCTCATGTGAAATTTTTAATGATGGAAAATATTTGTTTTATAGTGTTGGTAGAAAAAGATATGAAAAAATTTGTTCACATTCCTAATAGAATTCAAATTATAATTATTTATAAATAAAATGTACTGAAAACTAATAGTGATCATTTCTGAATAAGAAAATTAAGAATACTGTCACTTTCTTTATATGTAACACATAACATATAAAATAAGCATGTATATAACAAGCATATATAACTTTTACAATCACAAAACAAAACCACAAGATCTGTTTTGTGTGTGTGTGTGTTGTGTGTGTGTGTAAGACAGTATGTGTTTTAGTAAGCCCATTATGTATATCATACTATGTTACCTCTGTATGGAATTCAAAAGAAAATAATAGACTGAGTCTCATGGAGCTTATAATGTAATGGGGGATACTAAAGAGACAAAAATGATTTTTAAAAAGAGCAATGCAAAAGAAGATTAACACTGAACCGGAGAAACTTATACCACAGGGTAATAACACTAAATGAGTTAAGAAATGTGGATTTAGTAGGGGCTTGGGAGTGGGAAATAGTGCATGGAGGCAGACCTAGATAGATTTGAATAGGGAGAAGGAAGGGAGAGACAAGGGAATCCATCAAAGCATGGCATCAGTCCATGTTTTCCCTTTTTTAGGCATCTTTATTAGAGGAGAGTTTATATTACATAGTCAGGATTCATGCATAAAAAAGAGGAGCCATTCCATGTATTTTAAACAGAAAAGGATATAATACAGGAAATTGGGAGCTTACAAACCATAGAAACGGCTGGACAAAGTCAGAAACTCAAGTCCAGAGGTTAAGAACCTACAGAAAACCAGTAACACTTCAAAGTTCCTCTGCACGTCTATGGCAGGTAAATAGCAAATGAACACAGAGATCATTACCAAACTCATCTCTGTAAAGCCCTAGTCTACAATGAAAGTAAGAATAATGTAGCTTCTGCCTCCTTTCTTTTCAAATCTTGTATAAGTGTGTCTACTAGGCAGAAGGTCAATCTATCCAAAACACTAGAGACAAACTTGTCTAGAAAATGTACTTGTCAGGCTTGTAGCCTTTGCCACACAGGGTGACGCAGAAAAGCGCATAAGAATGAACGCTGAGTACCTGACTCCCCACATATTTACCACGTAGAGTTACAACAAAGCCTTGAAAACCAGGGTAAGGAATTTATCCTCAAAAAAAAAAAAAAAAGGGTTCCTTAAACAGATGAAAAAAAAATACTGTGTCACAAAAGTGAGTTTGTTAAGAAAAACTATTTTTCTATGGCAAGTGTATTCTGAGTTGCTTCACTATCATAGAGTACCATGACAAAACACCAACAACCTCAAAGAACCAAAAGGAATTCAGAAGTAGAGTCAGTTATACGGGGTCAAGTTAAAGGCCATGTGCCTGAATCTCACTATACTTCTGGAGATGGTTTATACAAACCATGTAGCCACCCTGACCCTTTTAACAGGTCAGTTTGCTCCAACAATAAATTTAGTATGAAAAGCATGGTATCCAACTGGTTTTTAAAGTGTTGCTCTGATTGCAATGCACAGACCCACATTGGGTCTACAGTCAACTCTGATCAAATGACAACTGTCACAGTCCTGTGACCTAGTTCTTCATGGTGATGTTTGCACTCAAATACTATGTTCATATCATTGCATATCTGATTGTCCACATTTCTCCTCACATGGTTTGGGAAAATTATATTTTATATCTCTAATGCATTATGAATAGAATGATGTTAATATAAATTCCTACTTGCTGAAAGATAATTTGTTTATAATTATATTTCAAATGGCAAAAAAATAATAAACTCAAAAAAGTTGGAAACACTTAAACTCTTCTCACTTGTGGCTGTAGGTGGGTTGAGGTTAATTCCTTATAAAGGAGAAAGTCATGAAGAGTTTTGAACAATTTACCCATCCTGTCTACAACCCACTGGTCTGTAAATTCTTTGGATGCAGATGGTGTGCTTTATGTTTCCCAATGCTACTGACCTCAGACACTTGCCTACAGCTCTTGTTTGATGAATAAATCTATTCTAATAGCCTCCATATCACTGCTGCTATATCACAAGTCCGCATGGGGAGTTAAAATGATGGAAGTTTTTTGGCCTAGAATTTTATTGTGCTAGAAGCAATTCAATAGCAGCACTAAAGGAGAAGGAGGTAGATGAGGAGGAGCAAGAGGAGGGAGAGAACAAGGAAGAAAGGAAGGATGATGGAAGGAGGTATGACATAAAATTTCTACCAAGGGCTTGAACAATAGCTTACCCAAAGGAGTTATAGTAAGAGCTGGATGAAACATGCAGCAGGACAAAATGGAGTCATCAATGGTCTTCACAAGACCCCATTAAAGGAGATCTGTGTTTAATATGCCCACGCTTAGAAAGCAAGGCTGAGACTATGGAAAATTTGTAGGTAGGCTCCTAAGGTACGTTTGGGAAGATGTTCTGAACTATGACAAATCTCTTGAGTGGAGGCAACTAGAAAATTCTATATAAAAAGTCATGATATGTGGATAGTGTTCTCTGTGATCTATAATTTCCTAAATTGATTGATTTTTTTTGTAAAAGTGTTCATATTATTGACATTAATGTATGTCTCATGATCTTATCTACTCAGCTCAGCTACCAGGAACTATGATCAAAGAGAACACTTCTGCTACTTTTGGAGAATTCCTTTCAAGTCAATTTTCCTTGGATCAGCTTTCAACATAAATTTTGTCCCTTGTGGAGAAATTCAGTACAATGTATGCAGGCCCATAAAATAGGAAAGCCTATTTTCATCAAGGAAGTGGGACGCTGCATATTTATGCACAATGTCCCATGTAAATCAGGAAACTACAAAACTAAAGGCATTAAAAACTCCAGGTCTTTCTACAGAATACTGCGGTTGGTGCATTTTTATGTGCAAAAAAAGTTAAAGCTGAGACTCAAATTCTTCTGTGTGGCTCCAGCGCTTCTGCCTGAATAAAGATGTGCAGCCAGAAAGAACTGCCATCAATTGACAACATATTTTTCTTCCCAAAATTACATTTCTCTTATAAATATCCCTGGAAAACAACCTGAAGAATCCAATAAACCCTGCATCACATACTGGTGTGACCTTATTTCTGGTTAAATGTTCTCGTCAGCATCCTGGAGGAAAAACCGAAATCTGTGATCTTTTGATGAGCCATGCAGATGAAAGCTGTGATTTAGAGCTGAGGGTTTTGAGAGAGAGAGAGGTTCCATGTCCCGGACCCTACAAAATGCCTACCTGTGCACCTTTGTCACTTTGTTCCTTTTCGGTTACCTCCACAGGCTCAAAAGAATTTTTGTGCTAATCGTATAATTAAACAGCAGGTTTTAGGTTTAAATGCACCAGGAGGGGTTTTTATCCCCCCTTTCTCTGACCCTCTCCTCCCAAACTTTTCCACCCCACGGGCAGCAGCTTTGCAAAGCTCACCTTTACTGTCCACTCGGTCTGTATTTTTATCTTATTGGCAATGATATACCTGCAGAGGTTTTGCTTTTTATCCTCTCCTATATTTCAAAGCTTGTTTCTCCCTCAGTCCTGACACTGGCGATCCTTTGTGGTTTTTCTTGGACCTCAAAGGCTTAATGGTCCGGCACAGAACTTGAATCTGTGGAAATATATCCCAACCACCTCTAACACCAGCTGCAGAGAAGTTCAGGGAGCAGCCCCTCAGAAGAGCAAAAGTAGTGCCCGTGGTTAAATGTTCCAGGGAGGTTTTTGTCTTTAAAATCAAGTGAATATATTAAAGGATTGCTTTAAAACCCACAGCACTCAGCCAGATAGCTTAGGGAGATTTCTGGATTCGCTGCGGGTATGAAGATAAAACAGTCTAAAAGTCAGTTAGCTCTCTTCCGGAATGTTTGGCAGCCCCTTTCCTGGGGAAGGCGGTGGAGAAGAGCATGGCTGGGGTAGGAGAATTCTTGCAGGAGACTAGTTATGCGGAAGTTGGTTAAGAGTAAATGCCGAGTTGCAGCAGACGCCGCACAGGAGCACGGACAGAGTTACGACAAGGGCAGTTAAGCAGATATGATTAAAGGAGGCATTCGAGTATTCTCATCAAGACTCCTCTGTGATACTTTCTTGAAACTTCAGAAGAATTAAACCACTATTTCATATCCTTGGAGATTAAAATTTAGCTCATTTCTTTGTCATGGATTATCTCTTAGGGAAGGCCTGATGTGAAAAAGGAGACAGAGTGAGAGAGTGAGAGAGAGAGAGAGAGAGAGAAGACAAAACTAACATCTGTATGTTACCCATGTGCCCAAAACTGTTCTTACAAATATTAACTTGTTTAATCTTCAAAAATCCTGTGCACAAGATTATTATTACTCCCATTTACATAGGAGGAAACTGAAATACAGAAAGGTAAATCACTTGTTTAAGATTGCATACCTAGGGGCGCCTGGGTGGCTCAGTCGGTTGAGCGTACGACTTTGGCTCAGGTCATGATCTCGCAGTCCGTGAGTTTGAGCCCCGCGTCGGGCTCTGTACTGACCGCTCAGAGCCTGGAGCCTGTTTCAGATTCTGTGTCTCCCTCTCTCTCTGACCCTCCCCCATTCATGCTCTGTCTCTCTCTGTCTCAAAAATAAATAAACGTTAAAAAAAAAAATTAAAAAAAAAAAAAGATTGCATAGCTAGTTGGTGGCAGAGTGGGGTTTCCAACCCAGGAAATATGACCTCACAGTCTAAGCACTCCAGCAACTGGACTTTTGCAGCACCATTAGGGCTCTATTTTTAAGGCCTGCTGAGCCTAAACACATAGCCATACACACACACACACACACACACACACACACACACACACACACAGGCCTCCCAAATCTCAATTGCTCAACGCGAGAGAAACTGACTTCTCATGCTGTGTCCAATGCAGATATTCTGAAGAAGGCCTGCTCCTGTGTTCCCTGAGGGTCTCAGGCTGATGGAGACATCATCTCTACGTGTGCTTCCATAAAAACCACCCCAGTGGGAAGGGAAGATAGTGAGTCACACTATAGCTCTTAAAGCTACACTACCACTCTCATGCACACTGCATTTGTCAATGTAAGTCATACGGCTACACCCAGTCTGAAGAGAGATGAGAAATGCAGGGTGGGGGGTTAACCAGATACAGTGGATGAACAGCACTAATGATGGTCAGCACACCTCTCTGGGACCCACCCAGGTCTCTTATCTCAACAATTCACCATTATAACTTTATCTCCTTCAACTGGGAAATGATTTTTAAATCTCCAAGGAAGACCTACCTTCCTTAAACTCTGGGTTCTCTGGTGCATGATATTCATTGAGAATATTTTTGTCCATGTTACCTTAAAGCCCAAGGATTTCTGAGCATATAATCCAGAAAGAGACTTAAAATCAATGGGCTTTCTGCTCTGCATTTCTTCCCTGTGGCAACGTGTATAGTCTTATCTGCTTAACAGGGAAGACAAACAGAAGTTAACATTTCAAAAATATTACTCTGTCCCACTACTACTAAATGATGATAAAATCTGAGAGGTCAGAGATTAGTGCAAAGATTCCTTTACTTTTTCAGTCAAATCACCTTTCGGTCACTAAATTCGATCTCATTTGGGAATCGATGCATCTCTTCTTCCTCGTCTTTTTCCCTCTCCAGTTTCCATGTGCACTTTCTGTTCCCCACCTTCCACTAGTGTCACAGTCAGGATCCAAGCCCTTAACATTCAAAGGCAGACCTTTCCTATGTATCACTGATGGAGTATTTAGAAATTCAGAGTGAAATTCTCTATGGCAGAAACAAGCATTTGTCATGTTAATAGTGATGGTCTTTTGCAGAAGGTTCTTCTACTGTTTATATTAGGAGGATTTCTATCCCTTTCCTCCATATAGCCAGGAGATCTCGCCCACGAGCGATGAGCGATCACTAAGCCTACATCCTACCATTGTTGTATTTAAGTACTTGGCATGTCCTGCATACATGACGCTGTCTCTCACACCCATTGTTGGTCTCATCTCTCTACCACTAACACCCTTCTGACTCATTAATTATGAAATTGAAACGCGGGCACTGTCCAACTCTAATATCTCAGTAGTATTGCCTAAGTCAGTACTTTTAAATATGCCTCTGTCAGCAGTTTTTAAAGATGAGGATTCCCTTTAAAATAAAAATATAGTTGAAAAAAGATGTACAGATGGGAAATAAGCATATGCAAAGAGGTTCCACATCATATGTCTTTAGAGAAATGCAAATTAAAACAACGACGAGCTACAACTATATACCTATTAAAATGGCCAAAACCCAAAACAGTGACAACACCAAATGCTGGTGAGGATCTAAGACAACTAGAACTCTCATTCACTGTTGATGGGGATGGTACAGCCACTCTGGAAGACCTTTTGTTGGTTTCGAACAAAACTAAATATACTCCTACTGTAAGATCCAGCAATTGCACTACTTGGTATTCATCCAAAGGAATTGAAAATTTGTGTGCACACAAAAACCTGCACACACATGTTTATAGCAGCTTTCTTCATAATTGCCTAAACTTGAAAGCAGCCAAGATGTCCTTCAGTAGATGGACGGATAAATAAACTGTCTTGCATCCAGACAACGGACTACTATTCAGTGCTAGAAAGTAATGAGCTATCAAGCCATGAAAAGACACGGAAGAGGCTTACATGCATATTACTAAGTGAAAGAAGCCCATATGGATCTCCTGATTTACATCGTGTTCACATGCAGATCTTTGTATGCAGCAGCTCTTGATCTAGAGATCCAGGAACTAAAAAATGCAGGATATCTGACCCCTAAACACAAAGTACAAAGTGAATACAATTTTTACATGGAACTGACAATGTTCCAACTCCCACAGTGCGATTCATTCAAAATCCAGAATGTTTTTCTTGTCATCATTTGTGCGATAGTATCAAAACAAAATAAACAAGCAGAACTCCATAAAACTCTACTGGTTACTCTTATACTATTTTTTTTTTTTTACATCTAAATTCCTCTGGCTATATCATTCACTGCTATGTGACTTGATAGAACTGAGTGTATTTAATAATGCCTGGCCATTTCTATTAGAAGGGCAGTGGGCTGTAAACTTGAGAGGTAACATTACCAGCCAGCACTGGCTCCGAGGCCCCCGGTACACACTGTTCCTTGGAAGGCCACTAACGATCATGAGAGCAGGTATAGAGGAGGCTCTTGGTACTAAGTTAGGGCGGAAAAATAAAAACTTCAAAAATTGACGTGGATCTTAAATTTCTGGAGAGTAGTTGTGTTTATAAAGACTTTGTTAGACTTCTAAAACTCTGTTTTAACACAATTTTTTTTAAGAGGAAAGAAAGGATTTAGCACAGTAGCTCCACAGTATAGCTGTTATGTTTAACAGAGGTGCTGTTGTTTGATGTTACTTGTGGGTTTATTGATCCTTTTCAGTTACTGTGGTAGCTCTCTGTAAGAATTTTAGAGTTATTTCCCAGTTACCCACTGAAGCCTTATTCATCCTTTGCTCTTTTCTTTTTATTGCTTCCAAACACAATATATTTTCTAGCAATGAAAATGGGATTCTGTTGGAAAATAGAACAAAAGCAAGAACAAATTTATTCTCAATAATTATTGGCAAGCAATTGGGCAACAGAGTCAATAACTTCTGTTAAATTTTCTGGGTCTCAACCTAGAATTTATTCTCTTGCAAAGCTGAAATCCAGGAGAATGTTCCTGAAACCAGCACCACAATCCTGCAGAGGAGAGAAAACAAGTCCCTCTTCAGTGGCCATCATTCATTCTGTTACACACATTTTAGGCTGGAATAGAGTGTGTCTCTTTTGTTCCAGAATTATAAGAGCTCTGCTAATGAGAATGGAACATTCTAGAGTTATACAAAGAGGTGATGATCTTAGAGCAGGGATAATTAAAATACTAATGAAAAAAGCCAACGCAAAATGAAATAAAACCAACTTCTGGACTTTAAAAAAAGTTAAGCCTCATCAACAAAAATAAATCTCAAAAATATGTTGAAGAAAAAATAAGTTACAGAGAAAACTGCATACCATGTGATACAATTTATTTAATTTTAAAATATGTAGCTATGTTATTTATTAATACAGTGCACATGGAAATATACACACCAGCTTCAGTGTGATGGTTATCTCTGAAGGGGGAGAAGAGTGGTTCTGAGAAGCATTAAGATATGGCTTCAGCTGCATCTATAACATTTTATTTGGTGGATATAATCGATGCCTGCAATATTATTCCCTATATTTTTCTGTATCCTTTATATATTTTATAAGTTAAAAAATTTACAAAGATTCAGAGTGCTTTCCAAATAATATGCCAACCCTGAAATAAGCAGCTGGAAATGAATGCAGACTAGCATAACACCTAAAAGAAAAGTTCACAAAAAGTAACAAAGGAAGAATGGGGATAGGGGAAGGATAAGAATGAAGAACAAATAAAGCCCATTAGCCTGATCCTCTATAGGCTTTATCAATTTCTAAGAGTCCTTGCCTATGCTCAGTCAAAAATGAGAGCACAAGAATCTATGCATAATTATTTATTTCATTTGTCATTCTGGATTGCCTCACCCTTAATCAATACTTAAGTTGGTCCAATTTACTTGCCTGGCATGGTGACCCAGACCTTCCAAATATGAGGTGGGTCCTCAAGTGCTTTCCCCTTGTTGGGCTGTTGTTGCTACAATTTTCACAATATAATTATCACTGAGTTTAAAGAAACCAAAAGATGACTTGATGAGTTCCCTGAATTTGAGATATACTCCTTTCTATCCTCATTTGTACAGCAATACCCCTAGATCTGCACTGGGATACAAGGATAAAGTTCATTGAACTTAAGATGAATTTCTTCAACCAGTATGGTAATTCTTTTCTTTGCTGGCTAAATAGCATGAGGAGCTCAAGAAGTCCAAGTGGAAGTGACAGCTTAAGGCTCACTGGATCTGTTACTAGATCCATTGGTAAAAGCATTACTTCACCAGTCCTGAGAATGAGGACTTTTAATCTAGCAGACCCAAAGACTGCATAGATGGGAAACACCATTTCACAAGTGGATCCCTGGAAGAGATAGTGAAAGGGCCAGTCCTACTTCCACATAGTCCCCCAAACCATTTAGTTTAGCTATTGAGTACACAGCATGAAATATTGGTCATTAGTTCAATGTGTAAACTGAAACCTTGTGAATAGATCCTGTACCTTGTGGAGAATGAAACTCTAGCTGGTACCTTAACTGAGCATTAGTAAGACATTATACCATCCTATTAGGCAAGTTTTTCCACATGATGTGGTAAGGCAGTAGCAGTGTATCACATGGGTGGTCATGCACCCATCACCTTATTTTCTTTATGAGCGTCTCCTGTGGTATAGGCAATGGTACGCAGATAGGATGTTGGTTAGTCAGGCATTCAAAGCCCTCAAAGAATAGTGTTGGTAGAGGCACTACAGGTTATGAAAGTGAATCTATATCTGAGTTATGGGATATGGGTTGGCAATTCCAGGGTCGAAATGGGTCTGATATAATCAACCTGCCCCTAAATGCCTACCTGGTCTCTCTGAGGAATAATCAAATCAAGGATGTGGTGTCAGTCCATCTGTGCTGGCAGGAGGGCAGCAGAAATCCTCAGCTTTAGTGACAGGCAGCCTCTACACCTGCCGTGACCACTACTCTGCTCACAGTCCCATTGTGTAAGTAGGGGGATAACCAAGGAGAAAGACTGGCTAACATCCACAAAATGAGTCATCCTACACAGCTAATATTTAGTGACTCCTCTGAAGTAGATGCTGGTGGGATGTGAGACACAAAAATTCTCAGTCTCTGTGCCCATTCTCTTAAGTCTATCCACCTATCTCTTCCCAAAACTTCTTCATTTCTAGTCTTCTAATCTTGATCTTTCAACATCCCTAAATAGCCAAACCATGTATATCCATACATTAGATCAATTCTTCATTCTCACAGCATCAACACTGAAGTGTCTGCTTGTGGTTCTGCCCACTGGGGAAATATCCCTTCATAACTGCCTTCTGTGACCATGTCTGAGAAGGATGTAATGCAGTGGTGACTCACTCTTGCCTAGAAGTAACATACTGAGCTCTGTTGGTTGTTGAAAGAAACTCACAGAACCCATAATTTTTTTTGAGAGAGGTGACAGGAATTCGAACCACCTGTTCCTGCAATTTACTGTGCCTCCTGAATCTGCTTGAACATTTCTATCATAAAAGGATTCCTGCTGCACCTGCCTGGCATTATGACCTTAGAAGATCTGTTAACACCTTAAACATGATGGGCACCTCTGGTGGCATATTCACATAAGTTTCCCTCGTCATACTTTTACTCTCTCCTAGGGCACAGTAGCACACCACAAGCTGCTTTTCAAACAGTAAGTCATATTCTTCCCCAGAATATAGCACTCTTCCTGAATCTTAGTGGTCTGCACGGTGGCTCTCGTATGGGGGCTTTCCAGAGACTATGCACAGTATCTGTAGGCCCAAATGTTACCTGTAGCACCACTGAACCTGTTGGGCCACATAATTAATCCAAGAGACAGGTTCCTAGGAGAGGATGAACAGGGATTCTTTTTTGTGTGGTGTACTGAGGATGGCTGTCAGGAAGAGGGGAGTGATAGTACAAACTGTGTTTAAGTCTTAACTTTCCAGTGCCTCTGCAAATTTAGTCAAGATGAAACCATTAGGGGAGGCTCTAATCCAGTATTACCCATGTCCTTATAAAACAGGGAAAATAGGACCTAGCAACAGACAGGCACACAGGGAAAATGCCCCATGAAGAAGGCAAAGATTAGGTGACATATCTACAAGCCAAGGAACATCAATGATTGCTAGCAATCCAAAAGAAACTAGGAGAGGGACATGGATCAGATTCCTCCTGAGAGCCTGAGAAGGAACCAACTCTTCCAACACCTTATCTTAGACTTCTAGCCTCCAAAAATGTGAGACAACAAATTTCTGTTATTTAAGCCACCCAGTTTGAAGTGCTTTTTACCACAGCCCTGGAAAACTAATACAGAGCATGAGGGAAATTTGGGGTGTGGTAAAAATGCTCTTTTGATTAGTATGGTGATCCAATGAGTTCAAGACTCATAGAGTATGGGGAATAAGCTCAGGAGGATTCCATGAGCTTGCACCCGTGGTTTAAGAAGGCATAAAGAATTAGGAAGCCACAGGATGAACACACCCAAGATTGGGTAAACAAGATTAGGTAAACAAGATTAGGTAAATAGTGCAAAGACCCCCAGTATGGGACAAAGGTATAGGGCTAGGAAATCTTAGAATGGAAGCATCCAAAATGAGATAAACAAGATTAGGTATTCAAGGTGGAGATGCCCCCCAACCTAGTACAATAGGAGAAAGCTGCTTTCACAGTAAAGACGGACAAAAACAGGAAAACAGGACTTTAGATCCCAGCAGGGCTAAGTTGCCCAGAGCAGAGCTAATTAGCATAAGAAAGGTGCCTTGTTGACCCCTAAGGTAGCATGCACTGTCTTTCTGGTCCCTTAGGCCAGTTTAGGTAAACAGAGGTGATGCCTCATGTCTGCTGTAAACAACCTTCCACCCACCAGGACTTTGTTTTGTATTGACCCAAACCCCTAACACCACTTATCTTCAAAACCCCCTTTCCCTCATGCCCATGAGTTAATGTTCACAGTTTCATTGACTCTTTGTGCATGTCCATCACACTTGTAAGCCTTCTGATCCTAATAAAAATGGATCAAGGACCTGTACTCAGGGCTCCTGTCTCCTTTCGGACATTAGCCTCTCTCGCATTTCAATCCTGTGTCCACTCTCTTGCTGGACAAGAGAGAACTCTAGACCTAGAGTCTATGACAATAGAACTCTATACTTAAAGTGGCTCATTTTGTTGGATATAAATTATTCTTCAATAAAGTTGATTTTAACAAGTAAAATTAATTAGTCATTATTTCAAAGCTACGGCTGCTGTTAGTCATTTTTTGCTCTTCATGCTTATAGACTACTTCATGCCAATTACTAATTACTCTGATTACTAATTGAAAATCAATTATGGTTACCATAAGAATGTAGGAAAGTACTGCATAGTGGGTACAAGGAAGAGTTTGTCTGGAACTCAGTGATTCACTGGGTGCCTACTGGTGCTTCCATGTAAATTGGCAATTGCAGACAAAGAAGGTATAAGAATAACTCCCTATATACTCCCTTGCACTTCACATACTTCAAATACATAAAATTCTGGGTAACTATATTTTAATTAAAAAAAAAAAAAATCCAGGAACCAGAATTTTGTTCATGAAGTTTGAGTTAAGACTTGGGAAAGGAGACAAGAAAAGCCTAGGACAGAGAAGAGATTGGATAAGATATTCCTTAACTAAAGGCTGGGGTTTTATGGGGCACCTGGGTGGCTTAGTCAGTTAAGTGTCTGACTCTTGATTTCAGCTCAGGTCATGATCTCAGGGTTGTGAGACTGCACCCTGCATCAGGCTCTGCACTGGGCATAGAGTCTGCTAAAGATTTTCTTTTCTCTTTCAACTCTTGCTTCAGAGATCAAAGACCTACAAACTAGTCAGGATGAATTTAAAAATGCTATAAATGAGATGCAAAATAAACTGGATACAGTGACAACAAGTATGGAAGAAGCAGAGGAGAGAATAGGTGAGAAAGAAGATAAAATTATGAAAATAATGAAGCTGAAAAAAAGAGGGAAAGGAAATTACTAGATCACAAGAGGAGAATCAGAGAACTAAGAGATTCCATGAAACAAAACAATATCTGTATCATAGAAATCCCAGAAGAAGAAGAGCTAGAAAAGGAGGCAGAAGTATTATTTGAACAAATTATAGCTAGGAATTTCCCTAATCTGGGGAAGGAAACAGGCATCGACAACCAAGGCACAAAGAACTCTCTTCAAAATCAACAAACGCAGGTCAACACCATGACATATAATAGTGAAACTTACAAAATACAAAGATAAAGAGAGAATTCTGAAAGCAGCTAGGAAAAGGTCCTTAACCTACAAGGGTATACACATAAGGTTAGGAACAGACCTTTCCACTAAAACTTAGCAGGCCAGAAGGGAGCAGCAGGAAATATTCAATGTGCTGAATAGGAGAAATATGTATCCAAGAGTGCTTTATTCTTCAAAGTTTTCATTCAAAATAGAAAAAGAGATAAAGACTTTCCCAGAAAAACAAAAACTGAAGGAGTTTGTGACCTTTAAACCAGCCCCACAAGAAATTTTAAGGGGGACTGACTGGAGAGAAAAAAAAAAAAAAAGAGGACCAAAACAGACTGTAAAGGACCAGAGAACATCACCAGAAACACCAACTCTACAGTTAACACAATGGCTCTAAATTCATATCCTTCCATAATCACTCAATGTAAATGGACTAAATATTCCAATCCAAAGACATAGGGTATCAGAATGGATAAAAAAAGAAGACTTATCTATATGCTGCCTACAAGAAACTCATTTTAGACCTAAAGACACCTGCAGATTGAAAGTGAGGGGATAGGGAACCATCTCTGATGCTCATGGAGGTCAAAAGAATGCCAGAGTAGCCATACTTGTATCAGACAAACTATATTTTAAAACAAAGACTGTAACAAGAGATGAAGAAGGGCATTATATCATAATTAAGAGATCTATCCATCAAGAAGATCTAACAATTATAAACATTTATGCCCCCAACTTGAAGAAACCCAAATATATAAAACAATCACAAACATAAGCAAACTCACTGATAATAATTCTGTAATAGTAGGAGACTTTAATGCCCCTCTTACAACAATGGACAGATCACATAAGTGGAAAATCAATAAGGAAAAATGGCTTTGAATGACACACTGGACCAGATGGATTTAACAGATACATTCAGAACATTTCATCCTAAAGCATCAGAATACACATTCTTCTCATGTGCACATGTTACATTCTCCAGAATAAATCACAGACTGGGTCACAAATCAGCCCTAATACGTACAAAAAGATCAAAACTATATCATGTATATTTTTACATAAAAACTCTATGAAACCTGAAATCAACAAGAAGAAATTTGGGAAGCCTTCAAGACATGGAGGTTAAACAACATCCGACTAAAGAATGAATGGTTTAACCAGAAAATTAAGAAGCCAATGAAAATGAAACCATGATAGTCCAAACCCATTGGGATACAGCTAAGACAGTGCTAAGAGGAAAGTACATTGCAATTCAGGCCTATCTCAAGAAGCAAGGAAGATCCCAAATACATAACATATCTTTGTACCTAAAGGAGCTAGAAACAGAGCAACAAAGAAAGCGTGAAGCCACCAGAAGGAGGGAAATAATAAAGATTAGAGCAGAAATAATTGATATAGAAACAAATAAAAAAAAACAGTAGAACAGATCAATGAAACTAAAAGCTGGTTTGTGAAAGAATAAACAAAACTGATAAACCCCTGGTCAGAATTACCAAAGAAAGAGAAGACCCAAATAGATAAATCACAAATGAAAGACAAGAGATCACAACTGATACCAGATACAAACAATTACTGGAGAATAAATGAAAAATTATATGTCAACAAACTGGACAATATGGAAGAAATGGACAAATTCCTAGACAACCACAAACTATCAAAACTCAAACAAGAAGAAATAGAAACATTGAACAGTCCCATAACCAGCAAAGAAATTGAGTTATCAAAAATCTCCCAACAAATAAGAGTCCTGGGCCAGATGGATTACCAGGGAAATTCAATGAGACATTTAAAGAAGAGTTAATGCCTATTCTCTTCAAACTGTTCCAAAAAAACAGAAATGGAAGGAAAGCTTCCAAACTCATTTTATGAAGCCAGCATTACCTTGCTTCTCAAACCAGACAAAGACACCACTAAAAAGGAGAATTATAGGCCCATATCCCTGATGAAACTGGATGTAAAACTTCTCAAGAAGACACTAGCAAGTTGAATTCAAGAGTATATTAAAGAATTATTCACCATGATCAAGTGGGATTCATTCCTGGGTTGCAGGGTTGGTTCAGTATTTGCAAATCAATCAATGTGATACACCACATTAATAAAAGAAAGGATAAGAACCATATGATCCTTTCAATAGATGCAGAAAAAAAGCATTTGACAAAACACAGCATACTTTCTTGATAAAAACCATCAAGGAAGGAGGGATAGAAGGAACACAACTCAACATCATAAAACCCATATAATTAAGGCCCACAGTTAACATCATCCTCAATGGCGAAAACTGACAGCTTTCCCCCTAAGATCAGAAACACGACAGGGATGTCCATTCTTACCACTATTGTTCACCATAGAACTGGAAGCCCTAGCCTCAGCAATCAGACAGCAAAAAGAAATAAAAGGCATATGAATTGGCAAAGAAGTCAAAATCACTCTTTGAGATGACATGGTACTCTACATGGAAAACCTAAAAGACTCCACAAAAAAACTGCTAGAACTGATCCATGAATTCAGCAATGTCACAGGATATAAAATCAATACAGGAATGTGTGGCATTTCTATACACCAATAATGAAGCAGCAGAAAGATAAATCAAGGAATCAATCCCATTTACAACTGCACCCAAAACCATAAGATATCTAGGAATAAACCTAATCAAAGCAGTAAAAGAACTTTATGCTGAAAACTATAGAAAGCTTATTAAAGAAACTGAAGAAGACACAAAGAAATGGAAAAATATTCTATGCTCACGGATTAGAAGAACAAATATTGTTAAAATGTTGATACCATCCAAAGCAATCTACACATTCAATGCAATTCCTATCAAAATAACACCAGCATTCTTCACAAAGCTTGAACAAACAATCCTAAAATTTGTTTGGAACCTGAAAAGACCCCAAATAACCAAAGGAATGCTGAAAAAGAAAACCAAACTTTGAGGCAACACCATTCCAGACTTTAAGCTGTACGACAAAGCTGCAATCATCAAGACAGTATAGGAATGGCACAAAAAACAGGCACATAAATCAATGGAACAGAACAGAGAACCCAGGAATGGACCCACAAATGTATGGCCAACTAAGCTTTGACGAAGGAGGAAAGAGTATCCAATGGAAAAAAGACAGCCTCTTCAGCAAATGGTGCTGGAAAAACTGGACAGCAACATGCCAAAGAATGGAATTGGACCACTTCCTTACCACATACACAAATATAAATTCAAAATGGATGAAAGACCTAAATGTTAAACAACAAATCATCAAAATCCTAAGGGAGAACACAGGCAGAAACCTCTTTGACCTCAGCCGCAGCAACTTTGTACTTGATATGTCTCCAGAGGCAAAGGAAATAAAAGCAAAATTGAACTATTGGGACTTCATCAAGATAAAAAGCTTCTGCACAGCAAAGTAAATAATCAAAAAACTAAAAGGCAACTGACAGAATGGGAGAAGATATTTCCAACTGACATACCAGATAAAGTGTTAGTATCCAAAATCTATAAAGAACCTATCAAACTCAAAACCCAAAAAACAATAATCCTGTGAAGAAATGGAAGACATGAATAGACACTTTTCCAAAGAAGACATCCAGATGGCTAACAGACACATGAAAAGGTGCTCAGCATCACTCATCATCAGGGAAATACAAATCAAAACCACAATGAGATACCACCTCACACCTGTCAGAATGACTAAAATGAACAACTCAGGAACAACAGATACTGGTGAGGATGCAGAGAAAGAGGAACACTTTTGTACTGTTGGTAGGAATGCAAACTGATGCAGCCACTCTGGAAAACAGTATAGAGTTGCCTCAAAAAGTTAAAAAGAAAACTACCCTATTACCCAGCAATTGTACTACTAGGTATTTATCCAAAGGATATGACAATGCTGATTTAAAGGGGTACATACACCCTGATATTTACATATCAACAATAGAAAAATTATGGAAAGAGCTCAAATGTCCATCGACTGATGAGTGGATAAAGAAGATGTGGTATATATATATACAATGGAATATTACTTGGTGATCAAAAAGAATGAAATACTGCCATTTGCAACAATGTGGATGGAACTAAAGTGTATTATGCTAAGCAAAGTAAGTCAAAGAAAGACAAATATATGGTGTCACTCATATGTGGAATTAAAAAAACACAACAGATGAACATAGGGAAAGGGAAGCAAAAATAAGACAAAAACAGAAAGGGAGGCAAACCATAAGAGACTCTTAAATGCAGAGAACAAGCTGGGGGTTGCTAAAGGGGAGGTAGGTGGGGGATGGGCCAAATGGGTGATGGGCATTAAGGAGGGCAGTTGTTGGGATGAGCACGGGGTGTTATATGTAAGTGATGAACCACTGGTTCTACTCCTGGAAACAATACTACACTGCACGTTAACTAACTGTAATTTAAATAAATTAATTTTTTAAAAATCAAGGGAAAAAAAGATTTTCTTTCTGTATCTTCTTCTGACCCCCTCCCCCCTTCCCTCTCCTTCTGCCTTCTCTCTCTCTCTCTCTCTCTCTCTCTCTCTCTCTCAGAGCAGTGTGTGTGTGTGTGGGCGGGAGAATTGTAGGGTTTTAGTATCTATCCAGAGCCTAGGGTGTTAGTATCTACTATACCTACCTTGGTATAGTAGAAAACCAGATCTGGCCCTCTTACATAAAGGTGAAAGCAGAGTAACACTGTCCTGTCCCTGAACCAGGTCCCATACTGTATCTTTCTGTCACTCAGGTACAGTAGCAATTATGAAATTATTCTTTATAAATTTTGGTACTTTTGAATTTCTGAAAAAAATATTGGGGGGGGAGAGTGAGTCTAAATTTTAGTGGCGGGGGGAACTGATAAATTTAATTTGAAATGTAATGAGTTTGACGGGTGTTTGGAACATCTGAATGTCCCAAATGTCCAACAAGCTTACCTGGAGAAAACTGAAGAAAGACATAACCTCACATACAAACTAGAAGGCAGTAAGGGAAGAGCTGGAGTTCAAGGGAACCACTAGAAGAGAGTATGTGAAAGAAAAAGGACAGTGGGCAAAATTCAGAACCTGGGGTTCACCAACACTTCAACAATGAGGAAGAGCATAAATGGTCACAGACAGGGAGGCCAACTGGGAGATGGTGTCACCAACACCAAGCACAGAGAAGCCAAGTATCCACAAGAGAAGCCTGTAAGCTGCAAATTGGAACATGTTCACCACCACTGACAATTAGATAATAAAAGTCTCTAAGACCAGTTTCCAAAATGTGGGAGATTGAAAGCAAATCACAGTAAATTGATGAATGAACAGCAAATGAAGGAATGGAATACAGTTAATATTATAGAAAAAGAAGAGTAAGGATAGAGTAAAAGACATTCACATGAGACAAGAGTTGAGAGTCTACGTCAGATAGAAGACACAGTGTCAATCAGGGCAGTTTGAAAATGGAAAACACTTGAATTTCTTAAAAAGTGAGGAAAAAAGAGCCAGCATAGAAGATAAACTACTGATGTAGGAGAGAGAAATGTTGGTAAATGGAACCATACCTGTCTGGATGAGAAAGGAGATTGGAATTAAGGGAACAGATGAAGAAGTAAGCTGGGATACAAGGAGAGGACCCCTGTTTCTAAGAATTGGGGGAGGCAAATCTGACAGATGGATATAAAGTACAGATAAGCCTCCTGTTAGAGAAACAAAAAGTTATCTGAAAGAGAGCATATACAGAGTCCTTGAAGTAATCAACATGATTTAAAAAATATCAATACCAACAGATTGCTTTGCATGATGAAAATCTATTTTTTTGAGATGAAGGTCATATTATCTCAGCCATGCTAAATCCAGCACATTTTGAGACTGTATGTATATAAAAACATACTCACCAAATAAGTCACATGGGTAAAATTAACTGTCACTAAGAAGTCTGCATAGAAATGTAAAACACAATTTTCTTAGTATATTTTTCCCAAAGATACCTACTTTGATAGAAAATAGAGTGGGACCATGGGGACTCATGTAGCCCATAGCTTACAAAATTGCTCTTACAAAATAACATCATTTCTCTGGTTAAATATTATGTTAGATAAGGAGGTGTATCATCTCTACCATTGTAGAAACACCAGAGTTGCACATCAGGGGATGTATACATGTGTGGCAGGAGGACAGGGGTCAGAAGGAAGCCTTATCCTTCTTCACATTTGTTTTTTCTTATTGTACAGATCCCAGCAAAGAGATGCCAGCTACAACCAGCCATTGCCTCAGAAATGATTTCTCCTTTAACTTGAAACTGAACTAACTAACTGAACTCTTTCCTTCCTGAGCTTCCTTTTCCTTTAGGTCATACACCTAGTTAACATCCCATGCTTTAGACTTTACCTCTAATCCCTACTATAAACTGCCCACATACAGTCAGGTATCTTTGTCTATTAATGCAAAAGACATACACATTAAACTATATGCAATAAAGGGCAATGAAAAACAGGTTACAGCAGTTGCTTCTTCGTACCAGCAAATAGCATGTGTAGTTAGTAAAAACACAAGTTTCCCCTCCCTCCATCTACCTAGCATGTGGCTGTTTGACATACAGTACCTGTAAATCTGGTAGTTTATTGACCTGATTACAATTTTGAGCCCATCAATTACAGTGTTATTTCCTTCACTCAGATGGATTGTGTAAGATGGGGAAAAAAATGTTAGTAGCTAATGTAAAACAAATGTGTTGGCAGGTTAAATATTTGGTTCTTCAGGGAAACTCCCTCCCCTGTTGTTATGGTGGTCTATATAACAACAAACCAATTAAGCTGGGGACTTGGGGAGGTTCTCCTAACTTAATAAGAAGGATACATTGCTCTTCAAGTCACATACTTAGCCCCAGCCTGTATGCCTAGAGTTTTCTGGAGCACAATTTCATACCACTTTCCATACCTCCACATACCCAAAGCGAGAGTTAATACATACTGGACACAGCAACATCTCCCTATAAGTCACTATTTTGAAGAAATCAAGTATGAAGCAAATCTCCTGTCCAAGAGTTAACGCCTTATTGCCCTGCCTGCCATGGAGTTCTGAGAGTCTGAGATATGTACCTTGACCAAACAGGATTACGTGAACAGACATTTTCCAGAAATAATGACTTACGAGGGCCTGCCTCATTTCCCTTTGCCTGGTGATACCCTCACAAAGGCCATTTAGAAAGGACCCAGCAGCTTGCAAGATACAGAATTTGAGTTCTACTAAAGTGTCCAAAGATGAGTGAATGTCATTTTTTCCCTCCTCTGGAGCATTTCTAATCACAATTCTGTTACTGCAGCCTAGATGTTGGCTGAGATAAGCCTATTTGGAACTCTAAAAATAGCATCTTCTGAGCAACTTCTCTGTCTTCTGAGGTTCCCAAAGGAAAGCTCTCCAATGATTTGCAGCTCATTACAACCAGAATCTTTACAAATAGGGATATTCTTTTTTGTCTTTGTTTTCTTTTTTTAAATCCGGGAAGATGTCAGATTGACAGTGCTTATGCTGGGGTCTTTGATTAGGGGTTACACTCCTGGTAACAGGGAGTCCAAAGTGGCAGTGAGTCAGTGAGCCTCTGCCTTCCACAAGGTATTGAAAAGCAGGTTTCCCAATCTGAGCAAGAAAAGGAATGTCCACATTCATTATCTGGCCACTCTCTATGGGCCAGACTTGCCAACTGGGATAATTGGGACAGAACCAACTTCTCCACCTCCTGGGCAGAGATGACTCCACAGGCTTTGCCAAAAACTAGAAAAAAGTCACCAGTTCTATACTGCTTCCTACACATCACCACGTATAAAACTGAGCCATTTTATTATACTATTTCTAGGCCAATTATTTACAGGTTATTTATTTTAGAAATAAAATATGGGGGCATCCAAACAGAGAGGACCTCGTTTCCCTCCCTGTCCTATCAAATTAAAACTGAGCTTCACCATTCCTGAAATAGACGAGTGTCATATTTACATCCATTGTTCACTGATCAATCTTTCCACTACTCACAGGAACTAGAAAGCCATTAATTGTGGAGTATGTTCCAAACAGGAATGACCCAAAATAGAATTTCCAAGAGAAAGAAGGAATGTTCTATGAGAGTTTCTGTTCAGGTGGCTCATTATTTTTCAGGAATGGTTTTAAAAATAGCGCTGTTACTAACAGCATTAAGACTAGAGCAGATATCAGCTTCTACCAGAAGAAAACAGTACTCTTGAGACATTCATTTTACTCTTGAGAAAATTAAGAAATCTCCTCACTTCAAGCAAGTCCAAAAAAGTGATGTTCTTCTACTGATAGAAATGCAGCCTCTCAGAGCATGAGAAGGTTTCCAAACAAAGTTCTTGTCCCAGATTATTAAGGCTAACATTTATACATTGCTAGATATGCTGAGGTCTGTCTTCAGGCATCTGAGATAGGGTCAGTTTCCTCATTCCACTAGTAAAAGCAAAAACAAAGCAAACAAAAACAAAGCTTCCCTCACCCACTGGACTGGTGATTAAAATTTCCTACACAACATATCAACATTTCACTTCCCAATTAAAAGGATAGCTTAATCCAATGCCTTTGCAAGGTAGACATCAAGACTTTCCCTGACAATTGGTTTTAATAAGCCAGAGGGCCAGCTGGGACAAAGGTAATTGTTTTGGAAGTGCAGATGCCGTAATGTGGGAAAAATGAGAAATAAACAGGAAGTTAAAGAACATTTAAGACATCACAAAGTAATCCAGGACCAGCTTTACCTCTGAGATTGGCTTGTTTGTGGAGTGCTTACAGCCTAGGTATTTCAATCAGATGCAGTTTGGTCCAAATCCCATCTTTGTTGTACTGATCTATGAAACTTAGGGCAAGTCATTTAACATGTGTAGGTCTCCTTTCTTCTATAGAAGGCCTAACTGCTACCTGACCTTTAATGGAGATTTCAGTAAATGATACCACTATAGATGCATGACTGTGTCAGAGCCCCATAGCAGGGACCCAGAGGGACACTCAGGTGAGAGACACTGACAGAGAAAGAACAATGATGTCAACTACTCATTAGAAAATAACATAGAAGACAAAAGAATTATACATACAAACTAGATTTTTCCTAAAATTCCTTAAAAACTGTCTGAACATTTATTAAACTGTGAAATTGGTTAAAAAGTTTTATTCTCAGGCTCCTGGGTGGCTTAGTCAATTAAACATATGACTTAACCTTTGCTCAGGTCATGATCTCATGATTTGTGATTGAGCCCTGCATTGTGCTCCATGGGATTCTCTCTCTCCCTCTCTCTCTGCCCGCCCCCACTTGTTCACATGTGGACGCATGCTCTCCATCTCAAAATAAGTAAACATTAAAAAGATATTTTTAATGTTCTATTTTCTCAGACAGTTATTGGCAAGGATGATATTTAGTGCTAGGCAGCCCTGTGCAAAGTTAAGCAATAGGTTGTTTTGCTCCTGGAGAGTATGATCAAGATGGTCTTCATGATGCCCCTAGCTTGACTATACTTTAAATAGGCTTATTTCTGAGTCTAGGCCCCTGACCTCCATTTTCTTAGAGAGCATATTTTAGAAAACTTGCCATTGTAAATTCTTTCTCTGCCCCTTTGAAATGTATCTAAATCTCCCAGCCTTTGCCAGTGTTACAGTTTAGGAAATGTTTTTCTCAAGGACTTAGGAATCATTTTTGAAATGTAAACATTGGAGAAGATAGCACCCATATCTCCCAGTCTCTGTAGAGAATAGGAGTCTAACTTCCACGGTGCCAGTTAACAAACACCAGTGGCATAATCCCAGAAAACAAGCATTTGCAAATTCGGGAATAGCTAAATGTGCTCAACACATCCATTGACCAACCTCCTCTCCTAACATCCTCCAGTACTTTTCCACTAGCTCACTCTCAGAGTTAAAAACCCTCCGCCTTTTGTTTCCATGAAGCTAAGTATCCAGACTTGTTCTGGGCTCTCTGCCCTATTGCTGGCAATAGTATGGAAATAAAATCAACTTCTGTCTGCTCATCTTGTCCAGTGCCATTTTTTCTTCTTTAACAAGCTCCACTCCCATTTTAGAGCCTCCCTCTTGGCGACGAGTGCCTCTGTCAACATGCAGTTTAGTGTGGTTTCCAAAACCTCGAAGACGGAATGACTTGCAGGAGGATGAAGCTTGCAACAAGCGCCAGAGGCGGGGAAGCCCATGTACAGGTGGAGCTCCTTAAGGTCTACTATAGGCTGTTTACGCCCAAATGACTTCCTCTTGGGATTTCACCTGCTGCTAACCTCTCAGGGATAAACTGGTGTAGCAACATGTAGCAATTAGAGTCTCACACTACACACTGCCTAGCACTCCTACACACTGCCTTTTGCAATGTGACTTTGTCACCTTTTCTATCAAGAAATGCAGTCTTTTCCTTCAACTCTACAATCTGAGCTTGGTCTCAAGACTTACTTTAGTTGATGGGACATGAGTCAACTTGCCAGAAGCAGAAATTTCAAGAGTATACACCGGGGCCTATCCTTCCTTGCTTGCTTCTGGGACTCTTCTGGAGATATCCAAATAATGAGAAGCTACATGGAGAGATCCTAGCCTGCACAGCTTTCTCCGCTGGGTTTCCAAACATGAGAATGTACCATGCTAGCCCCAGCTGATCCATCATAACCCAGAACATTTAGATATCCTACAGAATCATGATAAATAATTTTTTTTTATTTTAAGCATCTGAGTTACTTTTTTATTTTAAACACAGCAGAAGCTGATACCATCAGGATGTTACATTTACTGAGAAAGCATGAATGAATTCCCAACCCAGAGAAATGAGAAACTAGCTAGAGAAGGAGGAGTATCCGAGTAAACATTCTTTTCATCATCATGAATCTCAAACCAGAAATGTCAGTAAGAATTTAAAAGAAGTTTTTAAGGTAATTCAGAATCTCATAGAAAATCAATCTCTCTGTAGGACTAAAAATATCCCAGCTTTGAACACTTTTTTTTTTTCATTCTTATTAGACTTGAAAGCATGCCCATTGATCTAGCTAGAGCAATTTGCTAATAATTAGGCTGGCAAGGCAGGCTTAGGTTTGTTACCAAACGGGTGGGTGAGAGGCCCCTTCAGTTCACAGAAGCCTCTGCCCTAACAAGACAGAAAAGATGCAGAAGTAGCAACTGAAAATGCCTGTGTTCCCCCAAATTCAGGGGAGATTAAACTCCATCACAGAAAAATAGCTTCCAAGTAAAAAGCTGCCTCATTCTGCACTAATTCTTTCTGCAAAGAAGAAACAGTCTTTAAGTCAGTTTCCCCTCCCAAGAGACCCCACGATAAATACTCACATTCCTGTCATATGGCACTTACTTCTTTCTCTTCTTCTTCTTCTTCCTTTTTTTCCTGGCCTTCCATGAGTATAAACGATAGGCATTTGTCCACCTCTCCTATTAGACTTGAAGTCCCTTGAAGGCAGGGTCTGTTTAATTTATGTTTCTAGCTCCTACAGAACAAGACACAGAGAAGATACTCAATGAATATTTTTTACATAAATGAACGGAAGAGGGTAGGTTCTATGTAGTACAGGGACTGTGTAATACAGGGGCTATCCTGATGACTACAGGGAGCTTGGCCAAAAAAAAAAATTCCCCCTTCTTTGCATAAAATAAAGTTTATGATACAAAAAGCTACATAAGTCATGAAAATGTGTCATTTTTTTTTCACCAGGGTGCCTGAAATTCCACCAGAAATCATGACACTTGATACATCTATAGTAGGTTTTTATTTCAGTGAATTCCAGAAATTATTTGTTATTCGCATCTCTTCTTTTCCTCTGGAAAAGGAAGTCTGAAAAGGACTTCGTTTTGAGAAGTCCTGAGCAGGGGACAGACCTTGTGAAGTGCCAAGACAAAATTGTCTTCCTGAGGATAACATAGGTCAAACAAGGTCAATATGTCCATCTTGACATGTATGTTTTTTGGAAGCTCAAACTAATTAAAAAACAGTATTGCTTTGCTTTCAAGCGGTTATTATGGTGACATTATTTTTACTGTTTCAGTTGCTCATACCCCCAAAAAAGAAAAAAAAACCTATCCCTTCCCTTATAAAATATTTATTATTTTATATTTTAAAAGAAAGAACCAAATCAATTCTGTTTTGAAAGGCACATTAAAAATGTAAGCACAAAGTACAGGGCACATTTCACAGAAGATTGGAACTGCTAAGAGTTTTTTTTTTCCATCTACCAGAAGAAATCAAATGAAGCCAGTTTGCCTCTGGGGTTTTAAACATCATTACAATTCATCTTAATAATGAAGTTAAAATTAACTGAAAGAAGACAAAATGGAAAAAAAACCCTCACGTCACTAACAGGAGTTTATTCATGTGAAAATGGATAGAAGTAATATCCTTTGGGCACAGTTAAGGAAAAACATCAAAATAACTAGTACACAGGTAACCCATGATGGAAAGCAGCACCCCACAAGAGACCATTTGTGTTTAAAGAAGCATAAACTAATGCATAACACACACTTCATATGTTTGGACCCATGTTTGGACCCATGTAGATACACAATAAAAAATAAATGTAGGCACCCAGAGATCTTTAAAATTATATTAAAAAATGTTATAAAAAAAGACAATCTATTTGCCCTAGAATTCTGTTTCTGAATCATACACAATCAGTGCAGGAACTCAGCTCTGGTTCACATAAACTCCCCACATTATCTCTGTGGAACCTTTCTGTTGAGAAATGAAAAGACTAACGGAAAGGTCAAAAGGGGCAGCTCTACTCCACAGGGCCCTCAAAATGTCTCCATGAGCACGCTTGCTTTGACTCATCCTTCCCCCCTGAGAGACAGAACAAAACAGGCATCATGCCACTGGGAAATGGACAGGAGGATTTTTTTTAACCAATTAAATCTTTTTCAGAAAACTAAAGCTGTCATATTGGAAATATAATGATGGCAACAATAATGAGTTCCAGAGCCAACTAACATGCTAGAAGACTCATTGTGTGTGCTTGGCTGTCAAGGGGGAACACTGCTTACTCATTCACAGTCTTCCATGGCAAAGTTTAGAATTCCCTCATTTTTCTTCGAACCAGTAAATTACTTTGGTTTGGACTGGGGGGAAAAAAACCTGTAGGCTTCCAGAGGAGGTATGCAAATCTCCACATTATAGGACTGAAACCGTTGACTTTTCTATGGAGTTTTTTTGTCATTGTTGTTTTGTTTTGTTTTGTTTTGTGTGCTGTGTGCTTGTTTTGTTGTTGTTGTTTCATTTGTTTGTATGTTTCTGAGAGTGTGAGAGATTATCAATTTATTAGCTTAAATTTTCTTCAGTGTTTTGGAGAAACCAAACATAAAGAGCAATGTGAATTAGGACACAGAGAAAGCTCAAATTCTCACAGAGTTTTTATCTTTTCAAGTAAACAATTTCAGAAAGTTTAAGGATGAAGTCAAGATTATCCATTCGTAAATGGTGGGTTCATCTCCTCCCTGCCAATAACTATCATCTCTAATTAATCACTTTCCATCCTTTCATTCCGATTCCTTTAAATATTTAACTTATTTAACTTTTTTTTTAGCATTATACTAGGCACAAAATTATATTAAGGTATCAGAAAGTCACAACTAACATGTTATCTATGTTCCAAGATCTTACCATGGTGACCTGGTCCATATGGTTAATTCTCAGTACGGTTCAAGGAAACACTCAGGAAGTTACATGCAACCTGTAACTGGGTAATTATGTGCACAGAAATCTTCCCCACAAAACACATATTTACATAATAAAACCAAAGATGACTTAGGTGGAGAAATTAACATGATGGGAGGGGCTGATATCTAAGTAAAGATTTTTAGATGATTTAATAATACCTTTCCATTGAAAACACAGAGATTCAGAGAAATCATAGTGAGTGAGCAGCATGAAATATGACATAGGGTGGAAAGCTATAGAATCACAGAGTTCTAGTATTCATACATAGTGGCTTATGTCACCACCAACTGAAGAATAAAAAAGGTGCTTTGTATCACACAATTGGTAACTATGAAACACAATATATCTGTTATGCTTACATGTAAAACGCAGTTTATCACAGTGATTAGGTGCATGGACCCTGAATCCATTACTGGTTGGATTCAGATTCCGGGTGCTTGCTTGCTAGCTGTGTGCATTTGCACAAGGAGCTGAAAGTCAATGAACTGACGGCAGGCTCATTAATAATAATGGAGCATGACAGTACATATAAAGCACTTAGCACAGATCCTGTGACATAGTAAGTATATCTTTCATTCATTCAACAAATATTTAAGGAGCACATACAATGCTCCAGGTACTGTACTAAGTACTAGGGATTCAATGCTGAACAAAATCAACAGAGTTCCTGTTTCAAAGAACTGTAGTTCCTCTACATGAGCTGTAGAACTGTACCTTTTTAAATGGTTTAGATAAACAGCAGGTCCACAATGTTTACTAAATGTGTGTGTGTGTGTGTGTGTGTGTGTGTGTGTGTACATATTGGTCTAATACAATACCATAATTTTTCTTTTCCTGAGCTTTTCTCTTTCCTGTACCTTCTCGAGTCTCCAGTGCTTGGAGGTATACATGAAAGATGTAAGGAATACATTACTATACACTGACTAGATACTCATCACAGCTTAAAGTTCTATTGCTGCTAAACTCTATTTGTCTGGAAAAGGGAAAAAAGAAAAATATGGCCCAGTAGTTAAGGGTGAGAAGACCAGCAGACCTGCCCTAAAATAAGATCATGAAAACTACTTACAACTTTAGAAATGTGGACTCTTCATCATTGTTCATTCTTTTTTGCTCGTGTCTCTTGAGGACTAGAGCCAGAGATTTAAAGGAGTAACTGTAAACACTGTCAGGGTTCTATGTCTAAAGTCACCAAGAGAATTCAATACTCAGCTCTAGGCCCTAACAATGCCTTTTTTGTTAGTGTGAGATGGCATAGAATAAGACAACTGTATCCAAAAGTCACAGCTGAAAGATTAGCTACATTTTAAATGGCATTGTTATGGGCATTTAGCCAACAAACCTTTGAGATTCTGCTAGGAAGCAGACACTGTGTTCAATACTGGAGATTATAGAGTGAGCAGATACGTAAATGCCCTACAGTCTGGGGGATGAGAAACACAATTAATGAAATGATCATGCTAATGATTTTAGGAATATCATCCCAAGGGAATATGCAAGAACCAAACATAAACCAGAGGAAGTGATCAGGAAGGCTTCCTGAAAAAGTGATACTTTAACTAAGAAGAGTATGTAGCCATTAATGAGACAAAGATAGGAAGTGGGAGTAGAAAGTGGATGATGCCAGTGTGGACTTTGTGGTAATGACTAATGCACCCTCGTACAGCAATTGAGCTGGCTCACGCAAAAAGAAAATATATTGTTTTCCTGAGCAAAACCAAACAATATAACAACACAGTAAAGGGGCGTGCTTTCTTGGATGCCCGATGCCCTGAAACATGATCTGATACCTGTGTACAGTGTTTTCCATTTTTCCTTTCAGATTTTATAGAAAACAGACAAGAATAAATTCTTAGGTTTTTATCATTCTCAAAGCTATCTGGGATGTAGAGTATGGTACTGAACAGACCTATATTTTCCCCTCACCCAGACAGCAGTAACATCTAGGAACACAAACATGCTCTCCCCATAAGAAAACTCTCCCCATAAGAAACTGTCATTTATTGGACGACTGGCTCTACCTTTTCCACTTTCTTAAAAATTATATAAGGAAAAAATAGAAAGTCAAAGTTATTCTGTTCTTGTTGCATATATCCTGGCTAAATTAGTAAAGAAACTTTAGAGGGAGACATAGCATGGGAATCTGAGCATTTGTTTCAAATATACTGATAAGGCTTGGTCTGGTTGTACACTTACAAAGCATTTTGTTCCATTAAATTACAGTGGAGAGCTACAGTAAAAAACTCTTGATTCAAAATGTTTTATTCCTTCTATGTTAGAATATTCCAAAGTTGAAAATAAATCTCTGCTCTAGAAACAGAGAATGATATCAAAAATTGAATTAAATGGGAAAGCAGTGACAAATTTTCACTCTGAAATAAATGTGCGAGACTGGCTGACAACAGGGAAGCCAATTCAGATTCTCACTCCCTTAGTGGTGTGGCTTAACACCAAATCTAATAGGCATTTAGCTGGCTGCCTAGGGCAGGAAAAGAGGGTCTGCAGCCTCTAATGCCTGCATCTGTGAGAATGCATTGAAGCCACTAAAATTATCACTGAAGACTCGAAGTAAGTGTAAAATTTGGCATTTTTTTTCCTCTCAAGGGATCAGGCTAGAGAAATAGGCAACTTTTGGCTCAAAGGGTCCAATGGAAAGTAAAAATAATCTCTGAAAACATGAATAGGGATTACCAAAATTGTCATGTGTGCACAGAATTTGGAAGTTCTCGTATCTTACAATCAAGTGTCTACTGGAGACTGCAAATCATTTTCATTTTGCTCCTGTCAAGAAGACTCAAGTCAAACACCTGTGTCTTCAAGTGAGCCATCAGACAGCTACTTAGGTTTAGAAAACAACGTTACATCAGCACAGGGCAGGAGTAATACCAGTACTCTGATGCCTACAGGAAAAAGAGTACTATGTTAAAAACAATAGTGTGAATTACTTTTGATTTTTCATTTGGTATTGGGATTTTTACTCTTTATGCAAATGATTGCACATGAAACCAAAGGGAAGGGGGAAGTGCCAGCTAAATGCATGGTTTAGCTGTGCTATAGCATTCCTGTAGACACAACAGACTTGCCAATAAATTAAACAGCAAAAGTTATACTTTCTCCTCAAGAGAAGAAAAACCATGAATGAACATCAGCCCCTATTGAATCCCAACCCAGACCCATGGAAAGTTCGGAATGATGGTCTACTTGAATCCACTATATCTGCAGGGTAAACTGCAAGGATAGAAAGAATATGTCATCTAATAAAAGAATAATGTGAGAGCTCTTCTGAGTGACAACCACATTGCTTCCTCCTGGAGCTAATTATGCCTTTGAATCACATTCAGAAAGGAAGACACAAAGTTACCTTCAGCAAATACTTCTTTTAATTGTTTAATAGTGAACACTTTTTTTCTGAGCTAATTGGGTTTTTTTTTCTAGGAGGTACACAAATCCTTCTGTCCTCAGTAGAATACTGAAAATGAACGATGCTATTCCATTGGAAGAAAGATTTGGAAAATTGTAATTTTTGAAAAATTGTAATCTGATAGAAAATCAGATTATATGTGCCAAAAGATAATTTGAAATTTAATTTATTTTGACTACTGAATAATTCTATACAGTTTTTGAATGAATCAAATCTCAGGAATTAATCCACAGCTGTCATCTGTGTCTTCATGAATAAAGAGGTCTTGTGTAACCTTATTTGTACACACCCTCACAGATAGGTGAGAACCTAGGACTGACATTGTCTTATCATCCGATCTCATTTGGCCTCCAAGTAAATATATGCACACGTCAATATTTCTTATAAGAGAGACTGATATCTTCTACTCACTGGTAATACCAACATAGAAATGATGAGAGTGGGTTATCTGGCAGGGTGGAATACTTTATTACTGAAATTGTTAAGAATTGATGGCACATAGTGTTAATAAATTATAACCCAACTTTTAGTAGGTATTATTACTATTTTTTAATTCTCCTCAGGCAATGCATCCTCTACAAGTATATCTGGAGCAGACCACTCCACCACCAACATCTGGGTATTTCACTCAGTGTCAACTACTTGATGCATATTAACATACTGAATTCTCTCTGTCAAGGAAAAGAAACTCAAAAGGTGAGTAAATATATCTGACACAGTTACTCACTAGTTATTCAACTAGTTAAATAAGTTGTTAGAATTACTCAACCAATTAAACAAATTACTCAACTTATTCAACTTATAGCTGGTAGAGCCAGGATTAACACCAGTTAAAACCAAGAGCTTCCTAACACCAAAGCCCATATATTAACCATTAGTTATGCTGCCCAAATGAGAAGTCTAAAGCCTCCCAACTATCACCTCCTTTATTCCTTAAATGTCATATTCCCAGAAATACTTAGGCCAATGGAAGGCTCACAGAAATGACATCTGCACTCCAACTTTTCTTGTAGGTATTCCTAATAATATATGAATCCTGATGTAGAAAAGAGCCATATATTTGGAAAGGGGAGTATATTGGCCTCTCCTCCTCTGCCAAGGACAGAGAAGAGAAAGGAAAATGAGTTTGTACAGATATGTACATATCATCATTGCCACTCTCATGAAGAGTGCATTATTCCTTAATTTGAAGAATGAGTAGGCCCCTCGTCACCTAAATATTTCAGATTCAGTTTACTCTCCCTCAAGTCAACAAAACTTAGTAGGGAGTAAAATATAACATGCAAGTGTTCAGAGGATTTTCCACTTCTCTTATTGTCCATACATTTCAAAATTAAACTCACTTTTGAGAGGGATTACATTAAATGTGTAGATTGCATTGGATACCATAGATATTTTAACATTTGTTCTTCCAATCTATGAGTATGGAACGTTTTTTCATTTCTTTGTGAAACCTTCAATTTCTTTTACCAGTGTTTTATAGTTTCCAGAGTACAGGTCTTTTACCTTTTTGGTTAGGTTTATTCCCATGTATCTTATGGTTTTTGGTGCAATTGCAAAATGAGATTGATACCAACAGCAGTTGGGAAAAAATCTGTATGGGATGACAAAAGATCTCAAATAGCCAAAGAAACCTTGAAAGAGAAAAGCAAAGTTGGAGGCATCACAATTCCAGACTTCAAGTTCCATTACAAAGCTTTAGTGATCAAGACTGTATGTTACTGGCACAAAAACAGACACATACATTAATAGAACAGAATAGAAAACCTATAACTATATGGTCAAAAATCTTTGACAAAGCAGGAAAGAAGATCCAAAAAGACAGTCTCGTTGACAAATGGCGTTGGGAAACTGGACAGCAACATGCAGAAGAATGAAACTGGACCACTTTCTTACACCATCCACAAAAATAAACGCAAAATGGATGAAAGACCTAAATGTGACACAGAAAACCATTAAAATCCTGGGGAACATAGGCAGTAACCTCTTTGACATCTGCTGTAGCAACTTCTTACTAGATATGTCTCCTGAGGCAAGGGAAACAAAAGCAAAAATAAACTATTGGGACTTCATCAAAATAAAAATCTTCTGCACAGCAAAGGAAACAACAAAACTAAAAGGTAACCTATGGAATGGGAGAAGATATTTGCAAATTACATATCTAATAAAAGGTTAGTATCTAAAATATATAAAGAACTTATAAAACTCAACACCTAAAAAACAAATAATCCAATTAAAAAATGGGCAGAAGACATGAATAGACATTTTTCCTAAGAGGACATACAGATGGCCAACAGACACACAAAAAGATGCTCAACATCACTCATCATCAGGGAAATACAAATCAAAACTACAATGAGATATCACTTCATACCTGTCAGAATCGCTAAAATTAACAACACAGGAAACAACAGACGTTGGGGAGGATACAGAGAAAGGGGAATACGTTTGCACTGTTGGTGGGAATGCAAACTGGTGCAGCCACTCTGGAAAACAGTATGGAGTTTCCTCAAAAAGTTGAAAGAGAACTACCCTACCATCCAACAATTTCACTACTAGGTATTTACCCAAAGAATACAAAATACTAATTCCAAGGGATACATGCACACTGATGTTTGTAGCAGTATTATCTAATAGCCAAATTATGGAAAGAGCCCAAATATCCACTAATGACTAAAGAAGATGTGGTATATAATCACAGTGGAATATTATAAAAATAATCAAATCTTGTCATTTGCGATGACATGGATGGAGCTAGAGTATTATGCCAAGCTAATTAAAACAGTTAAAGAAATACAAGTAGCATACAATTTTACCATATATGGAATTTAAGAAACAAATGATCACAGGAGAAAAAAAAGAAAGAGGCAAACCAAGAAATACTCTTCACTAAAAGAGAAGAAACTGATGGTTATCATAGGTGGGTGGGTGAATGGGTTCACTAGGTGATAGAGATTAAGAAGCTCACTTGGTACAAGTACTGGGTGTTGTATGTAAATGTTGAATCGTTAAGCTGTACACCTGAAACTAATGTTACACTGTATGTTAACTGGAATTTAAATACAAATTAAAAACAAACAAACAAACAAAATTAAACTCATCAAAATATTTTCACACCACAAACAGGGATGAGATTGATAACCCAGATTCGGGAAAAGTACTTCTGAAGGTTTATATAATTGTTTTGCCAGGCTATAAACTAACCAGACCACTCCCCAGTGGGTAGTTTACTGATAAAGGAATGGATGTTCTCACAGCGAATATTGTGGAATGGATACGAGGAACAAACCCTTAGAGAGAAAACTGCTTCTTAGGGAATAGGGTTAATTCAGTTTGGACTCCAGGGTGTGGAAACACGTGGTGCACTTTATAGTGATAGTGAGCTGCCGCAGTCACATGGAGCCATGCAGGGATGGGTTAGAAAATTAGCTCTCTAAGGACAGGCTTGGGCATTAGCTTGAGTCTGGGCAGTAGCTGAACTCAGTTAGTAGACCACACAGCTGATTAGACCAAGATTCTGATCACTGGAATTCCCCTGGGTAGCTTTTGTCATTATCACTGCCATGAGATTTAGGATGTAGTTTCCTCATGCCTCCTACTAGATTTCTAGTGTTTCTCAAGTTGAGCCCTAACTTCCCACAGTACTTCCCAATTCAATAAATGATTTTGATGCAGGAGTTTCTGATCCTGAGTCCCACAAAGACATTCAGCAAGTCTTAGAGTGTAGCCTCTATTTGGGTCTCCATTTGTCTGTGCTATAGCTAAAGAAGATTCCTTTTAAAAACTAGGGACCTGTACAACCCCTTTGGAAGGATGATCACCAGTATATATTAAAAGGATCATAAACACAACCTATGATCCAATAATCACATTCTTAGCTGCATACTCCAAACAAATGTATGTGTATGTTCACCAACAGACCTGTATAATAATGTTCATAGCAATGGCATTTATAATAGCCAAAAGCTGGAAACAATCCCAATAGGATGGATATACAAAAGGTGTTATATACACATAATGGATTATTTTACAGCAATAAGAGCCAACCAACTACAGCATGTAATAACATGAATGAATTCCACAAACATAATAAGCAA